>NC_136067.1:727183584-728383584 GCF_964261635.1 Lissotriton helveticus
TTAAAAAATGCCTCACAGCTTGAACTATGCATCCATTCTCCAGAAAAAACTTCACAAAAATTACTACGATTAACTATTCTCTTCCATCTACTATTTCTTTTGAAATTATAAATTGCCTTGTTTAGCTTCCTAATTCTATTGATTATCAAAATAAATAACTTACGTTTAATTTCAAATGCCTGATCAATAACTTTCTCAACTTTTTTTTTTCTCTTATAAAAAACAACTTTCTGTTGACCTTTCTTAATATTTTTTAACAAATTGCCAATTATCCTGTTGCGGAACATTCGTTTACGAATGTCCCTAAACTGTTGTTTCCTTCTACTATCATGCACAGAGTTATCTCTTGCTCTTGCAGTAACATTTTTCATTGGCCTTTCCTTACCATTTGATTTCCTTCTCGTTTTATGGACTGAAACATTTTCTGTAGTAATATTTTTTTTTACTACACATATTTCTTATGAATTGTTTTGTGCTCTTACCCGGTGCTTTCTTCGTGACTTGACAAATCTTTTTGTTAGAGGACTGCTGCTTATTTTTTTTCACCTGCTGTCTTTGACGTTTTGCAGCCTTTCTCTGTCTTTCTATTGTAGGCATGGTGAAATCTTGAAATGATCTGCAGTTGAATCTGTGGTAAAATATAATAAAAAATGTTATTAACCATTATTACCAAACAGTAAAACAATAACAGTGATCAAAAACTTAACACACTACTTGACATTTTAAATAGAAGATTTTTTAGTCCTTGCAAATTTACAATACAGAAATACCAGAAAAGAAATGACATTTATATTTATGTTACCTATGCTATTTTATATGTGAATCTGATCTAATTTTATGAGCATATTTTAATATTTTATTGAAGACACTACACATAACCTGCTTTTGAAGGTGTCTTTATTTTTAAATTAAACGGTTTACCTTTTTACTTTTTATTAATTATAAATTTTAAAAATAAATGTTTATATTTCCATAGGCTCAAGCAGGTCAGCTTCCCATCCTATGTCATATAATTCCGACAAATCTGCATCCTCATCACGCTCTTCTTCATCCTCAGGATTTAAATCATCCAAGGGATCAACATCCACTGATGTTTCAATTACAAGTTCAATGATGAGGTCAAAATCAACTGATTGCAGATTGTCGCTCATGTTGAGGTTGTCTTTATCTTTAAAGAAAGATAACAACAATGAGATGTTGCAGAGTAAGAGACAAATCTCAGAGATTATAATAGTAAAATTGTTTAACAAGAGTAAAATTTTGCAGCTATTATTTAGCCATGTCCAGCGATGCTGAGCAGGTGAAGCCTATGTCTAATTTTTCACTGAACAGGACTCATCTCTTCTTAACCTTGGATAAGCCTCACCGACTCTGTGTCCCCTGCACATACTTAAATGTAAAGGGGCAGATTTATGTTAAATGGCACATCCCCAGGCATGCACCAGTTAACGTGCACCACTGCTCTGCCACCCATGGTGTGCCGCATTTACAATCAGATAGGAGAAACCTGCGTCAAAACCCTGCGCCTGCTTTAAGCAGGCATAGGTCTTGACGCAACATTGTGGAGATGGTGCACCCTTGAGCGTTGCTGGAGCTGCATCGCACTTGCGATACAACTGCAGCAATGCGCCACCTTAACGGCACAGATGCGTCACGCATCTGTGCCGTTTTTGCCCCATGCTGCGCCGCATTGTAAATGCAGCACACCATGGGTGGCGGAACAGTGGCGCAGGATGACTGGCACATCCCTGGTGATGCGCCAGTCATCATAAATCTATCCCTAAGCGTCTTATCTTGTTAGAGATGAACTGCCATATGTATCATCAAAATATTTTGCATTTCCTAAATAGCGAATTTTAAGGAATAAATAGCGATTCTTTACCATTCCTAATTTGCGATGAGCAAATTGCTAATTGCAAGTTACCCATTCATTTCCATGGGCTAGGAGGCTCATAGGAATGAAGGTTTAATTTGCGATTAGCAATTTGCTCATCACAAATTAGGAATTTTTTCAAGGGTGCAGGGGTGTCTCAAGAACACCCTGCTGCACCCCTGAAAAAGAAATTTGGGGGCATATGGCACACATACATGCCCTAAGGGCATGTGTTGGCGTCATATGTGACCTTTTGTTTTTTTTAAAAAAAGCTTTTTGAAAAGAATTCACAAATTACCACCAATTTACCACAATAGTTTACAAATCCTTAATGTCATTTTTTACATATTTTTTGTTTGATACATTGCATTTAAGTAGTCTCAAAAAAATGTGCAAATCCTTCAGTGCAATTGCAAAATAAGGAATAGCAAATTTTGCTACTCCTTATTTTGCATCAAACTTGTTTGATACATACCATTTGTCTAATTAACATTCGCAAAGGCCGAAATTCGTAGAATTTTGATCTTTGCGAATGCTAATTAGCTTGATACATATGGCCCCAAGTGAGGCCTGTCTTGCGACATGGTGCATCTTTTGCATCACTGCTGCATCGGTTTCATGTGGTACGTTTTTTTTACACCATGACATATCTGCCTAAATGCATCAATTTGTAATGTTGTCGCCTCATAGCAAATCTTTTGCACCGCCGCTGCATCATAAAAGTGACGCACAGTGGCAGAAAAGAGGCATACACCTATCATAAATCTGTCCCTAGCATTTTAAATGATTAATCCAGGATGACAATAAGGTGTGGCCTATCCAAAGGTTTGTTTAATTTGAGGCCTACTCAGGATTGCAGATTAAAGTTACGCTTGATGAAGAATACAGAGGAGATAATACATGTAAAGGCCTACCAATGAAGTAAGTAATGTCCACTTTATTGCGCCAGTCATCATAAATGTATCCCTAAGCTTCTTATCTTGTTACAGATGAACCACCATATGTACCATCAAACTATTTTGCATTTCCTAAATAGCAAATTTTAAGGAATAAATAGCAATTCTTTACCATTCCTAATTTGCAATGAGCAAATTGCTAATTGCAAATTACCCATTCATTTCCATGGGCTAGGAGGCTCATAGGAATGAAGGTTGCAATTTGCGATTAGCAATTAGCTCATCACAAAATAGGAATTTTTTCAAGCGTGCAGGGGTATCTCAAGAACACCCTGCTGCACCCCTGAAAAAGAAATTTGGGGGCATATGGCACACATACATGCCCTAAGGACATGTATGGGCGTCATATGGGACCTTTTGTTTTTTAGAAAAAAATGCTTTTTGAAAAGAATTCGCAAATTACCACAAACTAGAAGTTGGTGGTAGTTTCCAAATCCTTAATATCATTTTTTACATATTTTTTGTTTGATACATTGCATTTAAGGAATCGTAAAATTTGCAAATCCTTCAGTGCAATCGCAAAATAAGGAATAGCAAATTTTGAATTAAGGACATTTTAAGTCATTTCCATATGTGCAGTGTTTTGAAATTATGATTTGAAAATCGTTTTTGGGGAAAAGTAATGGTTTTCAAATTTATGACAAGGACATAATGGTGTATGCTTCTCTATAAGGCATTTCAGTGTCTCTGATATCATTTTTCCCATATTACATTATAAGACCTTTCCCCATGGAGCACATTCCTTGTAAATATGCTCCCACCTGTGCATGGCGAATTTAGATTTTGACTGTTTGAGTCACATAACCATGTTAAAAGTGACCCAAAAAAATTGCAAACGTTTTAAAAAAACACATTCATGTGTCTTAAGGACATTTTAAGTCATTTCCCCATGGACAGTGTTTTCTAAGTGGCGCAAAAGAGGCATACACCTATCATAAATCTGTCCCTAGCATTTTAAATGATTAATTCAGGATGACAATAAGATGTGGCCTATCCAGAGGTTTGTTTAAGGTGACGCCTACTCAGGATTGCAGATTAAAGTTACGCTTGATGAAGAATACAGAGGACATAATACATGTAAAGCTCTACCAATGAAGTAAGTGATGTCAACTTCATTGCGCCAGTCATCATAAATGTATCCCTAAGCTTCTTATCTTCTTAGACATCAACCGCCATATGTATCATATAACTATTTTGCATTTCCAAAATAGCGAATTTTAAGGAATAAATAGCGATTCTTTACCATTCCAAATTTGCGATGAGCAAATTGCTAATTGCAAATTACCCATTCATTTCCATGGGCTAGGAGGCTCATATAAATGAAGGTGCAATTTGCGATTAACAATTTGCTCATCGCAAATTAGGAATTTTTCCAAAGCTGCAGGGGTGTCTCAATAACACCCTGCTGCACCCCTGAAAAAGAAATTTGGGGGCATATGGCGCACATAAATTTTAACAACATTCCTTTACCTCAAAAACGATTTTCAAATCATAATTTCAAAACACTGCACATGGGAAAATTACTTAAAATGTCCTTAAGACACATAAAAGCGTTTTTTGATTGCCTTTGCAGCATGTTTGTATCACTTTTAACATGGCTATGTAACACAAACATTCAAAATCTAAATTTGCCATGCACAGGTGGGAGCATATTTACAAGCAATTTGCGCCACAGAGAAAGGTCTTACACTAAAATGGGAAAAATAACATCAGGGACAGTCAATTGCCTTATAAAGAAGCATACACCATTATTTCCTTGTCATAAATTTAAAAACAATTCCTTTTCCCCAAAAACGATTTTCAAATCATAATTTCAAAACACTGCACATGGGAAAATGACTTAAAATGTCCTTAAGACACATGAAAGCGTTTTTTGATTGCCTTTCCAGCATGGTTGGGTCACTTTTAACATGGCTATGTAACACAAACATTTAAAATCTAAATTTACCATGCACAGGTGGGAGCATATTTACAAGCAATTTGCGCCACAGAGAAAAGTCTTACATTAAAATGGGAAAAATAACATCAGGGACAGTCAATTGCCTTATAAAGAAGCATACACCATTATGTCCTTGTCATAAATTTAAAAACAATTCCTTTACCTCAAAAACGATTTTCAAATCATAATTTCAAAACACTGCACATGGGAAAATTACTTAAAATGTCCTTAAGACACATAAAAGCGTTTTTTGATTGCCTTTCCTGCATGGTTGGGTCACTTTTAACATGGCTATGTAACACAAACATTCAAAATCTAAATTTTCCATGCACAGGTGGGAGCATATTTACAAGCAATTTGCGCCACATAATTCATAATTTTCTCCTTAAAGCACACTATTCTCTATCTAAATTAAAGAAATATTTTCTCACCTTAGCAAATACTTTGAGTTTGAAAACAGTCTCAGAAACACACCAATTTGTCTTCAGCAGAGCAAAAGGTATGCACTCCAGAGTCTGCAGCTATCAAAAGCACAGAAATGCTGTAAATCTTCACACATATCTCTCATGTCACCCAATCAAAACTCTTCCCTCACTTTTTTTCAAATGAAAACCCTTCCCCCCTCTGCCATTTCATGCCTTTTCTGCATGGCAACCACCTCATTGGAAGACTTCTGGTGTTTGCAAGTTCACACAACTTTGTTGCAATTGAACTCTGAACTCTCAGTGCACCTGCATATCCAGTGCATTCTTTCATTTAATGATTTTTTATTGACCATTCAAAATACATCTTTCAAAGAACACATCCGTGCACCCTAACTTTCTGTTTTCAGCAATCAAAATCCACCAATCACTGTTACTGCTTCATGAACACAGAAACTCCACAGTTTTTTTCATTTTAAACTCTCATTTTTTCAACTGCCATTTCATTGCCACACTTCATCTGACTGCAGGAGAACCTTCTCTCACCATGTTTTCTGTCTGGATTGTTGGACATAGTTATATTCACTGGGCTCAAAGGTACGTTGAAAACAGGAAATTACCTAACCTCAATTTACAAGATGTGGAAATTAAGTGGTTTGGCCACAGAGGATTAAAATGTCACCAATTGATACCATTGGTGAAAACCTTTATGCATTTGCCCAAACCTGACCTGTTAATTGTGCACTGTGGAGGTAATGACTTGGGCACTTTGACTGGTGTAGGTCTGGAAATGCTTTTAAAGGACACCTTTGAGCAATTAATGGCACTTTTTCCTCAGACTGCCTTGGTATATTCAAATATATGCCAAAGACAGAAATGGAGGTGGTCAAACCAATTTTGTCCACAAATTGAGAAGTCGAGGAAGCATGTAAACAAATCTGTTTCAGCTTACATGAGAGACCATGGAATGGGCTCCCTGTACAACAATAACTTGCGTTACTACATGCAAGATATCTACAGAGGAGATGGAGTTCACTTCTCAGATGAGGGCAACAGAGTTTTCACTCTGAATTTAAGAATGTGCATTGGTACCTACTTATAAGTACCTAAATGTACCATAAACCCAAAAGCTCTTCTCAGAGCTACCCTACATCTGATCACTCACAATTATTATTTTACTCTAACATTTTTCACTAATTTCCAACAAAGTACGCTCCCTGGGGCGCTACCCGGTACGCGAACCGGGAGCTAACCTCGCGAATTTTTTTTTAAAAATGTTTTTTTTTCGCACATATAAGCCTCCTCAGCCACCCTCAGAAAACCTAGGGGGTCAAGATAACTCTACCGTGCCCCCTTCTACCCATTCTGAACATTATTTGCCCTCCATCTTGTATCTTAATTCGACCGAAACACAAAATGGTGGACTCCCGGAACGCTTAAGGTTCGCGAACCGGGGCGCTCAACGGTTCGCGTACCGGGTCGCTCTCTGGGAAGCGCACCATCAAAAAAGGTGGGAAAGTAGTTCACAGAAAAGCCACTGGAGACAATTTCACCAAATATAGATTAGCTCATACTACATACCAATCCCTACCATTTTCACAAATTTGATTGGAATTCCATTTAGTCATTTAGCCTGTAGACCTCTCTAAATACCCTGAGGTAAATTACTTCACAAAACACATCTGAAGTGTTGGAATTGACAACCAATGAAAATGTTACTTTCATTTTCTATTTTTTTTACCTGACATTTCATTGGTTATATACCTGAATATATATAAAGGAAGAGAAGAAAACACAGCCATTTTGACTACTACTTCTTGCTGTGCATTTCAATAGTATTTTCACTAATTCCTTCAACTTCTTTCTAAAGGTAAGTATTTATTTTTAAAACTGAAGTATATTGTGCACTATAAGTTAATATGGTAAACTTTTTCTGATAGATATATACTATCCCTCTGTAGTAGTTATAGATTTAGAGAGACTTCTCTGTTATAGTTATGGATGGAGTTAGGCTTCTCTTGTATAATTATGAATTTACTTACGTTAAATCACATACACTTTTTTATATTCCTACTTCCACTCTGATACTATACACTGCCCAAAGATAAATTCACTGATAAAAAATGCCTATCTAAAATTATTCCCAACATTGCCCTATCTCTACTAATATATATTTTTTGAATCCAAATTTCAGGCAAAATGTAAGGCGAAAACCAAGTTTCTTTTGAAATGGACCTGCAAGAGAGCAGCCAAGAATTGATTGATACAATTGATCAAATTGACATTGAATTTTTCGATGAAACTTGGGACAATGAACTACTGCAATGTGTACAAGCAGTAGATAACCTCCTTGCAAATGAGGACATTTTACACCCTCAGAGACTACAATGTATATTCCATGATAATTATGAAATTTCTGACAATGAAATGTTAGAAAGTTTAATAAATTATGAAACACAATCACAATAAAAAAAAATGCTTAAAAAATAAAGAAAATAAAAAATAATCAACAAAAACAACAATCAATTAACATACAGCATTTGAAAAGTCTATCATTCATTTTTCATTGCAGTACGCTGCCCAGAACGCTTCCCGGTTCGCGGACCGGGCGCTCCCCACGCAAAAAAAACAAAAAAATGTTTTTGTTTTTTTTGCCCCGCGGGGCCCTTTTAAAACCTCCACATTAAACCTAGGGGGTCAGGGAGGATCTAGTATGCCCCCTTATGGTCATTTTCGCCTTTGTTTTGGCCTCCTCTTGTCTCTCAATCCTACCGAGAGACAAGATGGCGGCCGCTCCGGACTGTTTAGAATGTTGACAGACACCGGAGAGCCAATCAGCTTAGCTACGCGAAGTTCCGGTAGGCTTAAGGTCCGCGGACCGGAGCGCTGCCCGGAGCGCGCTTACAGATATATATCTTTTTTTAAACGTTAATTTCTCAAAATCCACTGGAGCACATAAATTGAGACCTAGAAAAGGCACATCGGGCTACCAGTCCCTACAATTTTGCCAAGTTTCATGCAAATCCATTCAGCCGTTCGGGCTAAAAGTGAGGCCAACCGCCCTATGGAAAACTCAATGTTAAAAACACGTTTTGGGACCCCCCTTTTTTCTCGGCCCCCCCTTGACGAAACCCCCCCAAATTTCCAAGGGCTGCTCAGAAACAAAATGTTCCATTTTCCAGAAAATTTCAGCCAATTCCGTCCTCAAACGCCAAAGTTATTAGACATAGAATTTTCAAAAATCCCATAGGGAAAAAATCCTAACTATATATACCTACTGGCGACCGCCAGTAGGTAATATATATATATATATATATATATATATATATATATATATATATATATATATATATATATATATATCGTCACACGCTTCCAAACAATAGTGTCCAGAAAGAAACGGCCAGCACACCGATGTCGTGATCTTGCAAATATTTTATTTCCAAACCCCCCAGCACCCACGACACAAAAAAAAAAAAAAAAATATATATATATATATATATATATATATATATATATATATATATATATGAGCGGCAGTGGGATTCAAAGAGGATTTGAATATTCTAATTTGCAACGATGGCTGAGGAGTGGGTACGAGAGCGCATGGAGGCGGCTTTGGACATTTTCAGTGATACAAATAGCAAAGAAAGTCCCGGACATCGGGACAAGTGGGAAACGAACCAACAGAAGGGACTTCTGTCAAGTCACTGTCCCGAACATCGGGACAAGTGGGAAACGAACCAACAGAAGGGACTTCTGTCAAGTCACTGTTGAGGGACTTCGAAAGATTCAGGAAACTAGAAATTTCCAAGTGGTGGGAATGTACATCTTTGCGCAGGTATTTGGAAGTGGGTCGGGTACCACGGGGATTGAGAGTGTTGGTGGTACCGACCTACGAGGACCCGGATCCAGCTATGCTGCAGGAGTGGGCAGACAATAACGCCCAGACTTCAAGAAATATGCTGCAAATACTTGTGAAGTATGCCGCCAATGACCGGGAAAAAATCCTAGCGCGATTGGAAATAGTGAGTAAAGAACTTGAAAGCCATGAAAATCAGGATGAAATTATTAAAGCTATAGTGGATATAAAAACGAGAGTGGGGAAATATGAACAAACTATAAAGGAACGCAAAGCGCTCAAATTTCAAAGAGATCGCAATGATTATTTGAAGGGAAGAATCTACACCTTCGCTCATAAGTTCGATAGCATCAGACGTCAAAAATTGCCCATATCCATGAGTAATGCACAAGAGGGTTCCGTGCCCAGTTAATCAGAAGTGAGCTCTGGAGCAGAATCAGATCCAGGCACCAGCAATGCCTGTGGGCCAATACAAAGTGTTCCAACCCCAGTAGATGAATTTGGTTTTTTACGGGAGGACCGCCTGAGAAGTCTCAGGTCATGGCAACCCCGTCAGGAATACAACAAGAAAAACAAAAACCAAGGTACAGAAGGCGCAAGAACAGAAGATGGGGCAAACAAAAAACAACAAGCAACGACAAAAAATCAAACTTACAGAGCGAACAGGAGACAATGAATGACAACGTCGAACACAACAACACAGTAATTAACCTTTCAAACATGACGCTTATTAGTATAGAAGAAGAAACACTCACGCTGGGTCTATCGTTCTGCAAAAGAACACATTTTTACTATATACAAACTCGTATAGACCTGCACCAGTTCATCAGGAAGCTAAAATTGCGCAAGCATTTTATTAACACCCAAGAGAAAAGCAGGAATCAGGAAAATGATCAAACCCCGACAGTGCTCATGGCAGTTGGACAGTGGCTGATATGGAGTTCATCCAAGAGATGGCGGAACTGGACAAAGATAGAGAAAATGAGGGACACAATTGGAATACAGACATGGCAGCACAACATGTCGGGATTAATATCCATGAGTCCACAGAGACCCCATTCAGACCAAAATCTACTTTTTGTCCGTTAATGCCAAAAGACAATCTAGACATTTTTTCGGACAAAGTGATAAAATACCTGAAACTGTTGTCCCTGGAAAGTAGTAATACATTTTCGAAAACAAGAAACAACGAGAGAGTCGAATATGATAAAGTAATGGAAAAAATCAAGAAGAGAAAGGACATCATGGTACGAATGTCAGACAAGGGAGGGAACGTGGTACTGTGGCCCCAGGAGATGTATAACAAAGAAGCTTTAATGCAGCTAGCTGACAAGGATTGTTATGTCGGAATTAGTGCAACCAATGTAACAAACATACAAGAAAGATACCATCAGAGTTTATACACTTGGAAATCAGCGGGATTGATCACTAAATATGAATTTGATTATTTGAAGAACAATTACCCAGTGACACCACATCTCTATCTCATCCCCAAGATCCATAAAAATGAACTCAGTCCCCCAGGAAGGCCCATAATATTAGAAATCGGGGGCTTTTTGAAAATACCAGCAAGTTCATTGATTATTTTTTGCAACCCTATGTACAGAAATTGCCCTCTTACATCAAGGACAGTGGGGACTTTTTTAGCAAAAATGTATGATGTCAATTGGCAATCAGATTTTGTTTTTGTAACTTTGGATGTGCAGAGTCTGTACACCAGTTTTTGACATCAGGAAGGTCTAAAAGCCATCAAACACTACCTAGGGACCAGAAATATTGAACTTTATCAGCACACTACCATGTTACTACAAATAATATAGTGGTGTCTTGAAAATAATACGTTCATGTTCAATAAACTTCTCTACAGGCAAATACAGGGGACTGCCATGGGTACTTGCTTCGCCCCCAGCTATGCTAATTTGCATATGGGCTGGTGGGAGGAGCAAGTACTCATGGCAGATTTCAGCACACAAATGTCAACAAATGTGATGCAATACAGTCGTTATATAGACAACATCTTTTTAATATGGAAAGGCAGTGAAGAGAGTGCAAGGGAATTTGCTGAAGAACTGAATGAGAACTCTTTGAACCATCTTGCATGCCAGGAGTTTTCACCCTCCAAGCCTAATCACCAGTATCCCCTATGCCGAGTGCCTCAGAATGAAGCGCAACTGTAGTACACAAGATAGTTTTGAGACATCTAAAGAACAGTTGTTTACAAGATTGCGCTCTCGAGGGTACTCTTCGAAGACTCCTAAAACTGCAGAGAATAAGAGCATGACCAAGAGTAGGGACAGTCTTTTATTCAAAGACATTACACCAGAACCATCTTGCAAGAAAATTGAGACACCACGTATCATCACTGGGTTCAATGCCTATCATACACAAGTACGTAAAATTCTGTATAGGCACTGGCCAGTAGTACGCAGTGACCCCACACTAGGAACATCTTGTGCCAAATTGCCGCAGATAACATACAGAAGGGCCAAGTCGATGAAGCAGGAACTGGTATCCAATATCCCGAGCCAAGTCAGTAATATCAACTGGCTTCATAGTAAAAAGGGATTCTTCAAGTGCACTAATTGCAAAGCATATCAACATGGCATAAATACCAGCAAAGTGCAGCTCCCACTTAGTAAGACCCCATTAGACATAAGAGGGAACTTCAATTGTAAAATGGATCACGCCATCTATGTTTTACAATGTACGTGTAAAAAGCGTTATGTTGGTAGTACATTGCATCCAGTGCATGTAAGGATCTTACAGCACTTACGAGCGGTTGCTAATAATGATCAAAGCTACCCTGTGGCACGCCATATTAACGCTTTTCATGAAGGGAGAACAGAAGACCTGAGATATTATGTCATCAACAGTGTTAGCAAAAACACAAGAGGAGGTAACAGACTCCTAGCACTCAGAAGGTTGGAGTCGAGGTATATCCTCATGCTTGACACCAAGACTCCTAACGGACGAAGCCTTGAGTGTACATTCATAACCTAACACCCCAAGAAAAGGCCTGTATCTGTAATATTAACAATAATTTGATCCATTTGATGCTGTCATTCCCACTCCTCTGAAAACTTCGTGGGAAGGGTGCTCAAATCAGCACAACAGCACCAATTATTGTTTTAACTTTTCACACTACGGCATATCACTTTTTGGAGCTCAAATTCACGTTCTCACTAATTCACACACACAAAACATATTAACTACAGTACTGGGAGATCCAACACCAGGCGCAGAAAACTAGCTGGATGGGCAAATCACTATTAATTAGGGATGGGAGGAGAGTAGTAGTCCATAGTCGGTTCTAAGCGCACAGGGGGAAGATCACACAATGTAAAAAATTTGACAAATGGTCTACGGAAATTGATATATGTTTGCCACATGAAGTTCTTAATGCAACTCAGTACTATGTTGTATATATTTTTTATATTTTGGGGAATTTCATGTTCACAATTTCATATATTCTTTGCACAAAACAAAGGGTTGCGTTTCTTGGTTATCATTTGATGCCCTCCTATGATAGAACATATATACCATGGGTGATTTATTGTTAAACAACATCGTTTGAAGGAAAGAAAAATATATGTTTATGTAAGATCTTCGTAGAATTGTTTTTTGAACCGAACAAAATTAATTAGACATATATGGTTCATATGAATAGTTTTTTTTTCAGATGTTATGTATAATTCAAAAGAAAGATTACATGTTATGTAATGGATGTTACGTGAATGCAACATACCTTTTCCATGGTAATCAAAGGGAGGAGGGATACCATAGCAACCAATGCACGTCATCACTAAGCTCCAAAACCTTGTATACATTTTCGTAGCACCCACTATGAAGTTGTTGTGAACAAGGCGGGTTCCCCGCCGAAACGCATAGAGCCATTTTCGTTGAAGAATAAAAATTCCTCTTTGTTGAGAATCCCACGGTGTCAGCGCCTTTTTTCGTACCAAGGAACGAAGGATTGGATAATATATATATATATATATGTATATATATATATATATATATATATATATATATATATATATATATATATACAAGGTAACCTCCTTCGCAAAAAAAGAGTAGAAGCCACAACGGGGGAGTATCCAGGGAGCCGCTTTAATTCACAGGTGTACATCTGGCAAATGCATTTCGGCCATGAGGCCTTCTCCAGTGCCCAGTAACCATACAGAGGGCGTTCCCCATCCCTGATCTGCTTTACAAGTCCTGCTCAGTTCTTATTGGTAGAAACCCACTCCCGTTGGAGTGGAATGCCCAACAAGCCGTCTGGGAAAGTTCAACAGACTTCAAGTCCCAGAATACCATGTTCCGGTGACAGGGATCAATGGGGTAGGAAAAACCAAAGATGAATATTTTCTGGCAGGTAAGTCAGGGAAAGGAATATGACGATATCTCGCTGTATTGTAGGAACCAAAGCACTCCCTCGAGTCCCCGCACCGCATCCACCTTTTCCTCCAGGTTTACTTTCGGCGAGGGCCTTAATGAGTGCATCAGGCCCGGCGTGAGGCAGGATTGCCTCAACATCGCGTGTCCTCCTCCCGGAATAACAAGGTGGGCTCCGGTACTTCCGCTACATCAGAAACAAAGAACAAACAGTCGAGGCCGCCCTTGCCAATGAATCAGGAGCCACTTGTGATGCGGCGGCTTTTAGTACCGTGTCACAGGCAAACACGGTGAAAAATGTACAATGTAGCCTCCTTCGCAAAAAAGAGTAAAAGCCACAACGGGGGAGTATCCAGGGAGCCACTTTAATTCACAGGTGTAAATCTGGCAAATGCATTTCGGCCGCGAGGCCTTCTTCAGTGCCCAGTAACCATACAGCGGGCGTGCCCCATCCCTGATCTGCTTTACATGTCCTGCTCAATATAAGAACTTGTACTCTTTTTTGCGAAGGAGGTTACCTTGTACATTTTCCACGATATATATATATATATATATATATATATATATATATATATATATATATATATATATATATATATATATATATATATATATAATATGTGAGGTCATGAGCAATGCATTGCAGGGAGTGAGTTATGGTTAGTTAAGCTAACTTTCCCTGCTGAATTTCATTGACTGGTTTTGTATGAGTGAAATTTGAGCCTAACCAGTATCTGTAACCTTATATATATATATATATATATATATATATTCACTGAAAAAACCATAAGTTTTACACATGTTATAGTTAGGAAGTAGCATTTACAAAACCTATGAAATTCACTGAAAAAACCATAGGTTTGACACCAGTTATAGTTAGCTGGAAATTTTACTGATATAAAACCAATGAAATTCCACGTTATAGTTAGTTGGACTCACTATAACTTGCGCGTGTAATGCACTGCTGATGACGTCACATATTACATCACTCATGACATCACTGATGACACCGTCCTTGTGACACAGTGACAGACCTCCTTTCACTGTAATCTAACCCTTGAAACGCATATTCAAAAATAGAAACTAAAATTTTCAAAAAAATGGAGATACCCATACCAGTTACAACAACCAATTCAATAATTCCACCATCTATATACACATGCACTAATTCACCAACAGTTCTATATAGTCACTCATACATATATTCACTAATCATATGTAGTGATACACCTACACATCCTGTTACACACCGACAGTCATCCAAAAGTTATTCACACACATAATCACACATGCAAATAAACTATTGAACATCCATTTATTTGCATAAACAGCTATACACACACTACCACTTTACTTCTAAGGAAACTTACACATACTTACTCTCTTAAAAAATCACTTATAGAAACACATACTAATTTAAACAGGAACTCTTACAATCCCTCACTCTCACATACAGTCACTTATATACATCAATATTCACATATACTACATTAAAACATATGTAGTTACTGATAAAGACACTAATAAGACAGTCATTCACTCACTAACACAGACATATGCACACTAATCCACCCATACAGTCCTGCACATATGCTGTCTTCAAACAGAGACTCAGTCATTCTTGCATCTATGTAGTAAGTAATACCCCCACCAAACCATGCAAACACTCATACTGATACTAAGAAAATCATCTAATAACCTATATACATACACATGTACCTGCTCATCAACCCATGCAGCCACTTATACACAAAGTGAAACACTAATACATATATTTAAATATTTAAGCATTACTCAGTAATATATGTATTCACTAAGATATTCAATAATATATACATATATAACACATATTTATTTTTCAGAAAGACACACATTCACTGGATGGTGTCATCAGTGATGTCATGAGTGATGTAATATGTGACGTCATCAGCAGTGCATTACACACGCAAGTTATAGTGAGTCCAACTAACTATAACGTGGAATTTCATTGGTTTTATATCAGTAAAATTTCCAGCTAACTATAACTGGTGTCAAACCTATGGTTTTTTCAGTGAATTTGATAGGTTTTGTAAATGCTACTTCCTAACTATAACGTGTGTAAAACCTATGGTTTTTTCAGTGAATTTCATTGGTTTTTAAAATGCTAATTCAGAAATATCTCGTGTATACAACCTATACTTTTGTCAATAAAGTTCTGGCAATATTTTTTTCAGAAACAAGCCGTTTTCTTCACTGTTCAAGTTGCATAGAGACTCCTTGTAAAGCGATACAGAATTAGAAAGTCTGTACCTTGCCTTTTTTTCAACGCATTAAAATTTGCCTGTAAATAAAAATAGCCTTTCTAAACTTTCGTGCACGACCCCGTGTGTGCACTCTCGGCAACAGTTCTCAATAAAATGGATAGCGCATTTCCAGGCTTTCGTGCGCGACCGACTGCGCGCACCCGCCTATATATTTCGTGAAAACTTTGCAATCTGAACTTATTGAATTTCTTCATAGACCCATCAAAGAACTTATACTACGTCAAAGAGACTAAACCTAGGCTTCTTTTTTAATATTATGAAAATTTTCATTAAATGGAGCCGAATGTCTTTTTAAACTTTCGTGTGTGACCGAATGTACACACCTTGGTATTTTAAAAAAATATATAAAAGGTTTTATACTTTAACAATTGTATGCTTGAATCGAGCTCAGAAGATATATTAAATCCGGATATGTTTGGATTTACTCTTTTTCACGTTTTGAAACTTTGCTGAATTAGACCGCTACTTCCAAATGGCGTACGTGACCAAATACTATCACCGCGTACACGTCCTGAGACGCGCATGTGAAGTCATGTGACTTGAAAACAACACTTCCAATTGGTTCTTAGTAGTTTCTATTCTGCAATTTACACGGAGCACTCCACCCACTCCTCTCACTATCTTTTCTACTCTCAAAAGAGAACGACGTTCAACACCCTTCGGAAGACTTTGCTGAAATGGCTGCCGCCCGCATTCATCTTCCGAATCTGAAGGAAATTAGCGACTACCTTTAAAAAGAAAAAAGGAATCTTTTATTTGGCAATTTTTCACTTATCCTGAAGAACAAAAGAAAGTGAATGCGCCAAAAGTTACCTGCACGATATGCAATTCGGTTCTCTCAAGAGGAAATCCAAGAAAAAAATATTCCTTTTCCATACATACCATGATGCGGCATGTCAAACAAGTGCACCCTGTGGAATTTGCAAAGGCATCGACAAGAGCCCTGGCCACGCTATTACCATCAGAGGTGGCCAGCACATCTTCTGGTGGACGACCTGTATCACCATCGAGTGCTGTGATGGACTTGAGACCATATCTTGCAAAGGTGCACATAAAATGCAACGAGTGTGGAGAAATTCTTCTGTACGGAGAGCAGAGCCTCATTCTTACTAAACAAAAAATTGAGAGTCATAAATGCCCCGAGAAAAGATACATTTCTTCATTTCATTTTGATCCTGTGTCACACATGAAAATGTTGTTGCAAGTTTAAAAAATCAAAAACAACATAACACTTGTTTTAAAAAAAAAAAAAAAAAAGTGATTTTCAGAGCTAACTCATTCTACCAAAAAGAGCTCCAGGAGCATATTATAAAGGGGGTTTATCTCCGCTTTTTTGGCTTTCGTTCGTGCGCGACCGTGTGCGCGCACCCGCCTATATATTTCGTGAAAACTTTGCAATTGCAACTTATTAAATTTCTTCATAGACCCATCAAAGAACTTATACTACGTCAAAGACACTAAACCTAGGCTTCTTTTTTATTATTATGAAAATTTTCATAAAATGGAGCCGAACGTCTTTTTAAACTTTCGGGCGTGACCGAATGTACACACCTTGGTATTTTAAAAAAAATATATAAAAGGTTTTATACTTTAACAATTGTATGCTTGAATCGAGCTCAGAAGATATATTAAATCCGGATGTGTTTGGATTTACTCCTTTTCACGTTTTGAAACTTCGCTGAATTAGACCGCTACTTCCAAATGACGTACGTGACCAGATACTGTCACCGCCTACACGTCCCGAGACGCGCATGTGAAGTCATGTGACTCGAAAACAACACTTCCAATTGGTTCTTAGTAGTTTCTATTCTGCAATTTACACGGTGGACTCCACCCACTTCCCTCACTATCTTTTGTACTCTCAAAAGAGAACAACGTTCAACATCCTTTGTAAGACTTTCCTGAAATGGCTGCCGCCCCGCATTCATCTTCCGAATCTGAAGGAAATGAGCGACTACCTTTAAAAAGAAAAAAGGAATCTTTTATTTGGCAATTTTTCACTTATCCTGAAGAACAAAAGAAAGTGAATGCACCAAAAGTTACCTGCACGATATGCAATTCGGTTCTCTCAAGAGGAAATCCAACAAAAAAATATTCCTTTTCCATACATACCATGGTGCGGCATGTCAAACAAGTGCACCCAGTGGAATTCGCAAAGGCATCGACAAGAGCCCGGGCCACGCTATTACCATCAGAGGTGGCCAGCACATCTTCTGGTGGACGACCTGTATCTCCATCGAGTGCTGTGATGGACTTGAGACCATATCTTGCAAAGGTGCACATGAAATGCAACGAGTGTGGAGAAATTCTTCTGTACGGAGAGCAGAGCCTCATTCTTACTAAACTAAAAATTGAGAGTCATAAATGCCCCAAGAAAAGATACATTTCTTAATTTCATTTTGATCCTGTGTCACACATGAAAATGTTGTTGCAAGTTTAAAAAATCAAAAACAACATAACACTTGTTTTAAAAAAAAATAAAAAAATAAAAAGTTCTTTTCAGAACTAACCCATTCTACCAAAAAGAGCTCCAGGAGCATATTATAAAGGGGGTTTATCTCCGCTTTTTTGGCTTTCGTTCGTGCGCGACCGTGTGCGCGCACCCGCATATATATTTCGTGAAAACTTTGCAACTTATTAAATTTCTTCATAGACCCATCAAAGAACTTATACTACGTCAAAGACACTAAACCTAGGCTTCTTTTTTATTATTATGAGAATTTACATTAAATGGAGCCGAATGTCTTTTAAAACTTTCGTGCGTGACCGAATGTACACACCTTGGTATTTTTAAAAAAAAATAAAAGGTTTTATACTTTAACAATTGTATGCTTGAATCGAGCTCAGAAGATATATTAAATCCGGATGTGTTTGGATTTACTCCTTTTCACGTTTTGAAACTTCGCTGAATTAGACCGCTACTTCCAAATGGCGTACGTGACCAGATACTGTCACCGCCTACACGTCCCGAGACGTGCATGTGAAGTCATGTGACTCGAAAATAACACTTCCAATTGGTTCTTAGTAGTTTCTATTCTGCAATTTACACAGAGGACTCCACCCACTTCCCTCACTATCTTTTATACTCTCAAAAGAGAACAACGTTCAACATCCCTTGGAAGACTTTGCTGAAATGGCTGCCGCCCCGCATTCATCTTCCGAATCTGAAGGAAATCAGCGACTACCTTTAAAAAGAAAAAAGGAATCTTTTATTTGGCAATTTTTCACTTATCCTGAAGAACAAAAGAAAGTGAATGCGCCAAAAGTTACCTGCACGATATGCAATTCGGTACTCTCAAGAGAAAACCCAAGAAAAAAATATTCCTTTTCCATACATACCATGGTGCGGCATGTCAAACAAGTGCACCCTGTGGAATTTGCAAAGGCATCGACAAGAGCCCTGGCCACGCTATTACCATCAGAGGTGGCCAGCACATCTTCTGGTGGACGACCTGTATCTCCATCGAGTGCTGTGATGGACTTGAGACCATATCTTGCAAAGGTGCACATGAAATGCAACGAATGTGGAGAAATTCTTCTGTACGGAGAGCAGAGCCTCATTCTTACTAAACTAAAAATTGAGAGTCATAAATGCCCCAACAAAAGATACATTTCTTTATTTTATTTTGATCCTGTCTCACACATGAAAATGTTGTTGCAAGTTTAAAAAATCTAAAACAACATAACACTTGTTTTAAAAAAAAAAAAAAAAAAATGTTCTTTTCAGAACTAACCCATTCTACCAAAAAGAGCTCCAGGAGCATATTATAAAGGGGGTTTATCTCCGCTTTTTTGGCTTTCGTTCGTGCGCGACCGTGTGCGCGCACCCGCATATATATTTCGTGAAAACTTTGCAACTTATTAAATTTCTTCATAGACCCATCAAAGAACTTATACTACGTCAAATACACTAAACCTAGGCTTCTTTTTTATTATTATGAAAATTTACATTAAATGGAGCCGAATGTCTTTTTAAACTTTCGTGCGTGACCGAATGTACACACCTTGGTATTTTAAAAAAATATATAAAAGGTTTTATACTTTAACAATTGTATGCTTGAATCAAGCTCAGAAGATATATTAAATCCGGATGTGTTTGGATTTACTCCTTTTCACGTTTTGAAACTTCGCTGAATTAGACCGCTACTTCCAAATGGCGTACGTGACCAGATACTGTCACCGCGTACACGTCCTGAGACGCGCATGTGAAGTCATGTGACTCGAAAACAACACTTCCAATTGGTTCTTAGTAGTTTCTATTCTGCAATTTACACGGAGGACTCAACCCACTTCCCTCACTATCTTTTGTACTCTCAAAAGAGAACAACGTTCAACATCTTTCGGAAGACTTTCTTTTCACGCGATAATGTGAAATACTGAGATTGTTACAGGATTTTCTATCAGTATTGTGTTCCCATTGCTGTAGAAGCACTAACACCGTGGAAAATTCCACCGATAGCAGTGATATTTTTAACGCCGAGCACCGGCGATTTTTATCACTTAGAAGCCTTCCTATTATGAAGGTTTATCTCCTAAATCTCTGATTCTCAAACTGTGCAACGCGGCTCCCCTGTCTGCCGTAATGAGGTGCTAGGGGCGCCGCGCACACTCTAGTGTGACTAACCATCCATAAATTCCATGGACATCTCTACCCTGTTATCTACAATTGTGAACATCAAAAGGAGCTGCACTACGCCCCTGTGAGAGGCCTCACTCCCACTGCTGCAACGGCTTGGCAGTCCTCCAGATGCACAGGAACAGCCCCTCCGATCCATTGAAGTTCTGTGTCGTGAGAGGCCTCACTCCCACTGCTGCAACGGCTTGGCAGTCCTCCAGATGCACAGGAACAGCCCCTCCGATCCATTGAAGTTCTGTGTCGGTCTCAATACCACTTACGAAATGAAAATAAGCACTGAAGAATATTCAAGCATGTAGTACTCCTCCTGCTACAGAATACAGAATGCATTCTATTACCTATAAAAAAGTAAAACACCCACGCTACAATCATATAGAATACTTCCTCTAAAGAAGCCTGTGAATAACTTTAAAACATCAGGTTAACCTTTTTTTACTCTCTCATCATTGTCAAAAATTTCACACACTACTTCTCATTTTTACATAGAATAATTTTTAGTGCATTGGCAAATTTAGTATTCACAAATAGTAGGAAAGAAATGGAATGCTTCTACATTTTACCTGTGCTGTTTTATATGTTAATCTGATCTAATTTTATGAGCATATTTGACTATTTTATTAAAGACACTACACATACCCTGTTTTTGAAGTTGTGTTTAATTTTAAATGGAACGGTTTACATTTTTACTTTTATTTCCAGTAAATTTTAAAAATAAATGTTTATAGTTCCATAGGCTCAAGCAGGTCAGCTTCCCACCCTATGTCATACAATTCTGACAAATCGGCATCCTCATCATGTTCTTCATCATCCTCAGGATTTAAATCATCTAAGGGATCTACTTCCACTGACGTTTCAATAACAAGTTCAACGATAAGATCGAGATCAACGGATTGCTCATTATCACTCATGGTTGATGTTGTCGTTATCTTTAAAGAAAGAGAAGAACAATAAGATGTTGCAGAGTAAGAGACAAATCTCAGAGACTATAATAGTAAAATTGTTTAACAAGAGTAACATTTTGCAGCTATTATTTAGCCATGTCCAGCGATGCTGAGGAGGTGAGGCCTATGTCCAAGTTTTCAGTGAACAGGACTCATCTCTTTTTAACCTTGGATAAGCCTCACCAACTCTGTGTCCCCTGCTCATACTTAAATGTAAAGGGGCAGATTTATGTTAACTGGCGCATCCCCAGAGATGCACCAGTTAATGTGCACCGCTGCTCTGCCACCCATGGTGTGCCGCATTTACAATGTGGAGCACCATTGAGCAAAAACAGCACAGATGCGTCACGCATCTGTGCCGCAAAAGCAGCACATTGCAGGAATCACGTCGTAAGCGCGACATGTCTACTGCAATGCACAGGAGCAAGCCACACATTGCATGGTGCATCACTCCTTATGCCTGTTTCAAACAGGCGTAAGGATTTGATTCAGCAATGCTATAAAGCTGACTCAGTGAAATCTTCTAAATTTCACTGTGTTAGTTTTACAGGGCTTTCATGCAAATGAATGCCCACCCTGCAACAAAACGCCTATATGAAACCTGACGCAGGTTTCATGTGGCACAGGACTTTACAGCATGACACATCTGCCTAGATGCTTTAAGTTGTAAATATGTCGCAACATAGCGCATCTTTTGCGCCGCCGCTACGTCAAAAAAGTGACGCACAGCGGCGCAAAAGAGGCACACGGCTATCATAAATCTGTCCCTAACATTTTAAATGATTGATTCAGGATGACGATAAGGTGTGGCCTATCCAGAGGTTTGTTTGAGGTGAGGCCTACTCAGGGTTGCAGATGAAATTTAGGCTTCTTGAAGAATACAGAGGAGATAATACATGTGCAGACCTTCCAATGAAGTGAGTCATGTCCACTGCACTCTTGAACAAAGGTCAGACCTCTTCTGTGTCCGTGAACAGGCCTAAACCTCATCTGCACAATGTGATTCATAAAGTTATGAAACACAGGTGATGTAATTGAAAAATGTGGAATTTCTTTTCCTCATTTCACAATCACATCACCTGTGTTTCCTTTGCTTAGGTATCTCATTGTGCAGATGCAGTCTAGCATGTCAAAGAATACACAGAAGTTCAGCACTGTATACAACAATTTTGACATTTACAGAAGATTCAGCTTCTCCATGCCCCCTACACATTCCTAAATGTTTACAGTTTAAACAGACGGTATGTTGTTGGAGATGAAGTGAGGCCTGTCTTGCAACATGGTGCATCTTTTGCATCACTGCTGCATTGGTTTCATGTGGCACAGGACTTTACAGCATGACACATCTGCCTAGATGCATCAAGTTGTAAATATGTCGCAACATAGCAAATCTTTTGCACCGCCGCTGCGTCACAAAAGTGACGCACAGCGGCGCAAAAGAAGCACACACCTATCATAAATCTGTCCCTAACATTTTAAATGATTGATTCAGGATGACGATAAGGTGTGCCCTATCCAGAGGTTTGTTTGAGGTGAGGCCTCCATATTAATATATATCCTTAATATAATAATCCTCTAAGGATGCATACACATTTGCGTAGCGGCCCATGGCAGGAATTTGGCGTGCTCTGGCTCTGTTCCACTTCCAAACACCTTGATCCACCCCCCCCTATTCAGTGGGCTGCCCGCTCCGCCCCGCCCAAACCCCCTGTTACAGAGCCCCATACCTACGCTCCCTGCCCAGGGGTAAGTATGGGCGGATCTAGCGGATCTCGCGTACGCGGATTTGCGAATTTACGGATTCGCAATCCGCAAAAATACGCGAACTCTCGTGGATTTGCGGATTTTTACGTTTTTTGTGTTGGCGAGCGTTCGCGAGGATTTGTGGACCATTTCGCAATTGCGAACTTACTTTTCGGCTCGCAACGGCCGCGACTATGTTGTTTCTACGTCTGGTTTATGATCACAGGTTCACAGCACCCTCTGTTTCACCACTGCCACCCTCTGGTACACCCATGCCACCCTCTGGTACATCCTCACTGCCACCCATTAGGTTTGTTTATCACTGTAGATTATGGGGGTGAAAAACAGCAAGCACACCTGCCCTGCTTCAACTGCCATGAATTAATTTGGGGTTGATTAATGTGTCAGTGATTTTGAAAATTCCAGTCTGGCTGGCACCTGCTTCCTTCCTTATCTGTAATTTGCTTTCTGTTGCAGTGAAAGCAAGCACACCTGCCCTTCTTCAACTGCCATGAATTAATTTGGGGGTGATTAATGTGTCAGTAATTTTGAAACTTCCAGTCTGGCTGGCACCTGCTTCCTTCCTTATCTGTAATTTGCTTTCTGTTTTTTTTGTCACAAGACCTTTATGGTCTACTTGTAGCTATTCTATGAGCCTGCTGTTTGGGTCATAGCAGGGTCATGGAATAGTTGCAAATAGGCAACTGAACTCTGGAGGGGCCCCTCAGGAAGCACTAGAGTGAATGGTTACTAATGTTAAGTTTGAACTTTTGCACCTGCTGATTGCTTTCAGTTTAGCAAAAATCGTTTTTCTGCAATTTCGCGCGATTTGCGGGGCGCGAATCCGTGCGAATACAATTTTTTTTTGCGGCGTGCATGTTCGCGTGATTTTTTGCATGTTCGCAAGGCGCTTGTAGCTATACGTTTGCGAAGTTACCCTACCGGTCGGACACGGGCGTGGCCATCTTGTTTGCGTGACGTAATTCCGGTTCCGGCCGCTATGTGTAATCTCGCAAAGTGTGCTGCTCGCTAGTACAATTTCGCTTGTGATCGCGAGGAAAATCTCGCGCGAACTTACCCACTCGGTCGTGAATGGGCGCGGCCATCTTGTTTCTCATTCATTGCTATGGTTCTGGGCATGCTTTCTGTATCCTCTCTGAATCTCTGCCATCCTTTGCTTTTTTGAAGTTTATTTGATCTATTTTACTTATTATCTATCCCTCTATTTTTCTAGCTCTATATTTTTGTGTTTTCTGCTACTTTTTGTTAATTTTAAACTACTTTTTTAAACTCTTTTCTTTTCTTCTTCCCTATTCTATTTCTTCAGACCATGGTAAACGGAGCCGGGAAGCACCCTGAGAAGGGGAAGGGTCCCGCACCCCGTGCCCGGCTCCCGTGCGGGCGTTTGAGGGGGGAGCAAGTGATGCCACGGGAGATCTTTAGCGCGGAGGAGGTGGCCGCACTCATCTTCCACGTCCAGCGCCGCCTCCCCAAGACGATCCTGGGAGGCGGCAAGATCGCAACCGGCTATGGCATCCGGGAGCGCCGGAAGCGGTAGGAGAAGGTGTGCCGGGCCATGTTTAAGCTCTCTGGGGTCCGGCGCACCTATAACCAGGCCACCCACCGCTGGACGGATGTCATGGACCGGGAACGGGACTTGCTGGACGCGCTCGGCGTAGAGGTCCCCGGGCTTGGTGAGTAGTAGTAGCCATTTCTAGCTATTTCATCACTAATCTGTTTTATCCGGCTCTGTTATTTGCAAATCTTTGTTCTTTACCAAGAGCAATAATGCTGCCGATTACATTAGGTAAATTATATTTCAAAATCTTCTATGCATTTCAGGTGCACTGCTCTCCTTCTCAGTAGCCTTGCTTGCTACTATGCCTATTTGTTTTGTATTTTGTGTTCATTTCATTGGCCTGAGAAATTATGTATGAGTGTAGTGTAAAGAACTGCGTAATGCTAGACACTAAGGGTCATATTTTCAATTACCGGCGCATCCCTGCAAAGTAGCAGGGATGCGGCAGTAATTGTGCGCCATGCCACCACCACCCATTGGCCCAAAACGTCACAGAAGCCTTACGCATCTGTGGCCTAAAGGCGGCGCATTGCTGGAGTTGCGTGCCAACGATGGCGCAGCTCCAGCAATGCTCTGGGGTGCCCTATCTCCCCAATGCTGCATCACGCCGTACGTCGGCTTCAAGCAGGCGCAGGGTTTGAGTCACGCATCATTGTCCTAAAATTGACTGATTGACATCTTGTAGATTTCCCTCAGCCACTTTTAGGATTCGTTCCTGCGCAGGAACGCCCTCCCTTGCGCCGGAACGCCCCCTGATGGTGCTGGGCTTTACAACGTGATGCATGTCCCATATGCGTTTTTTTAAAATATATACGTCGCACCATGGCGACTCTTTTGTTCTGCCGCTGCGTCACAAAAGTCACGCAACAATGGAGAAAAATGAGCCGCAAGGGACTTCTAAATCAGCCCCAACAGACTGAAGTCCAGTCCTTCCTTTAGACACATGGCTATAAGAAGAAATAGTGGTGGTGGTCGGTGGATTGATAGTTTGAGTTTGCAAGCAGGATGGACAAAAGAGAACAACGTTCAACATCCTTTGGAAGACTTTGCTGAAATGGCTGCCGCCCCGCATTCATCTTCCGAATCTGAAGGAAATGAGCGACTACCTTTAAAAAGAAAAAAGGAATCTTTTATTTGTCAATTTTTCACTTATCCTGAAGAACAAAAGAAAGTGAATGCACCAAAAGTTACCTGCACGATATGCAATTCGGTTCTCTCAAGAGGAAATCCAACAAAAAAATATTCCTTTTCCATACATACCATGGTGCGGCATGTCAAACAAGTGCACCCAGTGGAATTCGCAAAGGCATCGACAAGAGCCCGGGCCACGCTATTACCATCAGAGGTGGCCAGCACATCTTCTGGTGGACGACCTGTATCTCCATCGAGTGCTGTGATGGACTTGAGACCATATCTTGCAAAGGTGCACATGAAATGCAACGAGTGTGGAGAAATTCTTCTGTACGGAGAGCAGAGCCTCATTCTTACTAAACTAAAAATTGAGAGTCATAAATGCCCCAAGAAAAGATACATTTCTTAATTTCATTTTGATCCTGTGTCACACATGAAAATGTTGTTGCAAGTTTAAAAAATCAAAAACAACATAACACTTGTTTTAAAAAAAAATAAATAAATAAAAAGTTCTTTTCAGAACTAACCCATTCTACCAAAAAGAGCTCCAGGAGCATATTATAAAGGGGGTTTATCTCCGCTTTTTTGGCTTTCGTTCGTGCGCGACCGTGTGCGCGCACCCGCATATATATTTCGTGAAAACTTTGCAACTTATTAAATTTCTTCATAGACCCATCAAAGAACTTATACTACGTCAAAGACACTAAACCTAGGCTTCTTTTTTATTATTATGAGAATTTACATTAAATGGAGCCGAATGTCTTTTAAAACTTTCGTGCGTGACCGAATGTACACACCTTGGTATTTTTTAAAAAAAATAAAAGGTTTTATACTTTAACAATTGTATGCTTGAATCGAGCTCAGAAGATATATTAAATCCGGATGTGTTTGGATTTACTCCTTTTCACGTTTTGAAACTTCGCTGAATTAGACCGCTACTTCCAAATGGCGTACGTGACCAGATACTGTCACCGCCTACACGTCCCGAGACGTGCATGTGAAGTCATGTGACTCGAAAATAACACTTCCAATTGGTTCTTAGTAGTTTCTATTCTGCAATTTACACAGAGGACTCCACCCACTTCCCTCACTATCTTTTATACTCTCAAAAGAGAACAACGTTCAACATCCCTTGGAAGACTTTGCTGAAATGGCTGCCGCCCCGCATTCATCTTCCGAATCTGAAGGAAATCAGCGACTACCTTTAAAAAGAAAAAAGGAATCTTTTATTTGGCAATTTTTCACTTATCCTGAAGAACAAAAGAAAGTGAATGCGCCAAAAGTTACCTGCACGATATGCAATTCGGTTCTCTCAAGAGAAAATCCAAGAAAAAAATATTCCTTTTCCATACATACCATGGTGCGGCATGTCAAACAAGTGCACCCTGTGGAATTTGCAAAGGCATCGACAAGAGCCCTGGCCACGCTATTACCATCAGAGGTGGCCAGCACATCTTCTGGTGGACGACCTGTATCTCCATCGAGTGCTGTGATGGACTTGAGACCATATCTTGCAAAGGTGCACATGAAATGCAACGAATGTGGAGAAATTCTTCTGTACGGAGAGCAGAGCCTCATTCTTACTAAACTAAAAATTGAGAGTCATAAATGCCCCAACAAAAGATACATTTCTTTATTTTATTTTGATCCTGTCTCACACATGAAAATGTTGTTGCAAGTTTAAAAAATCTAAAACAACATAACACTTGTTTTTAAAAAAAAAAAAAAAAGTTCTTTTCAGAACTAACCCATTCTACCAAAAAGAGCTCCAGGAGCATATTATAAAGGGGGTTTATCTCCGCTTTTTTGGCTTTCGTTCGTGCGCGACCGTGTGCGCGCACCCGCATATATATTTCGTGAAAACTTTGCAACTTATTAAATTTCTTCATAGACCCATCAAAGAACTTATACTACGTCAAATACACTAAACCTAGGCTTCTTTTTTATTATTATGAAAATTTACATTAAATGGAGCCGAATGTCTTTTTAAACTTTCGTGCGTGACCGAATGTACACACCTTGGTATTTTAAAAAAAAATATAAAAGGTTTTATACTTTAACAATTGTATGCTTGAATCAAGCTCAGAAGATATATTAAATCCGGATGTGTTTGGATTTACTCCTTTTCACGTTTTGAAACTTCGCTGAATTAGACCGCTACTTCCAAATGGCGTACGTGACCAGATACTGTCACCGCGTACACGTCCTGAGACGCGCATGTGAAGTCATGTGACTCGAAAACAACACTTCCAATTGGTTCTTAGTAGTTTCTATTCTGCAATTTACACGGAGGACTCAACCCACTTCCCTCACTATCTTTTGTACTCTCAAAAGAGAACAACGTTCAACATCTTTCGGAAGACTTTCTTTTCACGCGATAATGTGAAATACTGAGATTGTTACAGGATTTTCTATCAGTATTGTGTTCCCATTGCTGTAGAAGCACTAACACCGTGGAAAATTCCACCGATAGCAGTGATATTTTTAACGCCGAGCACCGGCGATTTTTATCACTTAGAAGCCTTCCTATTATGAAGGTTTATCTCCTAAATCTCTGATTCTCAAACTGTGCAACGCGGCTCCCCTGTCTGCCGTAATGAGGTGCTAGGGGCGCCGCGCACACTCTAGTGTGACTAACCATCCATAAATTCCATGGACATCTCTACCCTGTTATCTACAATTGTGAACATCAAAAGGAGCTGCACTACGCCCCTGTGAGAGGCCTCACTCCCACTGCTGCAACGGCTTGGCAGTCCTCCAGATGCACAGGAACAGCCCCTCCGATCCATTGAAGTTCTGTGTCGTGAGAGGCCTCACTCCCACTGCTGCAACGGCTTGGCAGTCCTCCAGATGCACAGGAACAGCCCCTCCGATCCATTGAAGTTCTGTGTCGGTCTCAATACCACTTACGAAATGAAAATAAGCACTGAAGAATATTCAAGCATGTAGTACTCCTCCTGCTACAGAATACAGAATGCATTCTATTACCTATAAAAAAGTAAAACACCCACGCTACAATCATATAGAATACTTCCTCTAAAGAAGCCTGTGAATAACTTTAAAACATCAGGTTAACCTTTTTTTACTCTCTCATCATTGTCAAAAATTTCACACACTACTTCTCATTTTTACATAGAATAATTTTTAGTGCATTGGCAAATTTAGTATTCACAAATAGTAGGAAAGAAATGGAATGCTTCTACATTTTACCTGTGCTGTTTTATATGTGAATCTGATCTAATTTTATGAGCATATTTGACTATTTTATTAAAGACACTACACATACCCTGTTTTTGAAGTTGTGTTTAATTTTAAATGGAACGGTTTACATTTTTACTTTTATTTCCAGTAAATTTTAAAAATAAATGTTTATAGTTCCATAGGCTCAAGCAGGTCAGCTTCCCACCCTATGTCATACAATTCTGACAAATCGGCATCCTCATCATGTTCTTCATCATCCTCAGGATTTAAATCATCTAAGGGATCTACTTCCACTGACGTTTCAATAACAAGTTCAACGATAAGATCGAGATCAACGGATTGCTCATTATCACTCATGGTTGATGTTGTCGTTATCTTTAAAGAAAGAGAAGAACAATAAGATGTTGCAGAGTAAGAGACAAATCTCAGAGACTATAATAGTAAAATTGTTTAACAAGAGTAACATTTTGCAGCTATTATTTAGCCATGTCCAGCGATGCTGAGGAGGTGAGGCCTATGTCCAAGTTTTCAGTGAACAGGACTCATCTCTTTTTACCCTTGGATAAGCCTCACCAACTCTGTGTCCCCTGCTCATACTTAAATGTAAAGGGGCAGATTTATGTTAACTGGCGCATCCCCAGAGATGCACCAGTTAATGTGCACCGCTGCTCTGCCACCCATGGTGTGCCGCATTTACAATGTGGAGCACCATTGAGCAAAAACAGCACAGATGCGTCACGCATCTGTGCCGCAAAAGCAGCACATTGCAGGAATCACGTCGTAAGCGCGACATGTCTACTGCAATGCACAGGAGCAAGCCACACATTGCATGGTGCATCACTCCTTATGCCTGTTTCAAACAGGCGTAAGGATTTGATTCAGCAATGCTATAAAGCTGACTCAGTGAAATCTTCTAAATTTCACTGTGTTAGTTTTACAGGGCTTTCATGCAAATGAATGCCCACCCTGCAACAAAACGCCTATATGAAACCTGACGCAGGTTTCATGTGGCACAGGACTTTACAGCATGACACATCTGCCTAGATGCTTTAAGTTGTAAATATGTCGCAACATAGCGCATCTTTTGCGCCGCCGCTACGTCAAAAAAGTGACGCACAGCGGCGCAAAAGAGGCACACGGCTATCATAAATCTGTCCCTAACATTTTAAATGATTGATTCAGGATGACGATAAGGTGTGGCCTATCCAGAGGTTCGTTTGAGGTGAGGCCTACTCAGGGTTGCAGATGAAATTTAGGCTTCTTGAAGAATACAGAGGAGATAATACATGTGCAGACTTTCCAATGAAGTGAGTCATGTCCACTGCACTCTTGAACAAAGGTCAGACCTCTTCTGTGTCCGTGAACAGGCCTAAACCTCATCTGCACAATGTGATTCATAAAGTTATGAAACACAGGTGATGTAATTGAAAAATGTGGAATTTCTTTTCCTCATTTCACAATCACATCACCTGTGTTTCCTTTGCTTAGGTATCTCATTGTGCAGATGCAGTCTAGCATGTCAAAGAGTACACAGAAGTTCAGCACTGTATACAACAATTTTGACATTTACAGAAGATTCAGCTTCTCCATGCCCCCTACACATTCCTAAATGTTTACAGTTTAAACAGACGGTATGTTGTTGGAGATGAAGTGAGGCCTGTCTTGCAACATGGTGCATCTTTTGCATCACTGCTGCATTGGTTTCATGTGGCACAGGACTTTACAGCATGACACATCTGCCTAGATGCATCAAGTTGTAAATATGTCGCAACATAGCAAATCTTTTGCACCGCCGCTGCGTCACAAAAGTGACGCACAGCGGCGCAAAAGAAGCACACACCTATCATAAATCTGTCCCTAACATTTTAAATGATTGATTCAGGATGACGATAAGGTGTGCCCTATCCAGAGGTTTGTTTGAGGTGAGGCCTCCATATTAATATATATCCTTAATATAATAATCCTCTAAGGATGCATACACATTTGCGTAGCGGCCCATGGCAGGAATTTGGCGTGCTCTGGCTCTGTTCCACTTCCAAACACCTTGATCCACCCCCCCCTATTCAGTGGGCTGCACGCTCCGCCCCGCCCAAACCCCCTGTTACAGAGCCCCATACCTATGCTCCCTGCCCAGGGGTAAGTATGGGCGGATCTAGCGGATCTCGCGTACGCGGATTTGCGAATTTACGGATTCGCAATCCGCAAAAATACGCGAACTCTCGCGGATTTGCGGATTTTTACGTTTTTTGTGTTGGCGAGCGTTCGCGAGGATTTGTGGACCATTTCGCAATTGCGAACTTACTTTTCGGCTCGCAACGGCTGCGACTATGTTGTTTCTACGTCTGGTTTATGATCACAGGTTCACAGCACCCTCTGTTTCACCACTGCCACCCTCTGGTACACCCATGCCACCCTCTGGTACATCCTCACTGCCACCCATTAGGTTTGTTTATCACTGTAGATTATGGGGGTGAAAAACAGCAAGCACACCTGCCCTGCTTCAACTGCCATGAATTAATTTGGGGTTGATTAATGTGTCAGTGATTTTGAAAATTCCAGTCTGGCTGGCACCTGCTTCCTTCCTTATCTGTAATTTGCTTTCTGTTGCAGTGAAAGCAAGCACACCTGCCCTTCTTCAACTGCCATGAATTAATTTGGGGGTGATTAATGTGTCAGTAATTTTGAAACTTCCAGTCTGGCTGGCACCTGCTTCCTTCCTTATCTGTAATTTGCTTTCTGTTTTTTTTGTCACAGGACCTTTATGGTCTACTTGTAGCTATTCTATGAGCCTGCTGTTTGGGTCATAGCAGGGTCATGGAATAGTTGCAAATAGGCAACTGAACTCTGGAGGGGCCCCTCAGGAAGCACTAGAGTGAATGGTTACTAATGTTAAGTTTGAACTTTTGCACCTGCTGATTGCTTTCAGTTTAGCAAAAATCATTTTTCTGCAATTTCGCGCGATTTGCGGGGCGCGAATCCGTGCGAATACAATTTTTTTTTGCGGCGTGCATGTTCGCGTGATTTTTTGCATGTTCGCAAGGCGCTTGTAGCTATACGTTTGCGAAGTTACCCTACCGGTCGGACACGGGCGTGGCCATCTTGTTTGCGTGACGTAATTCCGGTTCCGGCCGCTATGTGTAATCTCGCAAAGTGTGCTGCTCGCTAGTACAATTTCGCTCGTGATCGCGAGGAAAATCTCGCGCGAACTTACCCACTCGGTCGTGAATGGGCGCGGCCATCTTGTTTCTCATTCATTGCTATGGTTCTGGGCATGCTTTCTGTATCCTCTCTGAATCTCTGCCATCCTTTGCTTTTTTGAAGTTTATTTGATCTATTTTACTTATTATCTATCCCTCTATTTTTCTAGCTCTATATTTTTGTGTTTTCTGCTACTTTTTGTTAATTTTAAACTACTTTTTTAAACTCTTTTCTTTTCTTCTTCCCTATTCTATTTCTTCAGACCATGGTAAACGGAGCCGGGAAGCACCCTGAGAAGGGGAAGGGTCCCGCACCCCGTGCCCGGCTCCCGTGCGGGCGTTTGAAGGGGGAGCAAGTGATGCCACGGGAGATCTTTAGCGCGGAGGAGGTGGCCGCACTCATCTTCCACGTCCAGCGCCGCCTCCCCAAGACGATCCTGGGAGGCGGCAAGATCGCAACCGGCTATGGCATCCGGGAGCGCCGGAAGCGGTGGGAGAAGGTGTGCCGGGCCATGTTTAAGCTCTCTGGGGTCCGGCGCACCTATAACCAGGCCACCCACCGCTGGACGGATGTCATGGACCGGGAACGGGACTTGCTGGACGCGCTCGGCGTAGAGGTCCCCGGGCTTGGTGAGTAGTAGTAGCCATTTCTAGCTATTTCATCACTAATCTGTTTTATCCGGCTCTGTTATTTGCAAATCTTTGTTCTTTACTAAGAGCAATAATGCTGCCGATTACATTAGGTAAATTATATTTCAAAATCTTCTATGCATTTCAGGTGCACTGCTCTCCTTCTCAGTAGCCTTGCTTGCTACTATGCCTATTTGTTTTGTATTTTGTGTTCATTTCATTGGCCTGAGAAATTATGTATGAGTGTAGTGTAAAGAACTGCGTAATGCTAGACACTAAGGGTCATATTTTCAATTACCGGCTCATCCCTGCAAAGTAGCAGGGATGCGGCAGTAATTGTGCGCCATGCCACCACCACCCATTGGCCCAAAACGTCACAGAAGCCTTACGCATCTGTGGCCTAAAGGCGGCGCATTGCTGGAGTTGCGTGCCAACGATGGCGCAGCTCCAGCAATGCTCTGGGGTGCCCTATCTCCCCAATGCTGCATCACGCCGTACGTCGGCTTCAAGCAGGCGCAGGGTTTGAGTCACGCATCATTGTCCTAAAATTGACTGATTGACATCTTGTAGATTTCCCTCAGCCACTTTTGTGATTCGTTCCTGCGCAGGAACGCCCTCCCTTGCGCCGGAACGCCCCCTGATGGTGCTGGGCTTTACAACGTGATGCATGTCCCATATGCGTTTTTTTAAAATATATACGTCGCACCATGGCGACTCTTTTGTTCTGCCGCTGCGTCACAAAAGTCACGCAACAATGGAGAAAAATGAGCCGCAAGGGACTTCTAAATCAGCCCCAACAGACTGAAGTCCAGTCCTTCCTTTAGACACATGGCTATAAGAAGAAATAGTGGTGGTGGTCGGTGGATTGATAGTTTGAGTTTGCAAGCAGGATGGACTTTGTCTGTCACTTTGCGTGCTGCGGACTTCTGCCTGCCAGGCCTAGGCAAACCTTTTTAGTAGTCTGTTAATTGAGTTACATAGGAACTTTGAAAGTCAACGGTCCGCAAATCAGGCAATACGAATAACGTAGTATACCACATGAGATAGACAACTATTCCACGGGATATATTGACCTATCTATTTGCTATTTCTCCAAAATATTTTGTTATAGTTCTTTTGAAATGTTTGATTTGGTTGACAAATCTCACCCATGTTTTCTGGTCTTTCTTTCTTTCATGTTGTACATCAGCTCCCCCCAAGGGCAAGAGGACACAGGAGGAGGGTGCTGTTCAGGAGGATGCAGGCCAGGATCGGGCAGGCGAGGGCTCCTTTGCTGGCCCAGTAAGTTTTAATTTTAATAAAGAGTATCTATTTTTCCTAGCGTTCCTCATTTGATTTTTTCTAAATCGTCTTTGATCTTCTTGTAGACTGGATCTAAATTCTTATCCTGCCTCGACTATGACTCCCTGTGGTATTACTAGATTATTCGTATTAGTCTGTCTGTGTAGCTAACTAAGATTGCACATTTGGCAATTCCATTGGACTCCCATTCTAGTCAGCAATAGCTCTATGCACTGAGTGCAGTCCTCTGGGATAGTCCATAATGTCTTTTTAAGTCTTCTAAATGTTTATGCTTTGACAATTGCCAACAATAAAAAGGTGAATGACCACCAAGAAAGAATAAGATACTACTTTACTTTTGTTTTGGATAGAAGGACAATCCATTCTACCACTGTTGCAGGGACAAATCTGCACAAACCGAACTATGAACACTAAATAGCGCATTGTTTATCAATTATAATAGGCGCAGGTAGACTTTCTTGCCACATACCTCAGTGATATCAGACTTTGAAGAACCCCCAATCTCCTTACTGACTAGATAGTGTGGCAGAGTCATTTAGCTCCCTAAGTCACCGATGATTGATCCCCAATGATCATTAGATTATCCTACGCAGGGCAAGAGTACGGAGTCACAGTCAAGAAGTGTCAGAGGCACTCATGCTTGCAAAAATTCCAAAACCTTTAGCTCATCCACTCTAGTCTGGAGGACCAAAAACCACAGAGTCTATTTAAGTTTAAAAGCTTTATTAAAACTAAACACATTTATTAAAATCAACTTTGTCATAAAAGTAAACGTTTAACTGAAAATGGAAAAGTGCTTAGTGCTAACGATTAATTGGACACATTTCTTGTGGTCGAGCTGAGCTCTCACCTGGTTTGAACTTGAGCTTGACCCTGATCGTGTTCTTAGAAGTCAAGCTTCTGTTAGGAGAAAAAGTGTTGTGTGTTAAAAATAAAAAGCAAGCATTCATCAGTTGTGACAAAAAGTGCAGCAAGACAACAGCCTTCCCTGGAAAAAGGGACATTTTTACTGTAGAGTATACAGTTACAAATTATTACATTGTATTTCGTTTTTTTTAACTTTCTTTATTCCTCCTCGACCAAATATTATACAGTAGTGAGTGGTGTATTCTAACATTCTAAAAATTTACTTTGTAGGTGGAACATCTGGTGGCGGGGCCAGCGCGGAGGTGGTGGATGAGGAGGACAACTCTTCTGGGGAGGAGGCGGTGCGAGTGCTGGACAACACCAATGTGCCTGTGAGGGTTGACACGGTGGTGGCGGGCACAGGTAAGCTATATACTCGAAAAGCGAAAGAAGGGTGTAAGTAAGTGTGGAAGGACGAGAAATTTTATGATGGCTGGCAAAGAAGAATGATATGTGTTTGCTTGGCCCCCGAGGTGGCTGGGAAGGAAAGAATATGGTATGGTGCATGGCTGGGTCAATGATGAAGCAAGGATGGGTGGAAGGACAACAGCCTGGGTGGGTGAAACATAAACTGTATGTGTGCATATACTTTGAATGGATGGATGCCTGGAGCATGGTATTATCTGACTCTTAGATAGCACATGTGTATCTAGAGAGAGTAGATGGTCACTGGATGAACTAAGTGTTACCTTGAAGAGCATGTAACACCGCACCCGCACGTCCGTTCCAGTGTAGGGAAGGCAAGGAAAAGAAATTGTAAATTTGGCCAATACTACCATGAATAGTAGCAATAGTTTGTATTGCAACTGCAAGCACAGCATATATCCGGTTATTACGGTGGACACTCCGTACCTCTCTTAATAAATTTAGTTTAGTAGTAGTACGTCATTCATGTGTGGGTATATCACTGTTCACTCTATAATAAGCAAAGCACCTAAAGTCATCCCATATGTCATCAAATACATCCCATGTGAAGTGATAGATAATCTAATTATTTAGCTTCTTCATTTTCCTTTTCTAGTACTTATTTGCACTGTAGGGTGAAAGGTAAATTAATTAAGAAGTAGCTCTTGTAACAGAGTATTCTCAGTGCCACCCGTAATAGAAAAGTAATAGCTTCACCACCTGCATGTACTGGACCGGTACAGTAACGCAAGTCTGTCTCACTCATCATGGTGTGCGTCTGTTTTTCTCGGGTGCAAGTTCACTGCGCTGGCATTCTGCCGGCTTGCATAAGATAACGTACCAATTTTCCGAAACAAGAGAGAAGAATAAGAATAAGACTGGTGTACTGTCATAGTCGACTGTAATGGAAGTCCATAGTGGTCGTAGAATTTGTTCATTAAACTACCACTAATGTTAGAGCAAGGATGCAGAAGTGGGAGGTTAGATAGATACTGTCCTCAATAGTTATGTACTGTGCTTTCAATTTGCTACTTGTACTGTGACACAACTTTCGGCTCAATCACTTTGTGTTATTAATGTTAAGGAGCAATGGTTACAGACTATGTCTTTCTTTCTTCATATAGTTGCTCCTTCCAAATTGACATCACGGAGGGAGCAGGCTCGAATGGCCCGGCAACGGAGGCTGGATGCCACTGTCGCGGAATATCGGCGGCTGGTGGCCCTGGAGGAGTCGGAGGACACGCAGTCGACCGGTGCAACCACAACATCCTCGACTGGGACAGCTGCATCCTCCTCCGTGAACCCACGGGCTGCCAGCCAGCGCAGTGCTCCAGCGGTACGGAGCCGGGCTAACAAAGCCAACCGCCACCGCCAAGCAGCAAAAAGACCAGCTGCCCCCCACAGGAGCTGCAAGGCACGCCAGCGCCGCCTAGGAGTGAGAATGTCCTACCTGGAGCAGGAGGTCCATAGGTACAAGAACTTGGTGGAGGGCCTCCGCTTCGAGCATGCCACCCTCCGCAAGGAGTATGATGCCCTGGCCGCAAAATTCACCAGTACCCTCCAGTAGTGTTGTGTCCCTTGCCCTTTTTTTAGAGACTTTTGGGGGGTGGGATTTGGGAGTTGGGTGCTTTTTGGGACTTTTCAAAGACAATCGTTGGGGTTAGGGAGGGTCTTGAGGGAGATTATTTTGTTAGGGCTACATAAATATACTTTTTTAAACTTTATCTGACCATACCTGTTTTTTACTGCTTTTCAGTCTGGTGGGTGGGGGTGTAACTAACAGTAAGTTTGTTTTCCCGAAGAGTCCTAGGACTTTAGTAGTACTACCGTCAATCTCTCGTCTAGTCCTAATACTCCATTATACTACCTCCCACCAAACGCTTATCTTACCTGTAATTTGTGTTAGAAATTAGGGCTAGGCCCAGGGCTGGCTCCACGTGAAATGGGGATTAAGGTTGGCAATCCTGGGCGGATGAAATTTCCTCATTGCGGTGGTACTAGTGGTGTGACACAGTGGCAGTTGCATGCCTATGGAAAAAATAAAACGAAACCTGGTTTGTCCTTACTGTAGCATTACAACGGTTACGGCACGATCGAGAATATAGCAGGTGACAGTACACTAGAACAGTGCCACAATGTAGCCTAACAAATGGTAAAGTATTGCAAGTATAACTAGTACTTGCGTTGAATTTATTTGACATTGGCTCCTACTACTACAAGAAATAGTACTGAAGCTGAGTAAGGCTAGAATATATCCTCGTATTCCTTCACCAGCCTGTTGCTATGACCTTATCCTCCCCAGCAAGTGTGTGGAATTATTGATGTCATTTAGTCAGTCATCAAGCAAAACCACACAGCCCGGGGGAAGAGGGTTAGGGTTTGGAAAATGGATGGGAATGGGGGTTTCTTTTTGGGTAGGTTTTGTTGAGAGAAGAAAAAAAAAGCACAGCATGGACAAACAATAATTTAAGATAAAGAAATCTTTGGGTACAAACTAAAGCTAACCACATGCAGTCACACTCATAGAAGAAAACAATGGATACTGTATCTGTATTCTGTATGTTGTTGGAGTTGTCCTGTTGAATTTGGTAAGTAAGTTGCATGCAGCAAACAATTCCTCTTATTAGCGGCACTCCTCCATTCCAGCTGATGCTTCGTCCATCAATGTTGGTGACCACTGACAGAAGACACCCTGTCCACTGCCTGCCTGGCGGATGTTGACTGAAACCCGGCCTGTAATTATTGAACGGAAAACAGGAAGTGCTATTACAATACCACTGATAAATAAATATAAAGTATGTACGCTGTGTGGTGCAAAAAGTCACACTTTGATTTCCCTAAGACAGTACAATATTGTTGAAATTGCGTACTCTGTCTGAGTCACCTTTATAAGGATAAATAAGTATGGCCAAAATAATAGTTAGCTAACCCTAACGAACCCTAAGTTACAAAAAGTGCCAAAAGGTTTTTCCTTATGGATTTTGTCCTAAACACTTCTATCCGTTATTAGACCTTCACAGGAATGCCCCAAGAGACCCGCCAACCCACCCGCCAAAAAGCACACGACAACACCCCCAAACAGCCAAAAAGCAAAATCTCATACTTACAATATCTCTCGGCCTTCGGTCCAAACGCGCTGTGCAGCTAGGTCATCATCATAACTCCTGTTTCCCACCACGGATTTCCTGAAAAGCAAATGCAATCAAGTTTAGACTGTCGCAGCAGTGCTCCGACAGAGACACCAAAACCCACCAACAAACACCAGGAAGCCCCTCAAACAGGCCCCCGGAAACGCTACATTGAGCAAGATGTCAGAAGAAATAGCAAAAAAAAAATCTGCATGGATTTTGTCCTAGACACTTCTATCCGTTATTAGACCTTCACAGGAATGCCCCAAGAGACCCGCCAACCCACCCGCCAAAAAGCACACGACAACACCCCCAAACAGCCAAAAAGCAAAATCTCATACTTACAATATCTCTCGGCCTTCGGTCCAAACGCGCTGTGCAGCTAGGTCATCATCATAACTCCTGTTTTCCACCACGGATTTCCTGAAAAGCAAATGCAATCAAGTTTAGACTGTCGCAGCAGTGCTCCGACAGAGACACCAAAACCCACCAACAAACACCAGGAAGCCCCTCAAACAGGCCCCCGGAAACGCTACATTGAGCAAGATGTCAGAAGAAATAGCAAAAAAAAAATCTGCATGGATTTTGTCCTAGACACTTCTATCCGTTATTAGACCTTCACAGGAATGCCCCAAGAGACCCGCCAACCCACCCGCCAAAAAGCACACGACAACACCCCCAAACAGCCAAAAAGCAAAATCTCATACTTACAATATCTCTCGGCCTTCGGTCCAAACGTGCTGTGCAGCTAGGTCATCATCATAACTCCTGTTTTCCACCACGGATTTCCTGAAAAGCAAATGCAATCAAGATTAGACTGTCGCAGCAGTGCTCCCAGACCCCAAAACTCACCCACAAACACCGGAACCCCGCCAAAGAGCACCTCAAAGGCAAGCAAGTCAGCAAAAACGGCAAGAAATTTCCGCGTCATATTTGGTCCTAAACACTTTTATCCGTTATTAGAGATTCACAGCAATGGGCCCAGAGCCGTCAACTCACCCGCAAAGAAGTAGAACACCTCCAAAAGTGCTGAGTCTTTCTTCATTGGGCGTAATCCAGCCCTCTGCTTTGAGGGAAATAGGAGTCTGGAGGAGGAGGATAGAGGAGCATGTTCTTCAGAACTTGTGAACCTGAGGAATGTAGACTGCGGCACCTTCAAATCAATAAGCAAACAAGTGAAGACAGTTCTGCTGATGGGCTTGTTTTTGGGATTAGGTGATTAAAGTTTGAATTAAATTAACTGTGCAAAACAAAGAAAGACAGACACACCGGAATAAAAGTGAATAAGGACGAAAAAGAACGTTATTGATTCATTGTCTCATTTTCAGGGCTCGGTGTCAGGGAATAAGAAGAAGATTTTGTCATCATACTCTGCGAATTCAGGCAGGATGAGGTCAGTGTGACCGAACAGAGAACAAATCCCCTCATCTACGCTGCCGTCCTCCTGGTCTTCATGCGGCGTGCTTTCTCGTACTTTGTAATCTGGTGGTATGAAGTGCTGATTCATCTTGATCATTGTCAGCCGCTCCACATTTTTGGGCGAGAGGCGGCTCCGTTTGGGAGTTACAATGCCACCAGCAGCACTGAAAACCCGTTCAGAAGACACACTTGCGAGTGGGCAAGACAAATAGTTTATAGCCAGGTTGGAGAGCTGTGGCCACAATTGTTTTTTCCCATGCCAATACTGCAATGGCTCATCATTAAGAAAGACCTCTGTTGAGTCATTCAGATAGTCCTGCACCATCGACTCAAGGTCCTCAGCGGTTCCTCCACTTTGCTTACTTTTTGCTGTGCCTGTGACATTTTTTCGCGAACCATACCCAAGCAAAGTTAGCCAATCCTCTACAGCAGCCACTGTTACTGTTGTGTCTGGTGCAGATGATCCGGTTGCCGGTGTCTTTAACGGCTGAGAGGTCACTTGTGTCACAGCCACAGGTGCAGAAGTGGATTTTTTTGACTGGGGATGGCCTGCTGATGCTGATGCTGATATACTGCCTTCTCCTTCAATATCCTGCCGTTCTTTTTCAAACCTCTTGGCTGACCAGGCTAGCCAACGTTTGTACTTTTTAACATCTTCATCAGCAAAAGGAAAGAATGCTTGGCCTGCCAGCGCCTTTTTGTAGCGTGGATCCAGAATAGTAGCACAAATGTAATGCTGTTCTGAGTTGATCTTTTTAAGACGTTCATCACCACGTAGGCGCTCTAATAATTTCTCCGACAAAATAAAAGGGTCTTTTTTTTTGGCATCTTTTTCAAACTCAGAAGACACCGCCTTCAGTTGGTGCTCCAGCATGCACAACAATGGGATAGCTTTTCCCAAATTACAGTCCTCCTGGCTGACTGCACGCGTGAAGAACTCAAAAGGTCGAAGCATGTCTGTCAGGCTTTTAACTATGTCCCATTGCACCGCACCCATCCGCAGGTCCATCTGAGCTGTACCCTCTGTTAAGAAATAGTGATCGAGTACCGTATACTGCTCATACAGACGCTCAAGCATGTAGAAGGTTGAGTTCCAAAGTGTTGCCACCTCCTGGATGAGTGCTTTCACTGGCATTCGACGTTCAAGTAGCAGCCTCCTCAAATGCTTCCGGGCCTTAAAAGAATGGCTGAAATGGTTGCACATTTTGCGGCAGGTGGCCATTACCTCGAACGCTGTACTGTCTCTATCACTCAAGAATTTTTGAACTACCAGGTTGATACAGTGCGCCAAACACGGCACTCTGAAATAGTCACCCAGCGCCATGGCCTTAACTACATTGGCACCATTATCCGTGGAAACATAACCAATCCGGCGTTTTTTTGGGGACAGCCAGTGAAAGACCTTTTTGTTAAACTCGTCCAAAATGTTTTGTGCTGTGTGACTTTTCTCCAAGCCAAACATGGCTAGTGTTGCATGTTTCCGAGCAGCTTTAAAAACTTTGTCCGGGACAACACCTGCGTTTAGCTTTGCTTTAACACCTGAAAAAGAGACCCAGTGTGCAGTGATGCACATGTAATCAGCGCCTGCGCCACTGGTCCACATGTCTGTTGTCAGATGTATAGTGTGAACAGCACTCTTCTGCAAAGCTGCCCCAATCGCCTCCAGCACATCTTCATGTAGTGCTGGAACCGCAACTCTGGCAAAATAGAACCGGCTAGGAACCTTCCATTTAGGGCAGAGCGTTGCCACTAATTCTAGAAAACCTACCGCTTCTACAAAAGAAAAAGGGAGAAGGTCCACAGCTAGCATTTTAGCCAGCTTAGTGTTATACAGACGCGTCAGTGGGTGGTTGCGTTCATATGGCGCGTCTGAAGAAAACATGGTTCTAATGTTGCCCTGGACCAAGCATTTACGGGATGATAATGACTTCGTTGACCCAATTATGCTCGCTGGTGAACTTTTGCGCGTTGGTGTCTCACTCGCTCCAACACTCTTAGTGTGCCTCACATGGGGTGTGCTGCTGACAGGGGTACTGGGTGTAAGTGAAGTGTTTGACACGTCTTCTTCCTCCTTGTCATCATCAGATGCAACATCAACGTTTTCTTGACTTCCAATTCGGGCTTCCTTGATCGCATTTAGGTGCGCAAACCATAGGACAGTGTGCTGTCTCTCAAGATGACCTCTCTGGCCTCCGGTACCATAGTTGGTACCTGACTTACCACGACTAACTGCAAGCTTACAAAGGGTACAAATGGCAAACTTTTCCCTTTTTGGGCAAACAGTAAAGAAGTCCCAAACTGGGGACTTGAAGTGTCTGTGGGGCCTGGAGGAGGCGGCGATACTGGTGGTGGTGGTCATGCTGCTAATGCCAGATGAAGTGGAGGATCTGGATTGCCCAACTTTTGTACGTGGTGCACTTTCACCGCCACTAATTAAGGTCGAGGTGGATGGAGGTCCCTTCTTGTGAGAAAGAAATATGGAAGCGGTACGAGTTGGTGTACTTAACTCCAATGATTGTGGTGTTTCCACTGCCTCCTCGTCGACAACATCATCATCATCACGCTCAGCAGCTTTTCGGGCTAGGGTCAAAATGTCTGTTTGCTGCATGCCCGCTGGGGCTGCAGTGACCTTTATGATGACTGGGTCGTCGTTGTCAGAGTCTTCATCAGCAGCAGTATCCACCACTTCTTGTTGAGCCTCATCATCACACTCCATAACTCTGAGACTTTGGACGAGCTTCCTTTTACGCTTAACTACCTTTGTCAGATCATGTGCCTCACTCTCAGACGGCAGTGGTGCTCGTTCCCAAGTTTGATCCGTATCATCAGAAGGAGGTGTGCTTGAAGAAGATGTAGACACCACCCTTGATCTCTTCCTTGCTAGGGGTGTGGAAGACAATGAATGATCATCAGGAGGAGTGTCTTCCTCAAATGATACCTCGCCTTGATTGTCGATTTCCTGATGTGCCCCTACTTCGGGAGGAACAACTATTGTGGGCACTTGTGACCCTCCATGCACCTCTGCTTGCGCATCTCCTTGCGCTGCCTCTCCTTCCACATGTACTTGGGCTTGTACTTGCACATGTGGTTTTTGTTGCGGCTGTGGTTGTTCAACACTCGTCAGATGAGTTACAACAACCTGTGTTGATTGAGGGACATTGCTGCTACTTTCTTGCGATGAGCCAACATCACTGGTCGATGGTGATTGAACAACTAGACTAAGTGCCTCTGCAGCACTGAAGGGCTTGGACTTAAGTTGGCGTGGTGGTGGTGGTGGCACTGAGCCCAATGGAGCGGGGGTGCTGCTCCCAGCTTGGTCCCCAGCAGATCCCGCTGCTGCTGCAGGCATACTTTTTTTTTTACTCCCAAAAAAAGGGGCGGCCGGCACACCAGTCTCCTTGGTAACTTGCTTCTTCTGCTCCTTACTGGCACCTTTCTTGCTAGAGGAGTTACGGGTAACTTTTTTTGGGGCCATCTTCTTCAGAGCAGGTCAGAACAGCAGGCAGCAGTTGCACGAGTTGCAGAGTTGTCTGTGTCCAGACGTGACGTCGCGTGACGTTATGCTGCACACACACACCGCTGCAGGACTTCTTCCTGGCACTGGTGGTTCTCTTGAGTCTTGTGCACCTAAAAGCAATGGAAGACAGAGGAACATCAGTTCAGTTATACACCCCAAAAAATCGACAAAACACAGAAAAATCAGCACAATCCCATGCCGTCCATGATGTTTACATTGAAGACACCCCACAGAAAGACTAGGGCCATGCAAGTATGCAACACTCACTACCCCATGGCATAATGGATGAAAAGTAGGCAAAATAAGTGCAGGCCTCAGACACTGCCTCTCTTCAAAATGGCCCCTTGCACCCCAAGCACATGTTGCCTGTACCAGCCAGCACTCAAGATGGCCACCACCACCACCCACATGGCCAGTCCACATCAACAGTACACCCCCAAAAAACAGAAAAACAGCCAGAAATCACCACAATCCAATACCATCCATGATGTTTACATTAAAGAGAGTGAGACCACACCACAGGCACACTCAGTCCATGCACCACCACCCCTGGGCAAAAGGCCACACCAGCAGCCCCCAAAAAACGACAAAAAACAATAAAATAAGCACAATCCCAGCCCATCCATGGCCTCAATGAAGTTTAAATTCAAGAAGACACCCCACAGAAAGACTAGGCCCATGCAACACTCACCACCCCTGGGCAAAGGGCCCCACCAGCAGCCCCAAAAAAATGACAAAAACAACAAAAATCAGCACAATCCCAGCCCATCCATGGCCTCAACAAAACAAAACAGTTGTATCATGCACCCATAACCAACCCTGGTCCTACTGGATACTGTGGCTACCCACAATATAATTTATTTAATGTTCTGAAAAAGTTCAAAAATTGTAGTTGCAGCAACTGTAATGCCCCAAACAAACTTACTTGTGAAAGTTGATTTCTAATCCAAAAGTGATCCAAAGAAAGTCAAAAAGGCCTCAAATCCAAATATCCAGCAGCACCCACAAAAAGTAATCCTTCCAGCTCCAGATCCAAATGAAAGTGACCAGGAGATGGACAAAGCACTGGGAGGAGCCTGCTGGACAGGAACAGGAAGTTGGAGACTGTGGGGCACTTCCTTCCCTCCCCCCCCAAAAAAATGGACTCCTTGCAAAAAAAAAGGCCATGCAAATGTCAACCTGAGGAGTGATTCTGATAAAAATCATCATTTTCTGAAGGTTTATCCTGTTTGCTGGTGGATTTCTTGTGCAGAATTGCAAAATCTCTATTTCGCGAGTGCGAGATTGTTCCTTTCCGCCGCAACTACGTGTTCGCAATTGCGAACTCTCGCGAGGTGTGCTGTGCAAGGTGGCAAGCCGCAATTACGTATTCGCAGGCGCCAAACTCCCGCGGGATCACGCAGCAAGATCCAAAATGGCGCGGCACTCGCAAAATATGATCGAGAAAAACAACTCGGCAAACGCTTAATGACGGAAAGTGAGCGCCGTGCACCACGCCGCGCGCCGCAACCAAGCAAAAAATCCACCGCGAGCGGATTCACGGATTTTCGACAAATTCGCGAGAGTTCGAGGATTGCGAATTTGCCGAAAATCCGAAAAATCCGCGAGCGGAACGGATTTTACGCCCATGCTTAGCCATGACCCTATACCCGCCCCTGGAAAATGTATAAGACACAGCAACAGTAAAAATCAAAGAATAGGCAACATGCAGAAAAACTGCACAGTAGACAAACAAACGAGGTGCATATTATCAAGGGGGTTTATCTCCGCTTGTTTGGCTTTAAAAGCCAAGAAAGCGGAGATAAAATTATCTCCCTATTACCTAGCTGTCGCTAACACCAGTTAGCAACAGCTAGTAGGAGATAGCGACCATCTTGGGCCCCACTTTGCATGTCAGTGATATTTATCACTAATGACATGCAAAGTGGGCGTGCCAAGATGTTAGCGACTGGAAACAGTCGCTAACATCGCTATCTCCTATTACCAACTTTTGAAGATATTCGTGCTAGGCGCGAATATCTCCAAAAGCTAACACCTGCCCTGAGCAGTTCTTAGCCATGTTATCCAATGGGAGGTGGATAACATGGCTAAGAGCATTTGCTCTGTAATTCATAAATATTGCTGACTTTTCAGCGATATTCATGCATTGCGGCCGTTTTTTATCGCATTTGCGATAAACCTTGGTAATACCAAGGGTTATCTGCGATAAAAATTGCCGCAGCGCAGCAGTACATTTTTGTCTCTAACCAAGCAATAGCGATAATTATCGCTATTGCTTGGTAATATGCCCCCATATGTTTAAGATAACCCATTGAAAAACATGTAGTAATTTTTTTAATCTGCCATGCATCTAGCCCTCCACGACCGCTTTGGAAACTCCTGCTCTAAACCTTTACATTTCATTTTTAAAACAAACGCACGTTTTTTTTCAAAGCTGCATATTAAACGCCTAAACATATATTTAGTCGTCCACATGCAGGCACTTTCAATTACATGACTTATTTAAGTGGAATCCCTGTAATGTTGCATATCTTTCCAAAAATACACCAGTGCCTATTATTATAACGATTTTTTTTCATTCTTCATCAGTGATATTATTTTTTACATATAATGAAAATCACTATGACTTTTTAAACGACAAAGCTTACGCGGTAAAAATCACTCTGCATTTGCTTCTCTTTAAGAATGTAGTTTATCTACCCCACGCATGTGAACCTTGATATTTCCGTCTGGCAGCAAATTCCGACCTTGAATCACAAGACATGAACAACAGCCTTATTGTCACAAAAACAAGTTAGCGTAGCATCTGTTCGCGAACATATCTTTCACTTAGCTAATATTCACAGACAACACCATTCCTTATAAAAGAGTGGCCTTCCTTTACAATGTACTAAGGTGACTCCCTTAATTTTAAACGCATCCTCCACTTCAAGACAGGCTATTTTTTTTATAACTACTAAGCAATGGTTTAGTGACCGGACTGCCAAAAATTATATCAAGTCATTCTGCTACTCTTCACTCCATGCTCTACGACCTATTTCTGTGGACTTCCTGTTGAACTGCCAGTGCTGCGACGTTTGTGTTCCCATCTCGTTTATTTCAAAATGGATGTCCCTCTTGTCTTCGCAAACAAGCCGGAACACTTAGAACTATTTCGCCAAAAGATGCTTGACTACTACGGCATCTTAGCACTCTAGACTCTGAATACTTCATATCGATTATAATTTCGATATTCCTATTTCACCTGTGTGCAGCCTGTATTTCATTGCCTGAGCTGTGATTTCATGTGGGCCCTGGACTTATGTCTCTGCAACTTGGTACCTCCTGAAGTGAATTACAATCATCTCATGAATCCGTTAATTGATCATGAACAGTTTTGTTGCAACGGAGGGATTATGGCCTTTGCAGTGATACAAGGAGTTCTGGGTCATTGGGATATATTCGCAGCGGCGCAAGATTGCCTGACAGACAGCTACATTGAAAACCCACCGAGCTGTCCTCTGATGGTACTAGAGGCTCCGGTAATAACAGATCATGAATGCTGCTTTCCTCTTTTCAATTGGATGGCTGACATGTTTTCGGATCATAACAGTGACTTCTTGTTAGAAGCAGTTGCTGCCTACTTTGCCTATACAATCCTGGGTTGACTGTTATGCAAGCCATTGACGTCCACATTTCGTTTTGCCTCCCTATATTTTTCACGTTTTCTTGGATATTTTCTTAACATGAACAGACCTATTGGCTTTACTAACAGTGGACATTATGATTTCCTACTGGTTAAATTTTGATCTTTTATGTGGACTAAATTTTTTTTCTTCACCTACTTGATTTTGAACTTTATTTTTTATTAAAGTCTAATATCAACAATTCTATTGCATATCTTATCTTATGTTATTTCAAACGTACTCAAACCAAAACTCGCTAATATATGCTACATGTGCCCTAATTAATGTGTAAATATAGAATACGTTTTTTATAACTGTAAACGCAATTTCGCATTTAAAACTGCTTAATTCCGCCTCAGACACCTCTGATCATTTAATTTTCCATAAACTGAAATATTTTGATTACATACATGCACCTCTCGCCATTTTGTCCGTTTTGGCGCGTTTTTTTTCCCTTACACAATAGCATAACAGAAACGTGATAGTGCTTCGCATGCAGAGAGCTGATTGATAAAGACATAATGTCTAACCACTAGCATTTTCATGTATCGTTCCTAAACTGAAAGGCCAGAGACCTTCTTCCATTTATTAAAATATAATATACTTCCTCATAAGAGTGTATAATTAATTTTGCAAAACCATATTCATTTTTCATCAACTATACCGTTTGTATTCTATGTACTACTGACTATACCGATTACTTTGTTTTTTGCAATGTCTCTACTCGTATTAGATTAGAAACTTGCCTTGAAAACAGTGCATTTCTGAATAAACATTTCAAATATACACGTTCTCTCTTTTAATCCATAATCTCAACTAAAATGATTGTATACTGAAACAGTATTCATGTGTTCCACGTAACTTCAGCTGTACTAACTTAATATTTTCTTTTGTCGACCTGATTTACTCATACTAGAACCCACAGGCCTATAACAGCCCGTGAACCCTTTCTTAGTAGGTCGCGCACCATGCAGACAGTTGTACCTCTGTAAAAAAATAATTTATTACTCTTCTCAAGCACCGTCGCAGTTCCGCTTCACTCAGTGTTAATCACTGCTCCCACGCTTCTACAGACCAGACGCTATGTCGTATTTCACTCCTTATCACGCTTTAATCTCCACAATAACAAACACTTCTCCGCCAGCCACCAGAGAACAGAGTGCAGATGCAGAGGCACTAAGTAGTGAAATACAACATACCCTCTGCTCTATGGAAGCAACCGAGCGGTAATTCTGAAAGAAAACATTCACTAGCGCTTCAAAAAAGCATTTCAATTATATAAATAGTTTTTTGAAAACGTTCCAACTACTTTGATGCGACTATCTGTGTGTGCCTCCACAGCAAAGTTCCTCAGCCCGGACTGAAGGCAGACACAGACAGACACACACACAATAAGATAACACAGGGCAACGGAGACGGAAAACAGAAGGCAGATGAAGATGCAGTCAAACAGCAGGAGTGAGAGAGATATTTTTATACTCCGTTTGGTACCTCAATTTACGAACACATTTACTGCACAAATCTGTGTACAACCTCATGGTCAGAACTTTTCATTTTATTTTACTCGACCACCTCCCCCTCTCACCCCACCAGTACAAGCCGCGGCCACAAACTACAATGTAATTTTGTCGTCTGTCAGAAAGTTTAAGAATTCATTAAGCATTACCACTTTTTCAAGACGGTATCACATGTAATGTACCAACTTTTCATTTTATTTCACTCAACCACCTGCCCCTCTCACCCTACACCCACCAATGCAGGCCGCGTCCAGAAACCGCACTCTAATTTTGTCGTGTGACAGAAACTTTACGAATTCATTAACCATTAGCATTTTACTTTTCATTTTATTTTACTCGACCACCTCCCCCTCTCACCCCACCAGTGCAAGCCGCGGCCACAAACTACAATGTAATTTTGTCGTCTGTCAGAAAGTTTAAGAATTCATTAAGCATTACCACTTTTTCAAGACGGTATCACATGTAATGTACCATTTCTCTCTCTATCTGCATTATCTGTCTCTCTGCTAATATCATTTTTTCACTACATAAACAACTTCTCTCATTATATATAAAGGCTTCAAAATCACACAAATAATTACTCTTTATATTAAACATATTTTATACTTCATATTTCACATTTAAATTAAAAATAGTTTTAGAAATACAACACATTATGACAGCCAAAAATGAGTTTAGTTTCAAACTATGAGGAAAATCAATCATTGTTTGTGAGTAAACCATATTTTATGGTACATGATAAAACAAACAGTTACAGACTTACCTTTACCAATGCTTTGTACGATGTACAACAGTGACAGTCACAAAATAGATATTCGTTTGACGGAAGTCTCAATTATGCTGCTATCACTGCAACCAAAATTCAATGGCACAGATATCCAGTCAATACAGACTCATATATGTCTCTTCAGCCAATCATATTTCCTCCCGCAAAATTTTGTATTCAAATTTACATTTCAGTTGGTTGTCCCTCACAATATTTTCAATGTCACATAAAAGTCACCCATCACCCACTGCCATCTCTGACTGTTTCCATGGCAACACCTCATTCTGCACCTGGCTGAAGGCACAGGTCAAAAGTTCATATCTCAACGTTCTACAGCAAACTAACAACACTGTTTTCCCTCCAGAAACACCTGCCTATCCACAGCTCTGTTACATGTCATTTTTTTCACACCCAATACTACTTTTTCTTTTACATAACATTAACATGCAACGTAGTCTTCAATCTTCACGTATTAGAATCAACCAATCATTATTCGTTTTTCAACCACACCAAGCTTCATCCATTTTTTTATCCTGACTTTCAGCTTCTAACTGCCATTCCACTTCCAGAACCCATCGGAGTACGAGTGCATCTGCCTTGAAAATGAAGGTTTGGCTTTTAGGACACAGCTATATTCACTGGAGTAGAAAATATGCAGCAAGCAGACGAATTTCCAACCTTGATTTACCAAATGTGCAGATAACGTGGATTGGGCAAAGAGGATTAAGATGTCACCAATTAATACCATTGGTGAAAACTTTTATGCATCTCCCAGAACCAGACCTTATAATTGTGCACTGTGGTGGGAACGATCTAGGCACATTGACTGGGGTAGGTCTGGAAATGCTTCTAAAAGACACCTTTCGACAATTGATGACACTTTTTCCTCTAACTGCCTTGGTATATTCCAATATATGCCAAAGACAGAAATGGAATTGGTCCAATCAACATTGTGCACAAATTGAGAAAGCAAGGAGACATGTTAATAAATCTGTTTCTGCTTTCCTCAGAGATTATAGCATGGGTTCTATTTACCACAACAACTTGCGTTACCACATGCAAGACATCTATAGGACAGATGGTGTTCATTTCACGGATGAGGGAAACAGAATCTTCCTCTGCAACATCAGACTCTGCATCGGTACTTACTTATAAATGCAGAAAAAACTCAATTAACACAAGGGCTCTTTTCAGAGCCACCTTATATCAAAGCACTCAAACTTCTGATTTATCTCCATTTTCACACTCTTGTAAATAGGTGTGCGCGCCCGGGTGCGCGCACCCCGCAACTTAAAAAATATATATATATATATATATTTTCCGTTTAAGGGCCTTACTGCACACCCTGAGAGAACCTACGCAGCAAAACAATCTCTACCTTCTCCCCTTTCCATGTTCCAACGCTTTGAAATGACAATATATTTACTTGCAGTGACAAAATGGCGGTCAACACTTCCTGATTTCCTTCGAATCGAACGTTAACAGACGTCACGCAGCAAAAAAAAATTCCGTTCGCGCGCAGCCGCTTGAGTGCGCGCACCCGTGCGCGCTTATAGATATATAATTGATTTTAAGTTTAATTTTCTCAGCAACTACTGAACAGATTTACACCATTCCAAAAAAAGCGTAATCTGCGAGCCGGACTCTACAGTTTTGCCAAATTTCTTATAAATCCATTCAGCCGTTCGACCTGTAGCCGTGTCTAAACGTCCTATGGAAAATAACATGGAGAAAACACGTTTTGGGACCCCCCTTTTATCTCAGCCCCCACTTCACCAATCCCCCCCAAACTTTCAGGGAAGGAGCGCAGCGGACCGAGTCATCTTCTTTGAGAAATTCGCAAAGATTCATCCACCAGGGCCAAAGTTAATCCAAATAGAATGTTGAGGATTTCCTATGGAAACTAGGTCCTAACTATAACTACCTACTGGCGACCGCCAGTAGGTAATATATATATATATATATATATATATATATGAAAGCACAACAAATCGCTTCTTCCGGAGTGCTGGAACCCAGCGGAAGTTGGCGCAAGTTACCGGCGAAGCAGTCCGGCTGTATTCACATGTTCAAAAGTGTCCAAGATAAACGTATCTTTGCGCTCTCAGGCAAAAAGACAAAGGAGATCCAAATATCGGTCAAGTAGTGTAATTAAACTACTTGACCGATATTTGGATCTCCTTTGTCTTTTTGCCTGAGAGCGCAAAGATACGTTTATCTTGGACACTTTTGAACATATATATATATATATATATATATATATATATATATATATATATATATATATACATATGAGTAGCTCAATGAATGCCTGGCAGTGTGTGAGTGGCTGTATGGCAGTATGAGTGGATATATCAGTGGCTGTATTAGTGAGTGAGTTGGTGAATGAGTGGCTGTATGGGTAACTGAGTGGATGTATGTGTAGACCTATGAATCAGTGAGAGGTGTGTAAGGACTGGTATGTGTGTGTCAATGGTTTTGAGAATGGTAGTGTGGAAGTTCGAGTGGGTGTTGGAAAGGTTATATTGGGGTGTGAGTGGGTAGGTCAGAGATTCTCTGGATGATGTCATCAATGATGTCATGAGTGATGTAATTTGATATGTCATCAGTGTTGTCACTGACAATGTCATGAGGGATGTATAATGTGAGGTCATTAGATGTGCATTGCTGTGGTGCGAGTTATAGTTAGTTCAGCTAACTAACTGCTGAATTTCACTTGGTGATCGGATGAACACATGGGTGTTGCCTTCGTAGTTCAATGAGTACATAATTAGTGCCTGTGTGATTGGAAGAGTGCTTGTGTAGTACCTGGGTGATTGAATAAGTCTAGATATCAAGCTTGATACATAATAGTGTTGTATTTCTATCTAGGACCCTAATTCGATATTCCCGATTTATGCCCTTGTGTGGCTATAATAAATAATATCCTTATAAAGGCATAAGAATCATATCCATATTTAGTAAATAGCCCATGCAGTCCAAATCCAGCAATGGCTACTTCCCTAGACTCCTATAAAGTACAACGCGTTCTTTAAACAAACCAAACCTCCAGCAACCTGGGAAATCCCCATGCTTCTGTTTTGATTTGTCCTAGAACTCCTGCAAGCACTAAAAGAATGGCCAGTTCTTAGTGACATCTTTTAGTGACGTCTTATGTCCAACCTTACGTCAAACCCGGCACCTTTCAGGTATAAATATACCAACAGTTGCCTTAAGCAAACACACGGTGGTTTGGAGCAGAGCGGCTATCTACTTGCTCGAGAGCTCAGCTGATGCGAGAGCCCACGGACGCCGCCTCTCCCTTTTGACGCACTGAGAGAGATGCTGTCTTTTTCTCCAGCCGAGAAAATCCAGCTCCGGTGTTTCCAGCCGCCCTTGCGGGTTGCTGGGATATCGAGTCCTGAGAGAGAGATACCAGACCTCCTGCTTTCTATTACCCAGGTACGGAGCTGACTAAACCCTTAAGAGAATTCTTGATTCAGATTCTTGGCAAAAACCCAACTTAACTTAAACTGCTACTTACTTACTCCTTCCCACGTATTAGGCTTAGGTCAGGTACACCGGGGTAGGCGTAGATTAGAAGCACCAGTTGAGTACGTTAGTCAATGTATTTATGTATGTATATATTTTATCCATTTTAAAGTATCACATGGCTAAGAAACCATATCAATGCTTTTACAGTATTATTTCATAATACTCCTTTTACTGTACGCACTTTAATTTATGTTAAGTATTGCAATTGTGGCAATTCATTTCTCTTCCATGAGAAAGAAGACTGCTCAATAAATAACACCTTTTATTGAAAACGTCAGTCTCTCTATTTCTCTGCACTCTGGTGAAACTAAGTATGCACGATTGACTGAGTAAAATAGCTGTCTATTGTTTTCACACGACTCTAGAGATACACTCTTATTCTGAGGGAGCAAAGTTGTCATGTTTATGGTTGTCAGAAGCTAATCCCTTCTTGTCTATCCAGGGAAGTTAAACTCCTCCTTGTTTACTCGACAAAGTTTCTAGTGACCTCTGAGCTAGCTGGCAAAACTAATTAAGTCTAATATAGTCAGTAGAGACCTAGTCGACCTCAGTCCTACGTCTACACTGCTATTTGTATTATTCCAATGCGCAGAGCCTAATGGGAATATAGGAACTACACTGCATGGCGCCCAACGTTTGGTAAGGCGATAATCTAACGCAAGACACTAGAGTAACTCAGTCGTGCTTTTTCACACAGACCCTTTTCCCGTAAAAACTCCAAAAGACGTCTGGAGTGGTTAAAATGTTAAAATCCGCCGGAACTTAGTAGGAAGAGATTCCTATGTATAGTTTTTGGTTTAGTCAACGTTGAAGGATACAGTGTTCCAAAATATTGTGCACCTAATCTTTGTTTCCTTGAAACTTGCTCTGCAACAAAAAAACTTTCTGTCAGTAAAATGGTAGAAAGTGACGATGAAGCGGAAAGAGCTAGAATAGCAGCTCAACTCCTAGCGGATGACACAAGTCTTCAAGATAATGACCCGAATGCTATATTCATTCCGGTCAACATAAGAAGAACTATGACTATTAAACTTATAGAAAACAGACTGACATCACGAGGTGGTACAGTCATATTCGTGGTAGAGGCCCATGAATATCGGCAGACAGAGGTATTCTATTCATGGATACACTTTCCAGCAGCAAACGCTGTAACAAAAGAATTCCACTATTACAAAATAGAGGAAACTCCGGATGAATACACTCCTTTCGAGGAGGTTGAAATCCCATTAAATTACCAAGAGCACCTGCTCTGGTTTAAAGGCGCCCTAAAACATAAAAATCACATCACCAGGCTCGGTCCACTAGGTAGACATACTAATTAAAATACATAGAAAATTGGTCCAATATGTAATGCGGACTTCATCAGTCCAACCAGCAATTAACATTCCACAGCTGACCCCTCATCAGGGGAACACAAACAAAATAACACCACAGAACATACAATCATGTCTGGGTAAAACACCCGCAAAACGGGAACAAATTCCATTCTGGTTAGCACAAAAAATCACTCAAATAGAGGCAGTATTTCCTGATACTACACCTACTGAGAATCACAGAATTCTGACTATCTGTCTTCCAATGGGGATCGCACCACATGTGGGGGACTGTGACACTTGGAGCACAGTCTTTGCTTCAATTTACACAAAAACACATGGTGTTCCGTCCATGGCGGTAATACCAGATGTGCTAAGACAGATTCAAAATGAATACGGTCCAAAACCTGCTTTAACTCTGGGTATGATATTACTGAAAGACTCCAAGCAGGTCTCGGCTATATTATTAGCCAACATAAAGGGAGAAGCAGCATCTGTGGTGATCCGCCAGAAATTGAAAGAAACAGATATAGCAGAACAACCATTTGAACTTGCCAGAATCATAGAAAAATCCTATGAAGAACTAGGTAGAGATAGTTTGGGTGGGAAACCAGTAAAACCCCAACTAACTGAAAATCCTGAAAAATAATCTAACTACTCCAAAAAAGAGTTGGGATGGTAATAAACAATCCACTCCCAAAGGAAAACGATTCCAGTCCAGAGGAAGGTCTCCTCAACGGAGAGAAATATCTCCGGACCAAGGAAACACGTCTCCCCAGAGGGAGCCCTCTGAGAAAAGATACAACCTTAGAGATAGGGATAAATTGAGAAAACCTGACAGATATCAAGATATTGATACACGTCCCTCTCGATCTTTTCAGACTTCCTCACAGAAATCGGAAAGAAGAGGACGGTCCGAACACAAGGAAGAGCACGTCAAGTCCAAAGACAAGGAACCTGCTCATCAAAATAAAAAATTACAATTTCCAAGAAAGAAGGTAGCCAGTATTAAAATAATAAAACATGCCGAGGATACTGAGGACACAACTGAAAAACGGAGAGTGGGCCCAGACAATGCTAGACAGCGCAGCAGAAGTGACAATAGCTCGCAAGATCCTGATGAATCTTCTGAAGACAGTGGACACGAATGAATACATTCAGGTGGAAACTGCAGATACCAGAGTTAGCAAACCTCATAAAATATACGAAATAACACTGCGTATAGAGGGGGATAAGACTAGGAAAGCAAGGGGTCTCTTTTGGGATAACCTTTCGAAAGGCTATGACATCCTGTTAGCTGAGAAAGACTGGCCACCAGAGTTTGTCAGGGAGTGCCCTCATGGCGAAGAAATTATTATGCCTGCCTTCTCAAATCATATTCCAATTCATAAAAAATAAACACTTGCAAGAAAATGGGCAGTGGCCCAAGCTCCTGCATTATACAAAAATCATGTAGGATGGGATGAGGACTCTCCTCCTCACAAAATCCAGTTAAAAATAAACCTACTGCACAAAGGCAGTATCCTGTTAAACAAGAAGCTAAAAAGCAAGTCAGGGAGATCTTATATCAACTTGAATACCAGGGGGTGATTGAAACATGCACCTCACAAATGAACAATACTTTGTCTCCTGTCTCCAAGCCAAATGATTCATATCGTCTAGTTTTGGACTACAGACACCTTAACTCCTGTTGCAAAACATTTGCAGTAAAAAACCCACACAGTGCAGCACTGATGAATAACATCGTCCGCAAAAAATACAAAACGACATTAGACATCTCTAATGGATTCTTTTGTCAAAACATTGCACGTGAAAGCAGGTATTTGACCTCCTTTTCAATAATGGGTTCGCAAAAACACTTCTGTCGACTCCCACAGGAATTCAAGAATAGCCCAGGATTATTCTCAGCAAGAGTAACAGAGTTACTACAAATATATGATGATGAAGCATTATCTTATGTCGATGACATCTATCTAACAGATGATGACCTGGAGACTCACTTGAAAAGATTGAACACCATAATACTTGGTTTCGCAGCTGAGGGTTACAAATTCAACTTTAAAAAGTCACAAATTGCCCATCTAACTGTCCTATTTTTAGGATATGAATTATCAAGTGAAGGCAAAAGCCTAGCAGACAACTTCTTAGAGAAGTGTGCTGTACTCCAAGCACCTAAAACGCTGAAGAACTTACAATCAATACTAGGTTTCCTGAATTTCTGAAGAAAATACATACTAAATTATGCAGAGAGGGTTAAACCACTCTATGAATTAGTAAAACCTGATTTCAAACCAATCAATTGGACTCAGAAACGCACAGAAATTTTTAGATAATTGCAAACAGACATGTTAGCTACAACAAAATTACAAACTCGCGAAAACGTACGCAACCTTGTCATCCGAGTCATCCCAGGAAGATGCAGATTCACGTACCTAACCTCTAATGAGGGAGAAACGGTACCAATAGCTTACAAATCTCACTTGTACACACAAGCTGAAATGAAATTCAGTTCTACTGAAAAAAATCTAATAGCGGTTCAAACTGCTGTAGCAAAAGAAGAGTCCAAGCCCAAGGAAGAAGGATAACTGTTTTAACAGCAGAATCGGCCCTTGAGGCATTAACAAGCCCACGCAATTTGACTGCTGTGGCATTAGATCCAAAATGGATACATTGGAAAAATTCTCTTGCTGCAGAAGACGTGAAATACTATTTTGACCCGAAAATGAAAAAACTAGAAAATCTAGAATATGAAGAAGAATATCCTCTGCCAATAAAAATTCTGCCTCTGGAACATTACGTCTGTATAATATATACAGACGGATCAGCACAACCCGCAGTGGGGGGTAAACAAGCTTACAGTGCTGCGTGGGCGGTTGTTAAATGTCGTTGGCACGAAGGAAAATTGAGATCACTTGACTCTATAACTCAATCTGTAAGAGATTGTTTGGCTCAGCGAACTGAACTACTAGCATTTAAGATGGCGCTTGATATTGCCGATCGCGAATTCCCCACACTAATGATGTGCAATTCGCATTACTGCATCAAATCTTACAACAATGACTTGCACAACTGGGTTCAAACCGATTACAAAGATGACACAGGTGCCACAATTAAAGCAGAGAAAGCTTTGGGAACAGGTAGTTCTTTTGCAGAAAGAACTACAAAAGACTCACGTGATACATACACTAAGTCATCAACGTGATGGCGTTCACGTTGCAGGGAATTCAATGGCTAACAGAGCCACAGCGGAAGCAGCTCAACCGGCTTCCGTAGCCACAAAAAAGCGTTCAGAAAAATACATAGACGGAGAAACCATGCTGGCGGTAAAATCGTCTTTAAAAGGCGACTATGCAGCATTACCTCTGAACTATCCACTCAGTAATACATACATAATTGATGCAAACTCCGTTCCTTTTGCTCAAATCCCTGGAGTGGGGGATAGAGTAATTCCAAACACGAACAGGAGAGTCTTTTTAATAGCAGACGCACACATGGGATTGGGTCTAAGGCACAGAGAGATCAAGAAATCTCAGAAAGAATTACAATCAGAATACTGGTGGCCGGGGATGAGCCTGCAACTTTATAAATTTGCAATGGGCTGTCCAAACTGCAACAGAGATCGCAGTTGTGAGCCGACCGGAGTATTGCCAGGACCCTTCTATTAGAAAGCATAAGGCTATCTATACGCAGAAATCCAGCAGGAGAAATGCGTCCCATTAATGTTTAAGACTAGACTCACTTAAAATGCAGACCCCAGCGCTCGGCTGACACCAGAACTGTTATAAAAGATTTGCGAGTCTTTATCGGCACATACGCAATTGGCATGCTACATTCTGACCAGGGTCCTGTGTTTAGCTCTAGGGCTTACAAGGAGGCCATGGCCAGCATGGGCATTGCATTGCGGTACTCTTGTCCCTTCCATCCTGAGGGAAATGCGGTAGTGGAAAGAAAAAAACGGGACATAAAGCAATCTATAACGGCGAGGGTATTAGGTTCGGGTGATGCGTGGGTCAAACATTTAACAAGTGTCCAACATAGTCTTAATAATCTGCCAAGAAATTCTCTAAAAGGTCTCAGTCCATACGAACTATTGTTCGGTACTAGAATGTATATTCAGGATCTTGATAGTCACACTTCAGTGGTAGAAGAAAAATGCTTTGACATCAAAGACCGTTTGGCTCTTTTACAGGACTTAAATGAAACAAGACGAAACCTGAGCAACATAAAGTTAAAACAACAGCCAACAGCCACTGAAGAAAAACCACCTGTCCCAGCAAGACCTGTCTGGATTCCAAAGATTGGGGATCTTGTCAGAGAGAAGATCGCAGTGAAGAAGGAATTTGGGCCTTCTTACAGAAAAGCAGTACCTGTCTTAGCTGTCAGCGGAACAAGATCAGTTGTACTACCGCCCCTTGCTGGTAAAAAGGAGAACCGAGTTGTATCCATCGACCTTGTAAAACCACAATCATGTGGCCAATAATAAATAGTAGGCCCAGTGGTCTCCCAAGAAATAGCAGAACACCAAAATTTGCTACAATCCAAGAGGTTCAAACTGAGAGACTAATCACATTTGATAAACCTGCAGTGAATAAAAAAGGACTATGCAACAAAGCCATAGAACTTGTGCCTCTTAAAACCCAAATTGCAACAGTTCGTCAAGAAACACCAGTCTACAACGATGTAGCCTCAGACTATGCTAGTGAAACAAAGAAAAATCCAAAAGCAAATGAAAATCCGGAAGCAATTCCAACAATTGACAGAACTGCATCTGGCTACTTCATCAATTTCGATGACTTTTCTGATGATCCAAGTGAACATGAAGAAACGCCAGCAACAAAAACTTTCAAAGACAAAGTAACTGAACTCTTTCTTCAACTCAAAGAAACCTATCTGATTTCTCCATGGATTGAATTTTGGATTGTGTTAGGTGTACTTTTCCTCCTGCTTTGGCTCATCATGGTTCTTTGTTTGGGAAAATTCATTGAAGGAAAATAAAGTACAATGGACACAGCAAGTCAGAACATCAACTTGGTCCTAAAGCCTCACCAGTCATCTCACATCGAGAAAAGAGAACTATCATCAGTGAACGTCACAGCCAATCCAATACCCGGTGGGGTAGCATGTGACAGAACTGAGTATGTCATTTTTGGCCCGATTGAGCTCTTGAAATATCCACACCAGTTTAAGGTTTCATTAAGTGACTTTGTAAAACCAAGTAGTTTCTCTGATGATTGGGACTTTGAAAATATTAATAACATGATGTCAGATTTAGTAATATCAGCAAAATTTACAGAACATGATTACTTACAGGGTTTATCAAATTATGAAGAAATGTACTATTATAATCATTTTGGTCATCACTATTTGCATAAGTCTGCACAGCCTAGAAATGTTTTAAATTATAACCAATGGGAACATTGTGCAACACCACCTAAAAGCAGCTCGAAAACATTTTATGAGAAATTCCCATACTTCTCAGGGTTTAACACAAGTGATGCAGAAACGTTTCATTTCAAAATATTAAATAAGACAGGAATGAAAACAATGTTGACAAATACTAAATTGATTTATTCTGAAGCATTTTATGGAAAAATGACTACATTCGGTTTTGATTTCTGGAAAAACAACATGGAAACAAAAACCATCTGGGGTACAAAAGATTGGCAGGTCCAAGGTCTAGAAGCATTATTTAGAGCCTGCATGATCCCAGAACAATTAATATTCCTGAATGACACCATTCAGCAAACAACCTGTCTTGGCCTAGCCAAGATTAAAGACTTAAATAAACCGTCTATTCCAAAGCCCATACCTGATAGTAATAGCACTACAGATGTGGAGATAGACGTATCCCATATTTTACACCAAAACAGAACACATCCTGATTGGAAAAAATGGTTGATCTGGCCCACAGACACAAATAACTGTCAAGATAGATTCCTGAACAAAATACAGGGGTTAAAACTGAACAGGCGAGACCCTAGATACTCCCAGAGACAACATCCAGGGATAGTTACAACATATAGTGTAGGGAAACTCTGCCTCGAATGGCTACAGAAATCCACACTGGCTGAAATTAAGCAACACTTGACTTTACTTAAAGACGGTGCTGACTTGCGTGATTTCATACTGGGACCACGCAAACAGCGTCAAAAACATTTCATAGCGGCCGGTATATAAGCTGCATACAACGAAGCTTGGAAATAAACACAAATTGAAACAGCAGAAAAAATACGAGAAATTGATCGTATTAATTTGGAAAAATCACTTTCTGTTGTGGACAATGGGTTAACGACTCTGTCCTCCAGAATATATTCACTGGACAGTATTGTATCATCTGCTATTGAAATAATAGAGCAGGACTTACTAATGTTACAACATGGACAGTCCCAATTACGTTCTATTGTACAGCTTGGCTGGGCTTTGCAAAATCTGCGTTCAGGCTACGTGCCAAGGCGTTTAATCAACACAACGTCATTATTCTCTATCTTTAACCTTACTGATAAACAAATCAGTTTGGCAGAAAAAGGAGCAGACTATACGATTCTGAGCATTGAAAAACTTGAGAGATTACCATTGACAATGTCAGAAAGACCTGTCATTGAATGGATAATACACGGGATTATTACAATTCCTATAACAACTTTCCAGTTTAAATATTGCCAAGAGTATATACCAGCGGGCCAGTATGAAAGGTTGGGTAAAGGCTACATCAAGTCAACATGGAAATTACCTTATACACACAAATGTTATAATGAAAAGAAAAAGGAGATATTTCTTAGTGGTAACAATTGTAAAAAATCACTAAGTGGTACACTCCTGTGTCAATGTATTAACTTGCATGGGGCCTGCGAAGGGTCTTCGAATAACCTTTCATGTCACCTGCACGGCACTCTTGCAAAACAGATAGAGCCATTTTTCAGACAGCTTTCCAACGGCAGCTACGTTCTAATAAATGACCACAGCTGTTGTGGCATGGTGCCAGGAAAAGCCTATCTCGTGAGCGTTAGTTCCATGGTCACTTGCTGTATGCAAGTATTGTATCCAAACAGCACTCCAGACATGGAGGCGGCAATATGGCCTTATTTGAATATCTCTTCTATTCGAATTGATACTTTAAGCGGAATGAAATCCATTCTTTTACAAACAACTGTGCCTTTGACCTCGTCTAAAGAAACGTATGATCTGCAAGTCGCAAGGACAACAGCAGAGATACATTCCTTATTATCAACCAATTGCCCCGTGCATTTCGTAGAAATGTTGAGCCAAATCTTAAACATGTCAGATACCAGTGGCATCGCACATGTATTTAAGACAATTTTTTCGGGACTGTTGACACCGTTTGAAACAGTTCTGGGCATCTTTCCCAATTTTGTCCATTCTGTCTTTGGCGGCCTACCTCTACTTTTGGGACTCGTAGCAGGAATTGTATTTTTGATTCTTCTGCTCCAATATGGCAAGCTAAGCCACAGACAAGACTCCAGCAACGATGGAAGAAACAATCCTAGCAATACGCTACCGGGACCGCATAACTAAAGTCCTTGGATTAGCCCGGCTTAGAGATCTGAATATGACCTGGTTTCTTTCATTCAGACCAATCTGGCAAAATTGCATCTTACCTGTGCTTCGATGTATGCTATGCGGAGATAAATGCGTGTTGGACGTCTGTCTTACACTACCATCAGCAGTACCAACGGATACAGATACCTTGCTAGGTCCGGTAACGGCTCATGCATCGTGTTGTCCCCAGCGGCTACCTATTCTGATGACGGCATTCTTTGAGACTTCACCACTACGAGTATGTGGCAGTGAAGTACGAGATGAGAGCAACATCACACAGGTACAATACAAATGGGGGTGGGGTCGCACACTACTCACACACCAGCGGGATCGCCCCTAAGGACTGTGGTAAGTGTAGTTTGTGTTCCGCGATGCATCTTCTTTCGATTCTCTGCTATCTTTGCTGTCTTCGCCATCCCTGGACACGTGTTTCGGGGTATCACCCCTCCTCAGCAGGGATAGGCCGTGTTCTGGGGTTGCCGGTGGCTGCCAAATATTGCCAGGTTTAGTACCACTCAGGCGCAGGTGCGGGATCTGAGTGGTTCTAAACCTGGCAGATATTTGGCAGCCACCGGCAACCCCAGAACACGGCCTATCCCTGATGATGAGGGGTGATACCCCGAAACACGTGTCCAGGGATGGCGAAGACAGCGAAGATAGCAGAGAATCAAAAGAAGATGCATCACGGAACACGTAACTACATTAACCATAGTCCTTAGGGGCGATACCGCCGGTGTGTGAGTAGTGTGCGACCCCACCCCATTTGTAATGTTAAAGCTCCCTTGCGCAGTTGGCTGACGAGCCTGGGACCCCGCACCGGCGCGCCTGAGTGGCACTAAACCTGGCAGATATTTGGCAGCCACCGGCAACCCCAGAACACGGCCTATCCCTGCTGATGAGGGGTGATACCCCAAAACACGTGTCCAGGGATGGCGAAGACAGCGAAGATAGCAGAGAATCGAAAGAAGATGCATAGCGGAACACGTAACTACATTAACCATAGTCCTTAGGGGCGATACCGCCGGTGTGTGAGTAGTGTGCGATCCCACCCCCATTTGTAATGTTAAAGCTCCCTTGAGCAGTTGGCTGACGAGCCTGGGACCCCACACCTGCGCGCCTGAGTGGTACTAAACGTGGCAGATATTTGGCAGCCACCGGCAACCCCAGAACACGGCCTATCCCTGCTGATGAGGGGTGATACCCCGAAACACGTGTCCAGGGATGGCAAAGACAGCGAAGATAGCAGAGAATCGAAAGAAGATGCATCGTGGAACACGTAACTACATTAACCATAGTCCTTAGGGGCGATACCGCCGGTGTGTGAGTAGTGTGCGACCCCACCCCCATTTGTAATGTTAAAGCTCCCTTGAGCAGTTGGCTGACGAGCCTGGGACCCCGCACCTGCGCGCCTGAGTGGTACTAAACCTGGCAGATATTTGGTCGCCACCGGCAACCCCAGAACACGGCCTATCCCTGCTGATGAGGGGTGATACCCTGAAACACGTGTCCAGGGATGGCGAAGACAGCGAAGATAGCTGAGAATCGAAAGAAGATGCATCGCGGAACACGTAACTACATTAACCATAGTTCTTAGGGGCGATACCGCCGGTGTGTGAGTAGTGTGCGATCCCACCCCCATTTGTAATGTTAAAGCTCCCTTGAGCAGTTGGCTGACGAGCCTGGGACCCCGCACCTGGGCGCCTGAGTGGTACTAAACCTGGCAGATATTTGGCAGCCACCGGCAACCCCAGAACACGGCCTATGCCTGCTGATGAGGGGTGATACCCCGAAACACGTGTCCGGGGATGGCGAAGACAGCGAAGATAGCAGAGAATCGAAAGAAGATGCAACGCGGAACACGTAACTACATTAACCATAGTCCTTAGGGGAGATACCGCCGGTGTGTGAGTAGTGTGCGACCCCAACCCCATTTGTAATGTTAAAGCTCCCTTGAGCAGTTGGCTGACGAGCCTGGGACACTGCACCTGCGTGCCTAAGTGGTACTAAACCTGGCAGATATTTGGCAGCCACCGGCAACCCCAGAACACGGCCTATCCCTGCTGATGAGGGGTGATACCCCGAAACACGTGCCAGGGATGGCGAAGACAGCGAAGATAGCAGAGAATCGAAAGAAGATGCATCGCCGAACACGTAACTACATTAACCATAGTCCTTAGGGGCGATACCGCCGGTGTGTGAGTAGTGTGCGATCCCACCCCATTTGTAATCACACAGGTACAACCTTCTGTGAGCATTGCTGATCCTGACATCGATGATAGCAATCATTATTACACATGCACTGTTACAGCATTTTCAAACTTGGTCGAACTTTCACCTGATGTTGTAGACCAATTTTTTGCGAGTCTGTCTGAAATGATGTTCTCCCCTGAACAACGGGAATAACTTTTAAAGCAACGAGCACACAGCGTTCCCTGAACTCTGAATTCGGCCTTCAGCTTTGATAAACAAAAGCTACTGAAAACATTTGGAACTATTTTTTCCCCTGAAAGCGAAATTATTTTTTTCTCACTTCCAAAATATTTACAGTTTTCTGGCACAGAGTACTTTGCTTAAAGTAGAACTATTCTTAGAGAACAGAGCTTCTAATTTAGGAACTCTAGAGACGATATTTTACCTCAGCCTCTAGCATATGTACAGCATTTTGTATTAATATGTGATGAAATGGTCTCGACCTTCTCTTCTGTATTTAGAGCCATTTCATGTGTAATTTTCGCAATTCATTCAGCTGATATATATATGCATTTTTAACTGAATGATACCACTGCTTGAAAAGCGTGCAGTACCAATACTCATCTTCGTGTATTTACCAGATACCATTTCAAATGCGATTTATGTATTTTGGGCTGGGTTGGAAAACACACATGCTTCATTATATGTTTACTATTGCTTAGTTCTTGTAATGATGGACATCAGATCGTGGAGTGGGTGTTGTATTTCTATCTAGGACCCTAATTCGATATTCCTGATTTATGCCCCTGTGTGGCTATAATAAATAATATCCTTATAAAGGCATAAGAATCATATCCATATTTAGTAAATAGCCCATGCAGTCCAAATCCAGCAACGGCTACTTCCCTAGACTCCTAGAAAGTACAACGCATTCTTTAAACAAACCAAACCTCCAGCAACCTGGGAAATCCCCATGCCTCTGTTTTGATTTGTCCTAGAACTCCTGCAAGCACTAAAAGAACGGCCAGTTCTTAGTGACATCTTTTATTGACGTCTTATGTCCAACCTTACGTCAAACCCGGCACCTTTCAGGTATAAATATACCAACAGTTGCCTTAAGCAAACACACGGTGGTTTGGAGCAGAGCGGCTATCTACTAGCCCGAGAGCCCAGCTGATGCGAGAGCCCACGGACGCTGCCCCTCCCTTTTGACGCACTGAGAGAGACGCTGTCTTTTTCTCCAGCCGAGAAAATCCAGCTCCGGTGTTTCCAGCCGCCCTAGCGGGTTGCTGGGATATCGAGTACTGAGAGAGAGATACCAGACCTCCTGCTTTCTATCACCCAGGTACGGAGCTGACTAAACCCTTAAGAGAATTCTTGATTCAGATTCTTGGCAAAAACCCAACTTAACTTAAACTGCTACTTACTTACTCCTTCCCATGTATTAGGCTTAGGTCAGGTACACCGGGGTAGGCGTAGATTAGAAGCACCAGTTGAGTGTATTTATGTATGTATATATTTTATCCATTTTAAAGTATCATATGGGTAAGAAACCATATAAATGATTTTACAATATTATTTCATAATACTCCTTTTACTGTACGCACTTTACTTTATGTTAAGTATTGCAATTGTGGCAATTCATTTCTCTTGCATGAGAAAGAAGACGGCTCAATAAATAACACCTTTTATTGAAAACGCCCGTCTCTCTATTTCTCTGCACTCTGGTGAAACTAAGTATGCACGATTGACTGAGTAAAATAGCTGTCTATTTTTTTCACACGACTCTAGAGATACACTCTTATTCTGAGGGAGCAAAGTTGTCATGTATATGGTTGTCAGAAGCTAATCCCTTCTTGTCTATCCAGGGAAGTTAAACTCCTCCTTGTTTACTTGAGAAAGTTTCTAGTGACCTCTGAGCTAGCTGGCAAAACTAATTAAGTCTAATATAGTCAGTAGAGACCTAGTCGACCTCAGTCCTACGTCTACACTGCTGTTTATATTATTCCAATGCGTAGAGCCTATTGGGAATATAGGAACTCCACCACAATAGCATACATGGCACTCTGAGAGCATACATTGCTCTGTTACTCAGCGTGCAGATGCATCAGAAAGTTTCTAAAACTAAAAACAACAATTCCCACTTCTTCAAAGCCAAATCACAAAACCTTTTCTTAATTGCATACCTACATAATTTCGCAAATATTTCTTGTGTCTTTAAAACATATATTCAGCATGTCAAAGAAAAGTTATATGCCAAGTGAAGCTAGCACAAGAACTCTCAAGAGACATTCTGCACCATTAACCCTCCTCAATTTTCAACATAGCATGTTTAAAGAAATAGACCACCCTCACCATATACATGAAATTTTAAAGAACATAGATCACCATGTAAATGTATATATGATTTCATAAGAGATATACATCTTCAGCCCATCTTTCCAAAATTATATATAGTTCTCTGCATCTTTAAGTAAACTCAAGATTCTCATCGTACATATATCTATCTACACTCCAAAAACGATATCTTACCATCTAAGTGTTTGCAAACCAGTCGTATAAGTTACAAACTACATTGACAAACACTTCCTAATACACACCTAACAAGTATTACTACTTTACAATTTGTATACAGATGCAGTTCATTTTCTTCTCTTTTATTTCTAATTACACTACTCCTGTTTAATATTGTGACTATAACTACACAACTACCAGAATGCAAATATGTTTGTATCTATTCTGCACATAATGCTTAGACATTTAAAACATTGTAATTTTTAAAGGCATTGATCATTGTATTTTTCAACAGTATTAACATCTTAAACCAGTGGCGGCTCGCATAGGGCGTGCTGCGGGGTGGTGAGACGCGGAGGGGCAGGGTGGGGGGGTGGTAAACTCAGACATATGACAGAGCGGAGGAAAGTAATTATTATGCTCCCCCGATCCGTCGTATGTCCGAGTTTAAAACCCCCCAACCTGACCCTCCCCAACTCACCTCACTGCCCCACAGCACGTCCTATGTGAGCCGCCACTGTCGTAAACACATACCCTCTGGCAGATACAGTTCATCTGATATATTTTTTCACATCACTATGATACTCTTTTTAATCAAACTCCCATATACATCTTCATTTCTAATCTACATTTTTTTAAATAATTGAAAAGTTATATACATACCAATTAATTGAGTTCATTGAATATATATTGTTGTTTTAGCTCTTTCTGGATATTTTTAACACTGTTAAGATTTGTAAAAACTAAGAATGGTACACCACTCTCATAGAAAACAACTATAAAATGACAACCCCTTCAAATTTCCACTCTACGATCATGAGAAAGGCAGCAAATGAAATAATTTCTTTCATTGCATCTCCACTTGTGAATGGTTAGCATCTATTAACCCTTTCCCTCTGTTTTAAAACAAGGTTCCTGTGTCCGTGTTCGTGATTTTTTTTTCAGATCATCAGAGAATAATCACCCAAAAAATCGGAATCCAAACCGATATTTAGCTTCTGTTTTTTTTTTATTTAAATGCTGAACAATAGCTTATTACATACTCCTGAGTTGGAAATTAAATGTTGCCATTACTTACATTGTGTCAAAACTCCTCAACTATTAAAAGAAATGTTCTGTCTCTTTAACACCCTTCCCCCCAGTAGACTCTTAGCTCTTTGTACCTAGCACCCCAGTTGAACCTGTAGGTCACAAGTTCACAGCACATTCTAGAAGGAACACGAAACTTCCAAATAAGATACAGCAGGTATTTTTTACTCACATTTTCTTTTTTAAAACAACAGCCAATAATAGGACTTATTGCTAAGGCATACAACACACTACCTAATTTTATTCACTTTCATGTTGACAACATCCAATGAAATATATCCTTTTTAACACCCTCCATTTTAACTGCTTTTCATTTGGTGGAAAACTACCTCCTTCAGCTCCAGCCTTCTCCTGGCTGCTATTGCTCCTTCACTTGAAAATTCTTAGAGTGTGGATTGTTGTGTACAGCTATGTCTATTGGAATAAAGAGGCTGCAAAAAAGAGAGGTACTGACAGGGACTTGGGTGTGCCAAATGTGGAGATTACTTGGTTTGGCCAGAGAGGGTTAAAGTTTCATGAGCTGCTGGCTTTGGTTAAATCCATTGTGGATTCCTGAGCTCCTCAAATCACTACTGTGGACTGTGGTGGCAATGACCTTGGTACATTGACTGGGGTAGGGCTGGAAATCCTAATGAAAGAACTAATGTTGCTTTTCCCTCACACAATCTTGGTGTATTCTAATATATGCAAAAGACAGGAATGGAATTGGTTAAATCAATCAAATCAATTCTGTCCACAGATTTACAGAGCCAGGAAACATGTTAATAAAGGTGTTTCTGCCTTCCTCGGAGACCATAACATGGGCTGTATCTATAACAACAATCTGCATTTTGACATGCATGGAATTTATAGAAATGATGCTGTGCACTTCACAAACATAGGCAACAGGGTGTTTCTAAATAACCCGAAACTCTGCATCCGGGCTTGTGTGTAGCTGTCAAATACATACAATCCACACGAAGGCTTTAGTCAAAGCCACCCTAGTTCCCAAAATATTGTAATATTTCTTTAAAAAGATTCTTTTTTTTAGTTTTTGGTAATCCTTGTAATGATCTCGCGATGGTCACAGATACGTCGCAAGAAAAGAAAGCAAAAGTAGACATTCAATGGCCACCAGCACATCCAAAAATAATAAGTAAAAAAAAATCCAATTTACACATATTATTATATACATGCTATTTTAAAACGGATGTATGACGTTACCACGCATCCTTTTACAACGCCTACCTTTACCACGCAATTTTTACAACGCAGGATCCATTACCAGGAAGTACTAATACAACGCATTTTTTTACATCGCATATAGCTTTACAACGCATCCCATTACAACGTAAGTATTGGTAAGTATATAATATATTTTTAAAAATGTAATTAATTAAAATTAATATAATTTATTTTATTTTAATTTTAATTTTAATTTATTTTTACCTTGTACCCCTGTACCCCAAAACCCAAACTTAACCCTGAACCCTAAAAATACCCCTTTACCCAAAAACCCAAACCTAACCCTGAACCCTAAAAATACCCCTTTACCCAAAAACCCAAACCTAGCCCTGAACCCTAAAAATACCCCTGTACCCAAAAACCCAAACCTAGCCCTGAACCCTAAAAATATCCATTTACCCAAAAACCCAAACCTAGCCCTGAACCCTAAAAATACCCCTTTACCCAAAACCCCAAACCTAGCCCTGAACCCTAAAAATACCCCTTTACTCAAAAACCCAAACCTAGCCCTGAACCCTAAAAATACCCCTGTACCCAAAAACCCAAACCTAGCCCTGAACCCTAAAAATATCCCTTTACCCAAAACCCAAACCTAGCCCTGAACCCTAAAAATACCCCTTTACTCAAAAACCCAAACCTAGCCCTGAACCCTAAAAATACCCCTTTACCCAAAAACCCAAACCTAGCCCTGAACCCTAAAAATACCCCTTTACTCAAAAACCCAAACCTAGCCCTGAACCCTAAAAATACCCCTTTACCCAAAAAACCAAACCTAACCCTGAACCCTAAAAATACTCCTTTACCCAAAAACCCAAACCTAGCCCTGAACCCTAAAAATACCCCTTTACCCAAAAACCCAAACCTAGCCCTTAACCCTTAAAATACCCCTGTACCCAAAAAATACATTGTAAAGTACATGCGTTGTAAAAGTACTTGCGTTGTAATAGTATCCGTTGTAAAAGTATGCGTTGTAAAAGTTTTTGCGTTGTAAAAAATGCGTGGTAATGGTATTTCGTTGTAAAAAATGCGGGGTAAAGGTTACATACCTTTTAAAACATGTTTAAACTCATGTTTTAGTACTAAGTTTCTTTAAAATCTATCTTTAAGAGCTATTTACAGTTTTCACGGTTATTTGGGGAAGCACAACGATCATGCATTTTCCATAATGTGAAAAACACATATATGCACACATATTACAGTATTTTACTCACATGGGGTTTATTACCGTACACTTCAAGCTCATGTTTTACTAGTGTATTTTTAGAACAACCATCTCCAAAACCTAATTGCTGTTTTCACAGTGAGGTAGGAAATCGCAATGACATCGGTATCCCTGGTGAGGTGATGAGTTGCCCTTGCCTCTTGAGGACCTCAGGAGTAAAGTAGACTTCATTCCCCAAACAGCAGTGAGCCAGGAGGCACATTTGCAGAGTGGTTGAGAATGGGGGCATGGCCTCTGATGTAAAATTAATGCAATGCGTACGCAACAATCAGGCACTTTGAGATGTAAAAATAATGCAATGCGTAGCACGACAATCAGGTACTTTCCAATGTAAAAATAATGCAATGTACGTCATCATACAGATATAAGGGAATGCGTAGTACACTAATCAGGTAGTTAGTTAACGCAGAAATAATGCACTGTGTAATAGGCTAATCAGGTATTCGTCATGCAGAAACAATACAATGCGTCATACGTCAATCAGGTAGTTTGTTATGCAGAAACACTGCCATGCATCATACACTAACCAGGTAGTTCTTAATGCAGTTAAGATGCAATGCGTAATACACAAATCAGGTACTTCGTTATGCAGAAATGATGGAATGTGTAATACAACAATCAGGTACTCCGGTATGCAGGAATGAAGTAATCCGTTCTACACTCTGACGCCGATCACAGTACCTCAGGCAGTCTCTCCGCCACTCTTGTTTACTCACAGTTAGCTTCGGACAACAGTTGCCCCCAACACGGGTATGGTATAACACAAGTGCAGCTCCGCGCTCCGGCCCCGGTACTGCCAATCCCTTGGCAATACGAGCCGCAATATGAAATGAAGCAGAGGCTTGCGCTGCTGAAGTGAGAGAGCGGCCGAGAGCAACTCCCTCAGAGCCCAAGCCCACCCCAGGAGTCGACAAACATTCCCTGGGGGTAAACGTACTCTCCTCCTTCAGCGGTTTGGGCCTCCGATGCAATCTTTGGGACTTGGCAACAACAGGCTTGGGCCGGCGGCTCAGCTCCTCCGGGGCTGTTGTTCAGGGCCGCTACTGCTACGAAGATCTCAGGCTGCCACAGGCACATGCACACAGAGTCGCTGAGACTTCCTTGAGCTTGGGGTGCATGATCACTGGACACTCGACACAAAGGTCTCAGTCTGCATGAAGATCATACGCACGGCATCACTGAGACTCACTTTATCTTCGGGTGCATGATAACAAGGCAAATCCTCATGTAGGTCTCACGGTGCACAATGTACACGCACCCAGCGTCGATGAGTCTCACTTGGATTCCGGATGCACGATAACAAGGCAAATCCTCAAGAAGGTCTCACGGTGCACAACGCACACGCATTCAGCGTCAATGAGACTCAATTGGATTCTGGTGCACACGATAACTGGACAATCCTCACAAAGGGGTTCAGGTTGCACAAAGCACACGCACACCGCGTCGCTGATCCTTACTTGGACTCCAGGTGCCCATGACGAGACCGCCCTCATCGCTGCCACCGATGACATCCAAACCCTGATGGACAACAGAGAAACAGCGGCCCTCATCCTCCTGGACCTCTCCGCGGCATTCAACACTGTCTGCCACCGCACCCTAGTGCAGCGCCTCTGCAACATCGGAATCCAGGAGAAGGCACTGGAATGGATCACCTCTTTCCTCGACGGAAGAACACAGAGAGTCCGCCTACCACCGTACAAGTCAGAGGCCACCGAAGTCATCTGCGGCGTCCCCCAAGGATCCTCGTTGAGTCCCACCCTCTTCAACGTCTACATGAGCCCCCTCGCGGCCATCGCACGCCAACACAACCTCAACATAATCTCCTACGCCGACGACACCCAGCTGATCCTCTCCCTGACCAACGACCCCGCCGCCGCCAGAACCAACCTGCACGAAGGGATGAGAGATGTAGCCGAGTGGATGACGACCAGCCGCCTGAAACTGAACTCAGACAAGACGGAGGTCCTCATCCTGGGCTCCTCGCCCTCCGCCTGGGACGACTCCTGGTGGCCCCCCGCCCTGGGCACCGCACCCAAACCAACGGACCACGCACGCAACCTGGGCTTCATCCTGGACTCCTCCCTCTCCATGACCAGACAAGTCAACGCCGTCTCCTCATCATGCTTCAACATCCTACGCATGCTACGGAAGATCTTCTGGTGGATCCCCACCGAGACCAGGAAGACTGTCACCCAGGCCCTCGTCACCAGTCGACTGGACTACGGCAACGCCCTCTACGCCGGAACCACCGCCAAGCTCCAGAAGAGACTCCAGCGGATCCAGAACGCCTCAGCCAGACTCATCCTCGACATCCCACGAAACAGCCACATCTCCGGACATCTGAGAGACCTGCACTGGCTCCCCGTCAAGAAAAGAATCACCTTCCGTCTCCTCACCCACGCACACAAAGCCCTACACGACCAAGGCCCGAGCTACCTCAACAACCGAATCAACTTCTACGCTCCCAAGCGCCACCTCAGATCAACCAGCCACGCCCTCGCCGCCGTCCCACGCATCCGAAGAGCGACAACAGGAGGAAGGTCCTTCTCCTACCTGGCCGCCAAGACCTGGAACTCCCTCCCGACCGACCTGCGCCTGACCCAAGACCACCTCTCCTTCAGGAAGAAACTCAAGACCTGGCTGTTCGAGCAGTAACGGCACCCCCCCATCCTAGCGCCTTTAGACCCTACGGGTGAGTAGTGCGCTCTATAAATGTCTTGATTGATTGATTGATTGATTGATGATAACAGGGCACACCTTACGAGGGTCTCAGGCTGCAACAAGCATGTACACACAGTGCCGCTGAGACTCTCCCAATAAATGAAGTGTGATCCAGACTGATCACCTTCTGCCTGGTTTGCTGCCTGTTGCCGCAAACCTACGAGAGAAGGGCACTTCTTCTGCCCTTTCACATAATTCCTACACGGAGGGCCTCCCTCCTCCTGCCATTCAGTCAGATCAGGTAGGACCCCCAGTTCAGCTACTTGTTCCCTGTGGGTGTAAAATCCGTTTCATGGGTGAATTTGTGGATTTTTGACGATTTCGCGATCCGCGAATCGCGTGAAATTGCCCAATAATCCGCAAATTCGCAAGCTACGAATTATTTTGCTTGGTCGCGCTTGAAAAATACAATATTGCGCGCACGGCGTTGACTCTGAGCCTGCCGAGTTGTTTGTCTCCCGGTTTTGCGTGTGCTGCGCCATTTTCGATCTTGCTGTGTGATCGCGCGAGAGTTTTTCGAACGCAATTACGTCATCGCGGCTTGCCATCTTGCACAGCGACAGTTTGACAACGCGAGTACGTCATAAATGCCCACGACGGCGCGCATCTGACTTCCGGCGGGAGGTTTGAACAGCTCGAGTTCCCGAAATTGCAAAAATTGCAATTCTGCACAAGAAATCCACCGCAGGAAGCATAAACCTTGTGAAAATGATGATTTTGATCAGAATAACTCCTCAGATTGTCATTTGGCTGCACTTTTTGGTGCAGGAGTCCATTTTTTGGGGTGGGGTGGGAGGAAGGAAGTGCCTCAGAGTCTCCAACTTCCTGCTCCTGTCCAGCAGGCTCCTCCCAGTGCTTTGTCCATGTACTGGCCACTTTTCATTTAGCTGTTGAGCTGGAAGGATTATTTTTCTTGCTGCTGGTGGATTTTTGTATTTACGGACTTTTTGGACTTTGGAGTTTGGATCACTTTTGGACTTGAGATTTTACAAGTAAGTTGGTGTTGTTTGTTTGGGGCATTGCAGTTGAGGCAACTCCAGTTCTAAAACTTTTTTCACAACTTTAACAAAATATATATTGTGGTGGTAGCTAGCCACAGTATCCAGTAGGCCCACGGTTAGTCATGGGTGCATGATACAACTGTTTCTCTGATTTTTTTTAACTTAATTCTCATTTATGTCATGGAATTTTAGCTCACTTTTATATGTTTTTTTGGGGTGCCTGTAAAGCCTCACTAGCCAGTAGGCCCAGGGGTAGTGAGTGGTGCATGAGCCTAGTGTTTCTGTGGGGTGACTTGAATTTAAACATCATTGAGGGCATGGATGGCATTGGATTGTGGTGATTTTTGTGTGTTTTTTGACTTTTTGGCTGTTGTTGGGGCCTTTTGCCCAGGGGTACTCAGTGGTGCATGGACTGAGTCTTTCTGTGGGGTCTCTTTAATGTAAACATCATGGAGGGCATGGATGGCATTGGATTGTGGTGATTAGTGTGTGTTTTTTGATTTTTTGGCTGTTGTTGGGGCCTTTTGCCCAGGGGTACTCAGTGGTGCATGGACTGAGTCTTTCTGTGGGGTCTCTTTAATGTAAACATCATGGAGGGCATGGATGGCATTGGATTGTGGTGATTTGTGTGTGTTTTTCGATTTTTTGGGGTGTTGATGGGGCATGGCCATGTGGGTGGGGGCCATTTTGAGGACTGGTACAGGCAGGGCTTGGCCATGTGGTGGGGGTTAAGGGGCCATTTTGAAGCCAGGCAGGGTGCTTTGTGCCATAGGCCTGAATCCAATGTGCCTTGCTTTCATCCATTATGCCCAGGGTTACTCAGTGGTGCAAGGGCCTAGTCTTTCTGTGGGGTGTCTTGAATGTGAACATCATTGAGGGCATGGATGGCATTGGATTGTGGTGATTTTTGTGTGTTTTTCGATTTTTTGGGGTGTTGATGGGGCATGGCCATGTGGGTGGGGGCCATTTTGAGGACTGGTACAGGCAGGGCCTGGCCATGTGGTGGGGGTTAAGGGGCGATTTTGAAGCCAGGCAGTGTGCTTTGTGCCATTGGCCTGCATGAAAATGTGCCTTGCTTTCATCCATTATGCCCAGGGTTACTCAGTGGTGCATGGGCCTAGTCTTTCTGTGGGGTGTCTTGAATGTAAACATCATTAAGGGCTTGAATGGCATGGGATTGTGGTGATTTTTATGTGTTTTTCGATTTTGGGGGGTGTTGGTGGGGACTGGGCATGTGGGTGGGGGCCATTTTGAGTGCTGGTACAGGCAGAGCCTGGCCATGTGCTGGGGGGCAAGGGGCCATTTTGAAGGCAGGCAGTGTTCTCAGGCCTGCACCCATTTTGCCTAGCTTTCATCCATTATGCCCAGGGGTAGTGAGTGGTACATGGGCCTAGTCTTTCTGTGGGGTGTCTTGAATTTAAACATCATTGAGGGCATGGATGGCATGGGATTGTGGTGATTTTTATGTGTTTTTCGACTTTTTGGGGTGTATAACTAATGTTCCTCTGTCTTCCATTGCTTTTAGGTGCACAAGAGAACCACCAGTGCCAGGAAGAAGTCCTGCAGCGGTGTGTGCAGTACAACGTCACGCGACGTCACGTGTGGCCACAGACAAGACAACTCTGCAACTCGTGCAACTGCGGCCTGCTGTTCTGACATCTGAAGATGATGGGCCCAAAGAAAGGTGGCCGTAGCGCCTCAGCGAAGAAAGTTGTCAGTGCCACTGCCAGTAAGAAGGAGCAGAAGAAGCAAGTGGCACCACCTACCAAGGAGACGGGTGTACCCACCGACACCTTTTTTGGGAAAAAAAAACTACGCCTGCAGCAGCAGCGGTGTCCGCCGGGGACCAAGCTGGAAGCAGCACCTCCACCTCATTGGGGTCAGTGCCACCACGCCAAGTTAGGGCCAAGACCATGAGTGCTGCTGCGGCAGCCACTTTGGTTGTTCAATCACCATCGACCAGTGATGTTGGCTCATCACAAGAAAGTACCATCCAATCAACGCCGGGTGTAACTCAGCTGGCGAGTGTTCAACAATCACAGCCGCAACGACAACCACAAGTGCAAGTAGTACAAGCGCAAGTACATGGGCAAGGAGAGGCGCAAGTACATGGGCAAGGAGAGGCGCAAGTACATGGGCAAGGAGAGGTGCAAGTACATGCACAAGGAGAGGCGCAAGTAGAGGTGCATGGAGAGGTGCCACTAGAGGTTCATGGAGCGGCACAACTGCCTACAACGCTTATTCCTCCAGAAGTAGGGGCACATCAGGAAATTGATATTCAATTGGAAGAATCCTCCGAGGATGATCCATTGTCTTCCAGATCCCCAGCAAGAAAAAGGTTAAGGAGGGATGCTACTACTACAAGTTCTTCTTCAAGCCCCCTTCATTCTGATGACCTTGATCTTGATTGGAACCCACCAAAGCAGTTTGACAGTGAGGCACGCCATGAGCCGACAAAGGTAGCTAAGCCTAAAAGGAAGGATCCCGCAAGGCTTCGACTTATGGTTGCTGGCGATGAACAAGAAGTGGTGCCTTCTGCTGCTGATGTAGAGTCTGACGATGACCCAGTCATCACAGACGTCACTCCAGCCACAGCGGGCATGCAGCAGACAAACATTTTTACCCTAGCCCGAATGGCTGCTGAGCGGGATGTGGTCGGCATGGCACTGGTACCACCACCAACGCAGTTAACTACAACACCAACAAGACCTCCAGCTTCCATATTTTCTCGTCAGAAGGGCCGGCAGGGACATCCATCCAGCTCGACCTCCATTACCTCAAGTAGTGGTGCTGTAAGTGAACATCAGAAACAAATTCAGCCATGCCCATCCTCCACTTCATCTGGCATTGAAAGTCAAAGTAGCGCCTCCACCACCAGTAGACATCTCCAGTCCCCAGTTTGGGACTTCTTTACTTTTAGCAGAAAGGCGGAATACATGGTTGTTTGTTCGATTTGTAAAGTATCAGTTAGTCGGGGTAAGCTTGGTACCAACTATGGTACCGGAGGCCAGAGAGGTCATCTCAAAAAACACCACCCTATCCAGTGGTATGCACACCTAAGTAAGATCCAGGAAGTCCAAAGTAGAACTGATCCAAATGTATCCATTGACATTGCATCTGATGATGTTGACGAGAGGCTGATCGTGCAGGGGGGACGTGAAGAAGCGACAGACATTTCTCTGGTACACCCAGTACCCCTGGCAGCAGCACTGCAGTGGTAGCGCCCACACCTTCTACCCCTGCAACATGTATGAGGCACACTATGAGTCTGGGACAGACACCAATGCAAAAAACTAAATTAATGAGCCTAACTGGTTTGAAGTCTGCATCATCATCATCATCATCACATAAAACGGTCCAGCGCACCGTTAGCAGCATGTTTTGGTCGGATGCGCCATTTGAACGCAACCACCCACCGGTGCGTCTGTATAACACAAAGCTGGCTAAAATGCTAGCGCTGGACCTTCTCCCTTTCTCTTTCGTGGAAGGGGTGGGATTTCGTGAATTGGTGGCAACAGTCTGCCCTAAATGGAAGGTTCCTAGCCGGTCCTATTTTGCAAGGGTTGCTGTTCCAGCACTACATCAAGATGTGCTGGAGGTGATTGGCGCAGCTATTCTGAAGAGTGCTGTTCACACTATCCACATGACCACAGACATGTGGACCAGTTGCCAAGCCCTTGATTACATGTGCATCACTGCACACTGGGTCTCTTTTGCAGGGGTCGAAAAACAGTTAAAACACAAAGATGTTGACACGGAGGAAGTTTTTCAAGCTACTCGCAAACATGCAACAGTAGGCATGTTTGCCATGGAGAAATCTCACACTGCACCTAACCTTTTGGAGGAGTTTAACAGGAAGGTCAATGAATGGCTGCATTCAAGAAACCGCACAGTTGGTTATGTTTCCACGGATAATGGCAGTAATATAGTTAAGGCCATGGACAACAGTGGCTATTTCAGAGTGCCGTGTTTGGTGCACAGTATTAACATCGTGGTGCAAGCCTTCTTGAAAACAGAAGAGCCAGTCGTCAAAGTACTGACCACCTGCCGAAAAATCTGCCCACATTTCAACCATTTTTTAAGGCCCGGAAGCAGCTGAGGAGCCTTCAATATGAACGTAAACTGCCAGTCAAAGAACTAATCCAGGAGGTGGCAACACGTTGGAACTCAACCTTTTACATGCTTGAGCGTCTGTCTGAGCAGTGGGAGGTAATACATGAGTTTGTCTTTAAACTGGGTTATCCTCACAAAGACGTGATGCTAGAGTTGGAGGAATGGAAGCTAATTGCAAGCCTGACAGACATGCTTCGTCCTTTTGAGCTCTTCACGCGTGAAGTCAGCAGGGAGGACTGTTCTTTGAGCAAACCTATCCCATTGTTGCGCATGCTAGAGCACCAACTGAAGGAGGTGTCTTCATCGTTCCGAGATGATGGTGAAAAGCGAGAAGCATATGGTTTGGTAGAGAAGTTATTATGGCGCCTACTTGACAATGAAAGGCTTAAAAAGATACATACAGAACAACATTACATTTGTGCCACTATTCTTGATCCACGGTACAAAAAGGCACTGCCCACCAATACTTTCATTCATTTTTCTGAAGCAGATGTTTCAAAGTACAAACATTGGCTAGCTGTGTCAGCCACTCGGTTCGAAAAAGACCTGCAGAACCTTCAAGGAGGCAGCACAAGTACAACTGAATCAGCAGGCCATCCGGCGTCAAGTTCCACTTCTCAATCCGTGACCGAAGGGAGTCACTTTCCCTCACAGCCGTTAACGACACCAGCAACCATATCATCATCCTCATCTGCACCAGGCCGCAAATAAATATTGTCGGAAGGGGATTGGCTAACTCAGCAAGGGTTAGCTCGGTCCACTGATGAAAAGGTCGCAGATGGTACGCAAAGTGGATCAACCCTGGAGAACCTTGAGTCGGTGGTGCAGGCCTATCTGGATGACCCAACAGAGGTCTGTCATAATGAGAACCCATTGGGATATTGGTATACAAAAAGCTCAAAATGGCGACTGATCACCAACCTGGCTCTAAATTATTTGTCTTTCCCACTCGCAAGCGTTTCTTCTGAACGTGTTTTCAGTTCTGCTGGTGCCATTGTTACTTCAAAAAGGACCCGCCTTTTGCCCAAAAATGTGGAGAGGTTAACAATAATCAAGATGAATCAGCACTTCATACCACCCGATTACAAAATATGTGAATGCACGCAGGAAGAAGAGGACACCGACTTAGGTGACGACGACGGAAGTTTTTCTCGGTCACCAGACCCACTCCCGTCTCAATTCATAGACTTGGAGGACGAGCTCTGCTTCCCTGACACCGAGGACTGAAAATTACTTCCTTTTTTTCCGTACTTATTCACTTTTATTCCTGTGTGTCTTTCTTTGTTTTGCTACTTTTACCACAACAAAACTCTAATCACCTAATCACAATAAGTCCATCATCAGCACTGTCTTCATCTTATTTTCCTTATTGATTTGAAGGTGCCGCAGTCTGCATTCAGATGTTCACAAGTTCACAACTCAATCATGCTCCTCTATCCTCCTCCTCCAGACTCCCCCTATCCATTTCCCTCAAGGCAGATGGATGGATTATGGAGAAAAAACAAACTTTGTCTTCGTAGATGAGTCCCCTCAAGTGGGACTGAAATAACTGACTGACTACATGCTTGCTGATTGTTGACAGACCTACTTCTGAAATTTACAGGAGAGGCTGCCCTGTGGGCCCTCACTTTCCGAAGAAGATGCGGACATAAAGTAGAAAAGGTAATGAATAATGAGAAGATGGCATGCAGTGGACAGCAATGGCTCTCTGTCTCTGTTGAAACCAATTGTTGTTTGTTTTTTGTGAACAGCGCAATTTGCCATGTTTTTAATATACCAGTATTGCAGGTTTTTGGGTTTATTTGGGGGTGTTCTAGATTTGCGGTGCTGGGTCGGGGGGTCTGGGAGCACTGCTGGCACAGTCTACTGTTGATTGCATTTGTTTTTCAGGAAATCCATGGTGGAAAAGGGGAGTTAGGGCCTAGCTGCACAGCGCATTTGGACTGAATTCCAGGTTGGCCCGAAATTTGCTAAGTCTCACTTTTTAAGGTTTTGCTTTTTGGCTGTTTGGGGGTCTTCTACTTGTTTCCGCCTGGGTTGACGGGTCTGGGGGCATTGCTTGGAAGGTCTAATACTGGATAAAAGTGTTTTGGAGAAAATCGGAGTTGAAAAAGTTTTTGCGTTTTTGCTCACTTGCTTGTCTTTGGGGTGCTGTTTGGGGGGGTTCCTGGTGTTTGGGGGTGGGTTTTGGGGTCTGGGAGCACTGCTGGCACAGTCTAATTTTGATTTCATTTGATTTTCAGGAAATCCATGGTGGAAAACGGGAGGTATGGCCTAGCTGCACAGCGCGCTTGGAGTGATTTGGAATGAGGCCTAAATATTTCTAAGTGTGAGCTTTTCCGGTTTTGCTTTTTGCCTGTTTATGGGTCTTCTACTTGTTTCCGCCTGGGTTGACGGGTCTGCTGGCATTGCTGGGAAGGTCTAATACCGGATAAAAGTGTTTTGGAGAAAATCGGAGTTGAAAAAGTTTTTGCGTTTTTGCTCACTTGCTTGTCTTTGGGGTGCTGTTTGGGGGGGTTCCTGGTGTTTGGGGGTGGGTTTTGGGGTCTGGGAGCACTGCTGGCACAGTCTAATTTTGATTGCATTTGTTTTTCAGGAAATCCATGGTGGAAAACGGGAGGTATGGCCTAGCTGCACAGCGCGCTTGGAGTGATTTGGAATGAGGACTAAATATTTCTAAGTGTGAGCTTTTCCGGTTTTGCTTTTTGCCTGTTTATGGGTCTTCTACTTGTTTCCGCCTGGGTTGACGGGTCTGCTGGCATTGCTGGGAAGGTCTAATACCGGATAAAAGTGTTTTGGAGAAAATCGGAGTTGAAATAGTTTTTGCGTTTTTGCTCACTTGCTTGCCTTTGGGGTGCTGTTTGGCGGGGTTCCTGGTGTTTGGGGGTGGGTTTTGGGGTCTTGGAGCAACGCTGGGTATGGATACTTTTGATTTCAAGTGGTTTGAAGCAAATCCATGGTGGCAAAGGGGAGTTAGGGCCTAGCTGCAATGCGTGCGCGGAGTGATTTTGGAAATTTGCCTGAAAATTTTTAAGTCCCCATTTTTGTATATTTGCTTTTTGCCTGTTTGGGGGTCTTCTACTTGTTTCCGCCTGGGTTGTCGGGTCTGGGGGCATTGCTGGGAAGGTCTAATACTGGATAAAAGTGTTTTGGAGAAAATCGGAGTTGAAAAAGTTTTTGCGTTTTTGCTCACTTGCTTGTCTTTGGGGTGCTGTTTGAGGGGGTTCCTGGTGTGTGGAGGATTTTCCATTTTTGCTTTTTGCCTGTTTGGGGGTGTTCTGCTTTTTTGCAGGTGGGTTGGCGGGTCTTGGGGCATTACTGGGAAGGCCTAATACCGGATAAAAGTGGTTTGGAGAAAATCCATGCTGAAAAGCGTTTTGATACTTTTTTTAACTTAGGGCTCGTTAGGGTTAGCACTGGCAGCAGTATTGCATGTGTTTGAGAGTGTTCTAGATTTTTGCAAGTGGGTTCTGGGGTCTTAGAGCACTCGTGGGAATGTGTAATTTTGGTTGCAAGTGGTTTGAAGAAAATCCATGGTGGGAAAGGGGGGATTTGGTCTAGTTAAAGAAAGCGTTTGCCACTATTCTTAACTTAGGGCTCGTTAGGGTTAGCAGTATTGTATTGCATGTGTTTGGGCGGGGGTTCTAGATTTTTACGACTGGGTGGGGTCTTGGAACACTTGTTGGAATGTCTAATTTTGATTGCAAGTGGTTTGAAGAAAATCCATGGTGGGAAAGGGGGGATTTGGCCTAGTTAAAGAAAGCGTTTGCCACTATTCTTAACTTAGGGCTCGTTAGGGTTAACAGTATTGTATTGCATGTGTTTGGGCGGGGTTCTAGATTTTTACGACTGGGTGGGGTCTTGGAACACTTGATGGAATGTCTAATTTTGATTGCAAGTGGTTTGAAGATAATCCATGGTGGGAAAGGGGGGTTTTGGGCATAATTTCTGAGTGCGTTTTGGCACGATTTGAAATTAGGCCTCTGCGAGGTAGCAGCAGTATTCTGCACATTTTTGGGAGGGTAATGTGGGCTGTTCTAGATTTTGGGGATTGTCATCTCTGAAAGTGACAGTATAATTTTTGCACTACACAGCGTGCCTTATATATTTTTTTCTTGTCTTTAACACTTACTGTTGTGTTTTTCCATCATCAATTACAGGCAGGCTTTTACCCTGTGCCATCGATGTACTACTCAGGCTTACAATTAGCGATCCGCAAATCCGCATCAGGCAGGTAGTGGACAGTCAGTGTGTCTGGTCACCAAGATTGATCGACGGAGCATCCGATGGAATGAAGGAGTACCGCGAATAAGAGGAATGGCTGGATGCATCAACTTCACAAATTCAACGGGACAACTACAAAAAACAGTAACAGTATCCAAAATTCTCCTTATCTTTTACATGATATTCTTTTGAACTTGAACTTACTTCTACGAGTGTGACTCTGTGTGTTTGTTTGATCTCTGCTTCAAATTCATCCCTCCAGCTATTTGATACGTCTTTGCTATGTTTAACACTAATTTAATGTTCTAAGTGTTTAATCTCTGAGGGCAGAGAGGCAAGTGAAATTACATAATGACTGCAGCCCTGTACTGCCAACTTGTTCCTTCGTAGTTACTAGTAAGTTGCAGTAAGTAGTAGTACTACTTTTCAGTAAGCTAACCATCCATTTACTAAACAACTTCTGGCATGCAGTAGTGCACTTCCTTTATGTCCCTTTAAAGGTTTATCGATATCTTCGAATCCAAAGATTTGTTTCTCTTCATTTGTTGTTTGACTGTCCATGCTGTGTTTTTTTTCCTCTCTACCAAACTTTCCCAAAAACCCCCATTCCCATCCAATTTTCAAACCCTAACCCTCTTCCCCCGGGCTGTGTGGTATTTCATTGAGGTGTGACTGACAACAACAATAAATTCCACACACTTGCCGGGAGGATAAGGTCAAAGCAACCAGAAGTTCATGTGCGCCATAGTGGATTGATAATAAGAACATTCTCCTCCTACACGACGTGAACAATCTAACGCTTAATGCTTACCTTACGTTGGCACTGCTTAGGCTACAATTTAGGGCACTGTTCTATACGTACTATTTATTGTACTGTTTCTAATGCTACGCTCCGGCCACTCAATGTTTAATTTCCTCTTTTTTCATATGGTGATACTGCAAGTGTGTACCACTACTGCTACCAGCACAACAATGATATTGCATCCGTCGAGGATTCAAGTCAACAACCAACCTTAATCACCATTTGAAATGCAGCCAACCCTGGGGCTACCCCGATTCTCAAACACGAATCACAGGTAAGATAAGCATTTTGGAGAGGTAGAATAATGGGCTAGGACTGGGAGGAGAGCAGAGATTGCCAATACTACTAGTAAAGTACTAGTAGGGCTACTGAATTCACTAACTCGGTTACTGGCACTTTAGTACATTTCAGGACTAGATGTTTGATTCATGCTGGTAAGTTGGAAGAAACCAAATGTCCAGTAACCACCGCCCACCCCCACACAAAATAATATGAACGTGTGTACTATGTTTTGGTATGAAAAATAATTATTAAGAAATATATTGAGGTAGTCAAAAAATGAAATAAATTAACCCAACTCACCCCCCTACCTAACCCCAACCAATGTCCAAAAGTCCAAAAGTCCCCTTTCCCAAACACCCAATTCCCCCCCCCAACAGTCTTTAAAAAAGGGGCAAGGGACAGTCACTTCCTCCGGTGGCGTAGTTTTGCAAGCTGTTGCTTTATGTCCCGCTGCTCTTTGCGGAGGTCCCGGAGCTGGCGCTGATGTTTTTCGGCCAACCGCTCCAGGTAGTCCACTCTTTTGCGCAGTCGGCGCACACGAATGATCCAGAATCTGGGGGGGGCCTCTGATGTTGTTGCTGCTGTGCGGCCGTGGCGGGAGGCTGTCGGGCCATGGCTCCGTTTGGCTGGAGGCTTCTGGCTGATGGACCCGGGGGCAGTGGAGGAGGATGTAGATGTTGATGTCTCCTCATGCTCCCGAGCCCACAACCGCCGATACTTGACACAAATAGCCTCCAGCTTTCGGGCCCTGGCGCGGACAGCCATCTCCTTACGGGTGAACTTTTTGGGAGTAGCATCTATGAAGAAAGAAAGAAAAATACTGTAACCAATAGTCTTTAACATAAAGTCAAAATAATTCAACGGAAGGTTGACACTCAGTAACACCAGCAAGTAGCAAACACAGTATAACATTTTGACATGTATCTTTCCGCCGTCTTTGTAAGCCTGTGACACTGTGAATTTCAGGAATTCCACTAGCAGCACTATAGGTGGACTCACTACTACATACATTATCAGAGAGTACTAAAAAAAGGCCTTTTTAATTTTTTTCTCTTGTTTTGCAAAATAAATTACTGGTACGTGAACTTGTGGTAGCCGCCATAATGGCAGCTCACTCAGCTTTCACCCAAGAAATACAGACACAGGCCATGATGATGCAGACTCGCACTACTTTAAGCAGTTCATGCAGGTGGGGATAGGAATGTCTTACTTTTCTATAGGGGTGGCACTGCCACTGGCCATACTTCATCCACTCAGCGTCTGCTCTACTACATCATACACCTCTGCTATCGACGAGGAGGATAAAGAAGATAACATCCAGGCTTCCAAAGTACGTCTATGATTCTTCTTAATGTCTCAAATTACCAACATTTCTTTTTGTCAACAACCAACTAACACCCTTTTCATTATATTTTGGAAACCGCCGTTTTCTTTCTTATGTTGAATTGCATTCAACAAAACCATTCTTTACAGTCATAAATATATATTAAGACTCGCTCGTCCTTCGTTTCACCCTTCTTTAACTTTTCGTTCTTCACATCCCTAAACTACATCTGATCTGATATGACTTGGCTTCACAATAAAAATTTGCCAGCTGAGTTCAAGTGAAATAGAGGGGGCCATTGGTTACCAGAGAAGTACCGCCACTAATGCTACTACAAGTCAAGGTTGACTGTCTTCTCCGTGACAGCCCAAAAAGTAGTTCTAAATTAGTAAATGTTCTTGACAGTACAGTGTACTTATACTAGTGTACTGTGTACTACTGTACAATACATCATACACTCCTTTACGAGCCTACTCAAAAAAATTTCAATAAGTAAGGAGTATAATAACTTACCACCATCTGCCGCCGCTGAGTCTTCCCCCCCAGCTCCTCCTGTTGGCGCCACCGCATCCAGAGTGGACCCCTCAAGTTCAAGTTCAAGTTCAGGGATTTGTAATCAATCAATCAATCATGCCATTTGTATAGCGCACTACTCACCCGGGAGGGTCTCAAGGCGCTTGGGGGGAGGGGTATGCTACTGCTCGAACAGCCAGGTCTTGAGTTGTTTCCTGAAGGCGAGATGGTCCTGGGTCAGCCGAAGGTGGATGGGGGAGGGAGTTCTAAGTCTTGGCAGCCAGGTAAGAGAAGGATCTTCCTCCGGCGGTGGCTCTTCGGATGCGTGGTACGGCTGCGAGGGCGAGGCTGGTGGACCGTAGCTGGCGGGTGGGCGTGTAGAAGGTCAGGCAGTCGTTGAGGTACTTGGGGCCCAGGTCGTGGAGAGACTTGTGTGCGTGGGTGAGGAGCCAGAACGTGATCCTCTTGTCGACGGGGAGCCAGTGCAGGTTCCTCAGGTGGCTGGAGATGTGGCTACGTCGGGAGACATCCAGGATGAGTCGGGCGGAGGCGTTCTGTATGCGCTGGAGTCTTTTCTGTAGCTTGGCTGTGGTTCCAGCATAGAGGGCGTTTCCGTAGTCCAGTCGGCTGGTGACGAGTGCCTGGGTGACAGTCTTCCTGGTCTCGGTCGGGATCCAGCGGAAGATCTTGCGAAGCATACCCAGGGTGTTGAAGCACGATGAGGAGACGGCGTTGACTTGTCCGGTCATCAAGAGGGAGGGGTCCAGGATGAAGCCCAGGTTGCGTGCGTGGTCGGTCGGCCTGGGTGCGGTGCCCAGGGCTGGGGGCCACCAGGAGTCGTCCCAGGCGGAGGGCGAAGATCCCAGGATGAGGACTTCCGTCTTGTCCGAGTTCAGTTTCAGGCGGCTGTCCTTCATCCACTCGGCGATGTCTTTCATCCCTTCGTGTAGGCAGGTTCTGGCGGTGTCGGGGTCTCTGGTGAGGGAGAGGATCAGCTGGGTGTCGTCGGCGTAAGAGATGATGTTGAGGTTGTGCTGGCGTGCGATGGCTGCGAGAGGTTTCATGTAGATGTTGAAGAGGGTGGGGCTGAGTGAAGATCCTTGTGGGACGCCGCAGATGACTTGGGTGGCCTCGGAGCGAAACGGGGGGTGCGGACTCTTTGTGTTCTTCCGGCGAGGAACGAGATGATCCACTCCAGTGCCTTCTCTTGGATACCGATGTTGCTGAGGCGCTGGACTAGGGTGCGGTGGCAGACCGTGTCGAACGCAGCGGAGAGGTCCAGGAGGATGAGGGCCACTGTTTCCCCCTTGTCGAGCAGGGTCCGGATGTCGTCGGTGGCTGCGATGAGGGCGGTCTCAGTGCTGTGGTTGGCTCTGAAACTGGACTGCGAGGGGTCGAGGGATCCGTTCGTCTCGAGGAAGGCGGTCAGCTGTCTGTTGACGATCTTCTCGATGACTTTAGCAGGAAAAGGGAGGAGCGAGATGGGGCGGAAGTTTTTGAGATCGGTGGGGTCCGCTGTAGGTTTTTATTCAGGAGGGCACTGATCTCGGCGTGCTTCCAGCTCTCCGGGAAGGTGGCGGTGTTGAAGGAGGCGTTGATGATGTTCCGGAGTTGGGGTGCAATGGTGGAGTCGGCCTTGTTGAAGACGTGGTGTAGGCAGGGGTCGGTCGGTGATCCGGAGTGGATGGTGTTCATCGCGTTCATTTGTATAGCGCACTACTCACCCAGAGGGTCTCAAGGCGCTTGAGGGAATGATCGGTGCATTATTTATCGAAAAGCCAGGTTTTTAGCTGCTTTCTGAATGAGAGGTGGTTCTGTGTAAGACGGAGGTGAGTGGGGAGAGAATTCCAAGTCTTGGCCGCTAGGTAGGAGAAGGATCTTCCTCCCACGGTGCATCTATGGATGCGTGGAATTGCGGCGAGGGCTTGATTGGATGATTGTAGTTGGAGGGTGGGTGTGTAGAAGGATAGTCGTGTGTTGAGGCATTCTGGTCCTAGGTTGTAGAGGGCTTTGTGTGCGTGGTTGAGGAGACGGAATGTGATTCTCTTGTTTACGGGAAGCCAGTGGAGGTCTTTCAGGTGACCGGAAATGTGATCATGACGGGGGATGTCCAGTATGAGTCTGGCTGAGGCGTTTTGGATGCGTTGGAGTTTTTTCTGTAGTTTGGCTGTGGTTCTGGCATAAAGGGTATTTCCATAGTCCAGTCGACTAGTGACCAGTGCGTGGGTGACTGTCTTTCTTGTTTTGGTGGGGGTCCAACGGAATATTTTTTTGAGCATGCGTAGGATGTTGAAGCATGAAGATGAGACGGCGTTGACTTGTCTGGTCATCGAGAGGGAGGAGTCTAGGATGAAGCCCAGGTTACGTGTGTGATCTGTAGGTATGGGTGCTGTACCCAGGGCCGGTGGCCACCATGAGTCGTCCCAGGCAGAGGGGGATGATCCTAAGATGAGGACTTCCGTTTTGTCTGAGTTTAGTTTTAAACGGCTGTTTTTCATCCAATCTGCTACTTCTTTCATTCCTTCGTGTAGATTGGTTTTGGCGGTGTTTGGGTCTTTGGTGAGGGAGAGGATCAGCTGGGTGTCGTCTGCGTAGGAGATGATGTTGAGGTTGTGTTGTCGCGCAATGGATGCTAGGGGACTCATGTAAACGTTGAAGAGGGTGGGACTGAGCGATGATCCTTGTGGTACACCGCAGATGACTTCGGTGGCCTCTGATTTGAATGGGGGGAGGCGGACTCTCTGAGTTCTTCCGGCAAGGAACGAGATGATCCAGTCCAGAGCTTTTCCTTGTATTCCGACGTTGCTGAGGCGTTGTATGAGGGTGCTATGAAAAACTGTGTCGAAGGCTGCGGAGAGGTCAAGTAAGATGAGGGCAACCGTTTCTACGTTGTCCAGTAGTGCTCGGATGTCGTCTGTAGCTGCGATGAGGGCGGTTTCGGTGCTGTGTTTGGCTCGGAAGCCGGATTGTGAAGGGTCGAGCGATTTGTTGGATTCGAGGAAGGCAGCAAGCTGACTATTGACGGCTTTCTCAATGACTTTGGCTGGGAAAGGGAGGAGTGAGATGGGGCGGTAGTTCTTAAGTTCAGAGGGGTCTGCTGTGGGTTTCTTCAGGAGGGCGCTGAGTTCAGCATGTTTCCAGCTTTTCGGGAAGGTATCGGAGTTGAAGGAGCAGTTGATGACTTCGCGGAGATGGGGTGCGATGATGGAGTCTGCTTTGTTGAAAATGTGGTGGGGACATGGGTCGGTTGGTGAACCTGAGTGGATGGAGTTCATCAGGCCGATGGTGTCTTCAGTAGTGATTGGGTTCCAGGCGTAGAGGGTGTGAGAGTGCTGTTTTGGTTCGGAGGTGGGTGGAGTGGTCAGTTCTTCGGTCTGGTTTTCAAAGCTGTTATGTATGTCGGCGATTTTGTTGTGGAAGAAAGAGGATAAAGAGTAGCAGAGGTCTTGGGAGGGAGTGATGTCGTTGGTGCCGGCGATGGGGTTGGTAAATTCTTTGACGATGTTGAATAGTTCCTTGCTGTTGTGGGCGTTGTTGTCGAGTCGATCCTTAAATGTTGATTTCTTGGAGGATCGGATCAAATGGTGGTGTTTGCGGGTGGCGTCCTTGAAGGTGGTCAGGTTGTCAGTGGTTGGGTTTTTTCTCCAGGTTTTCTCGAGGGTACGACATAACTTTTTGGATTTCTTAAGGTCACCGTTGAACCAGGGGGCATTTTTGCTACCATGTTTGATCTGGTGGTTTTTCAAGGGTGCTAATTCGTCAGCGCTGTGGGTGATCCATTGTGTGAGTTTGGTGGCAGCTTGGTTTGGGTCTGATGATATGGTAGGAGGGTTTTGGTTAAGCGATGTGAAGAGTTGGTCGGTGGTGATTTTGTTCCAGTTTCTTCCTCCGCACTGCTGGCCCCGGCACTGGTGGTCATCTGTGCCGCATCAGTTGTTGTGACGTCTAGGAAAAACATGTCATATTTTCAGATGCCATACACAACCCCCTATTTTGTCTCGTATTGGAAGAAAATGTTACATAACACATTTTTTATTACTGGGATTGAAAAAAGTAACGGTTTTGGGGAGGGTGCTAACCTTTTATATGCTTATTCCATTAAATGCTACACTTCTTATTATGACAACTGATGAATGCTTGCTTAACGTGCACCATTTTTCTCATTACAGAAAGAAGATTCCATTGCCCTTCTGCCAGATGATTCACCAACTACTACTGAGTCATCACCAGCAGTACTTTAAGTACTTTAAAGAAGGTGGGGGCTCACGCACAGTTATTCTAATAATTTCCTGTGTCTGTGAACTATTATTAAGTTTGAGTCATACTAATTTCATTCATGAGAATGTTGTTTAAACTTTAACGTCATCTTCATCCATCAGAATACTACGCTAATAAAAATAAAGAAATAATGTTTTCATTTCTTAATTGAAAATAAAACTTTAAAACTAACAAACACTGAGTGGTTTTTGTTCACGAGTGAGTGAGCGGAAAGGTTTGAACTACTGCACTTGGCAGTCATGTTTCAGTGACTCAGATAGGCCGGGACTCGGAGGTAGTCTTCTTCTGTTCTTCTGGGTCGTAAAATCATTGGTCAGACATTCTAGATAGTCGGTCAGGGGAATGAGGGTTCAACTTCTGTTCGGACTGAGGTATGTCGAAAGTCGAACTGCACCTATCATCAACAATGTCCTATTTATCTTGTCCATACTTCTTTGTGTGCAGAATAGTCCCTGAAACACTAGCGGTATGGGATGTGCTCCTCTCAAATCAAAAAGGCAACTGCTACCTTTTACTTGGTGTAAACAATGGCATTTTGTTGTTGGAAATTGTCAAAGCACTTATATTAAGAAGACTGGAATAGACAGCAAGGGCAACCCAGAGGACTGCACTCAGTGTCTAGAGCTATTGCTGTATCAGAGTTTTGTTTCACACCGTTTGCCAAATGGGCAAGCTTAGCTACCTACACAGACCGACTCATAATTGTAAATAGTAGTAGCACAGAGAGTGATGGTAGAGGCAGGATAAGAATGTAGAAAGTAGTCTACATTAGAAGAAGATCAAAGACTATGTTGTAAAACATTGAATTATTAGGTACCAGTTTGTAATGAATAGGAGCTGTAAAAGTTAGGGAAGTATAAGTATTAATATAACAATAGAACAACTTGCTGGGGCCAGCAGAAGAGCCTGCAAGGGACTGAGCCTCTCCACCTTCTGCCACCGGAGTCTCTGTCGCCGCCGCCGCCTTGCCCCCGGGAGGTCCCCCTGGTGATCATGAAATAATGAAACACAACATGGATGATTGTTTTTTTGGGAAATATTTGATTTCTTTGTACTCAATCTAAAATTATGTCGAGGAAACAAATTAACATCAATTGCATCTGATCTGGTCAACTAGGAGGATAGTAGTACAGTATTGCAGGATTCGCAGACCATCTAATAGGAAAGTTATGTAATTCACTAACTACATCAACAACAAAAAGGTTCTACTACGACGTCGCGTGACAGACACAGTCCGTCATCATGATTGCAGACCACTAACAAATGTCCTATAACAAGTAATAAATATTATACTCAACATATCAATCCACCACTATCTCTTCAAAGTGGCAGCAGCAGGAGTACAAAGAAGGACTAGACTAGAGTCTACTGTCTCTATGCTCTCAAATGACTAAAAAGTTGCAAACAAGTAAGCATAGTAGCAACGCCAATAACCAGGCGAGCACCTGCAATGACAGAAGCTATTTAAACATTAATTTACCTGCAATGTAATCGAATCAGCAGCATTCGTACTCTTCAGGAAAAAAATAGATTAGCAATATAACAGAGCAGAAAGAAAAAAAGTAGGTATTATATAGCTTCTTACCAAGGCCAGGGATCTCCACACCGAGCAGGTTGACCATGTCATGCTCCCGGTCCAAGATGTTACTCCACCGGTGCGTCACTTGCTGGTAGGTGCGCCAGACCCCAGACTCCTCATACATGCGCCGGCACACCTTCTCCCACAGCTGGCGACACTCCCGGAGGCCGTAACCGGAAGCAATCCGCCCACCTGCTGCCACGGTTTTAGGGAGGTGGACTTGCACAAACACCATCAAGGCGGCCACCTCCACCGCGGAGAAGATCTCCCTGGCCTGGACTTCCTCGCCCCTCAAACACCCGCAAGGGAGCCAGGTACGGGGTGCTGGGCCCTTCCCCTTGCCTTTGTCACCTACCTTAGCCATGGTCCTGGGCACAAGTAGAAGGAAAGAAGAATAGGTGTGGAAAAAATATAAGAGAGAGAGCGAAAGAAATAAAGTAGGTAATAAAGTAACAAAAAGTAAAAAAAAACACAAAATATAGATGTAGGAAATTGAAGAGAGAGATAATAAGCAAAAAAAGACAAAAAAAAGTTCAGAAAAACATAGGATTACGAAGATGTGAGATGGATAGAAAGGTAGCATGTCCAAAACCATAGCAGTGAATGAAAAACAAGATGGCCGCGCCCGTAGAGGACCGCGTGGGTAAGTTCGCGCGATATTTTCCCCACGAGCACGCAAAAACGCCCATGAACACGTAATCGCGCGCCGCATACGACGCGAGCATGCAACAAGCGCCCGGAAACGGAAACACGTCACGCAAACAAGATGGCCGCGCCTTCGGGGTCGGTGCGCTGCAAGCGGTCCGCGAATAAGCAGAAAAACGCGCGAATACGCAAAAAAAAAGAAATCAGCAAATTCGCACGAATTTGCTGATTGCAAGTTTGATTTTGCACGAATACGCGCCCCGCGAATCTCGCGAAATGGCAGAAAAACGAATTTTGGAAAACTGAAAGCACTTAGCAGGTGCAAAAGTTCAAGCTAATTTGTAACCATTCCCCGTAGTGCTTCCTGAGGGACCCCTCCAGAGTTCAGTTGCCTACTTGCAACTATTCTCTGACCCTGCTCTGACCCTCAAACCAGGGTCAGAGAATAGTTACAAGTATGGCACAATGCTCCTGTAAAAAAGAATAACTGCTACAAGAAGCACTTACAGCTAAGGAAGCAGGTGCCAGACTTGAAGCTCAAATTCAGTGACACATTAACCAGCCCCAAATTAATTCATCTCAGTTGGACAGGTGTGCTTTCCCCCCCTAATCTACAGTGCTTAACCAGAGGGTGGCAGGGATGAACCAGAGGGTGGCATGGATGAACCAGAGGGTGGCACTGGTGAACCAGAGGGTGCTGTGATGAACCAGATGGTGGCAGTGAAGAACCAGAGGGTGGCACTGGTGAACCAGAGGGTGGCACTGGTGAACCAGAGGGTGCTGTGATGAACCAGAGGGTGGCATTGAAGAACCAGAGGGTGGCACTGGTGAACCAGAGGGTGGCAGTAATGAACCAGAGGGTGGCAGTGATGACTCAGAGGGTGCTGTGATGAACCAGAGGGTGGCAGTGGTGAGTGCTGTACCAGAGGGGGGGTGAACCAGAGGGTGCTGTGATGAACCAGATGGTGGCAGTGGTGAGTGCTGATGCTGAACTTGAGAGTGGCAGGGGTGAACCAGAGGGTGTCAGTGGTGAACCAGAGGGTGCTGTGATGAACCAGATTGTGGCAGTGGTGAACCAGAGGTGCTGTGATGAACCAGAGGGTGGCACTCGTAAACCAGAGTTGGCAGTGGTGAACCAGAGGGTGACTGTGCTGTACCAGAGGGTGGCAGGGTGAACCAGAGGGTGCTGTGATGAACCAGAGGGTGGCAGTGGCGAACCAGGGGGTGGCAGGGGTGAACCAGAGGGTGGCAGTGGTGAACCAGAGGGTGGCAGGGGGGAACCAGAGGTGCTGTGATGAACCAGAGGGTGGCAGTCGTAAACCAGAGGGTGGCAGTGTTGAACCAGAGGGTGCCAGTGGTGAACCAGAGGGTGCTGTGATGAACCAGAGGGTGGCAGTGGTGAGTGCTGAACCAGAGGGTGGCAGCAGGGGTGAACCAGAGGGTGCTGTGATGAACCAGAGGGTGGCAGTAGTGATTGCTGAACCTGAGGGTGGCAGGGGTGAACCAGAGGGTGGCAGTGATGAACCAGAGGGTGGCAGTGGTGAACCAGAGGTTGTCAGTGGTGAACCAGAGGGTGGCAGTGGTGAACCAGAGGGTGCTGTGATGAACCAGAGGGTGGCAGTGATGAACCAGAGGGCGGCAGTGATGAACCAGAGGGTGCTGTGCCCATACACAACCGCATGGGTAACTTCGCCATGCAAGCGGCCTGCGAGCACGCGAAAAGCCCTGCGAACACGCAAAAATGCCCGCGAACACGCAAAAAAACAAAAATTCGCAATTTTGCCCGAATACCCGAATTATGTGGATCGCGAATTCGCTTTCGCACGATTTCGCGGACCGCGGTTTTGCTGATTTCGCCCATACTTACTTGGGTTCCAGTGCATGCCCCCCAAAGGGTGCCTGCTCCTGCACTGTGGTAACTGTGGGGGCCGGTTTCCCATGCCCCCTGCCTCTTCTCCTTACGGCAGGCACCTGGGCCACTGTTTCAGGCTCCAGGTCCTCTTGAATACCTTTACTGGCTGCCATAGACCGAGTGGTCACACAAGCCCCCTCAACCAGACCAAACATCTTCAAATGCACCTGGAGCTGCACCTCCTTCCAGGGGGAACTCTCCAGGTCATTCCCAAGCAAAGAGTCTACAGGCATGGATGGAATTACAACGACTTTCAAAGAATCCGAGAACCCTCCCCACTCAAAGGGAACCAGCGCCACCGTGCAGAGGCACACTGAGTTGTCTGCTGCAACTACAGGGTAAAGCAGATCGGGAATTACCTGCTCTTCAGACACCCACTGACACCTGACAGATGTCAAACTAGCTCCGGTGTCCATCAGAGCCTTCACCCTCCGTCCATTGATGGTCAACCACTGCCTGTATTTCTTAGTATTCTCAGGCAGAGAGATTTCCTGGACCATCTGTCAATCTCCCAATGAGACCAGGTTCATAACTGCTTGCTCCTCCCCATTCCAAGGACTCAATTCCTTCCCCAACATAACACTCACTAATCCTGGTCCTGGAGCACCAGTGAGTGCAGATGACTTCTTGGGGCATCTAGGGGATATATGACCCGCTTCTTTCAAGAAGTAACAAGAAGGAGGACCTTGGTTGTCCCGCTGGCTGTTATGGGGCCAGGACCTTTTAGCCTTGGGGGACTGGGATCCTTTCACCTGTGAACTACTTTGGGGCCCTTTAGAGAACCCCTTGTGGTTACTCTTGTCCTCCCCCACCTTCTGCGGGGGACCCTGTACACTTTTGGTAGTGGTACCTCCAATCCCCTTGTGGACCCGGGTACTGGTCCAGCGGTCCGCCTCTTCAGCAAGCTTACTGGGATCATTCACATCACTGTCCAAAAGATGCTGGTGCAGCTTTGGAACACACAGACTACTTAAGCGCTCCTAAGGAGAGGGGTTGGCCTAACGGCTAAGGCGCTCGACCTCGGACCTGGGGATCTGGGTTCGAGTCTCGGTAACGACGCCAAACAACCTCCTGTGATTCTGGGCAAATCACGTAATCTCCCCGTGCCTAAAAGGAAAGTGTGTCTTCATGTAACATAACTGGTGCTATGTAAAGCGCTCTGATACCTGATTCGGTTCGGGTCTAGTTCGCGCTATATAAAACTCTACAAAAAAAAAAAACTAATTAAATCGCATAAGCTCCTAAAATCAGTTGCCTTGCTGCCCTTCATCCAACCATCCAGTGCATGTGTGTACGCATTTACACACTCCACCCAAGTACTGGATTCCTGTTTCTTGAAGTTCCTGAATTTCTGCTGGTACTGTTCAGGAATGAGCCCATACCTGAGGCATAAAGCCTCCTTCATGATTGCATAGGTCAGGGTTCCCGCCCTCTCTAAAGGGGGTAAGACATCCCTCCCAGAAGCCTCAAAGTGTTTCCATAGCCCCGCACCCCAATGCTTCTCAGGCACCTCATTCATCCTCAGTGTGATCTCATATGCCGTGAACCATGCATATATATCATCACCCCTCTGGTAATGTTGCACTAAGTCTTTGGGAATGTACACCTTCCCCACTGGCACTGGTTGTGTGCTGCCACTATTTGAACTGGACTCGGCCTGTTTACCCTTCATTTCCAGCTCCCTCAAGCTTAACTCATGAGCTAAGAGAATCTTTTTCTCTTCCAGCGCGAGAGCGTTCCTGCTCTCCTCTGCTCGCTTTTCACTTTCAATGAGCACATTCTTCTTCTCTGCTTGAGTTTTAAGTTTTAAAATCTCTAACTAATGCTCTCTGACCCTTTTGTTTTCCTCCAACTCCTCTGGTGAAAAACTCCTCCCTGAATGGCTTCTACCAGCCCCTGAAGCTGGTCTCTCTACTGGCATATCCTGTGGACCAAATTCATTCCCTGGTCCATCCTCACCCACCTTAATATTACCCACCTCCTGAGTCCTTTTGGCTTCCCACCAGGCCCTCAAGGCCATTTACAGCTCCTCCTTCTTGACTGTACTTTTCACTGGACACCCCAAAGCTCTGTAGAATTGCCTCAATTGATCAACTTTGTAGGTAAGCAATGCCTCAATGTCGAACTCTAATTCTGCAAGCCTCACTGGCTACTTGACTCCTCTGAGACATGATGTGTGGCTTAAAGATTGCTGCAAAATAGAACCAACAAATCTGCGCTAAACTTGTGATGTACACAAATCACTGTGAGTAAATTTGCGAATACACATTCACATCCCACACCGCTAACCACCAAATGTTAGACCCAAGAACCCCGGTTGGCTGATGTAGGTACCTTAGACCAAATAGTGACCCTCGTTTCAACATCAGGGTAAGGAGGGTTACCTCCTGAGATAGCCCTGCTCACCACCTTGGTAACTTTTTTTTAATTTTATTTTTTAAACCTTTATTCGTAACAAGTGGTGGAAGACAAGCATGAGATCATCAATGACATACATACAAAGCAGATAATGATACAGGTGTGATGGAGTGCAGCGGCGTACAGAAAGTGTCCAGGTGTCATATCCAGATGGGGAAGTCCAGTGAGCAGAAATAAGGACACGGCACCAGCAGTGGCCTGGTATGTGACCCACCATTGCAGAGCATATATAAACATACCAATAATACGGACAGCAAGCTAATATCGGTCCAAAGGGGGAAGCAGTGGCAGGGCCGCGGGCACATACGCACAGCGCAGTGGCCCCCGAGGCAAGGCATCCTAAGCTGCATCCCAAGAGAAAGGGCAGTAAAGCCCCGTTCCCCCGTCTACGGTCATGACATACTCCACATATCGAGAGAGGCCACAGTGCATACATAGGGACCTTTACATCACGTTAACTGGGCAAGTGGCAGATAAACGTACAATTCCAACAGACTAATCTACATTAACCCACCCCAACCCGATCAGCACTGTCCGAATCAGAATCCTGCACAGCCCTGGTAAGAAGGTACACCTGCAGTGGACTCCAAAAGTCTCTGGGCCTGCAGCGCACAGGCATCAATTCTGCGTAAATATTATATTGGTCCTGACAATAAATGACATCTCTCAGCCAATCATCGAACTGCGGTATCCTGCCCCTTCCCCAGCAGCAGGCCACACGCCTCTTCGCCAGCAGCAGAGTGACATCCACAAACCTACGATACATCGCCGGCACCGCCCTGGTATAACCCAACAACAGGACCAGAGGGTCAAATGGCACTCCATTGTCGGTCATATTCTGAAGAGCATCATGAACCCGCACCCAGTACTCCGAAATCACCCCACACTCCCACGCCAGGTGGAGAAAATCAGCACCCGTCGCATGACAACGAGTGCACCTGTCATCCTCCGCTAGTCGGAACCTGAGCTTCCTAGCCGGGGTGTAGTAAAAACGCTGTATGAATTTGTAGTGTATGATCTTTAGGCGGCAACTAGAGGAGATGTTGGCGGTTACACTACAACAATACTTCCATTGGTCATCAGAAATGGAAATGCCTAGCTCAGCATCCCACTGGGTCCGCGCTCGCCCAGGTGAGACAGCACGCTGTCTCCTGATGGCACTATACAATCGAGACACCAAGTGACGTCCATCAGAAAGCAACAACTCATGAAGCGGCAGGGTCACCCCCGGCTCTCCGGGGAACTCAGGCAACAGCGATCTCAGGCCCTGGCGCAGCCGGACATAGTAAAACATATCAAGTGGGGAGTACGCCCTATCCCCGAAGAATTGCTCCAGGGTACGGAAGGTGCCCTCACGAAACAGGTCACCCCAGGTGTGAATCGCAAGACGACTGCACAGGCGTCGGAAACCAGCTTCCTGCAGAAGGGACAGGGCAGGGTGATACATCAAAGGCAACGCAGGTGAGTAAAGAAAAGCAACATCCAGCACCTTCGCGATGCGCTTCCAGGCATCAACAGTGCAGGTGACCGTCGTCTGGTGTGTGTCAATGTCCTCAACACGACCCAGGACCATGCCCTCCAATGGGAGAGGGTGAGCGACCCACTGTTCGGCGGCCACCTGTGGCATGAACGGCGTGGGGCGCATCCAGTGGTAGGCGAAGTGCGCTTGAGCGCTGACGTAATAAAGTTCAAACTCAGGGACGTCAAAGCCCCCATCGACGTAAGGCAGCGTCAGCGTAGACCACGCCACTCGTGGCTGTTTACCCCCCCAGAACAACCGAAGCAGCTCTGAGCGGAGACGTGAGAAAAAAAAAGCCCCAGGATAATACGGAATGTTTTGAAACAAATACAGGAAACGAGGTAACACCACCATCTTGATGAGAGATGCCCTGCCCGCCATAGATAATGGCAAAGAACTCCACCTCGTGATGCTATCTGCCAAGTTAGTTATAGCCACACCGTAATTCAACCGTAGTGTCTCCTCCTTGAGCAGTGACACAACAATACCCAAATATCGCAGGTCGGAGTCGCACCACTCCAGGGGGTAGTCAAGTGGGAACCGGTGGACCGCTGCAGTGAGTGGAAAGAATTGGGATTTCTGCCAATTGATATGAACCCCAGATACACCACCAAAAACAACAAACTCCCGTAATAACGCATTAAGATTCGACTGTGGGTCTTTCACATAGAGGGTAACATCATCAGCGTACATGGATATGCCAATCTGCCGCTGAAGGCAATTAAACGCACTCTGTTGATGCAATTGCCGTATCCTACACGCAAGAGGCTCTATAGCAATGGCGAACAAGAGGGGGGAGAGTGGACACCCCTGCCTGGTCCCTCTCGTGATCGGGAAAGGGGAGGACAACACACCATCACTCTGGCCATAGGGTCAGTGTAGAGTAATTTAACCCACGAGATAAATATTCTGGGGAAGCCCATCCTGCATAGGACGTCAATTAAATAACCCCATTCTACCGAATCGAACGCCTTTGTCGCGTCTAGAAAAACAGCAGCCACCGGGAGCGCCGGGGAAATGGTCGGGACCAAGGAGAATAATGTACGCAGATTATGGGAGGTCGCCCGTCCAGGCACAAAACCCGACTGGTCGGGCAGCACTATAGTGGGCATGAGTTCAGAAAGACGCACCGCCAATACCTTGGCCAAGATTTTAACATCGCAGTTAAGCAGTGAAAGAGGCCTATAGGAGCCCACATCAAGAGGATCCTTTCCGGGTTTGAGTAAAGAGATGATAGCAACTTCCCTCATAGACCCTGGCAGGCGCCCCACTTCAAGGGATTCCTCGAAAACCTCCCGCAACACCGGAGCCATAATATCCACGTAACACTTATAAAATTCGGCGGGGAGACCATCTAGGCCTGTAGCCTTGCCATTATTAAGCGACATGATGGCACTCCTGACCTCATCGACCTCCAGGGGCCTACCCAGAAAAGCCCTGTGATCATCAGAGAGCCAGCAAAGCGACAGCTCATCCAAAAACCCCCCATATCTCACATCTCCGGAGTGCTGGGAAGTGTATAAGTGTGTATAGTGTTGCAGAAATGTGTCCCGTAAAGTCTCCGAGTCCGTGCAGCGGGTGCCATCAGCCAAGCCCAGTTCCAAGACATCTGAGCTATGCCTCTGGTGTCTTGTAAGGGCCGCCAGGACCTTCCCCGGCCTCTCACCCTCACAATACCGTCTAGCCACCCAGTATTTTCCCCTATGTTTCGCTTCCCTGGCCGCCTCTTCCTCGTATTCCGATAGTTTACTCCTAAACTGGCGCATGAGATCAGGGTCAGGGCTAGCAAGTAGGCCATTCTCTAGTCGTTTTAGGTCGGTTTCTAAATCAGCAAGTGTACGGACAATAGTCCTGAGTACCCCACAGCTCTTGGAGATAGTGAGCCCCCGAATCGTAACCTTGAATGCCTCCCACATTACCTCCACACTGTCCACAGACCCCTTATTCCTCGGAAAGAAAGCCTCTATCTCCTCACCCAACTCCGCCTTAAAGATGGGGTCCAGTAGGGCCGATGGGAATAGCCTCCAAGGCGGACGCGGTCGGTGTAGTCCAGGTACCGACACCACAACCCGAACCGGACAGTGATCAGAGAAGGTCCTGGGGAGGTGCGACACCCCATGCAATCCTGCCACTAGCCCCCTGGAAAGGAAGATATAATCCAGCCTCGCCCAAGTACGGGCCTGTGTTGTGAAATGAGTGCCCTCCTTAACAGTGGGGTGTACATATCGCCAGCTGTCCACCAGCCCTGCCTCCTCCACAATGCCCCGCAAGACATCCCTGGCTTGTATATTGTACTGATGACTCCCCTCCGATCTGTCCTCAAGAGCCACCATTGCCAAATTAAAATCCCCCCCCCCCACACAATATGAGAAGCATCAACAGCCAGCACATGACCCCACAGTGTAAGAAAAAAAGCTGGATTATCAACATTCGGTGCATAGCAATTCACAAAAAGCACAGTGAGCTGTCCAATCCTGCCCCACAACAGTACATATCGTCCATCAGAGTCCAAGTGTGATCCCAACTCCTGGAAGGCAAGTGATTTTTTAATCAATATTGCAACCCCCCTTGCGTAAGAGGAGTACGATGAGAATTTCCTCACAGTGGCCCACCTCCCACCAAACGCATATGTCGGTGACCGGCCCAGATGCGTTTCCTGTAAAAGTGCCACCTGTATGGCATGTCGGTCTAGATACTGCAACACATTTCGGCATTTTCTGGCATCATTGAGCCCACGCACATTCCAAGAAAGAATCGATATCTTATCCAACACTGCGACCGCCATTACTCATAGGGTATACGTGTCAAAGAACCCCGCACACCCGCCTCAGACACACCACACGAGCCATCAAAGGAGGCCGCAGCCGCCACACCCTTACCCCACCTAGTAACATGAAAAGCACAATCAGCCACGCCGTCTTCCAACCCCAGAACCAATCCCCCCCTCCCAAAACCGGACAACGCACAACCGTGCAACAGGCATGCAGCGCCATACGAGAACATCCAGAGCGCATCGCATCCAACAAGTGAACGTACAGGCACCAACAAGTCCCTACCTCCCACCGCCCACCTGACCAACCCCAACCTGTCAGGACCCCCTGCCACCCCCCCTCCCCACACCCCAGGCATCCATCCATACATCCAAAACACCATCCGCACAACAAGGTAAAGTGTGAACATAGTAGGGGAATTCCCGTTGGGGGTGCCCACCCGAGGTGCACTTCACCACCCCCTCACACTATGCCGCCCTCCCAGCCGATGAGGCAAAGAGACAAGGCAGGCACAGTGGTAGGGTGGGTGCCCGGAGCAAGAATAGAAACACAACTTCAGCCAACGCCAACCCAACAGTCACACCAGTCAGCCCTCCTGAAAGGCATAGAGGACCGCACAGCATCCCACAATTCCACACACTTCGGAGAAGCAGCAGGCAGCGGCAGGCGAAACAATGTCAATAGGAAGCGTTCAACACAGTCAGCATGCCATCAAAAACCTGATCAGGGGTCTTCCTCCTCCCCCGCCGATCGATGATCATTCTGTCCCATCCCATCCTGGCGGTCAGCAGCAGCACGTTCCCTCCGCAGCCGCTTTACAAAGTCTTCCGCCTGCTGCGGATTCGTGAAAAAAGTCTGCTTCGCCTGATGAGTGATCCTCAATTTCGCAGGGTAGAGCAATGCGTAGTCCACCTGGAGGTCCCGAAGCTTCTTCTTAACCGCCAAGAATTTTCGCCGTTGTTCCTGCACCATCGGAGTGAAGTCAGGGTAAATCGTGAAATTGACCCCCTCGAAGGAAAGGGAGCGGGAAGTGCGGGCCGCATGAAGAGCAGCATCACGATCCCGATAGTTCAGGAGGCGAGCAATGATAGGGCGTGGGGCCGCACCGGGGGCCGGTCGCGGTCCAAGCGAGCGGTGCGCCCGTTCCACAATAAACTGGGTCGAAAAGGATTCCGCCCCAATTGCCCCAACCAAGAGCCTCTCCACATACGTTTCCATCTTTCCAACATTCGTAGACTCCGGCACACCTACTATGCGAATGTTGTTGCGCCGACTTCTCGCCTCCAACTCCTCGTTCTTAGCGGCTATTACACGTAGGATATTGTCCATCCGCGCCAACTGAGTGGTATGATTGGCCGCAGTGTTGTCGTGATCGGAGATACGCTGTTCCGCCGTGGTCAGGCGCTCCTCATGGACATCAAGTTTCTGTACCACCGCGTCCATGCGGGAGGATAGTTTGTCCACCTTGTCCACAATGGTGGCGAAGCCTTGCCGCATCTCCTGCATCATCTGCTGGAAATCAGGGTTGGCCGGTTGCAAAACAGCATCAGCGGCAGTTGGTGGAGGAGACCTCGAGGTTCCAGCCTCCTGTACCAGGCGGGTGCCCCTTCTGGAAGTCGCCGAGTCAAAGGAGAGCTTAGGCTGCTTATTATCAGGTTTGCCCATGGTGGTACACACAACACACGCACCAACGTCGTAAGCAGGGAGGCCTGAGGGCTGAATCTCGAAAGCAAGGCCACGGTCAACCCAGCGATGCACTCAGCAGGGGACGCCACGTAAACAATGTCAAAAGTGGGTCGGAGAGTGCACACCGCCGTACAAAACCACCAGTAGTCACAGTACAGACTCACCAGGTCGATATTGCCAAAAGAGCAGCCGCTGTAAGGATAGCAGGATGTAGTCCAGAGGGGTCCAGCGATGACCCTGTCCACTACACCTCGAAGTAGAGAGGGCCGTGCCACTCACAGTCCGCAAATAGTGATTGCGTGTAGGAGTCCGCCCCAACTGTGTTCCGCAGGGGCCAGATTGGTGCAAACCAGGACCACGGGGCAGATCAGGCACAGCAGGGGACAGCCAGGGGCTGTGGTATGTGAATGGCGCTAGCGCCGTGCAAACCACCGGAGGGGGCTCGCCGCGTAGCCCAACACGGCCGGCTCCGCAATGCAACGGCCGCTGCAGTGGAAAAGGGCGCCAAGAAGCAAAAGTCTAGGTCCGCTGTGGTACGTGCGTTAATAGCGCCCACAGACCTCACGCCAAAGCGAGCGCTGAGACACATCAGGGAGCGACCATGTAGTCCGCGGGGGCACGCCGCCAATAGACGAATACAGCAGGCTCCACAAGTATGCCAAACACAATGGTGCCAAATGGGCGAGCAAACGGCCCCCCCCGCAGAGCAAGCAGATAAAGTTCTCTCACCAGCAGCAGATCACCTTCAGTGCACAGCACGCCGTCCGCGGGCGCCCAGGGGTAGACCACAGAAGGGGGCACGAGCAGGCATGCACGCCCCGCCACTCCCCTCCGTGTGATGGCCGGTAGTCCACTCAGGGGCGATATCCAATCTCCCGTCAGGTCTTCCCAGGGACAGCTCAGCGGACCCCCGCGATGTCGTCGCTGCACCCCTGCTCACGATCGCCAGCCACCGGCGCCGCCGCCGGTCACGGCCATGCAGGCAGCAAAGGAAAGTCCCCGATGGGGGAGGGGACGGGCCTTCTCCCTTCTCCCCGTGTGACACGCAGCGGGCTGGAGTAGTCCGGGACGCCGGACAGCGGAGCGCCAGGTCTCCGAAGCAACAGGCGGCGTTCCCTCAGGGGCCACGAACTCCAGATCGGAACCACCGATCAGCGTGAAAATCGAGCCGAGTGTAGATTGCAGTCCCCCAAGTCAGAATCTCGGGTCAGATCTGAGGTCGGCGATGATCCGAAGGATAACTGGCCGGATGAAAGCTCCGGGCTGCAGGAGCCTCACGGCAGTGCGGCCATGCTGCAGTGCGCCCTCTAGCGCCCCCTCCACACCTTGGTAACTTAGCATAAGCAGCCAGGCTTATCTTCAAGGCAAATGTGTAAAGTATTTGCAACCACATTTACAGCAAACCAATTGATGACACCAAAAATGGACTCCACACGAACTTCACAAAAAAGAGTATAAACTTTATATAAAAAGATAGACGATAAGACCACATGATATAAATCCAACATATGCGTATTTGTAATATTTCTCCTGGCTGGTTGTTATGCTAGCCAGCCCTTGTAAGGTCTGGCGATATTAATGAACACTTCTAAACATTCTACTCTAAACCTAACACCATGTTATGAAGATCAAAATGCTAGAATCAGGCACTTTTTTTTTTTAATTAACATTTTATTGAGCTTTTCGTCAAGTTACACAACACCATTTACATTTAAATGCATTACATAGGAGACATATCATCAGTTTGATTGTGTACAGAGTATTGCAGTTCGGTTATTATAACCTTGTCTCTCAAATTCCTCTTCTAATCGTGTGGCACCCTTAGTAATCACCAGTGTGAGTTCTGAAAGAGTGGAGGTCCTCGAGGCTGTTCCCATCAATTCACATTTCCTCACTCATGTGTCCCCGCAATCATTAATATCGACTAACAATAACGTAGTATAATTTCCCCTCCCTCGACAATCCTACCCACGATGTAACATCGGTCTTTAATGAGCCCTCCCTTTATGGACTTGCTTCACAATAAGACAGTTCTCGTGGTGGCTCACATAAGTGTCCTCGGTACTCGTTCCATTTCCCCCAAATCTTAGACCATTTTTTTGGGCATCCTCTATGCACATATACCGCCTTTTCCGCTACCATCGCTGTGTCCATATCGTTCCCCCACGTGTGCATGAGGGCATCACTCCAGACCCCCATTTTTTAGCGATGTTTCTCTTTGCAATAGCTAGACCCAGTGTCGCCCAAGTCTGCATAACTCGATTCATATCAGTAGGGGACCAAATATTTAATAAGCAACATCTAGGTTCTCTCTGTAGGTCCACCCCCAATGCTTCCGAGATTTCAGATAGGACTTGGTCCCAGTTTTGCTGTATCCTTGGGCAGTCCCATATGATGTGATAAAATGTACCTGGGAAGCCACATCCCCGCATGCAATTAGGGTCTGGGATACGGCCTAATCTATGCAAGAGCGTGCGGGAATAGTATGTTCTGTGTAATATTTTCAGTTGTACTTGTTTAAGCCGTGATGGTATGGTTGCCTCTCTTGCCGATGCTAGTGCATGTAACCAGTCTTCATCCTCAATATCTCCTTATTCTACCTCCCACCTGCTACGGAGAACCACCGTGGGATCTGGGAGATTGTTGATTAGTTTTTCGGTATGTGAGGGAGATCGCTTTCTTGTCTAGACAGTCCGTAAGCAGTCGGTCCTCTAGGGGGGAGGATTCTGCAAGTATCGTGCCTGTCGGAATGGCGCTTTGTAAAGCATGTTTGATTTGTGCATATCTATACCGCTCAGTATCCGCCATCCCGTATTGTTCTTGAAGAGTGGGGAACGTGACGATTTCACCCCTTTTCCATAATTCACCTATCTTAGAGATGCCAATGAGATCCCATTGCCTGAAACCCTTAGTATTTGCCAGAGTACCTAGACGGCGTGTGTCCCAAAGTGGTGTGGCTAGTGTGAGTAACCCTCCCAACCCAAGGCCTTCTGTGCTGCGTGCCAAATCCGAACCGTGTGGGCCGTTGGGCCCGATAACTTGTGGCGTCTTTTGGTGGTATAAAGCGCCTTCATCAGCTGGTCTGGGGGCAGGACAGTCCTGTCGAGGCGGAAGGCTGGGTCCTGTTGTGGGGCATGGATCCACTGATTCACTACCATCAGCTGTGACGCCCAGTAGTATAATTTGACACAGGGCAGGGCGATTCCCCCATCATACCAGGAGCGGCACAGTTTGGATTGCGCTATGCGGGCCGGTTTTCCGTCCCAAAGTAGGGTGAAGATTTCTGATTCTATTGATTTAAAATATGTGAAAGGGACCGGAAAGGGCGTATTTTGAAAAACATATAAAAACCTCGGGAGTGATAGCATCTTAAATAGTGCCGCCCTCCCAAGCAGCGTTAGTGGTAAAGAGCACCAATGGGTGACATCCGATTTCAGCCTCTGTAGAGGTTTCGCCAGGTTTTCTTCCACAAAGATTGATTCCCGAGGTGTAATGTATATCCCCAGGTATTTGAAACCTCTAGTGACCGTTTGTAGGGTGCAGCCTGGGGGTAGTAAGGGTGGCTGACCTAGGAGAACATACAGTAGTGATTTTGCCCAATTAATGGTATAGCCTGACACCTCTCCGTAGTTTTTAAGTATGTTCATCAGAGCTGCCAGTGAGGCTGTAGGGGACATTAAGTAGATTAACATGTCATCTGCATAAAGAGAGATGCGGTCTTCCCATCCCGTCCCCCAAGTTATCCCCCTGATTAGAGGGGAAAGGCGGATTTTCACCGCTAAGGGTTCTAATATTGGGGCGAATAAAAGCGGGGATAGTGGACATCCCTGTCTTGTTCCGCGTCCCAGTGTGATTGTACGTGAGGTATGACCATTTGCAACTACTTGCGCGAGGGGTTCGGCATAAAGGAGCTTGATCCATCTACAAAATTTAGGTCCAAACCCCATTTTAGAATCAGGCACTTTGGCAATGTAAAAATAATGCAATGAGTCTGGAACAAGCAGGCACTTTGCGATGTAAAAATAATGCTATGCGTAGCATGACAATCAGGTACTTTGCAATGTAAAAATAATGCAATGTGCAATACAACCACCAGGTACCTCGTCATACAGATGTAAGGCAATGCGTAATACACTAATCAAGTAGTTCGTAATGCAGAAATAATGCACTGCGTAATACGCTAATCGTGTAGTCCATTATGCAGAAACAATTCAATGCGTCATATGACAATCAGGTAGTTTGTTATGCAGAAACAATGCCATGCGTCATACACTAATCAGGTAGTTTGTTATGCAGGAAAGATGCAATGCATAGTACACTAATCAAGTACTTTGTTATGTGGAAATGATGCAATGTATAATACAACAATCAGGTACTCCGTTATGCAGAAATGGAGTAATCCGTACTGCATTCCGACGCCGATCACGGTGCCTCAGGCAATCTCTCCGCCATTCGTGTTTACTCGCAGGTAGCCCCGGACAACAGTTGCCCCCAACACAGGTATGGTAAAACACAAAAAGTGTAGCTCTGTGCTCCGGCCCCAGTGCTGCCACTCCCTTGGCAATTCGGGCTGCGATATGAGCCGAAGCAGAGGCTCGTGCTGCTGAAGTGAGAGAGAGGACGAGAGTGTCTCCCTCTGAGCCTGCGCTCCGCCCCAGGAGTTGACACACGTTACCTGGGGAGCGCAAACTCACTCTCTTCTCCTCGTCCAGTGGTTTGGGCTTCCGATGCAATCTTTGGGCCTTGGCAACGGCGGGCTTTGGCCGGCCGATCAGCTCCTCCGGGGCTGCAGGTCCGGACCGTTACTGCTACAAAGATCTCAGGCTGCCACAGGGCTCACGCACACAGTGTCGCTGAGACTTCCTTGAGCTACTGGCGCACGATCACTGGGTCCTCCACTTGAAGGTCTCAGGCTGCACAAAGATCACCCGCACAGTGTAACTTTAACTCTGTGTGTACTATAGCAAGGCAAATCCTCACGAAGGTCTCACGGTGCACAATGCATATGCACACAGCGTCGATGAGACTCACTTGGATTCCGGATGCATGAGAACAAGGCAGATCCTGGAAAAGGCCTCACAGTGCACAACGCATATGCACACAGCGTCAATAAAACTCACATGGATTCTGGAGCACACGATAACAAGGCAAATCCTCACGAAGGTCTCACGGTACACAATGCACATGCACACAGCGTCAGTGAGACTAACTTGGATTCCGGTGCACATGATAACTGGACAATCCTCATAAAGGGGTTCATGCTGCACAAAGCACACACACACCGTGTCGCTGATCCTTGCTTGGACTCCAGGTGCCCACGATCACAGGGCACACCTTACAAGGTTTCTCAGGCTGCAACAAGCACCCACACACAGCACCTCTGAGACTCTCCTGGAAACGTTTGTGTTTCTGTGTTTCCGCAATAGGGAGCCAGCTCACCTCGGGCCCTTGGGGATAAGTTACTTCAGGACACAGCACACAGCAAAGTCCTTTCAAGCAGGGGGACACAGCACCCAGCAAAGTCTCTTTAGCCTTTCCTTGGTTAAAACAGCAAACTGCAGGCCAGCCCCAGAACACAAAGGAAGGGTTAGTCATCTCCTGCAGTCTATTCAATTGTTTCTTCTTTGGCCAGATTACCAAAACATCATCAATAAAGCATCCCCAAAAGAGGACAAGATCCATCCATTTTGTTGCTTTCCTGGACCAGGCATGCTCCCTCTCAAATATCCCCATAAAGAGGTTTGCGTAAGAGGGAGCAAACCTGGAACCCATGGCCATCCCACTAATTTGGTGGTACCATTGACCTTCAAAGAGAACAGAATTGTTCCTAAATACCAAATCACTCATCTCCAACAACATTTTTGAGTGCTCCTGTAAACTTGCACTCCGGCTGCCCAGAAAGTGTCTCAAAGCTGGGTGCCCTTCACCATTCCCAATACACGCGTTCAATCCTACCACATCTAATGTGACAAAACTCATACTCTGGCCCCAGATCACATCCTGCAAAGTGTTCAGCACATGCATGGTGTCACAGGTGTATGACAGTAAATTAACCACCAATGGCTTCAAAAATACATCCACAAATTCCGAAAGATGTTCAGTTAAACTTCCTATGCTGGAAAAAAATTGCCTCCCCAGGGGGTTCTCTTTTATTATAGAGATCAATGAGAACAGGATATGAAACATTTATGTGAATTGTGCCGCACCTTGATAGACACAACAGAGGAATTAACTGAGTCTTCTGACTGAATCATGATATTGAGGTAATAATTACGTGTTTTTTGTTCACGCTAGAGATGGAACCTTTTTGTTATGTCACTAAGATGTTATTGCAAAAAACACAGTTTTCACACCACTGGAGTCAAGCTATCCAGGCTGAATGAAGGCTGATAGCCAGAAACCGGTCCTTGGATGCTTGATTCCGGTCTGGGAAAGACATGGCTTGGTAGTTCGGACTGGACTGTTCCCATGAGGCACAGGGTCAGAGCTGATTTGCATATAGCCAGTGTCTAACTCAGGGTGGTGTGGAGTGCAAAAAAACAATGGATTTAGGCCCAGATCCTTGTACTGGGGTGAATGTATGACATTGTTCTACATTCTGTCCATCAACTGTGTTTTTTTACTAAGATGTTATTGGACAGAATGTCCTGATGATGTCCGTAGGGACGAAACTTGTTGGCTGGGCTGCGTTGATGGTTTTTGATGTAAAGCATTGATTAAATAAAAAATGTTGGATCCATTGAGAAACTCAAGACTCCCAAGTGAATCTTTTTTTAATGGGCTGATGATAATTAAGGAATGAACACTATTATTCTTCTAATTGTGGGAAGACAAATTAAGGATGTTATGTTATGTTATGTTATGTTACTATTTTTTTTATATAGCGCGTAGCGACTCAAAAAGAGTATCCTGGCGCTTTCACAGCGAGACCTACAGAAAGTAACACAACACGACAATAAAACAGCAAGAAATAAAATAAACCAAAAGGGGACCTATAAAGTAAACAGCCACGTCTTGAGACCCTTCCTGAAGGCCAACAGACTAGTAGCACCACGAAGTGACAGCGGCAAGGCGTTCCACAACTGGGGGGCGCGCAGACCAAAGGAGCGGCCTCCGATACGAGCTTTCTGGACGCGCGGCACAACAGCCAGAAACTGTGATTCAGATCTGAGCGCCCGGGCCGGGTGATAAAAGGACAGTCTCCTTTGGAGATACTTCGCCCCTCCAGAGTGTAAGGCCTTGAAGGTCAAAGTCAGCGCCTTAAAAATAATGCGGTTGCGAATAGGCAGCCAGTGCAGGTCCTGCAAGAGGGCCGACACCCTCGCTCGCCTATTTAAGCCAAAGATGGCCCTCGCCGCCGCATTCTGCGTCACCTGAAGGCGCTGTAACAGGTACTCCGGCAGGCCCAGGTAGAGGACGTTGGCATAGTCCAGCCTGGACCCAATCAGAGCCTGCACAGTCAGCTTCCGATGCTCTTCCGATAACAAGGGAAGGAACTTTCTAAGAGTCTTCAGAAGACCAAAGCAGGAGCCCGTCACTCCCAAGATCTGGGCTCTCATTGACAAACCCTTGTCCATTTTTACCCCAAGATTTTTGGCAACTAAAGAAGGGGAAGAGGGCGGAAACATATCAATGGGCCACCAGCCATGCCAGTCAGGGTCAGACGCACACCCGAAGAAGAGCACCTCCGATTTCTCTGGATTGCACTTGAGGCCACTCAAATGAAACCATCCGAACACAGCCCCAAGGCAATCCCGGATGCTCTCCCCGTTAAAATCTCCTCCCCTCTCACAGGAGAAGAGGAGCTGAGTGTCGTCTAAATAGGACACGATCCGGGCCCCGAAAGACTCCGCCAGAGCCGCCAAAGGGGTCATAAAGATGTTAAAAAGGGTCGGGCTCAAAATCGAGCCCTGAGGGACCCCGACACCCAATGGCGGCATCACAGCAGAATCCGGCGGGGTCCAGACCGTTTGCCGGCGGTCGGCTAGGAATGACACAAACCAGCTGAGCACCGTCCCCCTGAGGCCTATCTCGTAAAGTCTCGAGAGCAGGCGATCATGGGGGACGGTGTCAAACGCCGCCGACAAGTCCAACATGACCAGCATGGCCCTACCTCCAGAATCCAAAACTCCTTTGATATCTTCCGCCACCTCCAGAAGTGCAGTCTCAGTACTGAGATTGGGGCGGAAGCCTGATTGGGAGGGATGCAAAAGCTCATGCCCTTCCAGAAATTTGGAGAGCACCGCTTGAATGTGCTTCTCCACAATTTTCATCAGGGCAGGCAGGAGAGAAATTGGTCTATAACTGACCAAAGCCTCCGGATCCAAGCCAGGCTTTTTCAACAAAGGGATCACCATAGCCTGTTTCCAGGCTAATGGGACCAAGCCTTGGCTCAGTGATAGATTGAGTAATGGGTTGACCAGTGGATTTAGGACTTCCGCCATTCTAGATAGAAACTTTGCCGGACAGGGGTCCAGCGGCGAGGATGGACTTTACACGCTCCTTGTCCTCTAAAATTGGATTTTGCATGAACGTGGCCCTGGGGCAGTGGGACCACTTAAAGTTGAGCGTGAGAGTATGCTAATGGCACTGTCCTGATATTACTCCAGTGCGCCCTTGTTCTTAGCCCACATTGCCAGTTGCAGCTTTTGCGAGCCAATTAAACATGTTTAGGGGAGTGCGCACAAGCATGTCAGCACTGCTTAGCAGTGGCACATTGCACAGAGTCCTAGGGCCAACAGAAGAAAAAATCCAGCAAAATTAGAGGCAAGCAGCCAAAAGGTTTGGTGGTAGACCAGCCTAAAGCTGACAGGTCTAACAGTGTTCCAAAGTAAGGAGAGGGAGGTGGCAGTATTTTCGTTTGTTGGTTTAATAGCCGATCCCTTTTAGGACATGAAGCCTGCCCTAGCACTCGCATTTTTGGTTGGGGTGGGGTGGAAGCTTGGGGGTTACTCCATGTGGCAGTTTCACAGCTGGGCCCCTCAGTCCTTGAAAGCTTACCATCGTGTTGGTGTTTCAGAGATAGAGGGGAGCTTAGTAGTTACTCATTTGGACGCTTAGTGCTTTAATCCATGAAGACTGCCTTGGTGTTGGTGTTCCAAGGTGGTAGAGAGCTTGGTAGTTCCAACTTTTAACACTTTTGCATACAGGCTCTTCCGTCTTTGAAGCTTACCATTGTGTTGGTGCCCGAGGTGTGAGGGAAATTGACGGTTTTGCAAACAGGCTATCATGACAGTTGAGGATTGTGGATGTCCTCAAATTTAAAAATCTCACTGTTCCTCCTGGTGCCTCTGACATTTACTAAAAAGTAGCAAATTCTTGCTTTTAATTTGTCCCTACCCCGCCCTCCCGACTCCTCCCCCACCGCATCGCCGCCTACTTAGGCGCTGCCTCTTTTCCTCGCGCGTTGTCAAAACCCTGTGGCAGAGGGTGGATGGCTTCGCGCTGAGCGCTTTTATTACACTTTGGCATCTTTTAACCTGATATTTGCTGATTGCTAGCAGCTTGTTTGTTCATTCCTCGACCGTCCCGCTGAGTAAGAGCGGTGAACGGCATTCTTGCTTTTAATTTGTCCCTACCCCGCCCTCCCGACTCCTCCCCCACCGCATCGCCGCCTACTTAGGCGCTGCCTCTTTTCCTCGCGCGTTGTCAAAACCCTGTGGCAGAGGGTGGATGGCTTCGCGCTGAGCGCTTTTATTACACTTTGGCATCTTTTAACCTGATATTTGCTGATTGCTAGCAGCTTGTTTGTTCATTCCTCGACCGTCCCGCTGAGTAAGAGCGGTGAACGGCATTCTTGCTTTTAATTTGTCCCTACCCCGCCCTCCCGACTCCTCCCCCACCGCATCACTGCCTACAAAGACGCTCCTCATGCGTCAGCGCAGCGGACGAGCGCAGCGGGCGCGACGTAGGCGCGCCGGAGTCGCGCCAGAGTTAAGCCCGTATGCGCCCGTCCGCGCCAGCACGGGCCCAGGGCTTAGTTCCCCTGCCCATACTCCTATTTCATACTCTCGCACTGCTTTACTTCAACTGCAGGGACCATTCTGTCCCTCGGACATTTCTTTGAACTGCCAAAACGCACCCATCACATGTCCTTACTGCTCCCTTGCCTTGGATTCTTCCAATTCAAGTATTGACTGTATCTCCTCTACCTTTTGGAATATTCCCACCACTAAGCCTATCGTCCCTATCACTTTGCACAATTCCTGCACCTCTCTGAGTTTCATCAGTATTAACTGCCGTTCTCTCTCGAAACACAAGAGAGATATTTTTGATCTTCTAGAGACAGCTGGTCCAGCTGCCGTGTTTGTCACGGAAACTTGGTTAAACGACAGCTCTGGTCCTGACATCGCCATGGCTCTCCCTAATGATTACACCTATGTAGGACGTAACCGAGTCCTTAAAGATGGCGGGGGAATCGCCATTATTTTCAAGAGAGAATTCTCTTGCAAATGGGAAGACCTCGATTTCCCTAACTGTGAAGCCGGGCTATTTAAACTGACCTTCTCCCCTCATTTTACCTTGACTGGCTCTTTGATTTATCGGCCACCGGGATCTGCTAGTAGCTGGGCTGCCTCACTTCCTGAATTTATTGCTCCGCTCTTAGTGCAATCAACTAACTTCATTATTGTTGGTGATTTAAATATTCATTTCAATTCCGCTTCTTGCGCGATTTCTAAGCGTCTTTTACAGGATCTTGAAGCGCTCGATCTTCACCTTCATAATTCTGATCCTACTCATAAGGCTGGCAACCCTCTCGATCCCATTATATCTAATCTTACAGACATTGTCTATCAATCTGCAATTCCGGTCCTCTGGTCTGACCATTATATCGTCAACTTTTCCATCAAATTGAGGGAATCCCACTCCTCGAGTCCCGGTCTTCCCCATAATGCCAGTAGGAACTGGAAACGTCTAGATATAGACAAATTAAATTCTTTTCTCGACAACTCAAAACCCACAGTTTCCGGCACGACCATTAAAGAGCTACCGGCTGTTAGATCATGGTTGATAACTGCTCTGGACTCGTGCCTTCCCACCCAAAAAAATAAAGCACAAATTCATCATCCACCGGCACCTTGGTTTACTGACTCCCTCCGCCTTGAAAAATCCAACTGCAAAAAGCTGGAACGTACTTGGCGCTCCAACTATAACCCAGAGCACAAAGCAAAATATAAGTCTGCCCTTAAAGCCTATCATTCGGCTTGTGATATCGCCAGAGCCAATTTTGCTAATATCACCATACTTACAGCACAAAATAGGCCGAAGGCCCTGTTTAAAATTGTCAAAGAACTGTCAGGTGCGTCCTCGGTACCTAAGGACCCCTGCTTGGACACGGCCCAGTGCAATGCTTTAGCCAATTTCTTTCTTGAGAAAATTGATAGGATCTACGACACTTTCAATTCTATGCCTGCAGCCTCCATTCATTCTGCGCAAGATCTGTGCAATTTTCCTCCTATTCCCATCCCCTGTTTTGAGTCGGTGATCCCCCCACTTCAAGTGTGGGACCCCATCTCTTCTGGGCTCCTAAAAAAGTATCTTCATGACATCAAATCTGGTTCCCCCCTCGATCCAATGCCCCCTCAGGTTCTGAGCTCCCTGGACCCAGCCTCACTCCATATTATTTTGGATGTGCTGAACGCCTCGCTAACAGAAGCTATTGTTCCAAGCGAATGGAAGCACGCTATGGTGGTCCCACTATTAAAAAAGGCTAACGCTGACTCCAACAATCCTTCTAACTTTCGCCCCATTTCTTTGCTTCCATGTTTCTCCAAGATCTTGGAAAAACATGTTAACTCCCTGCTTAATTCATATGTTGAAACCTCCAATTTTTTACATGGTTCTCAATCCGGGTTCAGGGCTGGTTTTTCTACGGAAACCACTCTGTTGGGTGTGTCAGAGACCATCAGACGTCAGGTGGACAATGGGGAGACGGTGGCACTCATCTTGCTTGATTTGAGTGCCGCATTTGACACCGTCTCCCATTCCATCTTGTTGTCCACCCTGAAGGCTATTGGCGTCGGAGGTTCCGCCCTGGCCTGGATTGTTAATTTTCTTTCTGATCGCACGTTCCAAGTTTTCTCTTCCTCCTCTGTTTCATCCATATTCCCTTCCACTCACGGTGTCCCCCAAGGGTCTATCCTTAGTCCCCTTTTCTTTAACCTGTATGTGAGACCTCTTGCTTTTTTGGCAGAACAGGCTGGTCTCACAATTTATTCTTACGCTGATGACACTCAAGTCATCTACTCATTGTCTACCAATAAAAATCTCCCCTCTTCTTCTCTTCAATCTGGGCTGAAACAAATATCTGATTGGATGTTGAAGCACAAATTAAAATTAAACGGGGATAAGACTGAACTGCTCCTGTTTGGCTCAGACACCTCGCTCTGGGGCCCACAACATTGGCCACCAGAGATGGGGCCTTTACCTACTCCCACCGTGTTAGCTCGTAATCTAGGGGTTATCTTTGATAACCATTTATCATTTAAACAACACGCGGTGAAAGTCTCAGCCACCTGTACCACCATCATCAGGTGGCTGAGGAAAATTACGTGGATGCTGCCTGCCGACACCCTGAGATCTGTAGTCCAGGCGCTTCTCATCTCACGCCTGGACTATGGGAACATCTTACTCCTAGGTGCCTGCAAGGAAGTGACCAGGAGGTTTCAGGTGGTACAGAATATGGCAGTCCGCCTTATCTGTCACCTCCCTGCGAGATCCTCGGTCTCACAGCATAGGCGTAAACTGCACTGGTTATGCATCGAGAGTAGAATTAAATTCAAAGCACTCTGCTATATGCACAAGATTATGACAGGTAGAGCCCCTCATTACCTTTCTGCTCTGGTTCAGCAATACACTCCCCCCGTACACTTAGGTCCTCCACCCAGAACAAATGTAGGATTCCTCGTGTCAACAGAGCCAAAATGGGAGGACGCTCGTTTTCGCTGTTGGCGCCCTCTTTATGGAACTCCCTACCCCAATCTCTGCGCTCTGAACTTTGCTTCCTGAAATTCCGGAAAGGAATTAAAACTTGGCTTTTTGATTTTTAACCTCCTGGTCTGACATTCCTTGTTTTCTTCATTCTGCTCAGTTTGCTTAGCGCCGGGAAACCTCCGGGTAGCTGTGCGCTTGATAAATGTAATTATAAATAAATAAATAAATAAATGTACATGTGAGGAGCACTAGTGTTGCACTACTTTACGTACTACAAAATGAAGTTTGTGAATAGGGCCCTTAGCTTTTAAAGGTAGTTCAGAACCTAAAATAATGAAAACCTCTATGAATGATCAGGCAGGGAGTCCCAAACATTAGATGACAATCGAGTTTTGATACCGATCAGGGCCACAGTGAAGCAGGATTTGGTTATTGTTTTGGCAACTGTGAGAAGATGGCTTGGTATATGGTGTACACTTATGGTGATTTTAGTGGTCATAGACAACCTTAGAAAGCTAAGTGGTAGCTCTGGAGAGCAGCCTTCAGGCCTAGTCTAGAAGGAGTGTAAAGCAGATTGTTTTACCAGAACATAATCTCATAGGTATGGATGAAGCGGAAAAGAACCACACAGTGTATTTATAAAAATATGTATTTATTATAAGACACTCACTAACATGGAGATGAGCCAGAGATATACATATTGCACACAATACTTTTCAATAGAAACTGGTAAGTAGCATGAAATGCACAGTGGTAACCAGGGGGAGACCAAACCATATAGAAAAAAAGTGGTATACGAACCACAACTAAAGTCAAGACTACACCCAGAAGATGCAGAAATGCCAGATCCACCTGAGGTGAGTAACCAGGAGCCCTACGGAGGCCGTGTGCAGAGTAGGAACACAAGCGCGGGATCAGTTAAGTCAACGGGTAATTTGCGGTTGCAATTTTAAAGAAGAATGACTCTTCCCAGTGGGCTCTGAAGAAACCTCCTTCGAAGACTGATGGTTGGAGAACCACCCCAACCTTGGATACCTTAGGAACCAGGAAACATACACCAGGGAAGCCGGGTGCATCGGTGTGAAGTGGCATCCTCAAATGCTGTAAAAATCAATGGAGGACTTCAGAAAGATACCGCTTCTGGAGAAGGAGAAAGTGTCCAATGGAACCCAATAGTGGATACAAGATGTGAAGAACCTGCAAGCAGATGGGACAGACTCTATGCCACTCAAGACTGACCAGGAGGCATGGAAGACGAATGCCCACCGATGTCAAGTGTTGCAGGAGAGCTGATGGTGACCTTGAAACTGCATCTGTGTGGACCAGGTGATGCTGTGGAAGACCAGGAGCCATACATGAGCTGTCCCATGTTAGATGTCAAGAGTTGAGGGGTCGGTGTCCGGCAGGAGCACCAACAAGCCTTGCAACTGCAACCAACGTGGAAGTTGAAGAAGATGCAATGTCAGAACCAGCAAAGTCCAGGAGACTCACCACGAGCAGGGAAGTCAGGGCAGGCCATGAGCAATCAGGGGAGCCTGAAGAAGTCAACAATGACCCTCAAGAGGACCCACAGGTCGCAGGCACCAGATTTGCAAGAGGAACTAGAGCAGCTCACAAAGAATGCAGGATCACTGTGTAATTGAAATGGTGAGGACAAAGATCTCGGTCACTGGAGATGCTTGAGGTTAAGGCTACTTGGAGCATGAAGATCTTGGTGGTAGGAAACCAATAAGCCTTTGCAACTACAAGTCGATGCAGTGCACAGGGTTTCAGTTCCTGCAGATCCGGCGAGGGGTACTGGCCTCAAACTTAGTGAGAGGACAGGGCAGGGGTGAAGGTATGTGAAGAACTACCACTTGTGTTGTTGAGCCTTTTGGAGTCTGTGGGAGCACAGGATTAGCAGACAGGTCAGCTTAGTTGCGGTGCCTGAAGATGCAGGGAAGTGACTCCTTAGCTTCTAGGGAGATTCCTTCAGGTGTCTTGGATGCCCACAAGCCTTGAAAGGTTCCTGTATGGTACAAAGGCATGGACATTGTAGCAGACGAGCAGGGCGTCAAAATCAGGAGCAGCAGGATACTTCTGGTTGCAGCTTTGACGCCCAGAGCGAAGTCCAGTGAGGTCCAGAGTGCCTAGGTGGATGAATAGGAAGTGGTGTCTGAAATTAATCTTGTCCCACAATGAATCTAGGGACCCACCCACAGGTAAGTCCTTAAACACCCTAAGGAAAGGGTTGGGTCGGTTCAGGGGTCCCTCCCTAAGGAGGAGCTGGACAAGGTGGAGGAGGAGACTACCCTGTCCTGTGGTCAGTTTTGCATCAGAGTGGGAGCTAATGGCTTCCTGAACTGGTTTGGACTGTACTATGCATGGAGGGCACCAAGGGTGCCCTGAACGCAGACTATGTGGTGCTGGCAAGTGCCCCCACCCTGCCCAACACTAAACCACGTCTAGGAGGTGGTCAAACCTCCCTGTGACAGGATACCAATTGTTCTGACCTCCCTTGCCTGAGCTTAGCTCAGCAACAGGAGGGCAGAAATGTGTCTCTGGCTGGCAGCAGCCCTAGCTTGCTGTCCCGGTCTGGATGACTGGTACCGGGGAGCACCGAGGGCCTCCCAAAGGAGCTTTACAGTGCATGGCATCATACTCCCACACCATTTACGGTGTGGGGGTATGAATCCAACATGTTTGATACTAAACATCACAGGGTTTGTTACAGCGAGTTTAGAGATGGTCATTGTGTAGAGACGCAGTGCCCATCTATATGTTATAGGGCTGTCTCACCTACAACTCAGAAGAATTGACTCCATAGGCTGTAGGGGTGTCCTGCATCTGCAGAGGCACCCTCACACTTAAAACTGAGCACACTGCCTTCAGGATTGAAAGGCCTGCCTTAGGGGCGGCATGTGTTTTAAGTGCAGTGACCTTAGATGGAGGAGAAAGTATATCTTTCATAAGTGGTGTTAGCACCAACTTACACAGGCTGCAATGGCAGGTCTGTAGTCACAAATTGAGTGGTCTCTCCATGGGTGGCATGATACATGCTTCAGCCCATGGGGGGCCCATGGGGTACCTATGCCTGAAGTACCTTAGTATCATATACTAGGACTGATAAGTTTATAACCGCGTCCAATCTGGGATGTACCTAAGTACTTACCAAACCAATTTAGGGGAGAAAGCAGGATCCTGATTAGCAGGATCCCAGTCAGACTAGTCAAGAACAGCATTACATCAATCATAAAAGCATATCCTACTTTCCTACACCTCCCCTAAACATAAGGAGATGAGACTAATCTTGCACAGTTTAGTGTTCATTTTTTAAGTGGAAATATCTGGAGAGTCCATATGCATTGGCATGGTTAATCCCAGGTCTATGCTCCACTGTATAGTCCATCCCCTGTAGGGAAATGGAGCACCTCAAAAGTTTGGGATTTTCACCCTGCATCTGTTTAAGCCATAAGAGGGGCTTATGGCCTGTCGAAAGGATTGGTGTCACTACAACGCATGCTTTTACCACGCATGCCTTTACAACGCGGTTTTTACCACGCAGTCCATTACAACGCATAATGCTTTTAGGCGCTGGATAGTGAATTATTTAATTTACTATTCCAACTCCAGTCCCCGTGGATAGCAGGGAAGGTGTTGGATAGTATATTAAATACATTCCCTATCCTAGAGTTTGGGATTTTCACCCTGCATCTGTTTAAGCCATAAGAGGGGCTTATGGCCTGTCGAAAGGATTGGTGTCACTACAACGCATGCTTTTACCACGCATGCCTTTACAACGCGGTTTTTACCACGCAGTCCATTACAACGCATAATGCTTTTAGGCGCTGGATAGTGAATTATTTAATTTACTATTCCAACTCCAGTCCCCGTGGATAGCAGGGAAGGTGTTGGATAGTATATTAAATACATTCCCTATCCTAGAGCGCCCCCCAGCGCATTGCGTTGTAATGGTTTGCGTGGTAAAAGTTGCGATGTAATGGTAGTGCGTTGTAAAAAATTTGTTGTAACCGTGCTACACCCTGTCGAAACAATGAAGTGAGTACCAAACAGTTATGGCCTCAGCTTCTTCAAGGTCCAGACCACAGCAAAGGCCTCCCTCTCAATGTCTGGCCAACATTTCTCCCTGGGAGTCAACTTTATGCTGATAAAATGCTACTGGTTGATGCTGGCCCACTGCATTATGTTGTGATAACACAGCCCCTACTCTATCTCAGATGTGTCTGTTTGGACAATGAAAGTAGTTTTGAAGTAGTCAGGACTTTGCAGGATGGAAACAGTGCACAAGCCTTCTTTAGGTCTTCAAATGCCTTCTGACAGCTTACTCTCCACTGAACTTTCTTGGCCATTTTCTTTGATGTCAGCTTATTCAGGGGAGTCACAATAGACCCATATCCCTTCACAAATTTTCTGTAATACCCAGTCAGACCCAAGAAATCTCTGACCTGAGTCTGGGTAGTGGGAGCAACCCAGTCCAGAATGGTCTGTATTTTGCTTTCCAATGGTTGAACCAGTCCTCCACCTGTCAGGTGGCCCAAGTATACAACCTTGCTCTGCCCTATCTGGCACTTGGTGGCCTTGATAGTGAGGCCTGCCTTTGGCAGGGCATCCAGAACACTTCTGAGGTGGATCAGGTGATCTTCCCAGGTAGAGCTAAAGACAGGTATATCATCTAGATAAACTGTGCTATAGGCTTCCAGACATGTTAAAACTATTCACCAGCCTCTGAAATGTGGCAGGTGCATTCTTTAGACTTAAGGGCATCACAATAAATTGATAATGCCCACTAGCGGTTGAGAATGCTGTTTTTGGCTAGGCATCCACAGCCAGTCTGATTTGCCAGTTGCTAGCTGTCAGGTCAAATATACTCAGAAACTTGGCTGAGACCAAAGTATCTATGAGTTCATCTGCCCTGGTGTTATGTTTCATAAATTTACCCCAATATAGGCTCAGGTAGCAAATTAACCTTTCACCTATCTTTCTCCCTACTATTACACTACATAATGGTTCTTGGGACTGACCATTTACCTAGTTATGGTACTGCATACAGGACGTGGGGTTTTCCCTAAAAACTAGCCTCACCCATTATGCATGAGGATTCTTGGAAACTCAGCAGGGCTACCATCTCCTGCATAATACCTATGTACAAGGGTCATTACTTCTGTCATCCTAAGTCTGACATGACACAAGAAGGTAGAAAGCCTGGGTATATAAACACCATATCTTGCTGAGGTAGGCAAAGGAGAAAATGACGTCCATGCCAACACACTGAGCGAGACGCTGAGGTTCCTGCATCCAGACACTCCAGTTCACAGTGGTCTGACATCCCGTGCGGGTTGTCCCTCTCAAGACCAAGATGAGATCCCACAGTCTCTCACTTGAGGTAATGGGGTTGACTTTATCCTAGAGGGATTCTTGGCTTTTACACCTACATACATGCTAGTTACCCTTAGGTACATCAAGTTAGGGTCGCATCATAGGAGTACGCATTTTATTGTCATGTATTTTATATACTTGACTGTATTCATTGTTTTAGCACGATGGTAGAAATCTACCATCCTTTTACTCTGTTAGTGCTTATAATCATTTATATCTGTTACTGTCTAGTGGTTGTTTCAACACACCTATTTTACACTAGAATGATGCAGGTTGAATAAATGCTTATTGAAAATGTCCACACCTTTTATTCTGTGTATCTCTCTGAGATGAAGTGAGCACGAGTGACTGAGTGAAAAGTAATAGACTGTTTCCATGATCCTGAGGGATCAGCGTTGTCCTGTTCAATAGTTCAATAGTTGCCAAGAACTATTCTTTCCTTGGTAAGAGCGGTTTCTATTGGCACTGTGAGCTGGCAGGTTTACAGGCTACCATACCCGGTAGGGGTGTCTAGAATCAGTCTGACTCCAATCCCACGGTGTATGTTGACTAAATGCGCAGATCCTATATAGTTTTACAGGAACTACATGACATGGCGCCGCCAACGTTGGTTCGGTACTTATTGAACAGTCAAATCTGAGTAGTTCAGTTGTGCTTTTCTCAGAGACCCCTACTCATATTTTCCCAGTCTATAATGGGAAGGGAACTAGCCACCACAGCTGAGTAGGCATATAATACGTATTAGCTGTAGGTTTATCAAGCTTGAAGGACAAACAGTTCCTATTGTGCATACAACCTTATCTCTGCTTCCTTGAAATTTCTTCTTTCAAAAACAATGGCTGACAAAGAAGCCGCTGTGCAAACACAACGTGCTACAGTCAGGGAAGAAGAAGAGGAAAATGGAATTAACATTTCAGAAAATGTTAGAAATGCCCTTACTCTAAAACCAGCAGATTATGGAGTCACAGCTAGGGGTGGAACAGTCACATTTGTGATTGAGGCATACAAATCATATAGGACAGAGGTATTCTATTCATGGATAAAGTTCCCACAAGCAGATGCAGAATCATTTACATTTCATTTTTACACTGAAGATGAATTACCAAATGAATACTGTCCTTATGAGGACATTGTAGTTACGCTCACCTACCAGGAGTACAACAACTGGTTTAAAGGCGCCCTCCCCCGCACAAAAGATAAAGTAAGACTAGGTCTGCTCGGAAGAGATGGAGCCACTAGCAGCTTATACACCACATCCAGACATTGATTCAATGCCAGTGGCAGACTCACGTCCACTTCATAAAGAAATAATAAAACTTTACAGAAACCTGACACAGTACATGAGAGGAGCACTCACACTCCAGCCAACAAGGATTAAACAAACAGGAAAAACTCTGGGCTCTATCAATTACACCACAAACGCTACACGCAGTTATGGATAAAATGTCCACTAAACATAAGCAAATGCCATTTGGGATAGCTCAAAAAATAAAGCAGCTAGAGACAGTATTTCCACACACAAGCCCACAAGAAAAACACAGAATGTTAACAATCTGCTCGCCAAAGGGGATAGCTGCCCAAATTGAGGATTGTACCACTTGGGGTACAGTTTTCGCTGCCATATATACCAGAACACATTGTATGCCATCATTAGCAGTAATACCAGATGTATTAAGACAAATGCAGAATGAGTATGGAGCAGAACCTGCTCTGAACTTAGGGATAAAATTATTAGATAATTTCACCCAGGTACCAGCTATAATACTAGCTAATGTTAAAAGGGATGCAGCAGCAGTGGCAATACACCAACGCTTGAGGGATTTCACTCCTGCACAACAGGAACATGAATTACCTAAAAATATTGAAGACAGCTATGATAAATTAGGTAGAGATAGTTTGGGAGCTAGAGCACCAAAACCTAAACTCACGGGTGGTCCTGAAAAGGATAACACCGGGCAAGCACCTGATTCTTCCAAGAAGAAATTAGATAATAATAAAAAATAAAAGAATAGATCTCAATCCAGGAGTGGGTCTCCTCAACAGGAGCCCTCTAAAAGGAGATACAACCTCAGCAATAGAGATAACATTCAAAATCCTGACAGGTATCAGGATAGTGATACACGTTCCTCTCATTCCTTTAAGGGTTCACCATGAAACTCCAAGAGGGAAGGACGGTCAGAACACAGACAACAAGAGTGTACAAAGTACAGAGACACGCCACACACATCAGATTATACTTCCCAGAAAGAAGAGAAGCCAAAATCAAAACCTCAATTTAAAAAGAAGAAAGTAGCAGGTCTCAAAGTTAGACATACCCAGAATTCTGAGGACTCAACTTCTGAATGGGGAATAGGCTCTGACGATGCTAGACAGCACAGCAGAAGTAACAAAAGCTCACCAGAACCTGATGGAATTTCTGGTGACAGCGGAGTTGAATGAGCATATCACGGTGGAAACACCTGATACAAGGGTAAGTGTTCCACATCGGTTACATGAAATAACACTCCAAATGGAGGGGGACAAACCCAGAAAAATTAAAGGTCTCTAAATACCAAATCACTCATCTCCAACAACATTTTTGAGTGCTCCAGTAAACTTGCACTCCGGCTGCCCAGAAAGTGTCTCAAAGTTGGGTGCCCTTCACCATTCCCAATACACGCGTTCAATCCTACCACATCTAATGTGACAAAACTCATACTCTGGCCCCAGATCACATCCTGCAAAGTGTTCAGCACATCCATGGTGTCACAGGTGTATGACAGTAAATTAACCACCAATGGCTTCAAAAATACATCCACAAATTCCGAAAGATGTTCAGTTAAACTTCCTATGCTGGAAAAAAATTGCCTCCCCAGGGGGTTCTCTTTTATTATAGAGATCAATGAGAACAGGATATGAAACATTTATGTGAATTGTGCCGCACCTTGATAGACACAACAGAGGAATTAACTGAGTCTTCTGACTGAATCATGATATTGAGGTAATAATTACGTGTTTTTTGTTCACGCTAGAGATGGAACCTTTTTGTTATGTCACTAAGATGTTATTGCAAAAAACACAGTTTTCACACCACTGGAGTCAAGCTATCCAGGCTGAATGAAGGCTGATAGCCAGAAACCGGTCCTTGGATGCTTGATTCCGGTCTGGGAAAGACATGGCTTGGTAGTTCGGACTGGACTGTTTCCATGAGGCACAGGGTCAGAGCTGATTTGCATATAGCCAGTGTCTAACTCAGGGTGGTGTGGAGTGCAAAAAAACAATGAATTTAGGCCCAGATCCTTGTACTGGGGTGAATGTATGACATTGTTCTACATTCTGTCCATCAACTGTGTTTTTTACTAAGATGTTATTGGACAGAATGTCCTGATGATGTCCGTAGGGATGAAACTTGTTGGCTGGGCTGCGTTGATGGTTTTTGATGTAAAGCATTGATTAAATAAAAAATGTTGGATCCATTGAGAAACTCAAGACTCCCAAGTGATTCTTTTTTTAATGGGCTGATGATAATTAAGGAATGAACACTATTATTCTTCTAATTGTGGGAAGACAAATTAAGGATGGACTTTACACGCTCCTTGTCCTCTAAAATTGGATTTTGCATGAACGTGGCCCTGGGGCAGTGGGACCACTTAAAGTTGAGCGTGAGAGTATGCTAATGGCACTGTCCTGATATTACTCCAGTGCGCCCTTGTTCTTAGCCCACATTGCCAGTTGCAGCTTTTGCGAGCCAATTAAACATGTTTAGGGGAGTGCGCACAAGCATGTCAGCACTGCTTAGCAGTGGCGCATTGCACAGAGTCCTAGGGCCAACAGAAGAAAAAATCCAGCAAAATTAGAGGCAAGCAGCCAAAAGGTTTGGTGGAAGACCAGCCTAAAGCTGACAGGTCTAACAGTGTTCCAAGGTAAGGAGAGGGAGGTGGCAGTATTTTCTTTTGTTGGTTTAATAGCCGATCCCTTTTAGGACATGAAGCCTGCTCTAGCACTCGCATTTTTGGTTGGGGTGGGGTGGAAGCTTGGGGGTTACTCCATGTGGCAGTTTCACAGCTGGGCCCCTCAGTCCTTGAAGCTTACCATCGTGTTGGTGTTTCAGAGATAGAGGGGAGCTTAGTAGTTACTCATTTGGAAGTTTTTTAAAGCTTAGTGCTTTAATCCATGAAGACTGCCTTGGTGTTGGTGTTCCAAGGTGGTAGAGAGCTTGGTAGTTCCAACTTTTAACACTTTTGCATACGGGCTCTTCCGTCTTTGAAGCTTACCATTGTGTTGGTGCCCGAGGTGTGAGGGAAATTGACGGTTTTGCAAACAGGCTATCATGACAGTTGAGGATTGTGGATGTCCTCAAATTTAAAAATCTCACTGTTCCTCCTGGTGCCTCTGACATTTACTAAAAAGTAGCAAATGTACATGTGAGGAGCACTAGTGTTGCACTACTTTACGTACTACAAAATGAAGTTTGTGAATAGGGCCCTTAGCTTTTAAAGGTAGTTCAGAACCTAAAATAATGAAAACCTCTATGAATGATCAGGCAGGGAGTCCCAAACATTAGATGACAATCGAGTTTTGATACCGATCAGGGCCACAGTGAAGCAGGATTTGGTTATTGTTTTGGCAACTGTGAGAAGATGGCTTGGTATATGGTGTACACTTATGGTGATTTTAGTGGTCATAGACAACCTTAGAAAGCTAAGTGGTAGCTCTGGAGAGCAGCCTTCAGGCCTAGTCTAGAAGGAGTGTAAAGCAGATTGTTTTACCAGAACATAATCTCATAGGTATGGATGAAGTGGAAAAGAACCACACAGTGTATTTATAAAAATATGTATTTATTATAAGACACTCACTAACATGGAGATGAGCCAGAGATATACATATTGCACACAATACTTTTCAATAGAAACTGGTAAGTAGCATGAAATGCACAGTGGTAACCAGGGGGAGACCAAACCATATAGAAAAAAAGTGGTATACGAACCACAACTAAAGTCAAGACTACACCCAGAAGACGCAGAAATGCCAGATCCACCTGAGGTGAGTAACCAGGAGCCCTACGGAGGCCGTGTGCAGAGTAGGAACACAAGCGCGGGATCAGTTAAGTCAACGGGTAATTTGCGGTTGCAATTTTAAAGAAGAATGACTCTTCCCAGTGGGCTCTGAAGAAACCTCCTTCGAAGACTGATGGTTGGAGAACCACCCCAACCATGGATACCTTAGGAACCAGGAAACATACACCAGGGAAGCCAGGTGCATCGGTGTGAAGTGGCATCCTCAAATGCTGTAAAAATCAATGGAGGACTTCAGAAAGATACCGCTTCTGGAGAAGGAGAAAGTGTCCAGTGGAACCCAATAGTGGATACAAGATGTGAAGAACCTGCAAGCAGATGGGACAGACTCTATGCCACTCAAGACTGACCAGGAGGCATGGAAGACGAATGCCCACCGATGTCAAGTGTTGCAGGAGAGCTGATGGTGACCTTGAAACTGCATCTGTGTGGACCAGGTGATGCTGTGGAAGACCAGGAGCCATACATGAGCTGTCCCATGTTAGATGTCAAGAGTTGAGGGGTCGGTGTCCGGCAGGAGCACCAACAAGCCTTGCAACTGCAACCAACGTGGAAGTTGAAGAAGATGCAATGTCAGAACCAGCAAAGTCCAGGAGACTCACCACGAGCAGGGAAGTCAGGGCAGGCCATGAGCAATCAGGGGAGCCTAAAGAAGTCAACAATGACCCTCAAGAGGACCCACAGGTCGCAGGCACCGGATTTGCAAGAGGAACTAGAGCAGCTCACAAAGAATGCAGGATCACTGTGTAATTGAAATGGTGAGGACAAAGATCTCGGTCACTGGAGATGCTTGAGGTTAAGGCTACTTGGAGCATGAAGATCTTGGTGGTAGGAAACCAATAAGCCTTTGCAACTACAAGTCGATGCAGTGCACAGGGTTTCAGTTCCTGCAGATCCGGAGAGGGGTACTGGCCTCAAACTTAGTGAGAGGACAGGGCAGGGGTGAAGGTATGTGAAGAACTACCACTTGTGTTGTTGAGCCTTTTGGAGTCTGTGGGAGCACAGGATTAGCAGACAGGTCAGCTTAGTTGCGGTGCCTGAAGATGCAGGGAAGTGACTCCTTAGCTTCTAGGGAGATTCCTTCAGGTGTCTTGGATGCCCACAAGCCTTGAAAGGTTCCTGTATGGTACAAAGGCATGGACATTGTAGCAGACGAGCAGGGCATAAAAATCAGGAGCAGCAGGATACTTCTGGTTGCAGCTTTGACGCCCAGAGCGAAGTCCAGTGAGGTCCAGAGTGCCTAGGTGGATGAATAGGAAGTGGTGTCTGAAATTAATCTTGTCTGTGTGGAGCACACTGGTGTGGTCTCAGGCACCCTGTGCCGTAGAGTTCCAATTAATGTTCAACAAGAAGAATGGTTTTTCAAACGTAGGTTTATTCCATAAAGTTCATATTTTTTCATATGGTCTGTAGGAATGACGTTAATGTCATGGTATTTATACAGTGCTCCGATGCATTTCGGACATTCAGTCCTTTCTCAAGGAGCTTTCAATACCGGGACGTGTTGCGTGCAACGAGTCGGGGTCAGTTGTGTGGAGCACCAAAACCTAAACTCACGGGAGGTCCTGAAAAGGATAACACCGGGCAAGCACCTGATTCTTCCAAGAAGAAATTAGATAATAATAAAAAATAAAAGAATAGATCTCAATCCAGGAGTGGGTCTCCTCAACAGGAGCCCTCTAAAAGGAGATACAACCTCAGCAATACAGATAACATTCAAAATCCTGACAGGTATCAGGATAGTGATGCACGTTCCTCTCATTCCTTTAAGGGTTCACCATGAAACTCCAAGAGGGAAGGACGGTCAGAACACAGACAACAAGACTGTACAAAGTACAGAGACACGCCACACACATCAGGTTATACTTCCCAAAAAGAAGAGAAGCCAAAATCAAAACCTCAATTTAAAAAGAAGAAAGTAGCAGGTCTCAAAGTTAGACATACCCAGAATTCTGAGGACTCAACTTCTGAATGGGGAATAGGCTCTGACGATGCTAGACAGCACAGCAGAAGTAACAAAAGCTCACCAGAACCTGATGGAATTTCTGGTGACAGCGGAGTTGAATGAGCATATCACGGTGGAAACACCTGATACAATGGTGAGTGTTCAAATGGAGGGGGGCAAACCCAGAAAAATTAAAGGTCTCTTTTGGGAGAACCTGACTTTTGGCTATGCCATCCTTTTATTTTAAAAGGATTGTCTGCCTTAAATTGTTAGGGAGAAACAGCAATCTTACCGTCTTTTTCTGAACTCGTTCCAATTGTCTTAAAACATACGTACGCGCAAGAGTGGGAGGTAGTCCTTGCTCCAGCATTATATCACATATGTGTTGTGTGGGATGCTGAATCACCACACCATGTAATCCCAGTAAAAACTACTCCAAATCCCCAGAGACGGTACCTAATAAAACAAGAAGCGAAAAAACAAGTCAGGGAGATATTAGAACAACTTGAATACCAAGGTGTAATTGAAACTTGCACCTCCTCCATAAACAATCCTTTGTTTCCTCTAATGAAACCCGATAATTCATCTTGTCTAGTTTTACACTACAGACATCTGAGCACATACACATAAACATTTGGCTCATCGTGTGCTGGGAACAATTTGGCCTTTTTCTAAACAACGAAGGGGCCGATTAGGATGGTGGACGGATCGCCACCGCCATGCAGGCGGTGGCGATCCATCCGCCATCCGTGCCCGTCCGCTCTCAATTTCCCCCCCACCATATTACAATGGCAGGGGGGACCGCGGCGGTCAGAAACACCGTCCACCGCTTTTCCGCCGGGGTCGGCTTGCGACCGTGGTGGAAAAGCTCTAATATGGTGGCGGTGTCTATCAGACATCGCCAGCCTATTAGGATGGGCTGTGGGGGATGCCTTTCTGTGGCGGCAATGCCGCCACGGAAAGGCATACGGTCTTTGCTTTGGGGGCCCGTTGCGGGCCCCAAGGATGAAAGGGGGGGTGGTGGGTGCACATGGGGGGTACTTATGGTACCACCCTGCGTTTCCATGTACAACATGACAGGCACCGCGCGGTGCCTGTCATGTTGTGCTTCGAAACGCACAGCATGCCTTTTTAGCAGTGCGGCGGGCGGTGCTTTAAGCACCGTCCACCGCAATGTTAAAAATGCGGGATAGCATCTTAATTGGGGGTACGGTTCCTCCGCCCTTGTGGCGGACGGTACCTGCCCCAGACAGGATGGCGGACGGACTTTGTCCGTCCGCCATCCTAATCGACCCCTTAATTTGGAATTTTGAAGCAGGACACTTTTTCTAAACTTCATGGCTTTCAGTCACTCATTGTTCAGACTATATATGCAAACATATTTAATACAGACTTCTATCACTTGCAATATTTTTTTTTTCTTCATTTTTTAGAAATTTTAAGTTTTGTAAGTACTATTTTTAATGGACTTATTAATAGTTTGCAGACAACATTTAGCCATAGGTTAGACTTTTTTGTATGTTGTCCAGTCGGATGTGGAGTGGGTGTTATGTTTCAGATAGGTACCCCAATATACGCTCAGGTAGCAACTTAACCTTTCACCTATATTCTCCCCTACCATTACACTACTTAATGGTTCTTGGGACTGACCTTTTACCTAGTTTCGGTACTGCATACAGGACGTGGGGTTTTCCCTGAAAACTAGCCTCATCCATTATGCATGCGGATTCTTGGAAACTCAGCAGGACTACCATCTCCTGCATAATAACTATGTACAACTATGTACACGGGAGAGATCGAGTGGCAGTATGGAATGTTATAGATCAACCTGGCCGCCGCGTTCTGAACAATCTGTAAGCGTTTGATCAGATAAGCAGGAGCCCCAGCATACAGACCATTAGCACAGTCCAGATGTGAGGTGATCAGGGCGTGAACAATGATCCGGGGGAAGAAAAGGCAGAATTTTGCGAATCATGTGCAAGGTACCGAAACACGCAGAGGAAACCTGATCGATTTGCGATTTACATGATAACTTGTTGTTGAACCGGAATCCAAGATTCCTGGCTGAGTCCACAGGTTCCGGAGGGGAGGTTCAGCTCCGATGGCCACCATAATAGGGGTGAAAGAGGTTTTTTTTGATTGAAGAACAATACCTCGGTTTTATCGGAGTTGAGCCTAAGCGTGTTTATGCCATCCGGGTGGAGATGTTGCACAAACCGCATCTGAAGTTTAAGAAGGTTGCTTCAGATTGATCCCTAAATAAGAACACCAATTGTGTGTTGTCAGCATAGGAAATCACTTTGATACCACAAAATTCAACCACTGAGGCCAGAGGAGATATATATATATATTAAAGTATAGCGGGCTCAATGCCGAGCCATGAGGGACTCCGCAGTTCAGTGGTTTCTCCTCTGAAACAAATGGCTGAAGGGAGACCTGTTGAGTGCGGCCATTTAGAAAGAATCTGATCCAGGATAGAGGGGTACCCTGAATCCCAAGGCTGAGTAGTCTCTAAAGCAAAATAGCATGAGAGACCGTATCGAATGCCGCGGACAGGTCGAGAAGCACCAGCATCGCTGCTTCACCTGTATCCACACATTTATGAATTGTTTCAGAAACCTCCAGCAGCACAGTATCTGTGCTATTTCCAGATCTAAACCCGGACTGTGAGTTGTGTAAAAGGTGGCATGACTCAAGATAGCTGGAGAATTACTCCTGGACTACTTCTTCTGGGACTTTGGCTGGTTTAGGTAGAAGGGAGATGGGGCGGTAATTTATAAAAACAGATAGATCAGCATCCGTTTTTTTCAGAATAGGTATTAGCATGGCCTGTTTCCAGGTTGAAGGGAAAACCCCAGTTCGCAGGTAGGTGTTCTAAATCAAGTTCAAAGGAGAAATAATGAGGGAGGCTAAAGAGCTAAATAATGATGCCCGCCAGGGGTCCCTTGGGGACCCTGATTTACAGGCGAGCAATTTTTGAAGTGCTAACTCAATGGAGATCGGGAGAAAAGTGGTGAATGACCCACTATTCATTACCACTGAGTTTCGAACCGGGCAGTCCCGGGTAGGGCCAAACGTAGAGTAAATGTCTGAAATATTGTCATGAAAGAAGTTCGATAGTCCATTACAGAGTTCCTGAGAAGGGGGAATCAGTCTGGAAAGTGCGGATGCTTTAGTAAAATCTTTCACAATTTTAAAAAGTGTTTTTGAAGAATTACGGGCAGAGTTCACCTTCTTGACAAAATAATCTCTAATTTCTGAGTGCTTAAGTTTATGAAAACTCTTAACCGCAGCTCTGTAAATTGATTTAGCCTCCGTACTATAGGATAGTCTCCAGTTCCGTTTGAGTTTCTTGCACCAACTTCTTTCAGCGCGCAGAGCTGGATTATGAGTCCTGAACTTCACTTCAGCACAGGTTTATGTTTCTAGATCATTGCCCAACAAACAATCTACAGGTAGGACTGGAGAAACCACAACCTTCTTAGGTCCAGTTATCCCTCCCTTGCTGAGGTCCGCAACTGCCAAGAAATGGTCAGTCCTGACATTGCTAGCATTGATTACTCGGTACATTTGTCCAAGTATGATCTGATCAGGAGACACAAGCTTCTCTGTCACCAACGTGACCCTGGCCCCTGTTCTGTAACATTGTCTCTTTTCCATTTATCAAAGGCGGTTGTCTGTACAAGTCCAAGATAGTGGGACTGACTAGTAAGGTGGCAAGATCTATGCCACCATCATAGACTAGAACAGCCTGAGCTGGAGTCCTGACTAAGTCAGGTCCCATCTCAGAACCCAAGGTTAACCCCACTAATCCCTTGGTTGCTGTACTACCACTTGTATTGGTGATAGGGGGAACGGTTGCCTTAGGGGCAGTGGTAGTAGTAGTCTCCTTCGCCATTGGACAATCAGCATCCCTTATCCAATGGGTCCTCGCCTTACAAAGGTAGCACAAAGGTTTATTTTTGCCTTTCTTGAAATTTTCGGACTCCCCCCATCCCCAAGATGCAGTTTTTCGGGGCTCTTAAGAAGACTATTTCTTACCTTTACCATTCTCCTGGGATTTAGAAGAATCTTGCTTCTTCTGGTCACCTCTATTACTGTGGTTCTTCTGCTTAACCCTGGTTCTGACCCACTTACCCGCCTTATTTGCCAATTCTTGGGGAGAAGTCAGATCTGAGTCCAGCAGGTACTGATGCAAAAGCTGATTCTGACAGTTATTAAGGATGTGCTCCCTCATAATCAAATTGTACAGTCCCTCATAGTCCTATACCTTGTTTCCATGAAGCCAGCCTTCCAGGGCCTTAATAGCACTGTCTACAAAATCCACCCATTCCTGGGTCTGTGTTTTCTAGGTGTCTCTGAACTTAATGCTCAGTGGTTAAGCTAAACCCATCTATGAGAGCACTCCTTAGTACTGAGTAATTGTCAGAATCCTCTTCTCTAACAGCGAGGAGATTATCTCTACCTTTGTTAGCAAAGGAGAGCCACAGGATAGCTGCCCACTGCTCTTGAGGGCCCTCTGAACTTTACAGCCCCTCTCCAAATCAGTGATCCATTTATGGTTATCATCCCCCTCCTGGTAAGGAGGAACTATCCTGCTCAGGTTCTTATCACCAAAACAAGTTTCTCTGATTCTAGGGACACTGTTGCTGCCACCATGGGACTCTAGTCCCAATTTCTTCCTAGCTTTCTGGACTTCTAGGAAGTATTGGATTCCCTAGAGGAGGATCTAGACATCCTTGGTCTACTCTGAACCCTCCCAGGAGGATCAAAGGGTGTCTCCTCTATTCCATCTGCACTATGCCCTGAGGGATCAGAGTTTTGCTAGTTGGACTCATTGGAGTCCTCGTGCCCATTCTCAGAAGTGGGAGCATCGGGAAGAGCTCCTGATGTTTACTCTTCAGGAGTATCCCCACCCATATGTTCCTGTTCTTCTGCCCTCACAGGATTACCATCATCCTTACGCAGCAGCTCTAAGAGCAGCTTAATGGTGGGGACGCCACCTGTCTTTATCTACCTAAGACTACACAGGGTCCATAGCTCCTAGGACTTTGGACCACTGTACTTAGTAGACTGGGATACTCTAGTATCCCCAACTACAGACATGGTTCTAGATGTAGCGAGGTGTTGCACCGACCTAACTTTGTGGAAACTAAACTCTATGAGGGTTGTGCTAGACCCTTAACTACCCAACCCTAAGTTCAGCATAACTTACTTATTGTACGCTGTATTATTATATGTGCCTAATATTAGTGATGGTTTTTCAATTATTCCACACCAAGATTATCTGGTAAAACAATGCAGGCTTGATTCCCAACTGCTGCACACCAATATGAGAAGCTGGCTTGGTATATGGTGTACACTTATGTAAGTGGGTACGTTGCATCAATCCAGACAAACCTTATGGTGAATTTAGTGGTCTTAGACAACCTTAGAAAGCTCTCTAATTGGTAGCTGTGGAGAGCAGCCTTCAGGCTTAGTCCAGAAGGAGTGAAAAAGCAGCTTGTTTTTACCAGAACATAACCTTATAGGTATGGATCAAGTGAAAAAGAAACACACAGTATATCTATAAAAATATTCACCAACTCACACAGACCTCTCCTAGACACAGATAAACACAATGCATACAATACTTTTCAATAGAAACAGGTACGTAGCACAAAATACTCAGTGGTCACCAGGGGGAGACCAAACCATGTACTAAAATAGTGGTATGCGAACCACGACTCAAGTCAAGGCTATACTCAGAAGACATAGAAGTGCCAGGTACCCAAGGAACCACCCGAGGTGAGTAACCAGGAGCCCCGCGAAGGCAGTGGGCGGAGTGGAAACACAACCCTTCCCAGTGGACCCTGAAGAAACTCCATGGAATACGGAAGGTTGGAGAGCCATCCCACCCGTGGATACCTTAGGACCCAGGATACCCACACCAGGGAAGGCGGTGCATAGGTGTGAAGTGGCATCAGAAAACGCCTTCAAACTCAATTGAGGATTTCAAAAAGATGCAGGTATTGGGGAAGGTGAAAGTGTCCGGTGGAACCAAAAGGTGGATTCAAGATGTGAAGAACCTGCAAGCAGAGGGGGCAGACTCTATGCCACTCCGGAGTAACCAGGAGGCACGGAAGACGTATTCCCACCAATGTCGAGGGTTACAGGAGACCTAACAGTGACATTGAAACTACAGCTGTGTGGACCAGGCCATGCTGTGGAATACTAGGAGCTGTACACGAGCTGCCCCATGTCGGATATTGAGAGTTGAGGGATCAGTGTCCGGCAGGAGCACCAACAAGCCTTGGCAACTGTAACAAATGTGGAAGTTGAAGAAGCTGCAATGTCGGGACCAGCAACGTACAGGAGATTCACCACGAGCAGGGGAGTCAGGGCAGCACCCAGGCAATCAGGGGATCCCAGTGAATTCAAAGATGACCCTCAAGTGGACCCACAGGCTAAAGGCACTGGAGTTCCAAGAGGGCCTTAAGCAGCTCACCAAAGATACAGGCCCACGGTGTACGTGATGTCATGAGAACAAAGATCTTCGTCACTGGAGATGCTTGATGTTGGAGTTACTTGGTGCCTGAAGATCTTGGTGGAAAGAAGCCAACAAGCCTTTGCAACTGCAGATTGACGCAGTGCACAGGGGTTCAGTTCCTGCGGCTCCATTGAGGGATACTGGTGGTGAACTTGGCAAGAGGACAGGGCAGGCCTTTATGGATGTAAAGAACCACTGCCTGTGTTGCTGAACCTTTTGTAGTCCGTGGGAGCCCAGGATCAGCAGACCAGTTAGCTTAGTTGCTCTGCCTGCAGATGCAGGGAAGTGACTCCTTCACTTCAAGGGAGATTCCTTCAGGTGTCTTGGATGCCCACAGGCCATGGAAGGTTCCTGTATGGTGCACAGACACAGACATTGCAGCAGAAAAGCAAGTTGTTGAAATCAGAAGTAGCAGGAGAATTCCTGGTTGCAGCCTTGATGCCCAGAGCAAAGTCCAGTGAAGTCCAGATTGCACAGATGGTTTATGAAGAAGTGGTGTCTGAAATAAATCTTGTCCCACGATGAATCTAAGGACCCACCCACAGGTAAGCCATTAAATTCCCTAAGGAAAGGGTTGGGACAATTCAGGGTCCATTCCTAAAGAGGGACTGGACGACGGGAAGGGATACTCCCTTTCCCTTTGTCCAGTTTTGCACCAGAGCGGGAGCCAATGGCTCCCTGAACACGTTTTTTACTGGACTATGCATGGAGGGCACCAGGTGTGTCATGCATGCAGACAATGTGGCACTGGCAAGCACCCCCACCCTGCCCCAATGCACTAACCCCAGTCTGGGAGGTGGTCACACCTCCTCTGACAGGATACCTATTGTTCAGGCTTCCCCTGTCCAAGCTTGGCTCAGCAGCAGAAGGGCATAAACAAGGCTCTGGCTGGCGGCAGCCCTAGCTTGCTGTCCAGGTCTGGAAGACTGGTACTGGGAGCACAGAGGGCCTCCCAAAGGAGCTTTATGGTGCATGGAATCATACTCCCACATTGATTTCAACATGTTTGATACCAAACATGACAGGTCAGAGTAAATCGGCTCGCGAAGACCGTAGAAAGATAATACCAAGACACAGATAGAGTAAAGAGTGGGACACCTTTTTGGAGTACAAGTATATTTTGCAGATTGATTGTCATTGACAGAATTACAGTTCTTCTACTGTGTAGTATTTCACAAGATTTTCACCTGAGGAAGGGACCTTGCTGTCCTGAGAAGCATCGGGCATAAAAATGACCAGGACATAACTATTTTTGTGTAGCACATAAAATTATATGTTTTCACGTTTATGTCATGTTCTGTATCAAAGAATTTGTGAAAATTAAGCTTTTGTTGTAAGGAATAAGTAGGTTGTACTAGCAATATGGTACCAAATGTAATGAAATATCATGAACAAAAAATAAATGCTTAAAGAAAGCAGTAACGGGCAGACTGTGGTTTAAATTGTGATTAATCTATTTGTGAACTTTTGTTCAAAGTGAACAGTGCACACCGCATCCCAGTCGGTGTACTTATAGTATGTTGCTAATTTATGTAACATGTGTCGACAGTGCACGTAGCGGTGCAGCACCACTTGATTATTTTGAAAGCATTTTCATTTAAGAAGGAATAGGTATAGGTACTAAAAGGAGTGCACCTCTTAACCAAAAACCGGTACCAAACATGACCAGGTTCGTTACAGCCAGTTTGGAGATGGTCATCGCTTAATGACACGGTGCCCATCTATATGTTATAGCGCTGTCTCACTTACAACCCAGGAGAAAGGCCTCCGTAGGCTGTAGGGATGTCCTGCTCATGCAGGGGCACCCTCATACTTAGAACTGAGCAACCTGCCTTCAGGATTGAAAGGCTTGCCTCAGGGATGACTTATAGGTTTTAAGTGCAGTGACCTTAGATGTAGGGAAACTGCAAGTAGATTTGGTGCACCAGTGTTCATTTCCTGCGGCTCTGACGAGGGATACTGAGAGATGTGAAGAACTACCACCTTTTTTGCTGAGCCTTTCAGAGTCCATGGGAGCAATGGCAGGCCTGTAGTTACAAATTGAGTGGTCTCCCCTGTGTGGCATAATACATATTTCAGCCCATGGGGGGCTCCTGGTCCCCCATGGTACCTTAGTACCATAAGCTAGGGACTGATAAGGTTACACCAGTGTTCAATCTGGGATCTACCTAAGTACTTACCAAACCAATTTAAGGGAGAAAGCACAAAGACTGGGTCCTGATTAGCAGGATCCCAGTCAGACTAGTCAAGAACTGCATTACATCAAGCAAAAAAGTGGGGTGAACCTTAAAAGCAGACACTACTTTCCTACAGAAACCATGGAGTAAATGTTACAATCACATACGCAAGAGTAAGCCCTAGCTGGAAGCACTGATAAATTGAAATACATTTCCAAGCTTCACCTGTATCTCAAATGAAAACCAATTGAGGTTGGGTAATGCTAAGTAGAAGTGTTTCTAATTAGTTTTATATGAGCACACTGGAATTTTGCTCCCAGCACAGGCAAATTGGGCATAACCTTAGCACAGTGATGCGGCAAGTGCTCATTAAAGTAATGCTGCTCCAGGTAATACAGCAGACATTCTCTTTCAATGTCTTCAGCCTTAGTTTGTTGTGGTCTCACCTGCCTTTTTCTGAGGGTATTATTTTTGTTAGGGTTCAGAGGTTCCTCTTGAAACAGGTTGTCGACCTGGATTGGCCTTCCACCTTGACTGATCATTTGACCCCCAGCAGTTACCAAGCAGAAGAGTATGCTGGTTCATATTAATAAAATAAAACCCTGTCTGTCATTACCCAAGGTGGATTTCCACCTTGGGTAATGACAGACTGGAATTGGGCATCTTCAAATTCACTATATACTCCACGGAGAGATGGAATGGAGCATTACTATATCGACCTTCAGGCCCGAGAGCCAATTTTACCACCTATCTTATTGAACAAATTGCCATGCAGGTTCTCGCCTCCAACAAATTTATTCTGTTGGGAGATTTTAATTTCCATGGTGAAGATCTTGCCAATCCAGAAGTAAGCAAGCTTGTTACCAGTCTCAGTTTATTCAGTCTTTCTCAAGGGGTGCAGGGTTCCACCCATCGGGCTGGCCACGCTCTTGATCTAATTTTTTACTTATATGGATCACCTTAGTAGCCACCCCCTATGCCCACTAACTTGAACTGACCACTTCATGGTCATGTTCACTTACCAACCCCCAGCCATCTGGTTTTTCATTCAAAATAGGGAACGGAAGCAGAAGGTATTGCGTAGGTCCTGGAACAAACTAACCTTGGAATCTTTTAATGAAGCTTTCCATCCTTGCTCACAGGAGGGTGGACCGGCCGACCTTGATGTATCAAAAATGCTGGAAGGCTTCAAGTCGGATCTAGGGGTTGCCCTCGATCTCACAATTGCCCAAAGTTTCCATAGCGCTGTCCAGCCATGCCATTCCGCGCCCTGGTTCACACCCGAACTAAAAATCAAAAAATCAAAATGTAAGACCCTGGAGAGACAATGGAGAAGTAGCAAAGATGCATTGGAGCGACAAACCTACAAAAGAGCCTTGGCGGGCTACCATCAGAGTATCAAAGTGGCCAGATGCACTTATATCAAGGGCCAAATTGACCAGGCTAGCAACTCCGCCAAAGCCCTTTTTACATAGTTAAAGACTTTGTATCACCCCAAGCTAGTAGGCAAGAACTTTGCGATGCGTTAGCGACCTATTTCCAGGAAAAAATCATGTCAATCTATGAGAACTTCCCAACTGGAGAAACCCATAACCGGGCCCCTCCAATTGGACAAGATGAACCTGAAATTCCATTAGTTAATATCTTGGATCAGTTCGAAATACCTACTCTGGAAGAAGTCTCTAACCTACTATCGTCATCATAATCAGGTTCGACGGGCGATCTATGTCCCCCAAAAACTATGGCCCTCCTATCACCCAGTTGCGCCCCGGAAATCTTCAAAATCTTCAGCAGCTCGATTCAATCAGGCATTATTCCCACTGCCTGGAAAGAGGCATAAGTTAGGCCGATACTGAAGAAATCTACAGCCGACCCCCGGACGCTTAGTAATTATCGACCTATATCTCTTTTACTTTTGTTGGCCAAACAGCTAGAAACTATCATAAACAGGCAGTTGAGTGCATTTCTTGAATCTAATAAAATTCTAGATCCTTCTGAGTTGGGATTTCGGCCATACTTCAACACTGAGACTGCCATTCTCGCAGTAACTGACTCGTTGAGGCAGGTGACAGATGCTGGGGGATCCACTGTTCTGATTTTGTTGGATCTCTCCGCAGCATTCAATACCATCTCTCACTCTATGCTTGCGGAGAGACTATATTCATATGGTATCCGAGGCTCAGCCTTGAAATGGCTCAGAAACTTCTTGTCTGATAGATGGCAAAGGATTATGCTAGGACTGTATCTATCACAGAAATCTTGCTTGGACAAGGGCATCCCTCAGGGATCTTGCCTAAGTCCGACATTGTTTAATATATATATGGCTCCGCTAGCAAAAATTATCGAACCATTTGGATTCGAGATAATCTCCTATGCTGATGATACTCAGCTGATGTTTCCAATCGGTATTGACCTGGAGGATGAGAAAACTCGATTTGCAGCAGGTATGCTTACAGTCTCAAACTGGATGACAAACAACTGCCTCCAATTGAATCCTAGCAAGACCGAGATTATGCTTATGGGCAAAGCGTCTACGATTTGGACACACGAGTGGTGGCCAGACCAGCTGGGAATGGCTCCCATTCTGACCCAAGCTGTAAATAATCTTGGACTAAAACTGGATCCAACTCTATCTATGAAGTATCACGTGGCAGCTACTACTGGCTCCTGCTTCTATAGCTTACTCCTCCTACACAGGATACTCCCCTACTTGTCAACCGATTACCGGAGAACCTTGGTTCAAGCCATGGTGATGAGTCGCCTAGACTATGGGTACGCACTGTTGGTGGAAGTGGGAGAGTCACTGCTTGCTAAACTGCAGGTAATTCAAAACACTGTGGCTAGGATGATTTTAAATCGTCCTCCTGGCTCACCCTTGGCCCCTTTGTTGAAACAGCTACACTCGCTACCAATTAAGAAGCGATCTTTCTTTAAGATCTATGGTCTTACTTTTAATGCTGTGAATGGCAAAGGTCCTCTTTACCTTCAGAAGAAATGTATCAAGCAGGCTTCGGGTTGCAACCTAAGGTCCAATTCCTTGGCTCTGTTAAAAGTTCCCCGAATCTGCCTAGCCGCACTGGTGGGAGAGCTTTTTCGTTCCTTTGCCCGCTGTACTGGAATCAGCTTTCCGTCGCCCTGCGATAATGTTCCTCGTATGTCATTTTTGGGAAACAATTGAAAACCTTTCCGTTTTAACATATTCATTTAATGTGACCGTCTACTATCCTCATTTTGCTAGGGCAGCGCCGAGATGCCTCAAAATGTTGCAGACTCCATATGGTCACCCTGGTTGCGTGGCCTCCTAAAACAGTATCCTGGAAAGGTTCAAATTGTAATCCATACTCATCCTGGAATGTGTGTGCAGTGTTGTGTGTGTAGTGAAAGCTAGAAACCTCTGGACCTTGAACGACTCCATAGAATAGTGACGTAAGTATTTGGGTGTGGTTAAGAAAATTCATGACGTAGTACATTCAGTTAACGGTTGCCCTCTAAAGAAGAAAGATGTGTAATACCAAGCTCGGTGTGTGGCATGATCATTTACATATAGCCAGGCTAGTGAGGACGCCACAACCACTGATGAGATAGGGGATTACGTAAACCCCCTATCTCCTTTTTTGAGAAAAGGGAGGATACTTTAGCAAATCCTGATCAGGCCTTATGGTTAAGGACACATGGAACAGCAAGGGTCACATTAAATACAGAACCAAACAGATACAGGTGGACATCTGAGCCTCTTTAGATACAGAACGAGAAAAAGATGATGTGACCAACATTAAATCTAGAATCCACCAGTGTTTTATACTAATATCATCTGGGTGGCTTGTAAGAGTGCAGGAAAGTGCACATGCGTGTGGGTGCTCCTAATTCTGAATCCTGTACTACTAAAAATGTGATGCCACATGCACAGACATGCAGACTCACACACACAGAGTAAACAGTGTGTTACAAGTTACAACAATTATAGTGATGTAATAGAATCTCATAAAATTTTCTGCATCAAAAGCGACAGTGTTAAGGCCCCAAAGTTAGAGGTGACAATCACACTTATTTTTGGATTGATAAAAAGATTTACAAAAATTACTCTTAATATTTGGAAACTAATATTATTCAATTTATTTTTTAATTCACGTGGACCTCTTTCTTTTCTTTCTTTCTTGAGCTACGTTAATTGCAATATTTGTTTACATACTAGTTCAGCCAACAGGTGTTTCAATATGGGGACAACAAGCCTACTACTTTTTCTAGTTGGAGCATTAGTCATGGTAGGGGAGAGAGATGAAAAAAAAAATTGTAATCACTAAGGGCCTGATTACGAGTTTGACGGTGTGGAACCAGGTCCGGCCTGCCACTGCACCGCCAAAGTGGTAGTTGGGCCACCCGCCAGATTAATAGTTTCATTCTGTCTGGCTGGCTTTTTTGGGTGTTCCAACATGGGCACCGCAATGGGAATGCCAAACACAGTTCCTGTGTAGGAACTGGTGTTCATGCACACAGGGGGGCACATGTTGTGGCCCCCTGTGTGCATCCACATGGCGTGAGGCACCAAGGGACCAGTTTCCTTTCCGCCACGGGTTTCATGGAGGAGGAACCGCCAGGGTAACAGTGGCAGAGAGAAAACTTGTAATATGCTTGTCCGGACCACAGCAGTCCTGCCAAGTATATTACTGCCTCTACACTGCCCCACCACCACCAGGGATTGTGGGTTCCCTGGTGGCTGTGGCAGGGCAATGCAGTCTGACCATCCTAATTGGAATAGGGTGGTGGGGAGACTTCCACCACTGTGCCCCCAAGAGTCAGACTAGTAATCAAGCCCTAAGAGTCCATGCTGAATCTGCAATGGGTGTTGGTATCTCTTGATCTTGACAAAGTCAACAGTAAGCTGTGGTCTGGTAGCAAACATATTACTGCACTCTGGTATAATTTCATGCCTAAATGGGTAACGCAGATGTGGATGTGTTGCTACATTTTCATTAGTTGCCTCAAAGCAGTATTCAAGTATGACACCTCTTGAGTAGTAGAAACTACGCAGAAATATTACGCGGATGATCTTACTCTTTCAAATGGTTGCTGTTTGTCTTCAAAATTGCCTGCCCAGCAGACAGTGACATTCCCTGGAGTCAACCAACCTTTCTAACTCAAACCTTTGTAAAAACTTGATCCAAATGTCACACAGACTGAGATATCCACTGACATTGAACCTCCTATGCTCAGGAATACACATCTCTGGGTGTGCTATTTCAAGTCTACGTCATAACCCAAGTTGAATGTAGTGAATTCCAGATGTGACCACTTTGAAAACAAAATAAAAACGACCTTTATATATTATTGGGAAGATGTAGATGATCTCTTCAATTGTATGCACTCTTCGGTTTCTGTCATGCTCTTTAGTTTCATGGCTTTGCAATATAATTATGCATAATATTAAAGGATAAACAGCCTGATTCATCAATCTCCCGTTTTGCGAGCCCCTAATAGCGATTCATAACGAATCGCTATTAAGGACTTGCAAACCGGGATTCATGTAGGAATTGCATAAAGAAATGCGATTCCTACACATTCCTTATTTGCGATTAGCAAATTGCTAATCGCAAATAAGGAATAACTCCCCAAAAGGCCCATAGGAATGAATGGGGAGTATTCCTTATTTGCGATTAGCAAATAGCTAATCGCAAATAAGATAGCGAATTAAAGGGTGACAGGGGTGTCCAAAGGACACCCTGTAGCACCCCTTAAATGCAAATTGAAACAGGTGTTGCGCACACACATGTCCAAAGGACATGTGTGTGTGCACCATGCAACTTAGAAAAATGCTTTTAAAAGCATTTTTCTAAGTTTTCGCTATTTACCACGAGGTTTGACCTCGGGGTAAATAGCGGGCCGAAATTGCGAATTCGCAATTTTTAAATGGATGATGAATTGCATTTAAGGAATCTCAAATAGAGATTCCTTAAATGTAATTCCTCGCAAAATAGCGAAATCGCTATTACCGATTTTTGCATTTGGGATGATGAATCCCAAATGCAAAAATAGCGCTCGCAAAGGGCCAGATTCTCAGAATCTGGCCCTTTGCGAGCCGATTTCGGCTTGATGAATCAGGCTGAAAGCATTTTAGCCCGCTGCCCATGACTATAATGGTTATTAAAGGCTCTCTTCCTAAGTTGTAGACATAACTGCAGGTGAGTGGAAAATAGAAAAGCAGATGACCTTCTCCAACAGCTACATTGCAAAAATGGCGTTTCTTTGTACTCATTGCATGACGCATGCCAAATTAACAAGTCTAGGTATTTTTAGGTCAAGCAATTCACTTAGGAAGAGTGAAGCTAGACAGACACCTGCATGCACCTTCATGCACACATGCATTGTTTGTATGCCTCCTTTATTCTTAAACCATATTTTTCATGAAATTTGGTTTGCATCTAAGACAGCGGTGGCTATCAGAATTTGTTTTAAAGTTCCCAATTTGATTAGACTTCATAGCATATATGTATGCTTACAAAGCATTCGACTAACTGTGAGGCAAGAGGTGTGGCAGAGGAGGAGAAGCAAAGCATTATCTGTAAATAATTAAATAACTGAACAAACAAACAAATAAGAAAGTTCAGGGCTCACAAATGTTCTTAAGTGCCGGCAGTGCTAATACCGAATCTAGCAGTGCCCAGTTAACCAGGCTGCCAAGCACCAGCCGGCTCTAGTAAGCGCGGTAAGGTGGTGGGGCAGGGTAGGGCATGGCAGGGGGGTAAGCCGACGGACTATGGAAGAGCTAATATTCATTTATTTAACTAAACCTCTTCTGTCATCCGTCAGCTTCCCCCTTGCTGCGCCCCCCTCGCCCTGCCACGCCCCACCGTGCTTACCTGAGCTGGCCGGTGCTGCTGCCAAGTTTTGATTGCAACTTCTGCCCCTTACTTTCACCACGTTACCCTTCCTGTCTTTTTTTCTCGCATGTTCTATATCATCCTTACTTTTTGTCTTTGTCTCTCTTTTCCTGTCGTTCTCATCTTCTTTCTCTTCCTTTTCTACCTCTCTCAAGGTCAAAGTGTGAGGATGAAAAATAAGTCTCTGGGCCCCAAACTTAGTAATGGGGCCCGCACTTGCAACCACTAGCAAAAACTGCAAGATGTGATGGTAAATATATTAGTGGGATGCAAGTGCAACTTACTTAAATACCATATGTGTGATAGTTACTTGCAAGCGATCTCAATGGTTTTATTTTTAAACCTTCATAGCATTCCTCATCTTTTATCTCTTTTCCAACATTTTATTTCTCATAAGGAGGCCTTTGGCTCCTTTCTTGAAGCCTTGATTTGTTTAATTTCAAAGAAAGACAAGGATCCCCCTTCCTGTGCTAATTAGCATCCCATTCCTTTAATCCATTTAGATTGCAAGATCTTTAGTAAGGTTCTCGCTCTTCGTATTAATAAATTTATTCCTGACTTGATTGGTTATGAACAGACTGGGTTTGTCAAAGGTAGAACGCTTGTAGATAACTCCAGAACTTCTTTAAATATTATATATCTATCTTCTAAAAGTTCCTCCCCTGTTGCGGCTATCACCCTGACGCAGAGAAAGCTTTTGAGCAAATTCACTGGCTTTTTATGATGCGCACACTCAAGTGGCATGGCTTTGGTCCTGTTATTTTATTACTTAGCAGTTTGTAATATTCTTCCCCTACTACTTTGGTTTTTGTTAATTGATTTCAATTCCCCTACTTTAATCTTCAGCGAGGCACTCACTCGGGTTGTCCTCTTTCACCTTTGCTTTTTATTTTATCTCTTCAACCTTTTCTTCATTCCCTTAGACACTCTTCTGCTTTTTGGGCTTTACACATAAATCGATTAACATCAAGTTCACTGCATATGCAGATGATATTCTGCTATATCTTTCTGACCCTTCTACTTCTTTACCCGCTTTCACAGATCTTTTTATCTTCCTATGCTGCCCTGTCCGGCTATAAATTAAATTTTTCTATATCCGAAGTCCTCCCATTAAATAATTATTGTCTAAGAAGTATGTTTGAAGGGAATGATCTTAAATGGAACACTGATTGCATTACATGTCTGGGAATAAAATATTCCTCCTCAATTGCTGGAACGGTTCAACTTAATTTGGATGATGTACTATTAAAGGTATCTGGTATGGCAGAGAAATGTTTTCCTTTATTCTTGTCGTGGTGGCGCAGGCTGGACAGCTCCAAAATGATGATGCTTCCAGTTATTAATTTTTATTTGTCTATGCTACCAGGACGACTTCCTTTAAAATTCTTTAAAAATCTTAATGTCATTTTGAATAAATTCATTTGGTATACCCAGAAAGCGTGTATATCTGCTTTGTCTGCTCCTAAAGAAAGAAGAGGGGATAATTTTCCAAATTTTCATCAATACCACTCCTCCTTTTTACTACGTCAAGTTCTGTCTTAACTTTCTTCCTGGGATGATCCCCCTGTATTGGTATGGTACAAGTTGGAGGAATCTGTTATCCATCCACTTCCCTTCTCCTCATTAACTAATTTCACTCACTCCCCTCGCTCGTTTAAGTCCCCCAGTATTTCCCAACTTGTTTCAACATTTTATCCAGTTCTTACAAAATCTCATTCACCTTGACAGATATTCCTAGACTCCTCTAAATGGCATAATAAGTTCATTAAAATCGCTAATCGTACCATCTTTTGGAAGGAATGGATTGTCAAAGGGAATATCCAGGTTAAACACTTAATGCAAAATATGCAGTTTTTGTCTTTCCAGGATATTCAATCTAAGTTTGGCTTACCTGCTACCTCCTTCCTTAAATTTGAATCTCTACAACTGATTTTAACTTAACAGTTTTCTCTTATCTCTAAAACTCCCTCCTCCTTATCCGACCCTCTGTTAGAACCCTTACCTACTCCCCTTTCCGTTTGGGCCTCCCACATATATAAATATCGCCATTTCTCTTTTCCTACTCGCCCCAAAGGTAAAACTGACATTTTATGGGAAACAGATTTACAACTTACTTTTTCTACGCACACATGGAACTCCATTTAAGCTCAATTCACCACACTTCTTGCAATGGTAGCATCCCTCAAACTCTTTATTATTTTTATCAGAGATTATTTTTAACCCAAGTTCAGCTCCGACCTATCACCCAATTGTTGGTCCTGTAAGAATACTTATGGCACATACATGCATTCCTTTTTTCATTGACCTAACATTTTCATTTTTAGGACAAAAGTATGTGAATCAATTGCCTCCATTTGCTCCACCAACTTCCCTTTTGATATCCACTCAATATTTCTGGGTAGTAATTCAATACATTGGTTCGGTGCACGTAAATTGGGCTTTATTGTAGATTTAATAATTGCCATTGCTTTTCAAGTAAATACATCCAATTGGAAAAAGGCTTCCAAAGTTCATTTTTCTGCTTGGTGGAATCTTTTATTGTACCATCACAGGCTAGATAGATAGAGCCTCTGTAACTACAACAACTCCTTCGAAAACTAGCTTTTGGTCTCCACTCACTAATCACCTATCCTCCTGTACAATAAGTACCAGAGATAGCAATTTTGTATTTCAGCCGCCATGAGTACTGTTTTACATCTTTTTCACATTGTTCATATATTATCGGTACGTATACTATTCTTTAAGATGTTATATTACATAATATTGGAAAGTCTTGTTAGATCACTTGATAATGTTGTTGATTCTTTTTATCTTCCTTTTTCTCTCTCTCTCTCTCTTTTTCTTTTCTCTCTTCAGTTTTTTATTTCATCCCCTATAAAATCTAAAAAGTGCTAATCATGTAGTAGTAGAAAGCTTTATTCGGTTTTAAGACAGGATAAAATCATAAAAGCAACAATCATGGTATACATTTCATACATAATCATGGAAATAGAATAAAAATAGTATTAAACATTGTATGTACGTTGACAAAAATAAAGTCTTTCATAACTAAAGTTATTAGATAAAAAGTTTGGATTCCGCAAACTAGTTGAGTAGTATCAGACATAATTACTATAAATGCTTCAGTTTTCAGCCAGGGAATTTAATAAAACATTGGAACTACAGTTGATCATGTATGCGACGAATTTTCAAGCAATTTTTAAGAAACATAGCTATACATTTGGCATTTGATACTGATTCTAGATGTTGTAACCCCATAAGGGCAGGGCGGCATCTTCTCAGACCCTGGGATAGCAATATTGGAACAATCCAACGCTTGCGTGGTAATTCATAAAATTTACAGAACAACAATACATGAATATTGGACTGTTCAGAAATACCATCACAAGGGCACCGGATAATTGAAGTGGACCAATCGTGTCTCTTTGGAAATGTAACCAAACGGAAAAACATATTAAGCCTAAACCGTGTCCATTAATATTTTTCATTGCTGGTCAGACAAAAGGCGAGATACCGTTGGATGCCCTGAGTACATTGAATAGTTAAAATTTGTCGATTTGAAACTTTATTAATTTCTTGGGATATGCGCAGTTCCCTTAAGTGTGACAAACATAACAATCTCAAGGTCTTTCTTGTAATAGTAGATAAAATAGCAGGTTCTTTAAAATATATAGAAAGAACCAAATCCTTAAGAAAGTTGTGTACAAAGGACAGCCACGGAATATCTGACCAATTGTCTAGACCCAAACAGTCTGAGATTAACGCACGTGTTAAGCTACACTGCTCCATTGACCAAATACGGTGCCATAGTAATATTGGCTGAATTTTTGTGTGATCAGCAATGTAATCCATGCCCAGTTCGACATGGCAAGCAAACGTTGGAGAGCACTGTGGAACAGCCAACAAGTAACGAATATGACACTTAGCATAGTATATTTGCATAAGTTCTTTTGGGGGAGGTTTACCTATTTTACGTGCAAAGGCAATAAGGGCAGAAGTAGCTCTTAAAAATAAGAGATGCCTACTAACGATGGCCGGTTTCCAAGAAGAAGTATTATCGAATAAAATACCTAAGTATGGGTATGTCTTGGTGCAGTCCAACTTGGCTTCTTCAATGAGTATCGATTTCTTCTTGGCTGTCTTTTTACCAAAATGCATAGCAAAGGTTTTTTTTAATATTGACCATTAGGTCCACTGAAACCATGAATTTGCAGTAGGAATTTAACTGGGTCTGAAGTTGTAATGGGGTTCGCGCCATAATCACCGCGCCGTCCGCAGGGATGGGACGACGGGCGATTGCTGGTAGGTCCTGACTCCCCTCTAGCATGGCCTTCTCGAGACCATTCGTGTAGAGGTTAAATAGAAAGGGAGCCAGGACACACCCCTGTCTAACACCCTTTGTGACTGCGAAAGGAGGAGTAAGCTCCCAAAGTCAAGTCAAAAGTCAAAAAGTTTTTTATTTGCTTTGGTACTCCACTGAGGACCACAAATTTGAAGACAGTTTACAAACATAAGCATAAACATTAATATAACACTAAAAAAGATTTTAAAAATTTATAAAAGTTATAGCAAACCCATTCGTGAATCGGATATTTACATAATAATAGTAAGTTGTTTACTGTAGTAATGTTGCATTTCTGATAAATAGGTTCAAGATATCTTTTACGCGCTTTTACAACAGTTGCGTGAGGACATACAAACAAGATATGCACAATATCTTGATCACCACCTAAACAGAGGTTACAGGTAGGGGAATCTCCAATTAACCACTTAGATGTGTATGCGGAAACAGGTAAGATGCCTAAATGCAACATAATTATGGACCTTCTTGCTCCATGTGTAAGACAAAGCCCCAAATATGATCGTAATTGCTTATATTCCAGCGACTCTAAGTAAGTTTTGTATGTAGATAACTTACTACAATGCATAAAATCGAGATCATAGCTTAATCTTGGAGTAAAGCATTTCAAAAAAAGTTTTAACTGGGATTTTGACCATGATAACAGAGGAGTAAGCTCCCCGTTCACCCCAAATCTCACCCTGGCCGAAGCTTCCGAATACAGCTCGCGTAGGAAGGATATTATCGGTGGGTCTACGCCCAGTTCTGTTAAGATTGACCACAGCCTTGATTGTGAAACACAGTCAAAAGCTGCAGTCAAATCCATGTAGACCAAGTGGAGATTGCCTTTCTTAGCCTGGGCATATTTCCCAATAAGAAGGGAGAGATTCAACGCCTGCTCCACAGTGCCCAGGCCCTCCCGGAAGCCGTATTGCAGGTCTGTCATGATGTTGTTGTCCTCAGACCAGGCACGCAATCTATCTAAGATCAAGCGACCTGCGACTTTACCAAAAGAATCCATGAGGGAAATGGGCCTGTAGCATGCGGGATTGTTACGGTCACCCTTCTTGAAAATTGGCAGCAGAGTAGAGGTTGACCAAGATTTTACAAGTCCCCCTTTTAGTGCTGCTTCAATTACTCTGGTCAGTACTGGCAACCAGAGCTCCTGAGTATGCGTGTAAATATCCAACGCTACACCGTCCGGCCCAGGGGCTTTGCCAGGCTTCGAGGATGACAGAGCATTAATTACCTCATCGTGACTAAGAGATAGTTCAATAGGATAAGGTGGTATATATGTACTTTCATTTAGATTAAGACCTTCAGCTGAGAATATTTTTGAAAAGTGGGAGACCCATGCCTCTGCAGTGATTGCTACCTCAATACTGGAGCCAGTGTTCACATCATTCAGTAAGGGTGAGTTGACCACTTTCCAGAACATTAAACTATCCTTTCTATTACAACTCTTGTGGAGCTTCACCCACAGATATTTTTTCCTTTCTTGCCTACATTCTTTTTTAGCCAAATTATAAAGCTTTCTCAGCTTCCTAATTTCAAGCTGATCCCTCTCGGGTTTATATAAGGCTATTTTTAGGGTCGAAAGGGCTTTACGACATTCAGAATTAAACCACCCTTTTTCATGCGAGACATTCTGCTTTTGTTTACAAAGCAGCTCCTTGCTAATTACTTTGGTAATATTAATAAAACTGGTCAAAATCTGATCTGCAGAGGAATGCAGATTTAGTCATGTTTCTAACATAGGAAGGGCTCTGGTAATGACCTTAGTTGTAATAACGTCCGGATCTACTTTGGCCCATTTAACCGAATAGCCATTAGTTTTATCTATACTTATGGCTCTTTGGTTCAATAACCCAGGGTTACCAGTTGTGTCTCGACCAGTTTGCACTGAAATGGTGACACTGTTAGGGAAATGGTCACTACTAATATCATCACCAGTAAAAAATGTAAGCAGCTCATCCTTCATATGATTAGAAATCAAAATAAAATCGATTATGGTGTTACAGCCCCGGCCGTGAAAGGTAGGGGAGAAGTCAATTGGGCGTTCAGCTAATTCATTCGCAAACCCCAGTCCTAGGATAAAGAACTTTTCATTTAGGATATTCCCAGCACTGGAGTGTGCGAAATGTGTTAAAGGTCTCCCACCCTTATCCACAATACCACAATTTGGATTAATATATTCTTTACATAAAGTAATGTTAAAATCGCCACCCCAAATCAATTTAAAAGGCAGGGAGGAACATCTATTCCGGTGCTCATCTAGTATAAAGGTTATCTTATTTAGGATTTTCACAAAATCTGGTGGTGACAGATTGTTATAGAAATTTACCAGAAAATATGTATGCCCTTGATTCACTGAGAGTTTTATTATCTGGTAATTCTCTTCAGTTGTTATTTCTACAATTTCCTTGAATGAAAGGGTATTAGATATATATACTGATAAACCTCCCTTGGGTCTACCAAAAAGGGAAGGACGTGCACTTGAGTGATACAATCTATTCCCCTGAAGATGGATAGCAGTTACCGACCATGTTTCCTGGCGGCATACTATATTATGGTTTCTAATTATTTCTAGCCAGTTAAGTTGGTCGACTTTAGAACGCAGGCCTGCTATGTTCCAAAATAGGATAGAAAGGGTCAAGCTACTAGATGATAGTACCTTAGGAGGAAGATGCGGTTGTTTGGAATAGATTTGAGTTTCCGCAATTTGACCCTGAGACAACGGAGAAGGATCTTGTATTAGGTTCCAGGGCCCTTCAGTCAAGATACTATTTGCCAGGGCCTTATTTGAAAGGTCGCTGGAAGGTATAAAGCTGCCACAGTAGTCCTCAGATAAAGAGACGTTTTGGGGTATGGTCGGCTTGTCAGGGGGGCGCAAATTAAAATTATCCAAAGGTGTTGGGGTGGTTATTAGTCATTCGATATCGTCTATACCTGACAAAATGTTAAATCGATTCTGGGTGGGGATCAGAAATGGTTGTGGTAACAGTTGATGATTAAAACTGCGTTCCTGAGTAGGAAAATTATTCCATAGTGAGGAATAGTAATTACCTGGAGGCTTGAAGTAATCATTCTGATATTGGAATGAGGGTCTATAGTGATCAATCTGGTGTAAGGGTAAGGACCTAAAGCAGGCATCCTGGTGTTGGGATAGAGGTCTGAGGTGATCGTCTCGTTGATCAAATTGAGGCCTAAAGAGATCAACCTCACGTTGTGATGGGGGTCTAATGTAATCATCCTGATGATGGACCGGCGGCCTGGGATTAATGGGGTTTATCAGATTTCTGGGATAAAAGTAAGTCAAATCACGGGCTGTGATTGCATTACTGCCATTGGGAGGAAACCAATCTAAAATATAACTGACTGCCCTTGTATCTCTAAAATTTATTATAATGATGTCCCCCGTAATATTTTTTATGCTAGGACCTAACCAGGGAAGGCGCCTGACATATAGAATTTCACCGTTCACGTTAGGAGGAAGTGGTCGGTTTTTCCTAAGCCAAAATATGACTTTGTTTTTTTAGCTGATTTTGGTTTTCATTTTTATCATCTTTGCCATCCTCCAAGACCGGGACTCCGGTGAGGACCACCACAAGTGGAGCTGCTTCCGGACACAGTTCCCGATTGTGCCTCTTAGGAACGGATGGCCTCACCGAATCTTCGTGGCCGGTAATTTTTTGAAGATTTCCAGGAGGATTAGATTTTCCACCATCCTCTGCCACTTTAACACTACTTTTCTCCTTTAGCTGGAATGTTTTGGAGGGCATTGGTTTTGGGGTTTTCGGGTTAATTTGATTTGTAGTTTTAGCCACCATTTGATCAATAACATTTGGGGGCAATACGGTAGTTGTAGACACTAATGGGGGCACTGAAACACCCCTAGTTCCTTCTTTGATTTCATCGATTGCCTGTTCTAAGTTCCCCAGTTGATGGGCTATTTTTTGTAGTCTCTCTACCAAGGGCAATGTGAGAGACCTGACTAGTTTTTCAATGCTTCCCATTAAATCAATACCGGATGGATCTCGGGAAGGGAAGGGAGATTCAATAGCTGGTGCGGGTAATGTGGGTGCATCAGATGAGGAGCTCTTAGGTTTGGCACAATCAATGAGACTGATCTCATTTATCTGTGATCTACTACCTCCCTTTTTCCTTCTTTTCGGGGGAGGGCCTTGTGGTCGTGGCTTTTTTGAAGGTTTATTATGTTTTTTAGCAGTCTCTAACACTGGTGACGATATATCTACCAAGGCTTCTGCCTCATGCGTCATGTTACCTAAAGAGACAGAGAGATTTATGAGCAAGTCATTATTTAGATTGGGAGGAGGGGTTATGTCTTGGAAGAGTAGTGGAATGCTATCTCCAAGCGAAACTTCAGGACCCTCACTTTCGCCATACATACTGGGAAGTGGGGATATGGCTAGCTGTAGCAGGCCCAGAGAAGAACGTTTGTTCTTAATTAGCTCAACAGAGCGACGTCTCTCGGCCCGCCGTTCAGCAAGTGCGATGTCCCTATCTGTTTCTGTGACAGCCCTGATAAAATAATTGTCTAGTGTCCCTTGTTTTTCTCCTCCACCCACCGAGGATGTTGCTATGGGGACAGGTGAGGTCATTGTGGCAACTTAGTGCTGTGGATACTTAGGCAGAACACACTTAAGCAATAATCTATTCGCAGACCTAACTGTAGACACACATTTCACAGTACCCAAATAATTAAATATGCTATATAAAGGCGTAGGTAGATCTGGTTACTGGAAGCAAATACACGTTCTAAGAATCACGCTATCCTCGCCGTGGGTAGCACATCTAAGGGGGGGGTCCAGCCCGGCCTCCTCCGGCCTATGAGGGCCTAAGAGGGCCCACCCTTTGCCCGGGCTTAGCCCCGGCCTTCGTCCCGCGAGCGCGAGCCACTTGTCACTGAAATAGGAGGAGTAGATGGGGGCGGGAAGAGGACCAGCTGCGGCAGATTGAGCTACGCACTGCCCGCTGGTCCTCGCAGTCCCGCTGGGGTCCAGAATCAATCTTTTCAAAGCCCTGGAGCAGTGTCTCTACACTCGAGGGGCACCCGCGGAGCGGGGGCCGCGAGAAGTGGACTGGCGTCCACGGGGCAAAGAAACAGGCACAGCAATCCAAAAGGGTCGGGCCCCTCAGCACAACACAACACGATACAGGAATCCGTAGGGATGATGTCAGCTCGGTCCTTTAATCTATCCGGGAGATGGGGGCAGGAAGAGGACCAGCTGCGGCTGATTGAGCTACGCACTGCCCGCTGGTCCTCGCAGTCCCGCTAGGGTCCGGAAAAAATCTTTTCAAAGCCCTGGAGCAGTGTCCCTACACTCGAGTGGCTCCCGCGGAGCGGGGGCCGCGAGAAGTGGGCTGGCATCCACGGGGCAAAGAAACAGGCAGAGCAATCCAAAAGGGTCGGGCCCCTCAGCACAACACAACACGATACAGTGCTAATCTATTATTGTACATATTTGTTTGTACTCTGTTTTTAACATTGGTTTTTGTTCTCGATAATGTATGGAATTTCAAGTTTTTCATGTACATTTCTTGTAATCCTCTGTACATCTTTTATGAATATTATCATAATTTTGTACCTTGCTCTTTATTTATTTCAATAAAGCTCTCTAAACAATAATAGCATTCATGTTGTCCCACTAGCCGCCAAATGTCAGTGTGGCCGCATACTCACATGGTCCAGATTTCCAACCATGTCTTTCAGGCAACCATGTCACTGGTGCAGCTTTAATAAAACATGTCGTGGAATATAAAACAGAATTCTCGCGCTTCCTACCACTGCAGAAAGAAGCCTGAAATGTCACTCGCCGATCATGAGAATGGTCCAAAACCTGTTTGTGCGTGTGTGGTGTGTGTGTGTGTGTGTGTGTGTGTGGGTGTGGGGGGGGGATGCTTTGTTCCTTTTTCCTCTTCTACGAGAGCTCTTAGTATGGAGCGTGGTGAACCAAAACACACTGTGGTTCAAGGTGTCAGAGCAGTTTTATTGAAAGAGAAAGGAAATGCTATAAAATGTGGCCTCAGAGTTTTTTCTTCCCACACTTTAACACCCCTGTCACCCGTGGCATTGTTACTGACCCGTGCTAAGCTAAGCTAAAGGATAATAAATTTACAGCCATGCCCCCGTCCTAAGGGGTCGAGTTATCCTCTCACGCCTCCCTGGCCATTTCTGTGGGTATTTGTCAACCAGCGCTGGCTTTCGAAATAAATGAAACGGGCAGAAAATTACAAAAATATCATCCCCTAAAGGAAATGAATGAAGCCCTTTTGTTCTCCGGTAATAAATAGATGCCACGGGCTTATAGCACTATTTTTATATTATGTTTGACAGGGTCACCATTTCCAGTTCATTAAGGGACAGCTTGAAGACTATTTGCTCAATCATTTATGTGTGTACTGCCTTCCAGCAGCAAATGTAAACAGACATATTTTGGGTAAGTTAAAATGCTGGTTAGTTTCTTGCTAAAGATTATCATTTAGGAAGAACAACAGCAAATGATGCGGGTGCATGTTAAAGAGCATTGATGGATTTTATGATAATCGCACTTACTATGCCCAAACAATATGATTTATGTTTCCAACCTTTTTTATTGAATTGTAGTCCATCCCCTTGGCGTGGCTCATATTATGGTCTTGCAGGACTCGTTGATGAATATATCCTAGGCAAAGGTCAAACAAAGCAATAATCGCTCACTTTCTCAATTGAATGCCTCCTCGTAAATCCTCTCAGTGTAATGGAAGTACAGAGAGGTCAGTGCAATAGCTTTTAAGGCTAGGGGATAGAGGCTGTGCTGAATTTTTTCAAACCTTCCAACAACATGTTTTAGGTGTGCCATGCCTTTGCAACTTGTTAGGCACTAGTTACAAATTCAATAGAGTGGAACCATTTTCTAAATATATAATGTCATAATTCTGCAGTGAGAACATCTCTCTGCAGACCCAGATATAAGTATTTCATTGCATTCTTTGTTTGTACACTCTCTTGCTCTTGTTCACTTTCAACACATACAAACACTAACCCCTCATACATACAGACATGCAGCGCGTTGCACACAGACACGCATGAGCGTGGGCACACTCTCACTACACTCTCACTAACACTTGCGCATAAACTCAGAGAAAAAACACAATAGCACACATCTACCTTTTATTGCAAAATCATTTTGTTAAACAAACGTCAGTAAGGGAAAACAAAGGTACACCACATTCAGTAAATGTGAATTTGACTGACTTTGCGTGGGGTAGACATTTGAGGCAAGATTCATGAAGTGCTTGCGATCTACTTTGCGTCTCGACAGGCGACTCAAGGCAAACGCAAGTCCTTAAATCAGGTTCACTATGCCACACAGACCACCGTGCGTGGCTCTCTGTGGTTTAGTAAATCTGGAGTAATGCAACGCAGCGCAAGTCGCTGCCTTGCTTTACTCTGCACTGGGAAGGCGCTCCATGGGTGGAGCATAGGTGTGTGTGTGTATGTATGTATAGATATATATATGTTTTCTTTTCACAGTAATGAAGTTTAAACATTAAAAAAATTAACATAATGTAAAATAAATAATTTTGTTAGTTATTTTGCACTAAATATATATTTATATAAACACATATAAGTGTATTTATATATATATATATATACATATATCCCAAAAAAATATACACATATACATGTTTGTGGGTTTAAATAATTATATATTTATATATAGCATTAAATATTAGAGGAATTTATTTAATTGCATTATATTGCATTTATACATCAAAATATTTAACATTTGCTACTCTAAACTTAATTTATATTAAAAAATCTATATTTTTCATATATATATACATGTTGTACAATAATAGTGCCAACGATACTTTTGTTCCAATATTTTTGTACATACCATTATCAGTATAGGGACACAATATTTTGGTAAACAATAATTTTTACATGATATTTGTGTCTAACGAGATTGTTTAGGTCCAAATTGCATCAGTGATCCAAATATATCTTTGGCCTTGTGACTCATGGAAGGGAGGCACATGTGGAAGTTACAGCATTCTTCATAAATCAGTCATAGTAATGAATGGAATAAAGTATTGGAAATAGAACCCTTGATGATATGGTGCTAGCTGGATTGCTTAATGTTTCTTTAAAGTAACAGTTGTAATGTAATGTAAATGCAATTCCCACAAAATCATTTTCCCAAAAAGTACCGAATAGCAGCTGCCCAAACTATAAAATAGGAAAACTACAACTGACAACTATAAACAAATGAGTTGTTGTAACAAATACTGAAAAATGTGTTTCATGTATTCAACAACTAAGACTTAATTTTAGATGGGCGGATGTTGGGCATCTACTATTTAAAACAAAAAAATGTATAGCATCTTTTATAGTGCGAACATGACCCTTTCGGGTATCAGAGCGCTGTACATCAAAAAACACAGGTGAACATGCAAGAAGAATATATAAGGGGAGGAATAGAATAGAACTAAATAAAACATAGAAATATATTCAAAGAGGCACTAAAGTCTGGGAAGGATGTGTCTTCATTGGGGAGGAATCTGTTTATTAGTAGAAACCTTACTTCTTGTTTGAAGATGCCAGTTGGGGAATTGGATCTCATCTCAGGTGGAAGCTAGTTCTGAATTTTATGGCGTCAATATAAGGGAACCTGTGCTTCTTAAAGATCTGTTATCACCTGCTAAGACAAGTTTCTTGGCCATGTAGGTTAAAGTGCTGTGGTGAAACGCCTTATGAGTCATGCAAGTAATTTTTAGATGAATCATTGCTTATTAGGTAACCAGTTAAGCACTTTAATGTCTAGGGTGATGTGATTGCTTTGTTTTGAGCCTTTGATGAGTCAAGCCACCGTTTTGAAGGTTGCCTTCCACTAAGTCAGTTTATCTTTGGATAGTCCAATGAGGCTAGCACTCCCATAATTTAGCGTGGAGATCACTAGTGCTTGAACTGCTGTTGTGAGATCTGTAGTGGGATGAAAAGGTTTTATTTTCTTTAGTGCGTGCAGTTGGTAGTTGGCGTTCCTTGTGGAGTCACTTATGTGATAATGCATCGAGAGGTAATTGTTCAAGATTAGTCCTAGAGATTTGGCTTAGGTATGATGTGTAAGGTACAGTTCAGGGCTGTTAGGTGCGAGAGACAGTCTTTGACATTATGAGTTTGGTTGGGTGGTAAGATTAAGAGAAATTCAGTTTTTGGGACGTTCGGTTTTAGGTCGTTATGAGCTAGGCAGTGTTGAGTTTTTGACAGTGTGTTATCGAGGCTGCTGAAGTCTTCTGGAGAGTTGTTTTCATATAAAGATGAGTGTCATCTGCATACATGTAGTATGAGATGACAGGGAGTTTGAGGATTTCAGTCAGGCGTTCCATGAGTAGTTTGAGCAGGGTGGAGGTGAGTGAAGAGCCTTGAGGAATGCTAACCGTGACTGGCATTTGGATGGATAGAGCATGATAGATCATAACTCTTTGAGATCTGTTGTGTAGGAATGATGAGAACTATTTTAATACAGTGCCAGAGAGACATATCCTGTGTTCTTCTCTGGCAATCTCTGGTTCCACTGTCTCATTTAGAGGTGGGAATAGCATTGCATCTCCAATGGTAAAGACTGAGTTAACTCAAAATTTGATTTTTTTTTCAAGGTTGGTCCCTATGCCACAGGGGCATCAAATCCAGGTTTCAAATGGCATGTTCCATGTAGACCAGACTATGCACTGCCATTATTTCTCATTCACAACCACTGTGTAAGACATGACAAAGACAGGAAAAAGAAGACAAAGACCCACCCGCCCATTTACCAGGAGACAACTGTTAGGGAGTCAGGATCAAGGCCGTTCTGATTTACATAAATAACCCCCTATTTGTAGGATTGTTTTTGGAAGCCAAAAATTGCTGGTTATCTTGGATGAAAGGATGGCTGTCCATCAAATAATTTTCATGGAAAATCCTCATGCCTTGATGATAGTTCTTTTTGCAAAAAGATCCACACCAAGTGAACTGAAATCTCGAAATGTGTTGTGAGTTCATCACAGGGCTGGCGGAGGTGGAACTCCCGCTCCTCGAGGACATTGTCGGGCCATTCCCCATAGTCATAAAGATAACGCGATAGGAGTAAGACTTATTTCCTCTAAAATCACTTCTTTATATAACAATCATTCTGATAGTATGCATGTTGATAAACAGCAATTTTGCATAAATAGAAATCAGTTAATTTTAGGCTTTTCTTGCAACTGAATCAGTGTCTGGCTGTAAGTGAAGATTTTGAGAAAATGCATAACGAAATGTATTTTCTCTGCTTCTCTGTCCCCAGTGATTCATTGGGAGAAATGCAAGCCTCCCTTGCCAAGTTTAATGATTCACTGTGGAGCCAGATATAGCCCTGTTTGGCAAGCATTACCTTCTCACTCAAATTTTACATTATTTTAAACAAATTGGTTTGATCTCCGAGGCCTTCTACCCTGTGGATAAGGGAGTTAAAATGAATTAGTTACTCGCAGCAGCAAAGGGATGCTCCATTAAAGTTAGACTATACATTGTTGTAAAAAAGTGGTGAAATGCTGCTCCACAACAACAAAGTGCATACATATTAGTTGCTAAAACTGCCTGTTTCATGGACTTAGATTACTACACTGTAAACATATTATGGCTGTTCTGCAGTAATAATTAGTTTGAAACTAGGAGCAAAAAAATGCATCTAGGATGAAAAGAGATAGCAAGATTATTCATCATCACAAGAGAAAGGTTTTTTATGAAATTAACTGAGGGCACCGTTTTACTGTACGTGAAACCTCCTAACACAGCAGTGTGCAAACCTTTCCCATTTTTTGTGCCAATAAACATTGGATTAAAAATACGTTATTCATTCAGTGTTACGGGAAAATCAGTTGAAAACATTTAGGGGCTCGAAATTAATTCCCCCAAAATGATTTTCCTGAGATTAATCCCGAAATAATTAATGGTCCCCGATTTATCACAGAGAACATATACAGTGCACGAGCTAAACAGAAGAAACATTTTAAGACCTGGAAATATTGCGAAGAGAGATCTGTTGGACAGCCTTAGTAAGATCGTATAATTCACATATTATGTCGAGTTCAAGGCAGATGCTAGGTTAGACATGTCTAGACCTAGGGATTCCTTCGTGTTTCGAGCTGGTATGCAACTTGAGTTTTCGTGTGGCAGAGGTAGATTCCTCAATGCTGAAGCAGGTAGGGTAGATGGGGAGAGACTAAAACCAGGAGTGGGACAAATAGCTGAGCGGCAGACACCAAGGTTAGGGTGGTAGGTGAAAATCAGTTGTTGCTCAAATGAGAAAGGCATTCTCTGTTCACTCATGACAATTTTTATATTCTATCCCATAGATTCATCAAGCATAAATTTTGCGATTCCTTATTAGCGAAAAATATAGATTTGCTAATAAGGAATAGCAAAATGTTATGCATGAAGAACTCACTTAAAAAATAGCAATTTCTTAAAATTCCTTCATTGCGACTCGCAAATTGCGAGTCGCAATTAAGGAATACCTCCCCATTCATTCCTATGGGCATAGTGACCCATAGGAATGATTGGGAAGACAATCTCAATTTGCGATTCTCTATTAGAGATTCGCAAATTGAGATTGCAATTTCAAGGGTGCCAGGGTGTCAAAAGGACACCCTGTTGCACCCCTGAAATCTGCATATAGGTACATCTTGCACACACAAACATGCCCTAAGGGCATGTTTGTGTGTAAAATGGAACTTTGACAAATGCACTTTAGTGCAATTTTTCAAAGTTTTTGCAAATTACCATGAATTTCAACTGCATGGCAATTTGCTCCCCCTATTAGCGAAATCGCTAATGTTTTTACTTTAATGCATTGCATTTAAGGAATCTCAATTTGAGGTTCCTTAAATGTAATAGCAATTTAAGTAAGCGCAATTTTGCGATTTCTTTATTTGCGATTTTTGCATTTGGGATGATGCATCCCAAATGCAAAAATACAGGTCGCAAAGGGGCAGATTCTGAGAATCTGCCCCTTTGCGAGTGGTGTTTAGCTTGAAGTATCTATGCCTATGTCATTTACAGGTGTTTGTATTATTTCTAAACTCAAGGGACCAACCAAATAAGCATAGGAAACCATACACTAATAGTAAAAAGCGAAAGATTTATTCGGTTTGAAGAGAAACCAGAGTATAACCCTACACTAATAGGGATTATCGGCCACATGCATCAAGTGATTTAGGAATCTCAAACAGTGCGAATCGTAAAATTCGGCCGTTTGCGATTCCTAAATCACTATTTGGGATGCATTAACAAAAAATACAAGAAATCGCTATTTTTTGCGATTTCTAAAAATGCGATTGCATTTAAGGAATCGCAATTTGTGATTCCTTAAATGCAATGCATAACACTTAAAAAAATTGCGAATTCGCAATTAGGAGGAAAAAATTACCATGAGGTTGGACTTAATGGTAATGTGCGAAAAATTAGAAAAATGCAATTTTGTGCATTTTTCAAACTGTCATGTTGTGCACACACATGCCCTTAGGGCATGTGTGTGCACAACATATGTGCATGGATTGATTTCAGGGGTGCAACAGGGTGTCCTTTGGACACCCCTGCGCCCTTGAAATCTCAATCTCAATTTGCGATTAGCTAATTGCGAATCGCAAATTGAGATTGTCTTCCCATTCATTCATATGAGCCTTTTGGCCCATAGGAATCACTGGGAAGGGATTCCTTAATTGCGATTCGCAAATTGTGAATCGCAATTAAGGAAAATTAAGAATTCGCAAATAAAATTGCGATTTCTTAATGCATACCAATTTGCAATTTCTTAATTGCGATTACTTAATTTTCGCAATTAAGAAATCGCAAATGGGCACTTTGATGCATGTGGCCGGATGTGTTTTGTCCCATACAGGGACACGTATGAAATCTACAATGTGGCAAACAATCAAGGAGCCTGATGGCAAACTCAATTAAATGAGCAAATAGAGATTGCAAAAGCACAACAAATATACAGCAATTTCAGCATAATACAACTACACAAGCCAAAAACTAATTCTCACTCAACAGTTCCACATGAAGCCATGCACCTATGAACAAAATACACAGAACAAGATAGCAGCTTCAATCACATCCCACTTGTGGGGAAGCAACAACAGGGCACATTAATTTTAATACAGCTCACACATTGTCACGCAATCAGCAAGCATAAAAAACTACAAAAAGTAATAAAACAATGAAACACCCACTGTGCATAAAACACATGGCTCACTGTACCAGTGAAACCACCAGTAATATCAAGCAAGCAAATATGGAAGAGACAATGCAATTGAGGGCCCAGTACCTCCTACGCAATCCTAACCACCTTAGGCATATATCACGCAGGGAACCATGGACACACTAGCATAACCTATACTAGATAAAACAAACTCCTAAGCATAAACATATGTGTAGAGGTATCAGAACACAGGGTGCCAAAACATACTACACACAGTACATTTCCTAACACCCAAACAGCAATAGCACATGAATCAGCATATCGCATAAATCACATGAGGGTCCAGGTTGCGCCACTGTACCAAAACCTAAATGTAGCAGCTGCCCACTACTTGCTGGGAAGCTGAGGGTCAAGAACAGGGCCTAAACGCTGCAGCTGGCACTAAGTGCTGCGCAGCTGGGGAAGGCCAAGGTAGGGATGAAGGAGTGCGACTCACTCCTGAGTCCAAAGAACAAGTCCCTAGAAAGGAAAGAACCTAAACGGTGCAGCTGCCCACTACTTGCTGGGCAGCTGTGAAACAAATCTGTGACAGGGGCCCTCACTGGCCCTTAGAAACAAAACTGCGCCACATGGCGGCCTTCCAGGCTCTAGAACAAACGTATATTGGTGGCACAGTTTGGAGCCATCTAGGCCCTGAACATGTTCCAAGTCCCTCGTGGGGATTCTAAGAATCAATGGGGCCTCAGGAGCCTTGTGGGCTCGAAATAAATGTGCTCTCCAAACTGGGGGAGCGGCCCGCTGCCAACCGGGGCTGCTCTACCCCGTGAAATGCCCCCTTCGTTGGAGCATAATGGCTCTGGGGAAACACGGGCCCCCGGGACTTCAAGACCCCCCACGGGGTCCTTGGGATGACGAGAGCTATTGCTGGAGCGGCCCGCTGCCATCTGGGGCCGCTCTAAAGAAGGGGCACCACTCCGGTGCCTGTGTGGCCTTCCCCCCCCGCCCCAGCTATCTTCACTTACCGGCTCTCGGCGGGGGAAAGGCTCCTCTCGTTGTCTTGTGGCGCGGGGCTTCCCTGTTCCTCTCGGGAGCCCCGCGCTGCCAATGGTGGCTGCTGCCGCCTCCTCAGTTCACCCGGGACCCCTCCAGGGACCCGGGGCTTCTGACATGGAGCTGGCGAGGCATCGGGCAAATTCCTCCACCTGGGCTCCCCCTCACTCATGGGAGCCCCGCAACTCTCGTGCTCTTTCCTCCTTCCCGCGCTCCCCCAATCAGAGCGCGGCTGCGGGCGGGACTTCCCTCCAAAGCCGGAAGTCCCGCCCCGCGTCAGGCACTACGGTGCCTGACTTTCTGTGTGCGGCATGAGGGCCACGGGGGTGATTTTCAGGGCACAGAGAGGGGTAGGTACCCGCGAGGTTTAAAATAAAAGTAGAAACAGGGTGGGCACCCGTTAAGGCGCCTACAAAAAGGGGTGGCACCCTGTATAAAAGTATAACTGCAGCCATAACATAATCGGGGTAGGCACCTGAATTCAAAAATACAAATGCGGGCATAATGCAGGGTAGGCTCCTGCCATTAGAGAGCGGAAATAAGTGGGGTGGGCACCCGCGTTGCCATCAATAAAGCCAGCCATGAGGGGTAGGCTCCCTCAGCAACAGGGCAATTTGAAATAAAGCGCTTACCAGGCGCTAGAGGCATGGTAATCACAAGCCCCCCAAAGAAGGACTCCTCAAGACAGAACAGGGTCCCAGCAACAAGCTGGCAACTCAGGACAAGACTTTCAGGGCCAGGAAGAAGGGTCCACAAGAAGTCCATCAGCAATCCAGGGGCGGGGGAGGGCCCAGGGAGGCAAGCCTTTCCCTGGGCCCCAGCAGCAGCATGCCCCTGGTAGATTCAAGTCAGGAAACAAGAACATTTAACATGAGGTCACAGCCTCTTTTTATACACCAAATCCCTTTGTCTCTAGAGTGCAGGGTGGGGGAAAACCAGATGCAGCTGGTTCTGGAGCACTTTGTTTTGCTCAGCCCCTCTCCCTATTCACAGGACAGTCTAGGGTCATCAGTCGCACCACAGGGAGTGGAGCCAGCATTGTGGAGGGAAATCCCAGCCCTATTCAGGTCCCAGGTGCAGCCCCTCCCTGCCATCAACATGCAGATCTCCCCATTCACCACCGGGGCAGACCCATCCTGACTTCTGGAGCGTGGCACTCCAGCCAGCTCCATCCAATCACAAGCCAGACAGTCAATTCACATTGACTGCACAGGCAGGCCAACTTCTAGAAGTGGAACTTCCACACTAGACACATTAAAGCCGCACACATCATTGTGCAGCATTTAATCACACGAGTCCGCACATACCAAACTCAACCTTGCACTCCCCACGCATCAGGAATTACCATGGACGCACACATTCCCTATGCATTCATATGGGAGGGCAGGTCACTCTCACACATGCACTCAGAGAGTGCACGCACTTTACACTGCGCCACAGTGCTAAAGTGCGCAAAGACCAGAAATCATTATACTAATGTAACATTAAAAAGGCAAAAAGTTCAGGGGTGAACCTGCCAGAAGGGCCAAGTCCAGCACATGGATTGTAAATCAATACATATAAATAACAACTTACACCTACTTTTCAATCTCCTTCCTTACCATAGGCATTTCTGACGTTTCTAAAAACATTAGCCCTATTAAATAACAATCAACACAGACTTAGAGAAGCATACACAAAACAAAACTGTTAGATACAACAACAAGCAACTTCACACTGTTCAAAACACTTCTTTACAGAATGCATATCCTACTCGGAAAGGGCATAGACCATGACCCCTTAGAGATTTGTAAACACAATCTCAAAATTCCTTCTATCATTCAGCGACCCTTGCACCTGCAAACCATAAACCAGAGGTGAACTAGAAATGAACATGAAATACACACTCAGACAACTCACTCCTACGTTTGAACAACCAATTCCAAACTTATTTGCACCTAACTGCCTGAATTAATACATTCCACAACTGAAAGACAGAAACATCAATGCACACACGAATTTTGTTGCGTGCATTGCATCCCCAAATGCGATGCAGTGCGCGCAACAACATTTGTTTTATTTATTTATATGTTTACTTACCTGTAAACCTCCGTAATCCATAATTTCTTACCCCCCAACCTGCCCCTCCCCATGTCACCGCCCGGCAGGTACTCCCACTACCGACCGCGGCTGAAACACAGTTACTTCTTATGAACACATTTGAACCATGGAAACAATTTAGCACCTTCTCTTGCAGTGGTACAGGAGGACATACATTTCTCAGTGATGTCTGTGGCAGTGGGACATCTCTGGTAGGAAGCCAAAGATAGGCATGCACACTCAGAGCCTGATTCACAAAGGTAAACTGTGATGTATTCCTATAGGTTCTGTATCGATCCCCCTATTCCTGACCCTGTTCTGGTTAATAATTAACTAGCAGCCATCCCACGGTACAAAAAAAACGTTATCTGATTAAGCCACACCACGGCACAGGAACGCGTTATCTGATTAGGTCATAACGCTTGCCATCTAATTAGGCAAGCACTATTCCTCCAGCCCCTGATAAGGCATACGGAGTTCTCAAAACAAATCAAACCTATGACAACCTGGGAAAATCCCTGCGGCCATTGTTTTGATTTCACCGAGAACTTCAGCAAAAGAATGTGCGAACGAGCCCGTTCGTATGACATCCTTATTGACGTATCCATGTCCATCCTTACGTCAATCTCGGCACCTTACAGGTATAAATATTACCGACATTGCCTTAAGCAAACACACGCGGTGGTGACGAGATCGGAGCAGCGAGACGTGCTGAGGAGCCCAGCAGAGAGCGAAGCCCACACGCGCTGCCCCGCCCTCCTGACGCGCTGAGAACGAGACGCTGCTTTTCTCCTACCGAGAAATCCAGCTCCGGCGCTTCCAAGCGGCCCTCGCAGGCAGCTGGAATATCAAGACCAGAGACGACAGATACCAGCCCTCAACCATTCTAGATCTCAGGTACAGAACTGAACAACCCCTTGCAGAGAATTCTTGAGTCAGTCTCTTGGCAAAACAAACTTAACTTAAACTGCTACTTATCTACTCCCGCCCACGTATTAGGCTTAGGTCAGGTACACTGGGGTAGGCGTGGTTAGAAGCACCAGTTGAGTACGATTAGTCAAATGTATATATGTATGTATCTATTTTATCAGTTTTAAATATCATATGGCTTAGAAACCATATCAATGCTTCTGCAGTATTATTTTATACTCCTGCTTTTATTGTATGCACTTTACTTAACCATAAGTATCGCAATAATATCGATTCATTTCTCTTGTACGAGAAAAGAGACTGATCAATAAATACCATCTTTTATTGAACACGCCCGTCTCTTCCTTTTCTCTACAATCTGGTGAAACTACGAATGCACGTACTGACTGAGTAAAATAAGTTGTCTTTTGTTTTCACACGACTCTAGAGATACACTCTTGATTAGGGGAGAGCAAAGTTGTCATGTTCTATGGTTGTCAGAAACTAAATCCCTTCTTGTCTATCCAGGGAGGTTAAACTCCTCCTTGCCTATTCGAGAAAGTTTCTAGTGAACTCTGAGCTAGCTGGCAAAACCAAAAACTTTAAGTCTAATATCGTCAGTAGAAGATCTAGTTAACCTCTGCCCTAGGTCTATACTATTGAAGATATTATTCCAATGCGCAGAGCCTATTGGGATAATAGGAACTACACTACATGGCGCCCAAACGTTTGGATAGGCGATAAAACTAACGCAAGACATAAGAGTAACTCAGTCGTGCTTTTTCACACAGAACCCCTTTTTTTCCCATAATACTCCAAAGACGTCTGGAGTGGGTGAAAGGTCATATCCGCCAAACCTCGCAGGAGGAGACTCCTATGTATGGTTCTTGGTTTAGTCAACATTAAAGGATACACTGTTCCAAAATATTGTGCATCTAATCTTTGTTTCCATAGAAACCTGATCTGCAAACAAACAAAATAACCTTCCTGTCGGTAAAATGGTAGACAGTGATGATGAAAGGGAGACAGTTAGACTAGCAGCTGAACTCCTAGCAGCTGATAATAAACTGCTACAAAATGACCCGGATATAATAGTCATCCCGGTCAACATAAGAAAATCTATAACCTTAAAACTTATAGAAAATGGACTGACATCGACAGGTGGTACAGTCATATTCGTAATTGAGGCACACGAATGTCGGCAGACAGAGGTATTCTATTCATGGATAAACTTTCCAGCAGCAAACGCTGTAACAAAAGAGTTCCACTATTATAAAATAGAGCAACCACCGGATACCTACACTCCTTTCGAGGAGGTGGAAGTACCACTCAAATTCCAAGAGCACCTGCTCTTGTTTAAAGGCGCCCTAAAACATAATAATCACATCACCAGGCTCGGTCCACTAGGTAGACCAGGAGCAACGTGGCCGGTCCTAGCCGGATATACACCACATCCAGACATTGAAGAAATGCCTGCACCAGATCTTTTAATACAGCTAAAACAACTAATCAAAATACATAGACAATTAGTCCAATATGTAATGCGGACTTCAACAGTCCAACCAGCAAGTAAAATTCCACAGCTGACCCCTCATCAGGGTAACACAAATAAAATTACACCACAGAACATACAGTCCTGTCTGGGTAAAGTACCCGCAAAACGGGAACAAATACCTTTCTGGCTAGCACAAAAAATCACTCAAATAGTGGCGGTGTTTCCAGACACCACCCCGGTAGAAAAACACAGGATTCTGACTATCTGTCTTCCAATGGGAATCGCACCACACGTGGAGGACTGTGACACTTGGGGTACAGTCTTTGCTTCCATATACACAAAAACACATGGTGTACCATCCATGTCAGTAATACCAGATGTGCTAAAACAGATTCAAGATGAATATGGTCCAGAACCCGCTTTAACTCTTGGTATGAAATTACTGAAAGACTTCAAGCAGGTCTCGGCTATATTATTAGCCAACATAAAGGGAGAAGCAGCAAACGTGGCGATCCGCCAAAGGTTAAAAGAGACAGATATAGCAGACCAACCAACTGAAATTGCCAGAATCATAGAGAAATCCTATGAAGAACTAGGAAGAGATAGTCTGGGTGGAATACCGGTAAAACCTCAACTGATTGAAAGTCCTGAGAAGGTATTTATTAAAAATAATTTAAACACTCAAAAAAAGAGCTGGGATGGAAACAAACAATCCAATCCTAAAGAAAAAAGATTCCAGTCCAGAGGAAGGTCTCCTCGGCGGAGAGAAAGATCTCCGAACCAAGGACGCAGGTCTCCCCAAAGTGAGCCCTCTGGGAAAAAATACAACCTTAGAAATAGGGATAATATAAAGAAACCTGATAGATATCAAGATAATGATACACGTCCCTCTCAATCTTTTCAGACTTCCTCGCAGAAATCGGAAAGAAGAGGACGATCAGAACACTGGGAAGAGCACGTCAAGTCCAAAGACAAGGAACCTGCTCATCCAAATAAAAAGTTACAATTTCCAAAAAAGAAGGTAGCCAGTATTAAGGTAGTCAAAGATGCCGAGAATACTGAGGACACAGCTGAAAAACGGAGAATGGGCTCAGACAATGCTAGACAGCGCAGCAGAAGTGAGCATAGCTCGCAAAGTCCTTATGAATCATCTGGAGACAGTGGACACGAATGAATACATTCAGGTGGAAACTGCAGATACCAGAATTAGCAAACCTCATAAAATATATGAAATAACATTACGTATAGAAGGGGATAAGACTAGAAAAATAAGGGGACTATTTTGGGATAATCTGTCCAAGGGCTATGACATCCTTCTAGCTGAACGAGACTGGCCTCCAGAGTTTGTCAGGGAGTGTCCTCATGGCGAAGAAATAATTATGCCTGCCTTCTCAAATCATATTCCAATTCATAAAAAATATACACTTGCTAGAAAGTGGGCAGTAGCTCAAGCTCCTGCTTTATATAAAAATCATGTAGGATGGGATGAGGACTCTCCTCCTCACAAAATCCAGTTAAAATCACAACCTACTGCACAGAGGCTGTACCCAATTAAGCAAGAAGCTAAAAAACAGGTAAAAGAGATCCTAGATCAACTTGAATACCAGGGGGTGATTGAAACTTGCACCTCACAAATGAACAATCCTTTGTTTCCTGTCTCCAAACCAGACAACTCATATCGTTTAGTTTTGGATTACAGACACCTTAACTCATGTTGCAAAACCTTTGCAGTACAAAACTCGTATAGTGCTGCACTAATGAATAACATAGTGCGCAAAAAATACAAAACAACATTAGACATCTCTAATGGATTCTTTTGTCAAAATATAGCACCAGAGAGCAGATATTTGACTGCGTTCTCGGTAAATGGCTCGCAAAAAAGTTTCTGCCGTTTACCCCAGGGGCACAAGAACAGCCCAGGATTATTCTCAAAGAGAGTAACAGAATTACTACAAACATACGATGACGAGGCATTATCATATGTCGACGGCATTTACCTAACAGATGATGACTTGGATACTCACTTGAAGAGAGTGAACACCATAATACTTGGGTTCGCAGCAGAGGGTTACAAATTCAACTTTAAAAAATCAAGAATTGCCCATCTAACAGTCCTGTTTTTAGGATATGAATTATCAAGTGAAGGCAAAAGCCTGGCTGACAATTTCCTAGAGAAATGTGCTGTACTACAAGCTCCTAGAACACTAAAAAACTTACAATCAATTCTAGGCTTCCTAAACTTCGGAAGAACATACATTGCAAATTACGCAGAAAGGGTTAAACCCCTTTATGATCTAATAAAACCAGATTTTAAAAGAATCAATTGGACTCAAAAACACACAGAAAATGTGAGATCTTTACAAACAGACATGTTAATTAAAACAAAATTAGAAACACGTGACAACACACGCAATCTTGTGATTCGAGTCATCCCAGGAAGATGCGGATTCACATACCTGACCTCTAATGAGGGAGAAAAGGTACCAATTGCATACAAATCACACTTGTACACAAAGGCTGAAATGAAATGTAGTCCAACGGAAAAAATTCTGACCGCGGTACAGACTGCTGTAGCAAAGGAGCGGGCCCTAGCACAAGGTAAACGAATAATCATCGTGACACCGATACCAGCCTTGGAGGCGGTAACAAAGGCAAGCATTCCGAATGCTAAAGCACTCCATCCAAGGTGGATACAGTGGGCTAATTCTCTTGCTGCAACAGACGTGGTATACGAATTTGATCCCAACTTAAAAACACAAGAATTTCTCCAATACGAATTTGAATGTCCTCCGTCAATCGAAATTCTGCCTCTAGAACATTACGGCTGTATAATATATACAGACGGGTCAGCACAACCCGCAGTAGGGGGTAAACAAGCTTACAGTGCTGCGTGCGCGATTGTTAAAGGTCGCTGGCACGAAGGGAAATTTAAACCAGCGGTCACTAAAACACAATCTCTAGGAGATTGTACAGCTCAGCGAGCTGAACTACTGGCATTCAAGATGGCGCTTGAAAATACCGATCGAGAATTCCCCACACTCATAGTGTGCAATTCGTATTATTGCGTTCAGTCTTACAATGAATACTTGCAGATCTGGCTTCAGAATGGTTTTAAGGATGCAAAAAGAGGCACAATCAAGCATAAAATTCTTTGGGAACAAGTAGTTCATTTGCAAAAAGAACTACCAAAGACTCACGTGATACATACACTGAGTCATCAACGTGATGGCGTTCACGTTGCAGGGAATTCATTGGCTGATGAGGCCGCGAAGGCAGCTGTGCAAACGGCTTCCGTAGCTGCCATCACACGGTCAAAAACAAAAATAGACAGCGATACATTGCAAGCTGTCAGCGCTACAGAAAAAGATTCGATAGAAACACTCCCGAAAGGCTTTCCAGTGAAGTACTCATATATAACTGATACAAACAATGTTCCGTTTGCTCGAATCCCTGGAGTGGGGGATAGGACAATTCCAAACATGGAACATAGGTTAGGACTAATCATAGCGGCACACGAAGGCCTTGCTTCTGTACATGCTGGCGTCTCAGCCACAGTATCGTTATTAAAACAGAGATACTGGTGGCCACAAATAAGAAGACAAACACGGAACTATGTTCTAGAATGTGAAATATGTCAAAAAATGAAAGTATCAACAGTGAGACGACCAGCGCAGACGCCCCTTCTAATCTCGGATAAACCATTAGCCTGTGTTTACCTGGACCACTGCGGTCCCTTACAAAGGGATGGTAACTATAAATATATCTTGGTTGCAGTGGATTCATGCACGAGATTCATATGGATGTGGCCCCAGCGATCGGCTGACGCCAGAACTGTTATAAAAGATTTGCGAGTCTTTATCGGCACATACACAATTGGCATGCTGCATTCTGACCAGGGTCCTGCTTTTAGCTCTAGAGCTTATAAGGAGGCCATGACCAGCATGGGCATTGCATTGCGGTACTCTTGTCCATTTCATCCCGAGGGAAACGGAATCATAGAAAGAAAAAACCGTGACATAAAGCAATCTATAACAGCGAAGGTATTAGGTTCGGGAGCTGGGTGGGTCAAACATCTAATAAGTGTCCAACGTAGTCTAAATAACCTGCCAAGAAATTCTCTGAGGGGATTCAGTCCGTACGAATTATTGTTTGGAACTAGAATGATGGTCTTAGATCTTGACAGTCAGACTTCAGTGGTTAAAGAAAAAAGCTTTGATATCAAAGATCGTTTGGCTATTTTACAGGACTTAAACGAAACAAGGAAAGACCTGAGCAACATAAAGTTGAAACAACAGCCAACGACCACTGAAGAAAAACCACCTGTCCCAGCAAGACCTGTCTGGATTCCAAAAGTCGGGGATCTAGTCAGAGAAAAGATCGCGGTAAAGAAGGAATTTGGGCCTTCTTACAGAAAACAGTTCCTGTCTTGTCTATCAACGGGACAAGATCAGTAGTACTACCGCCCCTTGCTGGTAAAAAGGAGAACAGAGTTGTATCAATCGACCTGATAAAACCACAATCATGTGGCCGATAACAAACAGTAGGCCAAGTGGACTCCCGATAAGTAGTAGAATACCAAGGTTTGCTACAAACACAGAGGTTCAATCTAAGAGGCTACTCACATTTGAAATGCCAACAGAACAACAACAAGGACTATGCAACAATGCTATGGAACTTAAACCTCTAAAAACCCAAATAAAAACATTTAGCAGAGACACACCAATCTACAATGAAGTAACAAATGACTATGCTGCTGCAACAAAACACACTAATAAAGCAAACAGCAATCCTGAAACAATAGGAACAATAGACAGAACGGCATCCGGTTACTTCATCAACTTCAGTGATTCATCTGAAGACCTGAGTGACTCAAAGGAACAAACATCAACAAAAACCTTTAAAGATAAAGCTAAGGAACTTTTTCAACATCTGAAAGAAACCTATCTGATTTCTCCATGGATTGAATTCTGGGTGGCCTTAGGTGCAATAATCCTCATACTTTGGCTCATCATGGTACTATGTTTGGGACACTTCATTGAGGGAAAATATGCTAAAATGGACACAGCAAGCCAGAAAATCAACTTGGTCCTCAAACCACACACGTCTTCACACGTCGAGAAAAGAGAACTTTCTTCAGTCAACTTCACAGCCAATCCTATACCCGGTGGGGTAGCATGAGACAATACTGATTATGAAATCTATGGTCCGGTTGAAATCCTGAAGTATCCACATCAAATCAAGATCTCATTGAGTGACTTTGTAAAACCAAACTCAGTTGCTGATGATTGGGACGTTGAAAGCATTAATAATATGATGTCTGACCTAGTAATGTCTGCTAAATTTACAAAACATGATTATTTGCAGGGTTCGTCTAATTATGATAAAATGTTCTGCTATAATCACTATAGTAATCATTATCTGCATAAATCTGCACAACCTAGAAATGTTTTAAATTATAATCAATGGGAACACTGTGCAACCCCTGCAAAAGGTAGCTCAAGAACTTTTTATGACAAATATTCATATTTTTCAGGGTTCAACACAAGTAATGCAGAAACATTTTATTTCAAATTATCGAATAAGACAGGCACAAAGACCATGCTTACAAACACTAAATTGATATATTCAGACTCGTTTTTTGAGCAAATGAGTACATTTGGTTTTGATTACTGGGACAAAAATGTTGAAGTAAAAAGTATTTGGGGTACAAAGGAATGGCAAGTACAAGGTATAGAATCATTGTTTAGAGCCTGCATGATCCCAGAACAAATTATATTTTTGAATGACACTGTTTAACAAACTACCTGTCTTGGCCTAGCCAAAATCAAAGACTTAAACAAACCGTCTATTCCAAAGCCATCAATGAACGGTAATATATCTTTAGATGAGGAGATAGACGTAAACCATATATTAAGCCAAAACAGAACACATCCTGATTGGAAACAGTGGTTGATCTGGCCCACAGATACAAATGACTGTCAAGACAGATTCCTGAACAAATCCAAGGGTTCACATTGACCAGGCCAGACCCTAGATATTCCCAAAGACAACACCCAGGGATAATTACCACGTACAGTGTGGGCAAGCTCTGCCTTCAATGGCTACAAACATCCACACTGGCAGAAATTAAGCAACACCTGACTTTACTTACTGATGGTGCTGACTTGCGTGATTTCCTTATGGGACCGCGCAAACAGCGTCAAAAACGCTTCATAGCAGCCTCTGTATATGCAGCTTATAACGAAGCCTGGAAAATAACTCAAATTGAAACATCAGAGAGAATACGGGAAATTGACCGTATTAATTTGGAAAAATCACTTTCTGTAGTGGACAATGGGTTAATGACTCTGTCCTCCAGAATATACTCTTTGGACAGCATTGTGTCTTCAGCAATCGACATAATATCGCAAGACTTACTGTTGTTACAACACGGTCAGTCCCAATTGCGTTCTATTGTACAACTTGGCTGGACGTTACAAAATCTGCGTTCAGGCTATGTGCCTTGGCGTTTAATCAACACAACGTCACTGTTCAATATCTTTAACCTTACTGATAAACAAATCAGTATGGCACAGAAGGGTGCTGATTATACAATCCTGAGCATTGAGAAACTCGAGAGATTACCATTGACAATGTCAGAACGACCTGTCAGTGAATGGATAATACATGGAATAATTAATATTCCAATATCTACTTTCAGGTTTCAATATTGCCAAAAATATATACAGGCTGGCATGTACGAAAAATTGGGTAAAGGGTACATCAAATCAACATGGAACTTGCCCTATTCACATGCATGTGTCAGTAATAAAGGCCAGAAAGTGTTTCTTAGTGGCAATAATTGTGCGATGTCACTAAGCGGTACACTTCTGTGTAATGGTATTAGTTTACACGGAGCCTGTGAAGGGTCCTCAAATAACCTTTCATGTCACCAGCTAGGCACACCTGCGACACAAATAGAACCATTCTTTAGGAGACTATCGAACGGGAGTTACATTATAATCGTAGACCGCAGATGTTGTAGCTTGGTGCCTGGAATAGCTTATCTCATAACTACGACTGCGAAGGTTATGTGCTGTGAACGAGTATTGTTCCCCAGCGCAATGCCAGACAGGGAGGCAAGGTTATGGCCGAATTTGAAAATTGCTTCCATTCGAGTTGATACATTAAGCAGAATGAAAACAGTGCTCCTTCAGACGCCGACCAGGCTCACGTCATCAAAAGAAACGTATGATCTCCAAGTTGCAAGGACAACAGCAGAGATTCATTCATTGTTATCAACTAATTCCCCCATACATTTCGCAGAAATCCTGAACGAAATCTTAAATATTTCTGATACCAGTGGAGTCTCAAATGTATTTAAGACAGTGTTTTCGGGGGCTTTAACACCATTTAAAGCCATTCTGGGTATTTTTCCGGACTTTGTCCATTCCATCTTTGGTGGACTTCCTCTCCTTTTGGGACTAGTGGCAGGAATCCTATTTTTGATTCTGTTATTTCGCTATGGCAAACCGTGTCACAGACAAAACACCTGCGACAAGGGAAGAAACAATCCTAGCCATTGGATACCGGGACCGGATATCTAAAATCCTTGGACTGTCCCGGCTTAGAGACCTAAACATGACTTGGTTTCTTTCATTTAGACCAATGTGGCAAAGCTGTGTTTTACCTGTATTAAGGTGCTTGCTATGCGGAGACGAATGCGTGTTAGACACCTGTCTGACGCTACAATCGGATGCGCCAATGGATGCAGAAACTTTGTTGGGTCCGGTCACGGCTCATGCATTGTGCTGTCCCCTGCGGCTACCAATCCTGATGACGGCATTTGTGGAGACTTCACCACTACGATTGAGGGGTAGTGAGGTTCAAGATGAAAGCAGCATCGATCAGGTACGACCTTCTGTCAGCTATGCTGATCAAAACATCAATGAAGGCAATCATGCTCATGAATGCATGGTAACATCTTTTTCCGAGTTAATGGAACTTTCACAGGAAGCTGTTGACAGTTTTTTCGAAAGTCTAAATGATATGATGTTCTCACCAGAGCAGAAATAATGACTTTTGAGCAAGCTAGCACACGGCGTTCCCAACACCCTGAATTTGGCCTTCAACTTTGATAATAAAGTATCATGGACAATTTTTCTCCAGTTTACGGACAGCGGAACATAATTTTTTCAGCGGCCCCAAAACGTTGCAATTTTTCGGGACACTTATCTTCTGCTTAAAGTAGAAACTATTCTTAGAGAACTAAAATTCTATTTTAGGAACTTAGAGAGTTTAGCTGCCCTCTGGCATGTTCATATATATTTTATTTTGTGATGAAATGGTCTCGCATTTTTTTCTTCTGTCTTAAGAGCCATTTCATGTGTTATTTTCATATTTTATTAATAATGATGTATGAATATGCGTAATTGATTTAGCATTATTATACTTCTTGAGTGCATATAATGCATATATTTATCTTTTAGTATACTTCATGGTTTCAAAATGCATATGAATGTATTTTGGGGTGGTACGGTATACACATGCTCTACTAGTATATTTACTATGCCTAGATTTGTAAATATGGACATAGTCTGCGTGGAGTGGGTGTGATGTATTCCTATAGGTTCTGTATCGATCCCCCTATTCCTGACCCTGTTCTAGTTAATAATTAACTAGCAGCCATCCCACGGTACAAAAAAACGTTATCTGATTAAGCCACACCATGGCACAGGAACGCGTTATCTGATTAGGTCATAACGCTTGTCATCTAATTAGGCAAGCACTATTCCTCCAGCCCCTGATAAGGCATACGGAGTTCTCAAAACAAATCAAACCTATGACAACCTGGGAAAATCCCTGCGGCCATTGTTTTGATTTCATCGAGAACTTCAGCAAAAGAATGTGCGAACGAGCCCGTTCGTATGACATCCTTATTGACGTATCCATGTCCATCCTTACGTCAATCTCGGCACCTTACAGGTATAAATATTACCGACATTGCCTTAAGCAAACACACGCGGTGGTGACGAGATCGGAGCAGCGAGACGTGCTGAGGAGCCCAGCAGAGAGCGAAGCCCACACGCGCTGCCCCGCCTTCCTGACGCGCTGAGAACGAGACGCTGCTTTTCTCCTACCGAGAAATCCAGCTCCGGCGCTTCCAAGCGGCCCTCGCAGGCAGCTGGAATATCAAGACCAGAGACGAGAGATACCAGCCCTCAACCATTCTAGATCTCAGGTACAGAACTGAACAACCCCTTGCAGAGAATTCTTGAGTCAGTCTCTTGGCAAAACAAACTTAACTTAAACTGCTACTTATCTACTCCCGCCCACGTATTAGGCTTAGGTCAGGTACACTGGGGTAGGCGTGGTTAGAAGCACCAGTTGAGTACGATTAGTCAAATGTATATATGTATGTATCTATTTTATCAGTTTTAAATATCATATGGCTTAGAAACCATATCAATGCTTCTGCAGTATTATTTTATACTCCTGCTTTTATTGTATGCACTTTACTTAACCATAAGTATCGCAATAATATCGATTCATTTCTCTTGTACGAGAAAAGAGACTGATCAATAAATACCATCTTTTATTGAACACGCCTGTCTCTTCCTTTTCTCTACAATCTGGTGAAACTAAGAATGCACGTACTGACTGAGTAAAATAAGTTGTCTTTTGTTTTCACACGACTCTAGAGATACACTCTTGATTAGGGGAGAGCAAAGTTGTCATGTTCTATGGTTGTCAGAAACTAAATCCCTTCTTGTCTATCCAGGGAGGTTAAACTCCTCCTTGCCTATTCCAGAAAGTTTCTAGTGAACTCTGAGCTAGCTGGCAAAACCAAAAACTTTAAGTCTAATATCGTCAGTAGAAGACCTAGTTAACCTCTGCCCTAGGTCTATACTATTGAAGATATTATTCCAATGCGCAGAGCCTATTGGGATAATAGGAACTACACTACAAAACTTTCACTTTTGTGTAAGTTTGAGATTGTTTCCTATTCACAAATGTATTTTACTAGTAGTGTATTTATGACTGCCCACATAATAGGATAGGACAATCCTATTCTTTTCTGTGCAGAGACTTCACAGTTGTTAAGATGCTACTAGTAAAATACTTTTGTGAACAGCAAACAATCATAAACTAACACAAAAGTATAAACTTTCCTTTGTGAATCAGGCCCTCAGTATGTGAGTGTGCATTACTATACTCTTAAACACGTCCTGAATGTAAACTGTTGTGTCTACAGAGGGCCTTAATCATTCCACTTTTTCTTGTGGTATAGGATGTAACTTTGTTGCAGGAGATACAGGTCTGCCAAACTGGTATGCTCAGGGCATCCACATTCTGATGCAACCCTTTGCAACATTAACCATTATACTGTTGAAAAGATGAAAAGACAGCAGGGAAATCTTTAGTAGTATTCTTTATTGACCATCCACTTTTCAAAGCTACAGCTCCTGAGGATCCCAACATTCTAAGGTGAGCTCTAGTGCGGCATACCAAGGTGAACGCAGCCAAGGGGTGTGCGGAATGTACCACTATAGAAGAAACTACAACACACCTCCCTTCCTATACAAAACGGAGGTAATTAGTACAAATGTTATCACGGAGGGTGACATGAACAGGGAGCAAAATGTCACAGTTGATTAAGAGAAAATAACATATTTACACAAGAACAGTATCACATTTCAGATCTTACAATTTTATCACAGCTCCACCATTGCCCATTTTCAAGTTTGACAACATTTCTTAAAGCTTTGGTAATGCGGCAAGGAGGGTAAAACGTACTCTGGGTGTGCCAGTCTTTCGTGCTTCTCCTAACTTGTACCACATCCCCAGCATCCCAAACAGGTTTTTTTACCCCATGCTTCTGATCATACCATTCCTTGTAATTGGTTTGATGAGAGATCACTTTCCTCACACCCTCTTCCCAGTCAGGGTTTGCTTCCCTGCCTCCCTCTAGCCAGCTAGGGTTGAATTTGGTGCAGGGCTCCCTCCTGCGAAGAGAGACAAATGGGGAAATACCTGAAACCAGGTTCGGGGAGGTGTGATATGCCCATAAGCAGTTCCTTAGGTGGTGCTCTACATCGTGAGCGTTGGCCACAGCCAATTGAATATGTTCCTTGATCATTCTGTTAGCTCGTTCAACTAGGCCATTGGCCTTTGGGCAGTACAGCGCCGTTAACTTATGCTTTATATCCATGTTGTTCAGAAAATCCTTCATGGCCTGCGAGGTGAACTGAACCCCGTTGTCTATGACAAGGGTAGTGGGTATGCCCTCTTTTGAGAACACCTCTCTGAGGAATTCCAAGACCGTGTTGGTGCTAACGCGTTGCATATGTGAAGTATAGTCAATTAGGATGAGCATAAATCGCCTCTGGATACCCAGGTTATTCATGGGTCCAATGATGTCCATGGTTAGCTTGTTACGTGGTTTGGTCGGTATCTTGACCAGAGAGAGGGGTGCCTTGTGTTTGGTTTTCGACTTGTCGCTCTCTGCGCAGCTTACACAGTCCTTGACTTGTTGCTCCGTCATGGCGTCCATCTTAGGGAACCAGAAAGTTGCCCTGATTCTCTGTTTTATGATGCTGCGCCCCAGGTGCCCCTCGTGTGCCAGTTCTATTATTCTTTTCCTGAGTCCTGTAGGTGGTATCACCCTACGTTGGCGGTAGACCTTTCTCCCAATGATACTCAACTCATTTCTGACGTCCCAGTATTCCCTCACTTCTTCCTCGAGCTCATTCCTCTTGTCGGGCCACCATTTTACTATGGTCTCTCTGAGTTTGAGTAGCTCCTTGTCTTCCTCCATGAACTTGTCCTATTCTATTTCTGTGATGGCAGGGTTGTCTACTGCCATGATGGGATTATCCAAAGTTTCTTCTTGGACAACAGTCCGAAGAGGGGATCTCAACAAGTAGTCCACAATCTTATTCTCTGCTCCAGGCACGTACTCCACTTTGAAGTTGAAGTTCTCAAGCCCTAATATCCATTTACTGATAGGTGGAGTGCAGTTTTCCATTCCTTTCACTGTGAAGATGGAGGTTAGAGGTTTGTGGTCTATCCTGATGGTGAAGGACAAATCCCACAGGAAGAATTTGAAATGCCTAACCGCCCAGAAGCAAGCCAGAGCTTCCTTCTCAATTATGGGGTAGTTGTTTTCTGCGCTGGTGAGGCATCTGGAAGTGAACGCTATAATCTTCTCTTCCTTCCCTTCCTTTTGTATGAGAGTGGCACCTAAGCCCTGGTTCGAGGCATCTGTGGTGAGGATCGTTTTCTTCCTGTTATCGAAAGTTCTGAGTGCTTGTGAGTTCAAGAGTTCTTCTTTCAGCTCGTCCATGGCACTCTTATGTTCTTCTTCCCAAGTGAATTCTGAGTTCTTCTTCAGGAGACTACGCATTGGCTCACATTTCGCAGAAAAGTTTTTGATGTACTTGGCCATATACTCGATGAGTCCCAGGAATGATTTAAGTTCTTCTTTGATCCTCGGGTAAGGGACATCCTTCACTGCCCCCAACAAGCTATTTTTGGGCCTGAACCCCTCCTCCGAAATCGAATGTCCCAAGTAGTCTACTGACGTTACTCTTATTTTACACTTGTTCCTCTGTACTGTCAGCCCTGAATCGGTGAGCTTCTGGAACACTGACCTGAGGGTGTAATCATGTTCTTCTACACTGCGACCGTACACCAGGATGTCGTCTTGGAAACACATCGACTGGTCTACTCCTCTGGAATCTGGGTGGAGATCCACCTGGTGATACGCCATCGAAAGATCAATCACACTGAAGTATTTTGCTTGTCCCATAGTACTGAGCCTTTAATGTTCGGTAGAGGGTGCTTTTCCACCCAGATGTTTTCGTTGGCACTGCCTAGGTCTACACATAACCGAATTCCTTCACCATTGGCTTTGGCCGCGATAACCACTGGGGCCAACCATTCCGAGCAATCCACAGGTTGTATGACTCCCATGTCACACAATTTGTTCAGTTCCTTTTCCAAGGATTCTCTCATAAGTTGTGGTACAGGGCGCAATTTGTGGACCACTGGCTTGGCACTCGATTTGAGTTTGATTTTATGCTGGAATTCGTGTAAGCAGCCTAGTTTTTCTTGGAATAGACCAGGAAACTCTTCATAAATGGTATCGCCACCATGGATCTTTTCTGTGAGGAGTACTTGCTCTTTGCTATTTGGATCTAGGATGATGCCTAGATCCTTCTGCTGCTGCTATCCCATCGCGTTAAATCTGGACTCAACTATGTATACCTTACCATAGGTGTCAGGATTCACCGAGTAGCCACTGTAGCTTCCTCGAGACTGTTGGTCAGCTCCCTGTCCTGGCCCCGTTTGGCACGATCTAATGTGTGGTTTCCTTGTTCCTCTGGCAGACTGAGAGATTCCAGAGGTAATCCGAGTCATTGAACGAAAGTACTGTAAAGACTGTATATATTTCCCCTCCCTAAGATGGCCGCTCAATGTTCCATTTACTGTATTCGATAGATGCGCCCTCTAGTGGACGTCTGGAAGGCGCGCGCTCCTAACTGCGCACTTCAACGAAGATTCTGTTCGAGAAGCTTGTTCCAGTTGTTGCTCCGCGTCAACAATTCATGACGGGAGAAAAACAACAAATATCAAGGGCGTTCTAAGTATCATAGTATTAGGGTTTGCAGAGCCTTTCCCGAGAGTATCCTTGTCGTGCGCTCTCACTGCTCAGAGAGGCACCTTGGTCTGACGAAGTTCCCAGTTGCGGTCTCAGGGCTGCGACAACTGTCATCCCAATATCCTATGGTTCCTCAGGAGAAGGCGAGTGTCGAGGAGGACTAGAACAGACACGACGAAGTTGAGTATTCAGCTGAAGAGAATCTTAAACTCTACAAGTAAGGCGTTACATCTTCTCGTCAAGTCAGCAAATATCCAAACTGTATTGCTTCCACTCGCATTTCCCCGCAGGACATTCCCCTCTTGCGCATCTCCTTGCCTTTCCTCCCCCTTGTACCTTCCTTTATCCTTTTTGCGTGCTTCAGAGATTCAGTGAACTTTGTTGGCACTTCTGAACCGAGGATATCTTGCACAGAACCCCAAAGACAAAGTCTGACGAAGAACTTCACAGGTACAATTCAGGTTGATAGAGAGAGTGAGTGCAAGTGTAGAAATAATCTGGGTAGAAACACTAATGTTCGTATATGTCTTCACTGCAGGAAGTTCAGTCAGATAACATTCCTAAATATAGAAGAGAGGCAAATACCTGGGCAGAAACTGGTAGGACAAGTTTCCTTTATCATTTACGAATTGTCAGCACAGTGTAAGAAGGTTGTGGTATATTCTATCTATTTTCCCCTTCTGTGTACTAGGTACCTACAGAAATGGCAGCGTGAGGAATAGCAGTCACTGGAAGTAGGGTGCCAGTCGAAGTACAGGTATTCTCTTCTCTGTCCACTTCCCCTTTCCCCACTGCTGGTGGACTTGCTCTTGAAGCGAGGGTACCGGTGGAGGGGTGATCGGGACATTCGTCAGTACTGCCTCTGCGAAGCGTTGGAGCACCTGGATATCGTGACAGTTTGAAGTGCCCACGTATTTTACCTTCGCCCGGGCAGTATGGCTGAGGGGATGGACTTGAAGGAGTTAGGTGCAATCTTAGTAGGGATTCAGAGAGATTTGGGAGCCGTTCGAGATGAAAACCAAAGTTTAAGGTCAGAGTTACTGGCTTCCCGTCAAGAGGCTAGGTTGTTAGCACAAAAGGTAGATGGGTTCGTTATGGGGAATCCTGTACAGAGTTCAGCGGTACCAGTCACTAGTGGTGCCGCTGTGGATCCAAAGTCTGTAGCTCAGGTAATTCATTCGGTATCCCCGTTGATCCCTTTGGCAACTCCTGAAAGGTTTTCGGGAGACCCTCAAAAGGCTCAATATTTTTTGACCCAATGTTCCCTTCATTTCATGTGCCGACCCACATTGTTCCCAGACGCCCAATCTCGAGTAGCATTTATCCTGTCATATTTAAGTGGAGATGCTGCCAATTGGGCCATGCCTTTAGTTAGTGAGGATGATCCTCTGCTTAGTGACTTCACTAAATTCAAGGCTGAGTTCCTTAGAATTTTTGATCGGAGAAGGATATCTCAGGCCACCGATAACGAATTATTGGAGCTGCGTCAAGGATCTAAAGATTTGATTACTTACCTCACACAGTTTAATAAACTGATTTTGGAGACTAGCTGGCCAGAAGAAAAGAGAGCTGCCTTGTTTTATCGTGGTTTAAGGGATGAAATCAAGGACACCCTGGCTCAGATTCCCAATCGACCCACCGAGTTGCCTGCTTTGGTAGATTTGGTTTTGGAATTGGATTTTCGGAACTCAGAACGCAAAGGTGAGAAGAAGAAAGATTGGAAGATAAATTTCCCGCGCTTTGACAGAGCGAAGAGCGAAAGAGGACCCGGAGGGAATTCAGAGTCGGAACCCATGCAAATTGGAACAGTTCGAGGCCCCTTAAGCAACGAAGAAAAAGAACAACGGAGACAAAAGAAGTTATGTTTGTATTGTGGTACTGCCGGCCATTTTGTAAAAGATTGTTTGAAGCGTCCCAAGACTCCGTTTAAGGGAAACGAGGTGAACCGCCAGTAGACGGGGTCGCACTGGTGGTTAAAGAAGATAAGACGACTCCAAAGTCCCATTTGATTTTAAATACGCTGCAGACCATGACTCCTCATGTAATCCTTCATGTAACCATGCAATTCCGTGAACATCAGATTGGTGGTGTGGCCATTATGCTCGATTCCGGTGCTACTGGAAACTTCTGTGATATCCGCTATGCTAAACAGATGGGAATTAAGGCAATCGCAAAAGATCATCCCGAACCGGTACGTGCTGTAGATGGGACCAATTTGACCTCCGGACCTATTATTAGCCATACCGAAGAATTGGAAATTACTCAGGGAGAGGGACATCGAGAAGTGTTGCAGTTCAATTTAATCGATGCCCCCCAATTTCAACTGATTCTGGGACTGCCCTGGTTAACCCTCCACAACCCGACTATAGATTGGGAAAACCGGACAGTCAGTCTGCATTCAGAGTTTTGCCAATCCCACTGTTATGGTACTAAGAATATTGAGAAGGAACCTACGCCCTCCATGTTGTTGTCGTTTGGCGGACAGTCCATTGGAGCGATAGTGACGGAAGAAATTCCTCCGGAGTACCGAGATCTTAAGACGGTGTTCAGTGAACAGGAAGCAGAAGTTTTGCCTCCCCACCGTGCTTATGATTGCACCATCGACTTGGAACCGGGAGCCGCTCTTCCCTGTAGTCGAATTTATGCGTTGACTGAAGCTGAAAATGTGCATTTAAAGGAATACCTGGATCGTTATCTGGCGAATGGATTTATCCGGCCATCTCAGTCCCCGGTTTCCTCACCTCTGTTCTTCATACCGAAGAAGCAAGAAGGTAGTCTCAGAACTTGCATAGACTATCGTGCTTTAAATCAGGTCACCATTAAAAATAGGTACCCATTGCCGTTGATTTCTGTTCTTTTGGATCAGATTAAAGAAGCACAAATTTTCACCAAACTAGATTTACGAGGAGCGTATCACTTGGTTCGAATGAAAGAAGGGCATGAGTGGAAGACCGCCTTTCGAACCAAATTTGGTCTTTTCGAGTATTGTGTCATGCCATTCGGTCTTTGTAATGCTCCTGCAGTGTTTCAACACTTTATCAATGATATAATGAGCGATTTAATGGATAAGATCGCCATCATCTACCTGGATGATATTTTGATTTACTCGCAGAATCCTCAGGAACACACTCAACATGTACGTTTGGTCCTAGAACGATTGCAAGCAAACCAGCTATTTGTTAAATTGGAAAAGTGTGTTTTTCATGTGTCACAAGTGGAATTTTTAGGATTCGTTATTTCATCTCAAGGAGTGACCATGGACCCAGGAAAAGTACAAGCAGTGGAAGATTGGCCAGCCCCTAAGAATGTGAAGGAAATTCAAAGATTTCTGGGGTTTGCCAATTTCTATCGGCGATTTATTCAAGGATTTTCGCAATTGATAACTCCCATCACAGGTCTCTTGAAGAAAGGAGTAAAGTTTGAGTGGACTGATGAGTCAAACTCCGCTTTCTTGAATCTGAAGAAACAATTCACCTCGGCCCCCATCTTACTGCATGCGGATCCAGCCGAACCGTTTTACGTGGAAGCTGATGCTTCAGATCAGGCCATCGGGGGAGTTCTCTCTCAACGCCATCCAAAGACTGGACAGTTACATCCCGTGGCGTACCGCTCCAGAAAATTGAACTCTGCTGAAATAAATTATACCATCACAGAGAAAGAGCTATTGGCAGTAAAGGATGCTTTTGAGAACTGGAGGCACTATCTGTTGGGGGCACGACACACAGTCACCGTCTATTCCGATCACAAGAATCTGCAGTTTTTGAAGACGGCTAAGACCTTGACCCCTCGTCAGTTACGCTGGTCCCTTTACTTTGCTGATTTCGACTTCGTGATTACATACCGACCTGGCCCCAAGAACGGGAAAGCAGATGCGCTGTCTCGATTACAGACCGAAGAATCTGAGCACATCGTAGAAGCGAAACCAATCATTCCAGAGACAAAGATTGTGGGGGCGCTTACGTTGGACAATTTCAAAGATGAGGTCCGTAAGAGTATAACCTCAGAAGAAATTCAACAGTGGGTGCTACTAGGAAAAGAGCGTCAGTGTCGACAGCAGTTACCATATGTCAATGAAGCCTTATACCTTCCAACCCTTGAGCTTCAGGAGAAGGCTTTGCGAAACTGTCATGACCATCCTCTAGCCGGTCACAAAGGAATAGCCAAGACTCAAGAATTGGTGCAACGTTATTTTTGGTGGCCTGGAATGTCCGATCAGATCAAAAAGTATGTTCAGTCTTGCGAGTCTTGTGCTCGGAGTAAACCTACTAGACAAGCTCCTCAAGGGTTGTTACAGCCTTTGCCCACTCCCCCTTCTCCTTGGCATACCATCTCCTTAGATCTCATTGTAGACCTACCATTGAGCAAGGGATTTGATACCATCCTGGTGGTGGTAGATACATTCACGAAGATGAGTCATTTAGTCCCTTTGTCAGGAATTCACACGGCAGTCCAATTAGCTAGAGTATTCAGCGAAAATATTGTCAAAATTCATGGTGTCCCTAAGATAGTGGTCTCTGACCGAGGTCCCCAATTTATTTCCCACTTCTGGAAGGCCTTCCTAAAGGGTATGGGAATAAAGGGGAGACTGTCCACTAGTTACCACCCCGAATCCGATGGGCAGACAGAGAGGACCAATCAAGAATTAGAACAGTACTTGAGGTTATTCCTATTGGAGCAGGGTGGGGAATGGTCCGAAAAGTTGTGGATGGCTGAGTTCGCTTGCAATAATGCGAAGAGTGCCTCTACTGGTTACTCTCCGTTTTATTTGAACCTTGGTAGACATCCTAACTTTATGGTGTTACAAGAGGAGTTAGATGTCCCCGCAGCCAAGAGAGCCCTTTTAGATTTGAGTTCTTTGCATCAATCCGCTAAAAAGAATCTAGAGAAAGCTAAGGCGTCCTATAAAAAGTTTGCAGATTCACATAGGAAAAAACCCCCACAGTACCAAGCAGGAGATCAGGTGTGGTTGTCCACTAAAAATTTACATTTGAAGGGAAACAGAAAGTTCCAACCTAGATTTGTGGGTCCTTATACTATCGAAAAGGTGTTAGGACCAGTTACGGTAAAATTAAAACTCCCGGCCAAGATAGGTGTACATCCAGTGTTCCATGTATCCTTACTGAAAAAGGTTCAATCGCCTATACGGCTTACAAATCCTCCAGATCCACTTAATGTTCAAGGGCATCCTGAATATGAGGTTAAGGATATTTTAGATTCCAAGTATGTAAAAGGGAAATTGAAGTATTTAGTGGATTGGAAAGGGTTTGGCCCAGAAGAAAGGTCTTGGGAACCGGTCAGCAACCTTCACGCTCCACAACTGTTGAAACGTTTTCACTCCAGATTTCCACACAAACCAGGACCGATGAATCGGTCCTTGAGAGGGGGTACTGTCAGGATTCACCGAGTAGCCACTGTAGCTTCCTCGAGACTGTTGGTCAGCTCCCTGTCCTGGCCCCGTTTGGCACGATCTAATGTGTGGTTTCCTTGTTCCTCTGGCAGACTGAGAGATTCCAGAGGTAATCCGAGTCATTGAACGAAAGTACTGTAAAGACTGTATATATTTCCCCTCCCTAAGATGGCCGCTCAATGTTCCATTTACTGTATTCGATAGATGCGCCCTCTAGTGGACGTCTGGAAGGCGCGCGCTCCTAACTGCGCACTTCAACGAAGATTCCGTTCGAGAAGCTTGTTCCAGTTGTTGCTCCGCGTCAACAATTCATGACGGGAGAAAAACAACAAATATCAAGGGCGTTCTAAGTATCATAGTATTAGGGTTTGCAGAGCCTTTCCCGAGAGTATCCTTGTCGTGCGCTCTCACTGCTCAGAGAGGCACCTTGGTCTGACGAAGTTCCCAGTTGCGGTCTCAGGGCTGCGACAACTGTCATCCCAATATCCAATGGTTCCTCAGGAGAAGGCGAGTGTCGAGGAGGACTAGAACAGACACGACGAAGTTGAGTATTCAGCTGAAGAGAATCTTAAACTCTACAAGTAAGGCGTTACATCTTCTCGTCAAGTCAGCAAATATCCAAACTGTATTGCTTCCACTCGCATTTCCCCGCAGGACATTCCCCTCTTGCACATCTCCTTGCCTTTCCTCCCCCTTGTACCTTCCTTTATCCTTTTTGCGTGCTTCAGAGATTCAGTGAACTTTGTTGGCACTTCTGAACCGAGGATATCTTGCACAGAACCCCAAAGACAAAGTCTGACGAAGAACTTCACAGGTACAATTCAGGTTGATAGAGAGAGTGAGTGCAAGTGTAGAAATAATCTGGGTAGAAACACTAATGTTCGTATATGTCTTCACTGCAGGAAGTTCAGTCAGATAACATTCCTAAATATAGAAGAGAGGCAAATACCTGGGCAGAAACTGGTAGGACAAGTTTCCTTTATCATTTACGAATTGTCAGCACAGTGTAAGAAGGTTGTGGTATATTCTATCTATTTTCCCCTTCTGTGTACTAGGTACCTACAGAAATGGCAGCGTGAGGAATAGCAGTCACTGGAAGTAGGGTGCCAGTCGAAGTACAGGTATTCTCTTCTCTGTCCACTTCCCCTTTCCCCACTGCTGGTGGACTTGCTCTTGAAGCGAGGGTACCGGTGGAGGGGTGATCGGGACATTCGTCAGTACTGCCTCTGCGAAGCGTTGGAGCACCTGGATATCGTGACAATAGGCTTCTCTGTTCTTGAATTGTATTCTCCTGTCCGCCTCTCCGGAACACAGCTGCCTGGTGCTTGCTGGTGCCAACCTCACTGCCCCCTGGAGGAACGCCAACCTGCCGCTGGAGAAGCAGGCGGACGGCACCCTGGCAGAGAGCAGGTGCCGCTGCTACCGGCTGGTGCTTCTGATGAACTTCTCAGCCGTCACCTACCCACATGGTCCTTGGGCTGACTTTTCCTTTATCTCCTTTCCTTTTTCCCCCTAGTCCTCTCCCCTCTCACTCCACCTCGCCCCTTTCCTTCTCTATTTGTCTCTCCGGACTTTTGGACACAGTTCTTCCTCATCTCCCTGCTAAGGCTCCTGCCTCCCCTCCTTTTCCTATAAATTCTCTCAACCTCATTGTTTGTTTACTGTACCTTTCTATGCCATTGTAACTGATGTACTTTGTAACACAATCTTCCTCTACCATAGCTCTCTGATACCTACGGGTCTAGCAAGCGCTTTATAATTCTTTTGATGTATCTTATAATGCAACGTTTCCCTGGTTGTGCGCTCTGATACCTGCGGGTCTAGATAGCCCTTTATAAACTTGGCAAATCAATTAAACTAAAAACAGTTTTTTCCTGAAACGCTGAGACCTGAGTAACATGGTTGATGACCAGTGGAGCTGCTTGACAGCTAATGAGGAGTCTGGCCCTTGTTTTCTCCCTTGACCGTCACCTACCCAGCTGGACATTGGGCATTGTTCCTCCTCGTCTCCCCACTATTACTCCTTTATCCCGTTGTTTGTGTACTGTACCTACTACGCTATTGTAACTGATATCATTTGTAACGCAATCTTCCTCTGCTATAGTGCTCTGATACCTACGGGTCTAGCCAGCGCTTTATAATCCTTTTTGATGTACCTTATAATTCAACGTTCCCCTGGTTAAACGCTCTGATACCTCCGGGTCTAGATAGCGCCATATAACCTTCGCATAGCAAATAAACTAAAAATCGGCTTTTCCTTAACGCTGAGACCTGAGCAACATGGCTGATGTTCAGTGGAACTGCTTGACAGCTAATGAGGAGTCTGGCCCTGGTTTTCCCCCTTGACCGTCACCTACCCAGCCGGACATTGGGTATTGTTCCTCCTAGTCTCCCAGCTATTACTCCTTCCTCCCCTCCCTCCTCCGAATTACTATAACATTGTTTTATATGTACTGTTCATTACTATGCTTTTGTTTCTGATGCAACTTGTAACGCAATTATGATCCTAAATGTAAAGCGCTCTTATACCCTCTTGGGTCAAGTTCGCGCTATATAAAACTTTATAAATAATTAAAATAAAAAACTAAATGAGAGGTATCGGTTCCTTACTATAACCCATGGGGGAAATGTCAGGTTTCTGTAAGGAGGTCACCACTTGTTCTCCAAGACTTTCATATTCTTCCTTGTTGAGTAGCGTGAACGGGGAACATGAATCAGCATACTTGGTCACACTTTTATTGTTCAGTAGCACCTCACATTTGGGATAAATGGCATTGACAGAACCAGCATTAATTTTGAGCTGCAGTATGAACTTTTTCTCACCAGCTATTACGTATTTAACTTCTTTGTTGTACACCCTTGCCCCCTCTCTTCCACCGTCTCTCGTGTGGGACTCCCCTTCTCTGCACACCCTGGCAAAATGCCCCCTTCTGCTACAATTTTTGCAGATTACGTTCCTCGCAGGACACTGAGGGAAATTAGTAAATGATTGCTGCTACCACATCTAAAACATTTGAGGTAGATTTCTTTGTTGTAAGCCTTGCTATCCGCACTTTCTTTACTTATTAATTCGTAAACTTCCCTTTCTTCTTCTTTCTCTTTGATAGTAGCCACCACCTCACTGCTGGGCTTCATTTCCTTTATACACTTGGCAGTGTGTTCGATAGATTTTGCAATCTCGACTGCTTCTCTCAAGCAGGGGTTCTTAGCTAAAAGCCTTTCCTGAATACGAGTGTTGTTAGTGCAATGCACTAATTGATCCCTTATAAGGGAATCAGTGAGATTGCCAAATTCACACAACTGTGTAAGACCTCACAAGGCAGCAATGTAGTTTTGCAAATCAATACAAAAGAGTAGTTTTGGACAGATTCTTGTTTCCCTTGCACTCTGTTAAAAAACTTATGGCATTTTAGTACGACATTTGTCTTATCTCCAAATTGCGCTTCAGGTGTTTCTACAGTGCACATAAACAGATCAATATCTCCCCCTCCTCTCTCCCTGCAGGTTCAGGCAATGTCTCGTATATCTTAGTTCCTTGAACCCCTAAATTGTGAAGGAGGATATGTTGTTTCCACAAGGATGTAAACCTTTCTCCACCAATGGCAATGATGTATGATTCAAAAAGTTTGAACCACTCCTTCCAGCATATTTCTGGTTCCCCTATCTCATTTAGGAAAGGGGGTGGTTGGCTCATGCTTGCCGCTGCCATCATGTATACAAGAGGAGAGACAATGGAAGATGTGCCCCAGGAGGAGTAAAGGGTAGGAAGGCTGGAGGGGGCCTCAGAATGCACCTGACAATAACAGTCCTAAAGTGACAGGAGGAACGGACAGATGGGGGCAGGGGTGGGAGATGTATGCAAAGAACTGTGGACGGAAGACCAGAAAATTCTGAACAGCAGGAACACAGTGTACGAAGGAACCTAGTGACCCGGTCGGGGCCAGCTGTACTATAATGAATTATACATACAGTAACAATAAATAATACCAAGTACACTCTAAGATTGTGCAGGAGGATAGGACAGATGAAGGCAAGGTGGGAGAAACAATCACCTTGGGCAGGGAACGCCCGCAAAGAACAGTAGATGCGAGCCCCCCCTTCCCGCCAGGAAATCTTAACAGCGTAATACCACCCTCAGAGTCAGGGAAGCAGCAATGTGGGGTGGTATGGGGGTTCGGGGCTCAGAATACAATTGCCAGATATGTCCACAGTACATTAAAGTCCGGTTCACACCCCATAGCCAGGCACCTAGTAAAGGTCTTTCCGCTGCCGAAATGCTTGAAAATACCTTGCTGCACAGGAAGGGAGGAATGCTGTAGTCCTACATATTGAAATGTCCGTGTAGCAACTTGAAGAGCAAACAGGAATGAAACGCACACTGTGTTGTAAGTAGGTATGACACTTGGGGGAATCCTTCCCTCTGTGCACACGAAGGCTGACAGTATCCGAGAGAAGAAAGTTTGCCGGAGGACTGGTGAAGGAATCCCCTTTTGTGGTGCACACGGAGGTGGAACACTCTTGGAATACGCCTGTCGGAGAAACCACCGCTGGGCTGCCTTTGTGAGGCACATGGACGGTTGACAGGTCCGGAAGGAAGTCCGCTGGAGGACTGGTAAAGGGATTCCTTTGTTGTGGCGCACACGGAGGCAGAAGGATTCTTGAAGTAACGCCTGATGGAGGGAGCAACCACTGGAACGCTTCAGGGTGGCACACGGGAGGCTGACAGGCAGAGTGAACAGCCGCTAACAGGCCGCAACAACAGACGTGACCCTTCGACTGTTAGAAGGTATTCCTGACAGAACAGCACCACAGCACCCGCTCACTAAACGTCACGAAACGACGTGACCCTTCGACTGTCAGAAAGGATTTCTGACAGGACAGCACACAGCAGTACCCAGGGAATAGAAGGAACGGATTTCTCCACCGCAGGTTAAAGGTGTAAAAACCTACCGCTCTCCCACAACATTTGCGGCAGGAGTAGTCCTTCAGAGGTGGCACTTCATAACCAGGAAACCAGCCCAATTCCCTAATACATTCCAATGGTTGGACACTGATGAGAAGCACCACGATGGATGTGCAGAATAAGCACAGAACACACCTCCGCTTGAAAATTCGGCAGCCAGGGACTAGGAATTAACAGCATAAATTCCGCTCACATGGAGGTTACGACAGACAGCATCCAACTTCCAGATCATAACAGATGGCAAGGAAGACTCCGCAGAAACAACTAATGTTCTCGGAAGGAAGTGACAACGGATGGATTGGAGAGAGTACACAGAGGGGAGATGGTCAAAACTGCCCCCTCCGCAGTGGTCGTCGCCAGTGTTGAAAAAATGAAAAGACAGCAGGGTAATCTTTAGTAGTATTCTTTATTGACCATCGACTCTACAACAGCTACAACAGCTCCTGAGGATCCCAACATTCTAAGGTGAGCTCTAGTGGGGCATACCAAGGTGAACACAGCCAAGGGGTGGGCGGAATATACCACTATAGAAGAAACTACAACATATACATGGGCCTACCACATTTAAACAACACAGACCTGCATGATAGGAAGGCATGCAAAGGTTACATGTGCACTAAATTGTCCAACTTCCATCTTAGGGCCTGATTACAGCCTTAGCATTGCAGGACTGGGTACACTCTGCTGCCGCACCACCAGAGCCATGGTCGGGCCACCCGCCAAATTAGGAGTTTCCTCCGGGCTTGCAGGCTTTTTGTTTGTTGTTCCCATGGCAGTGCCTCTAAAAACGGCACCTCGATGGAAAAACTAAAAACAGTTCCTGCACGGTATGGACTTTTCAGCCCATGCTGTGTAGGAACTGGTGTGAATACGTGGGCATCCACAGGGCACAGGGGCACCAGGTGGCCCTGTAGGGCTATCTTTGTTTCCTAATATACTTGGCGAGACCGTGGCAGTCCAATCAAGTATATTGATGCCTCAACACAGTCACAACGCCACCATGGAATGGTGGATTCCTGGCTGCTGCGGCGGGCTATGGTAGTCTAATCCCCCTGACTCCTAATAGGCGGTCGGGAAAACACCACCGCTGCACCACAGCAAGTCTGGTGGTCCTGGACCACAAGGCTCATAATTGGGGCATTATTGTGCTTTTTGATGATGTCAAAACTCCTACCCTCAAATTTCCTATTATGTGAGAGGCAGTGTGAAACATGTTGTAGCTAGGATAATATAATGAAACCAGACAGTGATACACACCTGGGTTAGTGGGACAAGTCCGATATCACAACATGGGTCAAAATATCCCTAGGCCACCTCATTTGCAGTGGAAGGAATGACACTGAGCAATTTTAATGCTGAAATCTAAGGACAGCATTGGCTGTAGGTAAGGATAGGTAGGATTCCATGCATAGGCATACTCTGACAATAGGGTCATTCATTACAAAATCATTGATTTACAGCAAGTGGCAGGGGTTGGCTTGGGACATTGACGTAATGATGGAGTACAAGTATGTAGAAAAATAGGTAAGAATTCCATTAAAACTCGAAGTTGCAGCCTAGAGAGCCTGGATTACACAGCAAGTTTGATATAGTATGATTTTTGTCGATTGATTTGATTTTTTGTGAAGAGCAATCAAATGCCTGGAGGTGCCTAGGTGCTGCACACTGACATGTGTTTGGGAAGCAGGAGGTGCGAACACTAGTCCTGGCTAAACAGCAAGGTTTTTAATGCCTTCCCGAACCTAATGAGGGGGGTCATCATATATAGTTCAGAGGGCATGTGATTCCAGTTTTGAGCCACCCAAAGAATTATACTCTTGCCTCCCCAAGTGATCAGTCTGTGCTTGGGTATTACTAGGTCTTGGATGAACTTGATCTTAAATACCTGCCCGGGAGATACTATCTGAACTTGTCTTTGATGTAACCCGGGCCAACATAATGCAATGCTTTAAAGGTAGTGCAAAGTCCCTTGTAGGAAACCAGTGACACCCCAAATTATTTAATGAGTGCCCCTAAGGGGGTAACATAAAGGTTGAACAAAGTGGGGCTTATAGATGAGCCCTGAGGGATTCCACATGGCACCGTAATGGGTTTAGAGGTGAAATCTTTAAAAGAGAGCAATTGAATGTGTTGTGCCAAGAATTATCTCAAAAGGTTAAGGGCTGTATCTTAAATTCCCAGTTTCTGGAAACAGACCACCAAAAGAGCATGATTGACCGTGTCGAATGCTGCAGAGAGGTCTAATAGGATAAGGGCGACATTGCCTCCCTTATCCACTGCAGCTCTGACCTCTTCTGTCGCCACCTTCAAGGCTGACTCCATATTGAGACCCTTACAGAAGCCGCACTGTGTGTTATCCAGAAGAATGTTGTCTACCAGGAAAGCTTGCCAGCTGGAGGTTCATACATTTCTCGACCAGTTTTGCTGTCTTCAAATCAGTCTGTATTTATTTAGATCCTGTTCATTCACGTTTGGTTTCTTTAGCAGTGGGAGTACTGATGCAGCCTTCCACTGCTTTGGGAACATTTTGGTCTGGACCGGTGCTGTTGCCTCTGGCACGAGAGAAGAAATGCTGGGCAGACAGGGTCTGATGGAGAGCCTGATTTCGATTCAGGAAAAGCCAGAATAACTTGCTCGACTGTCACTGGAATGAACACTGTAAAAATGGGTTTATTTATGAGGCCTGCCTGGTCCTCTTGACTATTATGGTTCTGAAACCCATTGGCAGTGAATTTGTTGTAAATGAGTTCTACTTTCTGTTGAAAGAAGCTCACAAGGGAATTGCAAAAATTCAGGCTCTCTTCTGGTGTAGTACAAGTAGTTGGAGATGATCATTTAAATACTACCTGGAACATCACTCTATGGGAATTTGTGGAAGTTTTTATGTGTTCAGTGAAGAACATTTATTTTGCTTCTACGACCGGCTTCATGTATTGGGAGATATATTAATTATATTTGTCTCTGTTGAGTACTTTATAGTGTTTACTCCATATTCACTCTTGCCTACCACATTTTTGTTTCCTATGTCTCTGTGTAATTTACCACCATTAGCTCTGTATCAATGCAATCTACAAGTTGGGGAATAACAAGAGACAACCTTAAAGCTGAGGCAGAAACCTTGCTCCATGCTTGACAAAGAACTGGTTTTATGGTTGCCTAAGTGTCTGGGGATTTGGTAGGAAGATTTATCTTCCAAATGATGGCCTTGTGGTGTGTCCAGGTAAGTGGTAAACTGACGGGACCAGAGAGAAATGGGTTGTTAGAGAAGAAACCACCGAGGGTATGTCCTGCTTGATGTGTTTAATACTGAAAGATACTTATAATTTGTGATAGATATATTTTACACAAATACTGTTTGGAATGACATTGAAATAGCCAGCATTTGAGTTCTTGTTTGATTGATGCGTAGTAGATATAACTACTTATGTGAGGGAGACTGGCATTCCAGGTTTTATGAATGTTGCTTTGAGGATGCTTGATTAATGTATTTGCCTTGCTGGAATGTGGGGTTTAAAAACATAGTATGTTAGGGCAGCTTGGAGCTGGGTAACATCCGGAGATATTCATTTCATTAGCTAGGTAGGTTATTGTACCAGGATGTAAGACTGTCTACTATGCGGTACCTTTGAAGAAGCTTTTGGTTTGATTATGCAGCCAATTCAGAGGTGTAATTAAGGGAGACATGTGATTTGATCTTTTGGATCTGAACACTAGTCTAACTGCAGCATAGAGGGCAGCTTTTAAGTGAGCCATGTGAATCTTTGGGATTTCCAATAATAGAGGGTTTTCATAACCAATTGTTGGTAGAACCAGTGAATGTGTTCTTGTTATCAAGACTTCAACAGAAATAGGACACTTTATGCCAAGGACGAGCCTAATTTGAAATTGAACACACATAAATAGGGAGGTAAGTAGGACATTTTGATTAAGGTTTAGGATGAAGCTTAGCAATTTTACATTTTTGACAATCATTGGCTTAAATCAATAATGTTTGTTGCCTCTAGCAATGATTGAAATGGTGTAGTGAAACGGAAGAGGGGAAATATTGAGAGGAATTCAGTTATCTGAGGATTGAGTTTTGTATGGTGCAGTGGCATTAAATACTGCAAATCTATAACCAGTGTAGCAAGATTGGTAATGTCCTGAGTTGAAGAGACTTTTATGTATAGATGAATGTCAACAGTGAAAAAGTGAAGTAGATGTTATATTTACTTAGAAGAAAACTAAGAAGCTCCATGTATGTATTGAAAAGTTGGGAGACAGCGTGACGCCACACAGAATTGTCAAAGATCACTGCATATAAAAATTAGATGAGATGGAAAGGAAGGTTTCTGCCTACCGATAGTTAGTGTATAGCATTTTCTAGTATGTGAGTAGTACTCACACAGCAGTTTGTGAATAGGACCCAGAGAATGAATAATTTACACATATATTGCTAATGTCTATTAAAACTGAATTATAAATCCCAATTTTTCGAATGACCACCTGTGGAATACACTTACTTTGATAACTTTCTTACGCTTCCAGTAGATTTGAGTCCCATGTAAAATATTCCTTAGTCAATGTATTGCCTTTCATATCAAGATCTCTACTTCATGGGTAAATTCATTCACACCCCAGGTTCTCTAGTCCATAACAGTGTGATCCTTCACATATCATTACAGGGTAATTGAGCAGAATATTGAGTTTTAAATATTGGGACACACAAATATTGGAAAATATACCATAATACAAAAATAGTGTGAGGCAGAAATATCACTGTCATCATTTTTTCAGGTAAGTAATATTGTAATTAAGAATATCAGTGTTGTTAATATCATTTTCAATAATATAATTGTAAAGAAATTTGTTTTTTAATTATTTGAATGTGCTTTATTTCATATATTAACTTTATTCGTTATTATTGTTTGATTAAATGTTATAAAAAAATTAAATAAAATGTGTACATGTAAGTGATTCATAATGTTTTATTTAGTTGCTAATAGCAATTTATAGTGTAGTAGTTTGATGTGTTTTGTAGGGAATAGGGTGGGAAATTAAATAATAATTAATTATTAATTAAGACATTTTAAGCAAGTATGTGATTGATATTAATTGTGTTTATTATGTAATACTGCTTTACTTTACTCATATTTTAGATGTGGGTTGCTAAGTTTGTAGGGGTATAGGTTGGAGAAGCTAATTAGGCAATAATAACTTAACAATTAATTTTATATTTTTCATTAATCATTCAATTGATTAATAATTGTGGAAATTGTGTATTATTCATAGACTTTAGATACATTTTAGGATTGGTCTGCTAGGTCTTTAAAGGTCTAGGGTGGGAAATGTATTAAGTATTAATTAATTAATAATTAATTATTAATGTATTATTAAATACTAGAGTGATTATTAATTATGTACATTATGTAATATTGATTTATTTTAGTTATACTTTAGTTGTGGGTTACTAGGTTTCTAGTGTTATAAGGATGGAAATTCATTATTATTTAAAAAATAACTATTATGAATGTATAATTAAATATGGAGTTGATTAATAATTATGTAAATTGTTTAATAGTTATATATTTCATTATATTTTAGTTGTGGGTGCTGGGTTTGTTGGGTGATAAGTTAATTCAGAAATTATTAGTTAACAATTAACTATTACTTGTTAATTATTTATTTAATTGGTTAGCAATTATGTATATTATATTATACTTATTTGTTTTAGTAATATTTTACTTGTGGGTTGCTAGTCTTGTAGGGGAATATGGTGACAAATAAGTAATAATTAAATAACCATTATTTTCAAATTAAAAAATGATAGTTACATTTCCTATGAATGTTGTAAATTTGTTATCTGTTTTTGATTTTTTAACAGGTATACAGATAGATATTATTTAAGTAATAATATTCTTACTAAGAGTTTTATATTTATTCTAAATTAATATGGTTATGCAAATATATAATGTGTTTGCAGAGAAGTAGTTTACCAACTGTTGCTTAGACTGGATTTGGAAGGCTAAATGTACTCCCTTCGAAGTCCAGCGCTTTCCCTACTGTTGCATATACTGGAGTGGGAATAGTAAATCTTATTCCTCCTCAAAATCCAATGCTTTCCCTACTGTTGCTTAGACTTGAGTGTGAATAAGAAATGTTACCCCTCTGACGTCCAACACTTTCCCTACTGTTGTACTGTTTGGAGTGGAAATTATATATTTAACACCTCCAAAGTTCTACACTTTCTCTACTGTTGCATAAACTTGAGTGGGAATAATGTATGCATTATTCACAGGCTCAAATGAATTTCAAAATATTGGTTAAATATATGTATTTTTAAAATTTGTATACAATTATACAGCGGCGGCCGGCTCAGGTAAGCGGCTGAAGAGGGGCAGGGCGCAGCAGGGGGAAGAGGACAGATGACGGAAGGGGTATTATTTATTTATTTAATTATACCTCTTCTGTCACCGTCTGCTTCCCCCCGCCGCACCCTGCCCTGCCTCACTGCCCCACGGCACCTACCTGAGCTGGCTGCCACTGCAATTATAATTTTATAGTTTTTGTTTATATTCTTATTTTCTTCTGAATGTTTAAAATATTTTTAGTAAGTGTCTTTTTTTTAATTTTTTAATTTTATTTCTTTAGTAATTTATTTAATGTTTTGCTTTTGAACTGGTAATATTTTTTATGTTTCATGTAAATCAAAATAGCAAAACAAAATTACAATATTTAGGATTAACTACTTAGGTATATATATATATATATATATATATATATTTATATATATATATTCACTGAAAAAACCATAGGTTTCACACCAGTTATAGTTAGGAATTAGCATTTAAAAAACCTATTAAATTCACTGAAAAAACCATAGGTTTTACACCAGTTATAGTTAGCTGGAAATTTTACTCGCATAAAACCATTGAAATTCCCACGTTATAGTTAGTTGGACTCACTATAACTTGCGCGTGCAATGCACTGCTGCATCACTCATGACATGGTCAGTGACATCACTCATGACATCACTGATGACATCTCAAATGACATCACCGATGACATCATCCAGTGAATGTGTATCTTTCTGAAAAATAAATATTTTTTATATATGTATATCTAAAGGTTGATGGAAGAATAAATGGGTAAATAAATGTCTAAATGGATATTTTTTTGTGTAAAATTGATTGGTTAACTGACTTATTAAATGTATCTTAGGGAATACATATATTAGCGAGTAATGTTTAAATATTTAAATATCTGTATCTGTGTCTCACTTTGTGTATAAGTGGCAGCCTGGGTTGGTGAGTAACTACATGAGTGTGTATATGGGTTATTAGTTGTTTTTTTGAGTATCAGTATCAGTGTCTGTATGGTTCGGTGGGGGATATTACTTAGAGCACAGATGCATGAATGAGTGACTCACCATTTGTATGTATTTTGAAGACAGCATGTGTGCAAGACTGTATGGGTGGATGATTGTGTGTATGGGTGGGTTAGTGAGTATGTGATTTTATAATTGATTGTTTAAGAGAGTAAATATGTTTCAGTTTCTGTAGAAGTATGTGTAGTGGTGTGTATATAGCAGTATAATCAAGTAAATGTTTTTTTGATAGTTTATTTGCATGTGTGAATTTGTGTGTGAGTAACTATATGGATGAGTATTAGTGTGTAACAGGATGTATAGGTGTATGAGTACATATGATGAGTAAGTACATGCATGAGTGACTATATAGAACTGTTGGTGAATGAGTGGATGTGTATGTAGATGTTGGAATTACCTAATAAGTTGTTGTAATTGGTATTGGTTTCTCCTTTTTTAAGAAAATGTTAGTTTCTATTTTTGAATGTGTGTGTCAAAGGTTATTTTATGCTGATAGGAGGTCTGCCACTTTGTCACAAGGATGTTGTCATCAGTGATGTCATTTGAGATGTCATCAGTGATGTCATGAGTGATGTCACTGACCATGTCATGAGTGATGTAATATGTGACTTCATCAGCAGTGCATTGCATGCGCAAGTTATAGTGAGTCCAACTAACTATAACGTGGGAATTTCAATGGTTTTATGTGAGTAAAATTTCCAGCTAACTATAACTGGTGTAAAACCTATGGTTTTTTCAGTGAATTTAATAGGTTTTTTAAATGCTAATTCCTACCTATAACTGGTGTGAAACCTATGGTTTTTTCAGTGAATTTCAATGGTTTTTTAATAGCAAATCTTAATAGGTATAGAAAGTGAAACATTTTAAAACGAATTTTATATTGTATAGATATGTAAAAAAAAGAAAAAAGTTTTTTTTATTTGTAACCCGGGGGCGCTCCCGGGGCGCGTACCGGTGAATGCACGGGTAAGCGCAATGTTACGGCACGCCCCGAGGCGCGTACCGGGGAGCGTCCCGTTAGCGCTATTCTCGCGAACGAAAACAACATCGTGACATTTCGCGTAACCGCGTGATGCGTCATATGACGCACAGCGTAATCGCAACCGAAAGCACGCGATCGCATACGATCGCGAAATGTCCTGATGCGCTTACGCTACGCACCCGCGGTCGCGCCCCGGAGCGCGACTACAGCCGCGCCCCGGTGCGCGTAGCGTAAGCGCGTCGGGTCATGTGACCTGAAAATAACACTTTCTATTGGTGCAGAACAGTTTTGGTTTCCAAATGAGTATAGCCTGGGTCTTGTGACCAGCCTGGGTCTTGTGACCTGAAAATAACACTTTCTATTGGTGCAGAACAGTTTTGGTTTCCAAATGAGTAAAGCCTGGGTCTTGTGACCTGAAAATAACACTTCTGATTGGTTCAGCACAGTTTTTTTTCCAAATGATAAAAAAAAAACACCTTTCTTCCTCACTCTGACTTTGTCTTTTGACTGAGGAAGACCTGTTTCATCTACAGAGACAATTCTTTTGTACTTTGAAATGGCTACTGTAGCAGCAGCTGGAGCATCTGCACCACCACCACCACCACAACCACCAAGAGGACCACCACAACAATACATTGCTGGTGGAGAAGAGGAGGAGGAGGAAGAGGAAGAGGAGGAGGGGAGCAGATGGCTGTGGGAAGAAATTACCCCATACAAGCCAAAAGAACACATTGTATGGGAGTTTTTTTCTCTTCCAGAGGGCAAGAAAAAAGTTAATGCGGCCAAGGTAACATGTCGAATCTGTGGTGCAGAACTCTCAAGGGGCAACCCAGATAAAAAATATTCATTTGGGAATCATACCATGATTCGGCATATGACCCGGAAGCATCCTGCTAAATATTCTCGTGCAGAGATCAGGGAACTGGCCAGTCACCTCCCCCAGTTTTCAAGGACCAGCTCAAAAAGAAAGCAACCCAGTCAATCGGACCCAGAAACAACGGAGACGATGCCTTGCATTCAGCAACAATTTGGTACTTTTAGAATCACTTGTACTGAATGTGGCAAGCTCATCGCCTATGGTGAAAAGACCGTAAAGCTGATCGTCCTTGCTGGTCAGAATCACATTTGCCCCAAAAAAAAGAAGTAATTTTTTTCATTTTTTGTTTTTGCTCCAGTTGAGCCATTTTCAATTCCCTTTCTCTTTGTTTCTTCCCATAAAAAATACAAAAAAATATGAATCTGTTTTGAAAAGCCAAAAAAAGTACAAAATGTTCAAAAAACATTAAAAAAAATATAAAACAACAAAAAGAATAAAAAAACAGTTCTTTTCAGAACTACCTTTCATTTATAAAATTAAACCTATATTTTTAAAGGATCTCTGTCAATTTTTTGTCCTTAGGGTACGCGTACCGGGGCGCGCCCTGCAAAAAAATAGAAAAAAAAATTTAATGAAGCAGTTAGCATGAGGGAAGGACACAAAGAGAGTTATGTTAAGAGAAAAAGAGCTACAAGATGACCACAGAGGGATTGTTTATTACATAGTAAAAAATAGAGAAGGTGTAATTGGATGAAAGTGAGAAAAGTAAAATGACTAAAGGAGCGAAAGATAGAAAGAGAGAGGAAGAACACTAAAGTAGAGATAGTGTGAGACTGTGATTGGCTATTAAAAGAAAAAGAAAGGACAGTAAAAAATGGAGAATGAAGGGTAGTGGCGGAACCACGATAAATGAAGAACGATGAGGTAAAGTGAGAAAAGACCAGGTAGTATAAGTAAAGAGGGGTGGAAGAGGGAGAAAAATTGAATTAGGATAACACATGGGGAGTGACAAAGAGAGAGGACAAAGATAGTAAAGGAAACAGTACCTGAATGGGCTTGAGTAAAACAGCAAAAAAAGATAAGTAATGCAGTGTGTGTGACTTATAGGGAGTCAGTGGGTGTAGGTCGGAGTGTGGGTGTGTAAGGTGTGTCCGTGGGTGTGGTTGTGTGGAGTGTTTTGGTGTGGGTGGAGGTGAGGGTGTGTGAAATATGTGTGAGAAGTGTATGAGTGTGGGGTGTATATGTGTATCAATGTATGTGTGTGTATGGAATGTGTGTGTGTTTTTGAGGAGTGTGTGTGGGAGGTTTTTGTGTGTGTATGAGGTGTGTGTGTGGTGTGTGCGTGGGGTGTATGTTACAGGTGTGTGTATGTGTTGACAGGGGGATGAGGTGTATGTGTAGGAGTAAGGTAAATAATTAAGAAAAAGAGAATGAGTGAAGAAGCAAATGAAGGGAACAGAGGGTAAGTGAAGTAAAGAATAGGGATCGAAAGAAGTTGAATATGAGAGGGTAAATAGGGAAAGGGGAGTAAACATGTAGAATAAGAATAAGTGAGAGAAGCAGAGTAAAGACACAGAAGTGAGGTAGATTGAGAAAATGTTAGTGACCTTAAAGCAAAGGGTGATGACAAACTACATTTTTTTAGTCATACTTACCATATAATAAATGTAACTTTAATTAATTTTTTTTACTACAGTTTGTATCTGTGAAAGAGAGAAGAAAAAATAAGTTATAATTAGTAAAATAAGTATTTTAAATTAAAAGATACAAATGAAGAGGTTAAAAATCATAACGCTCTATTTAGAAATAAAGTTAGAGTGAAGGACACAGAAAGGGAAATAAACTAAGGTAGAAGGACAAAAAGAGAGAAAAAGAAATAAAAGGAGAGCAAATTACAAAGAGTAAGGCATATAGATTCACTGACAAAGAGAGAGAGAAGAACAGAGAAATGAACTGAAGGTAAGAAAGATACTAAAACAATGTGAGTTAGCAAAACTAAATCAGGAAACAGAAGTAAGTAAAAAGATAATGACTGAGACAGAAAACAGTCTAATTAAGGATGCATTTAGAAGATTGAGGAATAGAAGATAACTGAGAGTAAGTGAAGAACAGTCATAGAGTGAAAGGATGAAGGGAGACAGGATAATATACAACGATTGAGGGAAATGGATTGAGGAAGTTATAAGGTAGACACACTAAGAGAAAAACTGAGTGAGGTGGAGTACAATGAGTGAGAAAAGGAAATGAGTAAGTGAGCAAAAAGAAGGAAAGAGAGGAGAAGACGACTAAACCAGTGGTAATGAGAGAAAATAATTTGGTGATGAAAGTAAAGAGAAGGACATTGAAAGAAAGGAAATGAGGGATAGTAATGGAACCAGAGTAAAAGAAATGGGATGAAGAACGATGAGAGAGGAGCAGTGAAGTTGTTGTAAAAGTAGTGATAGAAGGTAGATAAACACAAGTGAACATAACACAAGTAGAGTGAGGCACTGAGGACATAGAAGTAGTGAACGAAAAATAGAGAGAAGAGGTCAAAAGTAAGGAACAAACAAAGATAAGCGAGGGAGAGTGGATGATTTATAGTGATAGAGTGCAATAATACTGCTGAGTGAGTAAACAGGAATTACTAAAAGAGCAAAGGAGGAAAATACGGAAAAGACAAGTAAAGCAGAGAGACTGAAAGCTAAAAAGTTATGCAAGGGAGATACGGGATGCACACAGTTGAAATGAGAATGAGGGGTTGTCAAAGAAGTGGAGTAAGGGAACAGGGGTTACAGAGAGTGAGAGAAAGACATTATAAGTGAGTAAAAAGAGCTGAAAGAGGATGGAAAAAGGAAAGTGAGTGTCAGAGAATGGGAATACAATTTAATTTACACAATCCAAAGTATAAAATAACTTGTACAACATGTTACATAGTTTATTTTTGCTGTTCTCAGAATATATTGAATTTCACTTAAAACTGTGAGTTCAAATTACTCATCATATGACAGCGGGAAAAAAAACCACAATCTAAAAGATTGTGTTTTAAAAAAAAACTTAAATAATGATAAATGACAAATGTACGCTAAAGTTAGATTGACTTACTTTTCCTTGAGGCCAAATACTGTATCATGGTGGTCCTTTTCTCGTTGGAAAGTACTTTGCTGTTCACTTAAAAATCCATTTCATCGACTTTCTATAAGAAAAGCTCCAAGAACATCTGAAATATTTTCAATATTTTCATATACTCCTTTTTTTCAGTCATGACTCTTTACTCATTCCTGCACATTTCCATTTGGCCAAATAGTGTCAGATGTATGAGTATATGTTCAAATTAATTCTAAGGCACTCTGAAATGACCTTTTTCCCGACGTTCTGAAAGAAAGGCTCTACAACATTTTCACAATATTTAAGTATTCGTAAAATCATCTCTGACTCACTCATGTTCATCATTTTGTATAATACTAACATCACTTACTATGACATCCACTTACAGTACCTATATCATAAGTCAATTTTTTATATTGCCTCGATCACTTTTACTCAGAATATATTTTTAAACAGCAAAATAACCTTTATTAACTGCTCCCGTCTTCAGTAGCCAATTACTTTTACCTAAATTTTGGCTGTAAAAACACTAGGTATGAATTTATAAAGCCAAAAGGCAAACGTTGTTTGAAAGTCAAATGAGTGTCGTTACATTGGGTCCAACCTTTAGAAGTTTTCAAATAGCATGTGTAATGCCCTGATGTTGTAGAAGGACCATCATGAAAAATAATAGCTGCAGTTGCAAAGGTTCTTCCTGATATCGATAACTGAGAAGCCACAAAATTTTTAATAGAAGTTGTCAATTTAGTTCCATCAGGTCTACATCGTTGGAACATTAAAATGACATAGTGACCATAATTTTGTAGAAATAATGTGGACAGCTTGTACTGAATGTGGCAAGCTCATCGCCTATGGTGAAAAGACCGTAAAGCTGATCGTCCTTGCTGGTCAGAATCACATTTGCCCCAAAAAAAAGAAGTAATTTTTTTCGGTTTTTGTTTTTTGCTCCAGTTGAGCCATTTTCAATTCCCTTTCTCTTTGTTTCTTCCCATAAAAAATACAAAAAAAATATGAATCTGTTTTGAAAAGCCAAAAAAAGTACAAAATGTTCAAAAAACATAAAAAAATATATAAAACAACAAAAAGAATAAAAAAACAGTTCTTTTCAGAACTACCTTTCATTTATAAAATTAAACCTATATTTTTAAAGGATCTCTGTCAATTTTTTGTCCTTAGGGTACGCGTACCGGGGCGCGCCCTACAAAAAAATAGAAAAAAAAAATGTAATGAAGCAGTTAGCATGAGGGAAGGACACAAAGAGAGTTATGTTAAGAGAAAAAGAGCTACAAGATGACCACAGAGGGATTGTTTATTACATAGTAAAAAATAGAGAAGGTGTAATTGGATGAAAGTGAGAAAAGTAAAATGACTAAAGGAGCGAAAGATAGAAAGAGAGAGGAAGAACACTAAAGTAGAGATAGTGTGAGACTGTGATTGGCTATTAAAAGAAAAAGAAAGGGCAGTAAAAAATGGAGAATGAAGGGTAGTGGCGGAACCACGATAAATGAAGAACGATGAGGTAAAGTGAGAAAAGACCAGGTAGTATAAGTAAAGAGGGGTGGAAGAGGGAGAAAAATTGAATTAGGATAACACATGGGGAGTGACAAAGAGAGAGGACAAAGATAGTAAAGGAAGCAGTACCTGAATGGGCTTGAGTAAAACAGCAAAAAAAGATAAGTAATGCAGTGTGTGTGACTTATAGGGAGTCAGTGGGTGTAGGTCGGAGTGTGGGTGTGTAAGGTGTGTCTGTGGGTGTGGTTGTGTGGAGTGTTTTGGTGTGGGTGGAGGTGAGGGTGTGTGAAATATGTGTGAGAAGTGTATGAGTGTGGGGTGTATATGTGTATCAATGTATGTGTGTGTATGGAATGTGTGTGTGTTTTTGAGGAGTGTGTGTGGGAGGTTTTTGTGTGTGTATGAGGTGTGTGTGTGGTGTGTGTGTGGGGTGTATGTTACAGGTGTGTGTATGTGTTGGGAGGGGGATGAGGTGTATGTGTAGGAGTAAGGTAAATAATAAAGAAAAAGAGAATGAGTGAAGAAGCAAATGAAGGGAACAGAGGGTAAGTGAAGTAAAGAATAGGGATCGAAAGAAGTTTAATATGAGAGGGTAAATAGGGAAAGGGGAGTAAACATGTTGAATAAGAATAAGTGAGAGTAGCAGAGTAAAGACACAGAAGTGAGGTAGATTGAGAAAATGTTAGTGACCTTAAAGCAAAGGGTGATGACAAACTACATTTTTTTAGTCATACTTACCATATAATAAATGTAACTTTAATTAATTTTTTTTACTACAGTTTGTATCTGAAAGAGAGAAGAAAAAATAAGTTATAATTAGTAAAATAAGTATTTTAAATTAAAAGATACAAATGAAGAGGTTAAAAATCATAACGCTCTATTTAGAAATAAAGTTAGAGTGAAGGACACAGAAAGGGAAATAAACTAAGGTAGAAGGACAAAAAGAGAGAAAAAGAAATAAAAGGAGAGCAAATTACAAAGAGTAAGGCATATAGATTCACTGACAAAGAGAGAGAGAGAAGAACAGAGAAATGAACTGAAGGTAAGAAAGATACTAAAACAATGTGAGTTAGCAAAACTAAATCAGGAAACAGAAGTAAGTAAAAAGATAATGACTGAGACAGAAAACAGTCTAATTAAGGATGCATTTAGAAGATTGAGGAATAGAAGATAACTGAGAGTAAGTGAAGAACAGTCATAGAGTGAAAGGATGAAGGGAGACAGGATAATATACAACCATTGAGGGAAATGGATTGAGGAAGTTATAAGGTAGACACACTAAGAGAGAAACTGAGTGAGGTGGAGTACAATGCGTGAGAAAAGGAAATGAGTAAGTGAGCAAAAAGAAGGAAAGAGAGGAGAAGACGACTAAACCAGTGGTAATGAGAGAAAATAATTTGGTGATGAAAGTAAAGAGAAGGACATTGAAAGAAAGGAAATGAGGGATAGTAATGGAACCAGAGTAAAAGAAATGGGATGAAGAACGATGAGAGAGGAGCAGTGAAGTTGTTGTAAAAGAAGTGATAGAAGGTAGATAAACACAAGTGAACATAACACAAGTAGAGGGAGGCACTGAGGACATAGAAGTAGTGAACGAAAAATAGAGAGAAGAGGTCAAAAGTAAGGAACAAACAAAGATAAGCGAGGGAGAGTGGATGATTTATAGTGATAGAGTGCAATAATACTGCTGAGTGAGTAAACAGGAATTACTAAAAGAGCAAAGGAGGAAAATACGGAAAAGAGAAGTAAAGCAGAGAGACTGAAAGCTAAAAAGTTATGCAAGGGAGAGACGGGATGCACACAGTTGAAATGAGAATGAGGGGTTGTCAAAGAAGTGGAGTAAGGGAACAGGGGTTACAGAGAGTGAGAGAAAGACATTATAAGTGAGTAAAAAGAGCTGAAAGAGGATGGAAAAAGGAAAGTGAGTGTCAGAGAATGGGAATACAATTTAATTTACACAATCCAAAGTATAAAATAACTTGTACAACATGTTACATAGTTTATTTTTGCTGTTCTCAGAATATATTGAATTTCACTTAAAACTGTGAGTTCAAATTACTCATCATATGACAGCGGGAAAAAAAAACACAATCTAAAAGATTGTGTTTTTAAAAAAAACTTAAATACTGATAAATGACAAATGTATGCTAAAGTTAGATTGACTTACTTTTCCTTGAGGCCAAATACTGTATCATGGTGGTCCTTTTCTCGTTGGAAAGTACTTTGTTGTTCACTTAAAAATCCATTTCATCGACTTTCTATAAGAAAAACTCCAAGAACATCTGAAATATTTTCAATATTTTCATATACTCCTTTTTTTCAGTCATGACTCTTTACTCATTCCTGCACATTTCCATTTGGCCAAATAGTGTCAGATGTATGAGTATATGTTCAAATTAATTCTAAGGCACTCTGAAATGACCTTTTTCCCGACGTTCTGAAAGAAAGGCTCTACAACATTTTCACAATATTTAAGTATTCGTAAAATCATCTCTGACTCACTCATGTTCATCATTTTGTATAATACTAACATCACTTACTATGACATCCACTTACAGTACCTATATCATAAGTCAATTTTTTATATTGCCTCGATCACTTTTACTCAGAATATATTTTTAAACAGCAAAATAACCTTTATTAACTGCTCCCGTCTTCAGTAGCCAATTACTTTTACCTAAATTTTGGCTGTAAAAACACTAGGTATGAATTTATAAAGCCAAAAGGCAAACGTTGTTTGAAAGTCAAATGAGTGTCGTTACATTGGGTCCAACCTTTAGAAGTTTTCAAATAGCATGTGTAATGCCCTGATGTTGTAGAAGGACCATCATGAAAAATAATAGCTGCAGTTGCAAAGGTTCTTCCTGATATCGATAACTGAGAAGCCACAAAATTTTTAATAGAAGTTGTCAATTTAGTTCCATCAGGTCTACATCGTTGGAACATTAAAATGACATAGTGACCATAATTTTGTAGAAATAATGTGGACAGCTTGTACTGAATGTGGCAAGCTCATCGCCTATGGTGAAAAGACCGTAAAGCTGATCGTCCTTGCTGGTCAGAATCACATTTGCCCCAAAAAAAAGAAGTAATTTTTTTCGGTTTTTGTTTTTTGCTCCAGTTGAGCCATTTTCAATTCCCTTTCTCTTTGTTTCTTCCCATAAAAAATACAAAAAAAATATGAATCTGTTTTGAAAAGCCAAAAAAAGTACAAAATGTTCAAAAAACATAAAAAAATATATAAAACAACAAAAAGAATAAAAAAACAGTTCTTTTCAGAACTACCTTTCATTTATAAAATTAAACCTATATTTTTAAAGGATCTCTGTCAATTTTTTGTCCTTAGGGTACGCGTACCGGGGCGCGCCCTGCAAAAAAATAGAAAAAAATAATGTAATGAAGCAGTTAGCATGAGGGAAGGACACAAAGAGAGTTATGTTAAGAGAAAAAGAGCTACAAGATGACCACAGAGGGATTGTTTATTACATAGTAAAAAATAGAGAAGGTGTAATTGGATGAAAGTGAGAAAAGTAAAATGACTAAAGGAGCGAAAGATAGAAAGAGAGAGGAAGAACACTAAAGTAGAGATAGTGTGAGACTGTGATTGGCTATTAAAAGAAAAAGAAAGGGCAGTAAAAAATGGAGAATGAAGGGTAGTGGCGGAACCACGATAAATGAAGAACGATGAGGTAAAGTGAGAAAAGACCAGGTAGTATAAGTAAAGAGGGGTGGAAGAGGGAGAAAAATTGAATTAGGATAACACATGGGGAGTGACAAAGAGAGAGGACAAAGATAGTAAAGGAAGCAGTACCTGAATGGGCTTGAGTAAAACAGCAAAAAAAGATAAGTAATGCAGTGTGTGTGACTTATAGGGAGTCAGTGGGTGTAGGTCGGAGTGTGGGTGTGTAAGGTGTGTCTGTGGGTGTGGTTGTGTGGAGTGTTTTGGTGTGGGTGGAGGTGAGGGTGTGTGAAATATGTGTGAGAAGTGTATGAGTGTGGGGTGTATATGTGTATCAATGTATGTGTGTGTATGGAATGTGTGTGTGTTTTTGAGGAGTGTGTGTGGGAGGTTTTTGTGTGTGTATGAGGTGTGTGTGTGGTGTGTGTGTGGGGTGTATGTTACAGGTGTGTGTATGTGTTGGGAGGGGGATGAGGTGTATGTGTAGGAGTAAGGTAAATAATAAAGAAAAAGAGAATGAGTGAAGAAGCAAATGAAGGGAACAGAGGGTAAGTGAAGTAAAGAATAGGGATCGAAAGAAGTTGAATATGAGAGGGTAAATAGGGAAAGGGGAGTAAACATGTTGAATAAGAATAAGTGAGAGTAGCAGAGTAAAGACACAGAAGTGAGTTAGATTGAACAAATGTTAGTGACCTTAAAGCAAAGGGTGATGACAAACTACATTTTTTAGTCATACTTACCATATAATAAATGTAACTTTAATTAATTTTTTTTACTACAGTTTGTATCTGAAAGAGAGAAGAAAAAATAAGTTATAATTAGTAAAATAAGTATTTTAAATTAAAAGATACAAATGAAGAGGTTAAAAATCATAACGCTCTATTTAGAAATAAAGTTAGAGTGAAGGACACAGAAAGGGAAATAAACTAAGGTAGAAGGACAAAAAGAGAGAAAAAGAAATAAAAGGAGAGCAAATTACAAAGAGTAAGGCATATAGATTCACTGACAAAGAGAGAGAGAGAAGAACAGAGAAATGAACTGAAGGTAAGAAAGATACTAAAACAATGTGAGTTAGCAAAACTAAATCAGGAAACAGAAGTAAGTAAAAAGATAATGACTGAGACAGAAAACAGTCTAATTAAGGATGCATTTAGAAGATTGAGGAATAGAAGATAACTGAGAGTAAGTGAAGAACAGTCATAGAGTGAAAGGATGAAGGGAGACAGGATAATATACAACGATTGAGGGAAATGGATTGAGGAAGTTATAAGGTAGACACACTAAGAGAGAAACTGAGTGAGGTGGAGTACAATGCGTGAGAAAAGGAAATGAGTAAGTGAGCAAAAAGAAGGAAAGAGAGGAGAAGACGACTAAACCAGTGGTAATGAGAGAAAATAATTTGGTGATGAAAGTAAAGAGAAGGACATTGAAAGAAAGGAAATGAGGGATAGTAATGGAACCAGAGTAAAAGAAATGGGATGAAGAACGATGAGAGAGGAGCAGTGAAGTTGTTGTAAAAGAAGTGATAGAAGGTAGATAAACACAAGTGAACATAACACAAGTAGAGTGAGGCACTGAGGACATAGAAGTAGTGAACGAAAAATAGAGAGAAGAGGTCAAAAGTAAGGAACAAACAAAGATAAGCGAGGGAGAGTGGATGATTTATAGTGATAGAGTGCAATAATACTGCTGAGTGAGTAAACAGGAATTACTAAAAGAGCAAAGGAGGAAAATACGGAAAAGAGAAGTAAAGCAGAGAGACTGAAAGCTAAAAAGTTATGCAAGGGAGAGACGGGATGCACACAGTTGAAATGAGAATGAGGGGTTGTCAAAGAAGTGGAGTAAGGGAACAGGGGTTACAGAGAGTGAGAGAAAGACATTATAAGTGAGTAAAAAGAGCTGAAAGAGGATGGAAAAAGGAAAGTGAGTGTCAGAGAATGGGAATACAATTTAATTTACACAATCCAAAGTATAAAATAACTTGTACAACATGTTACATAGTTTATTTTTGCTGTTCTCAGAATATATTGAATTTCACTTAAAACTGTGAGTTCAAATTACTCATCATATGACAGCGGGAAAAAAAACACAATCTAAAAGATTGTGTTTTAAAAAAAAACTTAAATACTGATAAATGACAAATGTACGCTAAAGTTAGATTGACTTACTTTTCCTTGAGGCCAAATACTGTATCATGGTGGTCCTTTTCTCGTTGGAAAGTACTTTGTTGTTCACTTAAAAATCCATTTCATCGACTTTCTATAAGAAAAACTCCAAGAACATCTGAAATATTTTCAATATTTTCATATACTCCTTTTTTTCAGTCATGACTCTTTACTCATTCCTGCACATTTCCATTTGGCCAAATAGTGTCAGATGTATGAGTATATGTTCAAATTAATTCTAAGGCACTCTGAAATGACCTTTTTCCCGACGTTCTGAAAGAAAGGCTCTACAACATTTTCACAATATTTAAGTATTCGTAAAATCATCTCTGACTCACTCATGTTCATCATTTTGTATAATACTAACATCACTTACTTTGACATCCACTTACAGTACCTATATCATAAGTCAATTTTTTATATTGCCTCGATCACTTTTACTCAGAATATATTTTTAAACAGCAAAATAACCTTTATTAACTGCTCCCGTCTTCAGTAGCCAATTACTTTTACCTAAATTTTGGCTGTAAAAACACTAGGTATGAATTTATAAAGCCAAAAGGCAAACGTTGTTTGAAAGTCAAATGAGTGTCGTTACATTGGGTCCAACCTTTAGAAGTTTTTAAATAGCATGTGTAATGCCCTGATGTTGTAGAAGGACCATCATGAAAAATAATAGCTGCAGTTGCAAAGGTTCTTCCTGATATCGATAACTGAGAAGCCACAAAATTTTTAATAGAAGTTGTCAATTTAGTTCCATCAGGTCTACATCGTTGGAACATTAAAATGACATAGTGACCATAATTTTGTAGAAATAATGTGGACAGCTTTGTAGACTTACATTGGGTACACACCATATTGTGATCCGCTGCTTTAACTAGATTATTAAAAGACACTGATTTGCAGTCTGGTAAAGTCAAATATATAAATCTTTCAGAGTCTATTCTAGTACTACTTGATGACGCACAGTTGTCACAGTCATGTTGCCATTGATAAGAAAGGTTAAAAAGATTTTTTATATCTACTCCTTCATCTTCTAATACATCAAACATATACATTAAAAATTCCTGACAATCCTGCTGAATTATCTGTGAAAATTGATTTTGACCTGAACATATGTCTACAAGATTCCTAATTTCTGAAACACTTTCTATTTTTCCTCTATCACTACTACATTTCTCTAACACAGAATTCAATAAACAGCACAATGTTTGTTCCCGATTTTCGACAATCTGTTTTTGTAAATTTTGAAGAAAAAAAACAACATTAACTACTACATTAGCATAGCAGTTGACACCAGAACTGTTTTCAAATTGAAATACAACAACATCCTCAACAGAATCCTTTTTCCTTCTGCTTACAATTACAGTTTCATCTACTTTTTGTCTTTTTGCTACTACCTCACTGCAATTACTCTCATTTCTTCTTTTTCGGCCTACCACACGTTTTTCAATCAGAGGATATTGAGGCAAATGTGGAGCATACTCTCTTCTTAACCTATTGTATTCTTTAACACAATCTAGATCAGCACAAATCTTTGTTTCATCACACTCAATCAAGTACAATCCTGATAAAGTTCTGACTCGTGATAAAGCCACATATGCCAAACCCTCTTTAAACACAGAACTTCCAATGTTCACCAAAGCACTATCTACACTTAAACCTTGAGATTTATGAATTGTCACTGCATATGCCAAACAAATAGGAAACTGTTTTTGGCGAACAAATAAGTCTTTCACGAGCAAAAACTCTAGCTGAACAACGACAAATTTGTTCTATTTCATCAATGCCATCAAACTTAATTTTTATAATTTCAATTCCATCTCTATTTTTGTAATTCACAAAACCAACAACATGACCCATTGCTCCATTTACCAGCCCTCTTTCAACATTTAAATTCCTTCGCAAAATGACACGACAATTCAAACACACATTCAGAGTCTTTTCAAAACCAGCAGTTTTAGATATACTCTTCTCTAATGAATCCAATTTTGATTTAAAATTTTCAGACAAAATAATTGTTGCTCCCATATGCTCTATTTTATCTGTAGCTTCCAGTTTCACTATCTCTTCATTTTCTAAATTTAACATTTTGTTGTTGAACATGGAACATTCTTTCAGAGTTGGCATCAAACATATGGCAGATTTCCTCTCGTTAATTTTCTTAAAAATATTCTCTGGAAGAATGTTTTCATTTGGGTACAAATTTGAAATTAACCGTCCATGTAAAGCTTCTTTCCCTTGCTGACTTATTTTTCCTACTCTTACGTCTTGTAAAATATTTTTATAATCTTAATCCTTTGCCTGTCGCATATTTTGAAGCAGTTCTGCATATTTGAAGTTTAACCATATATTAACGTTTCCAATGCTTCCTAGGCACTTCCTGGTATCTTCATGCATGAGCATTTTGAACACAGGTTGTCCTTTGACTGGAGTCAACTGCAGAAGATCTCCAAAAACAATAATATGTTTTCCTCCAAATAAAACATCATTGTCTGTTCTAAGAATTTCTTGCATTCTCAAATGCACAAAAGCAAGCATTATATTTGACACCATGCTTACTTCATCAATGATAAGAAGTTTCATTTTCTTAAGGACTCTCGAAACTTCAGTACACGCATCTCCAGATAGCTTGTGATATTTCAATTTGTTATCATGCTCCACTGGCAGCATCAGTAAACAATGTAAAGTAATCCCTTTAATATTATGTGCTGCCAGCCCAGTTGGAGCGGTAACAACACAAGACAGCGGTGATTCAGTCCTTTTCTGCAGATAAGATGCAATTGCTTTAATCAGAAAACTTTTTCCAGTTCCCGCTTCTCCACTCACGTACAGTCGGACAGGCTTAAATGATGTACATGAGCACTCTTTCTTCTCATGACTCAATCCATGTTCAACCTGTTCTGTGACTTCGTTATATATCAGTTTCTGCTCAACGTTTAATTGTTTCACCAAATCTTCTAAATTAATTACATCCTCTTGAGCTTGCTCAATAGCTCTTTCCACCTCATCCATGGCAGTGGCAGCTTCATTTTGGATAATTGGTCCTCCTAGTGGATCCTGACTCAATGAAGCAGAACTCTGACTGACTTGAGGACTGTCTCTTGCAATCTCTGCAGCAATTTTTGCTTCTTGCTCTATTTCTTCATTCAACATTTGCAGATAATTTGGAAAAACAGGACATTTTATGGTATCCTTCGTAGCATTAAAAGAGTCTTCATAACAGAGAAAATCTCCAAGTAGTTCCTCTTCTTCTCGCCATGGTTTAAAGAGTTGCAAAAGAGCCAAATAGTAAAATTCTCTTTTGTCTGAATTTTCACAACTCAATTTTCGATGATTAACAAATGACCTTTTCTCTGTTTCACTAGACATCCTTCACATCCAATGACAGCATATATTCCATTATTGATATCTTCTCTGATGTTCCTCTTATAAATATAGCTTTGAAGAACTTCATGGAGACAAACGTTCTCAAGATGAGGACTTCTATTTGAATAGTATGTATCCAACATGTTTGTCTTCAAAATATCTGTACTTTCTGGTTCTTTCTCCGCCAAATACTCTATCTCTTGTACAGATTTCAAAACTCGATTTCGTGTTGCAGCAAGACCTAGACTCACCCAAATGATGGTTCTAGATTTGGCATAGAGACTTGCTGACGACAATCGATCAGAACATTCATATGCTCCAATTTCTCGATGCGACAACATCTTCAGACTGTAACTGTATAATTTCTTGCTTAGACTCTTTTCATGTGAAATGTCCTCCCACATTTCCTTCAGTTCTGTCTTTTCTTTTTTTGTGATGTAAGACGTCACATATCGAGCCACAGCAATAGAGTTGTCAGCAACTAACTGAATATCCATGTTAGCATTCCACATGGACAAAATCACTGGGTTGTAGTCGTTTCTTTTTAAATTGTATGTATTTTTTGGTGATTTCCTCGTCACAGTATGTCGCAGAGAAGACATCAAATTATTTACTCTTCCTTTAGAAATCACTTGTCGTGGAAAGCCGAAACGACATTTTGTGTAGAACTTGTCCTTGTTTCTGAATTTTCGACGACAGTACTTTCCACAACTATGGGATTGAAAGCGTAAAACTTGTTGCCTTAAACTGTTTTCCTCTGTAGTTTTCGGAACAGCACATGTTGAATACTCCTCAATGAAGCTCATCACTGTCTCATCCGAATCTGTTCCAAATTTAGGTGCATCTTTCATCCACAACAACATAAGTATGTGAGGAGCACCTCTTGCTTGATACTCCTTTCTCCAAAAGAAATCCAAAACCTCTCCAAGGGGAGGATTTTTTTTGTTGGTAATAAAAGACATCATAGCTTCAAATCTATGATTGAAATATCTGCATACATTCACTGGATCCAAAGAACACAGCTCTCTAGGTGCTTTGAATTCTATATTTTGTATATTTGCATTTGCCTCTCGTAGAAATTGAAGTAAGTCGTCCCATGCATACTCGGCACTGCTAAGAGTGAGGAACCATGTCGGAGTTCCTACGTTTCTTAGCAGACATTTCAATTCCCCATGACGACGGTACCAATACTCGTTTGTACCACGCTGACATGCCATGAGATTGATTAGATGAGATTCCAAAATATTATCTTGCAGATTCACTTTCTCCATAAAGTCCCTCGCCGAAACATTTTGCAGATGTGCTCCACTTTTCAGTATATGGTTTACTGCATAAGAAAGCCCAGACATGTCACTTTCATACAGTAGATGAAACAAATAGGGAATGCATTGAGGAAACCTTGGATCTTCAGCGTATAATCTTACAGTTCGATATTCAGATGCAGGAATTTGAATTGGACGATCGTCATATCGTCCACCTCGACCTGTTGGAAATAGCTGTGGAAAACAACGAGCTTCTAAACTTTGTTCCCATACACTAATGGGACTTCCTTTTGCTGCTTTCATTTGAAACAATTCAATTGCATTCCCCATTACTTATTTGGAATGCAAAGGATGAACAGTATAATGTTCATATATTTCTTCACTTCTAGACACATCAACTTTTTCAATTTGGCCACCTGAACAATCACTGTCTTCATCTGTAGCTGTTTCCTCTGCTGCAACACATACATCTTTGTAATACTCATTGTTTTTGACTAAATACAACGTTGCCTTTTTGACTTTCCTAACATCCACTAAATCTTGCCAGATTTTTTTACTCTTTGTCGGAACCCCATTTACTAGAATAACTAAAGGTTCCTCTTCTACTTTTTCTATACCAATTGTATCAATATTTTTTTTTAAATCTAGGGGCAAATAAACAACTCTTCCCTTTAATCCTCTCTGCAAATCTGTAGGAGGCAATTTCCCTATCTTAGGCTCCATGTGAACAATTGCCTGAAAAGGATGGACACATTGAATCAAATTAGACTCATATGTATTTAAATCCATCAATTCACGGGGAATGTCTACCAACTCCAGATTATTATGAACAGCTCTAGCAGGCATTCTGTTTTGATTTAATTTATCATAACAATATTTACAAATACGCTGATCAGAACTCATATCAAAACAATTCTCCACCCACAAATAAGTTGCAAAATCTTTCCACTCATAATTATTCATCTTTTCACTTTTTACATATAAATCAACTAATCTAGTTTGATGCTTATAATGACTTCGTCGACAACACACACAAGTAAAATTCGGCCTTTCACTTGATTTCACCTTAAACCTGGTAATTTCCTGCTCAAACTTTTCTGTATTTGAAATCTGTACATTGTCTTCCACATTACCTTGAATTGCTGTGTCAATTTCTACTCTGTCCTCTTTTTCACGAAAATAACAAATCTCAATTTCTTCACAAATCTTCTTCACATCTAATTCTGTTCCATGCAAAAGAGCACTGTTTAATTGTTTAAGCTTAAGTGCTGGACTTTTTGCATAATACAACATTCTCACTAATTTTCTCATTTTGGTATGATGCACTGCTAACATCCTAAAATGATGAAAAACACTCTGACAGACTTTTCTAGAAAGACAAGCCAGTGAATGCCCTTGCAAACCTGTGTTTTCTCTCACTCTGCAAGGATCTAAGTCTTGCAACAACTTCACTTTCTGCTTTAGACTTTTCTTACTATATGTACGTAAAAAATTACAAAACAAATCAATTGATTCCTGTCGCACACTACAAATACTACTACACTTCCAAGTGTACACTGGACCCTTAGTACGTCTCCCTAAAACTTCATCAGATAACACCTCTTCTGGTTCTCTAGGCACAAGTTTCTCTTTTTCAATTGGACAACCGTCTTTGACTTCATACGCTCGACCACAGGTGTCAACTGCATGCACTAAATCATTATCCTGGAAGTAACTCTCCTCATTAAAAAATGGCTCACAACTTGAACTGTGCATCCATTCTCCCGAAAAAACTTTACAAAAATTAGTCCGATTAATTACTCTTTTCCATCTACTGTTTGATTTGCAAACATCAATTGTCTTGTTAAGTGTCCTAATTCTATTGATTATTAAAATAAATAATTTTTTCTTAACTTCAAAAGCCTGATCAACAATCTTCTCTACACTTTTCTTTTTCTTATAAAAAGCAGTTCTCTGTTTACCTTTCCTAATGTTTTTAACAAATTTAAAACCACCCTATTGCGAAACATTGGTTTACGAATGTCTCTAAACTGATTCTGCCTTCTATTCCTATACATATTATTCTCTCTTGCTCCAGTTGTAGAATTCTTTGAGGGTCTCTCCTTCCTTTTCAAATTTACTCTCTCATTCTCTTTTTCTACATGCTGTCCATCTTTTTTTGCGATGTACATATGTTACGTATGAAAGACTTAGTTGTCTTACCAGGAGCTTGGTTCCTGTTTTTTGAAGTATTTGTTGTGGAAGAGTGCTGTAATTCCGTTGCTCTTTTTGTTTTTTTGCGGTTATCTTCTTTTCTTCGCCTTTCCCTTGAAGGCATTTTGTCTTACTCTTGAAATCTTGATTTCAATCTGTGTTAAAGAAAAAAATAGCACATTATAGATCACTATTACCAAACAACAAAGCAATGACAAAAACCAAACAGTCTATTCAGGGTTACAGATCAAGTCAGGATTCTCCAGGGGTGCAGACGAGGTGAGGCCTGTATTGAAGAGTGTAGTGGAACACAGCTCTGTCCACAGGTACAAAGTAGGTGAGACCTGTGTCTAAGAGTCCAGTAGGGGATAGGCTTCATGAAGTCTAGTCCACTGCACTCTTATACAAAGGCTTCACCACCTATGCTTCCCAGGAAAGGCCTCTCTCCCACTACAGTCTTGAACATAGATCTCACCTCCTCTGTCCCTCTGGATATGCCTCACCTCATCTCCTCAATCTACTTCCTAATCTCAGGTGAAACAGGTGACATGATTGTGAAAAGATCAATGTTTTTTATGTAATCATGCACACACAATTTATTCTGTCTCAAAAATGTAAAACACCTTACTTTGCCCTATAAATGTTTCAGTAGTGTAATGAAAAGCTTATACATATCACCTTATCTCTGTTTTTCAAATTTCATTCTAAAAAAAGATTATGAGGACTAAGCAGGACTGCTCATGTGATGAATCCTGTCCAGGGGAGCACAAAACGTGAGGCTTCTGTCCAAGAATGCAGTGGACAGGACTAAACTGGAGTAGTGTGCAAGAAAAAGATGAGCCTCATTTATAAAACCATGCGTCAGTTTTGCGCTACTGATGCGTCACTCTTTGTGACGCATTGGCGGCATAAAACATATGCCTTGTTGCACCATATTTAAAAAGTGACGCATGTAGGTAGATGCGTCAATTTTTAAACCTCTGCACCACATTATACCTCTGTCAAGTGTAATGTGCTTTACAATGATGTTACCTGTGTTAACTCAGTGTAGGAAGCATATTGAGTTTGTTTGCATAGAGGAATTGTATGTTGTAAAATAGTGAGGTTTCAGTAATGACATGGAATGCTTGTACATAGGACCTGTACTGTGTTTCCTAAATGTGATACTAAAACCACTTTGAGGAAAATGAATGGCTTTTACATTTTTGAGTATAATGTGGCGCAAAGGTTTAAAATGTGACGCATCTACCTACATGCGTCACTTTTTAAATATGGCGCAAAAAGGTACATGTTTGGGCTTTCCTGGGGAGCGTAGGTGGTGAGGCTTGTGTCTAAGAGTGCAGTGGACTAGGCTTCATGAAGCCTATCCCTGACTGCACTCTTAGACACAGGCGTCAATTTGACTCTTTACAATGATATTACATGTGTTAACTCAGTGTAGGAACCATATTCAGTTTGTTTACATAGAGGAATTGTATTTTGTAAAATAGTGAGGTTTCAGTAATGACATGGAATGCTTGTACATAGGACCTGTGCTGTGTTTCCTAAATGTGATGTCAAAAACGATTTTGGGGAAAATGAATGGTTTTTACATTTTTGAGTATAATGTGGCGCAGAGGTTTAAAAAGTGACGCATCTACCTACATGCGTCACTTTTTAAATATGGCGCAAAAAGGTACATGTTTGGGCTTTCCTGGGGAGCGTAGGTGGTGAGGCTTGTGTCTAAGAGTGCAGTGGACTAGGCTTCATGAAGCCTATGCTTGTACATAGGACCTGTGCTGTGTTTCCTAAATGTGATGTCATAAACGATTTTGGGGAAAATGAATGGCTTTTACATTTTTGAGTATAATGTGGCGCAGAGGTTTAAAAAGTGACGCATCTACCTACATGCGTCATTTTTTAAATATGGCGCAAAAAGGTACATGTTTTATGCCGCCGATGCGTCACAAAAAGTGACACATCAGCAGTGCAAAACTGACGCAGGGCCTCACAAATGAGATTCTTTTTTTTTTGCACACTACTCCAGTTTAGTCCTGTCCACTGCACTCTTGGACGTCAATTTGACTCTTTACAATGATGTTACCTGTGTTAACTCAGTGTAGGAAGCATATTGAGTTTGTTTGCATAGAGGAATTGTATTTTGTAAAATAGTGAGGTTTCAGTAATGACGTGGAATGCTTGTACATAGGACCTGTACTGTGTTTCCTAAATGTGATGTCAAAAACGATTTTGGGGAAAATTAATGGCTTTTACATTTTTGCACACATTCTTTATTCCTTTTAAAAAATGTAAAAGCCATTCATTTTTGCCAAAATCGTTTTTGACATCACATTTAAGAAACACAGCACAGGTCCTATGTACAAGCATTCCATGTCACTACTAAAACTTCACAATTTTAAAAATTACAATTCCTCTATGCAGTAAAAACTTTTTACCAAGCATTATCAAAAAGCATGACACAAAGCAACATTAAAAAACCACAATTTGCTTCCAAATCTTCTCCATAGAGTATACAAGTCTCTATCTATATTAAATGAATCATAACTCACCTTTACAAATGCTCTAGGAGATTCACAACAGTGTCAGATACACACACCAATATTTCTTTAGCAGAGCAAAAGGTATGTTCTCCAGCCACTGGAACCATTAATGGCACAGAAAACCTCTAATTGTACACACATATTCCTCATGGTAACCAATCAAAACTCTTCCCTCTCTATTTTCAAATCAACACCCTTCCTCCCCTCAGCCCTTTCTACCTGTTACCATAGCAACTCCCTCCTCACTGAGTTCCCAGGGTTAAAGGTTTATTCTACAATGTTGCAAATCAAATGAGCAAGGGTGTTTGACCACTCAATACACCAGCTTATCTGGTGCAATGTTTCTTTAAATAACTTTTTTAACCATTCAAATTACTTCTTACACAGAACACAACCATGCACCCTATCTTTCAGTTTTCAACTATCTCAATCTACCAATCATTGCTTGTGATTCAAGAGCACTGAAACTCCACAGGTTTTTTTTGCAAACTCCTACTGTTCCAACTGCCATTTCATTTCTACACTTCATCTGACTGCACCAGAACCTTCTCTCACCATGTATTCTGTCTGGATTATTGGACATAGCTATATCCACTGGGCTCAAAGGTATGCAGCTACCAGAAATGTTCACAACCTTGACTTACCAAATGTGACGATTAAATGGATTGGCCAGAGAGGATTGAAATGTCACCAATTGATACCATTGGTGAAAACCTTTTTGCATTTGCCACACCCTGACCTTTTAATTGTGCACTGTTGAGGAAATGACTTGGGCACTTTGACTGGGGTAGGTCTGGAAATGCTTTTAAAGGACACCTTTGATCAATTGATGGCACTTTTTCCTCAAACTGCCTTGGTATATTCCAATATATGCCAAAGACAGAAATGGAAGTGGTCCAATCAATTTTGTCCACAATTTGAGAAAGCACGGAAACATGTGAATAAATCTGTTTCTGCTTACATGAGAGACTATGGAATGGGTTCAATATACAATAATAACTTGCGTTACAACATGCAAGATATCTTCAGAGGATATGGTGTGCACTTTTCAGATGAGGGGAATAGAATATTCCTCCTGAATTTAAGACTGTGCATTGGTACCTACTTGTAGGTACCTAAATCAGCCACAGAACCCAAAAGCCCTTTTCAGGGCTACCCTATCTCTGATCACTCCAAATGATTATCTTTTTCTAACTTTTTTCACTATTTTTCACCATAGTACGCTCCCCGGTACGCTCCCCGGTGGGGGTACCGGCGCTCCCCCCGCGAAAAATAATATTTTTATTTTTTTGCCTATTTGGGCCTCCTAAGACCCCCTCAGAAAACCTAGAGGGTCAAGGAGTGCCTACGATGCCCCCTTATACCCATTCCCAACGTTGTTTGTCCTCCATTTTCTGTCTTAAATCTACTGAAAACAAAATGGAGGACTGCCGTAGCGCTGCCGGTACGCGTACCGGGGCGCGCACCGGGAAGCGCTCTAAAAAAATGTTAAAAGTTAATTTACATAAAAACCACTGGAGACACTTTCACCAAATATAGAATAGCTCATACTACATACCAATCCCTACCATTTTCCCAAATTCGATGGAATTCCATTGAGCCATTTAGCCTGTAGACCTCTCTAAATACCCTGAGGTAAATTACTTCACAAAAACACATCTGAAGTGTTAGAATTTACAACCAATTAAAATGTTACTTTCATTTTCTACTTTTTTTTCCTGACATTTGATTGGTTATGTACATGAATATAAATGAAAAATGAGAGGGAAACACGGCCATTTTGACTACAACTACCTGAGGTACATCTTGAAAGGATTTTCGCATTTTGTCTTCTTCACCTCTCTGTAAAGTAAGTTGATAATTTGTAACGGGCACTTTAAGTTAATTTGTGAAAACGTTTTCTAATAATGATCAATCAATCAATCAATCATGCCATTTGTATAGCGCACTACTCACCCGGGAGGGTCTCAAGCCAGGTAAGAGAAGGATCTTCCTCCGGCGGTGGCTCTTCGGATGCGTGGTACGGCTGCGAGGGCGAGGCTGGTGGACCGTAGCTGGCGGGAGGGCGTGTAGAAGGTCAGGCGGTCGTTGAGGTACTTGGGGCCCAGCTCGTGGAGAGACTTGTGTGCGTGGGTGAGGAGCCGGAACATGATCCTCTTGTCGACGGGGAGCCAGTGCAGGTTCCTCAGGTGGCTGGAGATGTGGCTGCGTCGGGGGACATCCAGGATGAGTCGGGCGGAGGCGTTCTGGATGCGCTGGAGTCTTTTCTGTAGCTTGGCTGTGGTTCCGGCGTAGAGGGCGTTTCCGTAGTCCAGTCGGCTGGTGACGAGTGCCTGGGTGACAGTCTTCCTGGTCTCGGTCGGGATCCAGCGGAAGATCTTGCGAAGCATATGCAGGGTGTTGAAGCACGATGAGGAGACGGCGTTGACTTGTCTGGTCATCGAGAGGGAGGGGTCCAGGATGAAGCCCAGGTTGCGGGCGTGGTCGGTTGGCTTGGGTGCGTTGCCCAGGGCTGGGGGCCACCAGGAGTCATCCCAGGCGGAGGGCTAAGATCCCAGGATGTCTTGTCCGAGTTCAGTTTCAGGCGGCTGTCCTTCATCCACTCGGCGACGTCTTTCATCCCTTCGTGTAGGCAGGTTCTGGCGGTGTCGGGGTCTCTGGTGAGGGAGAGGATCAGCTGGGTGTCGTCGGCGTAAGAGATGATGTTGAGGTTGTGCTGGCGTGCGATGGCTGCGAGAGGTTTCATGTAGATGTTGAAGAGGGTGGGGCTGAGTGAAGATCCTTGCGGGACGCCGCAGATGACTTCGGTGGCCTCGGAGCGAAACGGGGGGAGGCGGACTCTTTGTGTTCTTCCGGCGAGGAACGAGATGATCCACTCCAGTGCCTTCTCTTGGATACCGATGTTGCTGAGGCGCTGGACTAGGGTGCGGTGGCCGACCGTGTCGAACGCAGCGGAGAGGTCCAGGAGGATGAGGGCCACTGTTTCCCCCTTGTCGAGCAGGGTCCGGATGTCGTCGGTGGCTGCGATGAGGGCGGTCTCGGTGCTGTGGTTGGCTCTGAAGCCGGACTGCGAGGGGTCGAGGGATCCATTCGTCTCGAGGAAGGCGGTCAGCTGTCTGTTGATGATCTTCTCGATGACTTTAGCAGGAAAAGGGAGGAGCGAGATGGGGCGGAAGTTTTTGAGATCGGTGGGGTCCGCTGTAGGTTTCTTCAGGAGGGCGCTGATCTCGGCGTGCTTCCAGCTCTCCGGGAAGGTGGCGGTGTTGAAGGAAGCGTTGATGATGTTCCGGAGTTGGGGTGCGATGGTGGAGTCGGCCTTGTTGAAGACGTGGTGTGGGCAGGGGTCGGTCGGTGATCCGGAGTGGATGGTGTTCATCGTGCGGGCTGTGTCTTCGGTGGTCATCGTGGTCCAGGTGCGAAGGTTGGCAGTGGGGGGCGTTGGTTCGACGGTTGGGTGCGTGGGTGGGGTGCCGAAGCTGTAGTGGATGTCGGCGATCTTGCGGTGGAAGAACAAGGCGAGGGAGTGGCAGAGGTCTTGTGATTTACTGTTCCTCTGCTATAGTTATAGATAGAGATAGGCTCCTCTGTTATATTTATGGATTGACTTAGGCTTCTCTGCTATAATTAGGAATTTACTTACGCTTCTTCACAGGCACTTTTTCATATTTCTACTTCCTGCCTGTTACCATACACTGCCCAAAGTTAACTTCACTGTTAAAAAATCTGAACTACCTGTCTGAACTTAAACCCAACAGTGCCCTAACTCTACTGATATAGTTATTTTTTATGCAATTTACAGCAAAAAAATGGAAGGGGAGCAAGAAAATATCAATATTTCCTTCGAGATGACATCTGAGGATATTCTAAATGAAGATTTTTTTGATGAAGAATTTATGGATCAGTCTTTGGATCAACAATTTGTTGAATGTTTACAAGATATAGAAACATGCATGTTTGAGGAGATTCCAGATGATGTAATGCTGGAAGTTTTATTGAACTATGAAAATTCAAACCAATAAATTTGTATTTAATAATTAAAAATTCTTTGAGACATTATTCATTTTTATATGTAATTCTTAAACTAGTACCAAATTGATTATAATGTAAAGTCAGACTTATAGTATACTGTGCAACGTTTTTGTGTTACATAGTAATTTTGCTCATAGATACTTCCTTTCTCCCACTATATTATCTCCAATGTGTATTTGACATCTCTTTTTCATCTCCTGCCTCCATGTTCTTTCTGCTTTCCTGACAGACTATGGTATGGACTCCATATACCACAATAACTTCTATAACAACATGCAAATTATCTACAGAGGAAACGGTGTACATTGAATTTAAGACTCTGCATTGGTACCTACATGTTGGTACTTAAATCACCCACACAACACAACAACTCTATTCAGAGATACCCTACCTCTAAGCACTTTAAATTATTATTTTAGTGTTTCACTGAGTTTTCCCCATGTGTAGGGGGGGAGAGATGTGTGTGGGAGATGTGCGGGGTGTGTCTGTGAGGTGTGTATGTGTGTGTGTGTGTGTGTCTGGGGGATGAGGTGTATAGGTGTGTGGGGTATGTGGGTGTGGGTGGGGATGTGGGTGTGTAAGGTGTGTGTGTGGGTGTGTGGGGTGTTTGGGTGTAGGTGGGAGTGTGGGTGTGTGAGGTGTGTGTGGGGTGTGTGTGTGTGTGGGGGTATGTGTGTAGGATGTGTATGTATGTGTGGGATGTGTGGATGTGTCTGTGAGGTGTGTGTGTGTGGGGGGGAGGTGTGGGGGGATGTGTGGGGTGTGTCTGTGAGGTATCTGTGTGTGCGTGTGTGTGTGTTGGGGGGGTGAGATGTGTGTGTGAGTGTGGGTGTGTAGGATGTGGGTGTGGGTGTGGATGTGTAAGGTGTCGGTGTGGGCGGTGTGGGGTTTTTCGGTGTGGGTGGAGGTGTGCGTGTGTGAGGTATGTGTGGGGAGTGTGTGGGTGTGGGGGTGTGGGATTGTGTGCATGTGGGGGTGTGTGGGACGTACTTGTAGGTACCTAAAACAGCCACAGAACCCAAAAGCTCTTTTCAGAGCTACCCTACCTGTAATCACTCAAAATGATTATTTTACACTATTATTTTCACTATTTTTCACCAAAATACGCTCCCCGGTGCGCGTACCGTGCGCTCCCCCCGCGAAAATTGAAAAAAAATTACATTTGTTTGGACCCGCGGGATCCTTTTATGGCCCCCACATCAAACCTAGGGGGTCAGGGGGGTCTACCCTGCCCCCTTTTGGTTATTTCCCCTTTGTTTTTGCCACCTCTTGTGCCTCGATCCTACCGAGACACAAGATGGCGGCCGCTGCGGACTGTTTCGAATGTTTACAGACACCCGAGAGCCAATCAGCTTTCCGTGCGCAAGTCGCATGGCGCGCCGGGAGCATATATTTGTATATATATATATATATATATATATATATATATATATATATATATATATATGAAAAGAACTCCGTTTTCAGTCCCAAGGAACCTCTGAACCAGAAAAACGAATCCGGACCCAAAATAGGAAATTGCAAAATTTATTTAAACATCAAAAAGTGCAGAAAACACACACGCCGCCATGACGCGTTTCGGGACCTCGGCCCCTTGATCACATGACATGGTCTGGCAACCCACCAATCAATTTAAAGTGCAAGTGCTTCGTCATCTGACCCATCAGCCTGCTCTTATTCCATGTAAGTTTCTGACCGATAGCAGTCAAATATATATATATATATATATTACCTACTGGCGGTCGCCAGTAGGTAGTTATAGTTAGGATTGATTTCCATAGGGAAATCGCAACATTCTATTTGGAATAACTTTGGCGCCGGTTGAGGAATCGGCCTGAATTTTTCAGCAACTTCGCCTCGCGGTGCTCCGCTCCTTCTGTGAAAGTTTGGGGGGATTTGTCAAGTGGGGTCAGAGATAAAAGGGGGTCCCAAAACGTGTTTTCCCCATGTTAATTTCCATAGGGCGGGCGGTCGCACTTTTAGCTCGAACGGCTGAATGGATTTTCACCAAACTTGGCAAAAATGTAGGGACTGGTAGCCCGATGTGCCTTTGCTATGTCTCAAGATATGTGCTCCAGAGGATTTTGAGTAATTTAGGTTCAAAAAAATGTATATATCTATGGCAGCGCCCCGGTACGCGCGCCGGGGAGCGCTCCGGGCGCACCACGCGACTTGCGCACAGAAAGCTGATTGGCTCTCGGGTGTCTGTAAACATTCGAAACAGTCCGAAGCGGCCGCCATCTTGTGTCTTGGTAGGACCGAGACACAAGAGGTGGTGAAAAACAAAAGGGGGAAATGACCAAAAGGGGGCAGGGTACACCCCCCCTGACCCCCTAGGTTTGATGTGGGGGCCATAAAAGGGTCCCGCGGGACAAACATTTTTTTTTAATTTTTTCCGATTTTCGCGGGGGGAGCGCCCGGTACGCGCACCGGGGAGCGTACCAGGTAGCGTACTTTGGTGAAAAATAGTGAAAATAGTAGTGAAAAATAATCATTTTGAGTGATTAGAGGTAGGGTAGCTCTGAAAAGAGCTTTTGGGTTCTGTGGCTGTTTTAGGTACCTACAAGTACCTCCCACACACACCCACACGCACACAACCCCACACCCCCACAGTCACACACTCCCCACTCATACCTCACACACGCACACCTCCACCCACACCCAAACACCCCACACCCCCACACCTACACCTTACAAAAGTAACTATGAGCAAACTTACTATGTAAAATTGCACAGTATACTATGAGTCTCACATTATATTATATTCATTTGGTACTATTTCGTTGATTACATATAAAAAAGAATAATGTCTGGAACAATTTTTAATTATTAAATATAAATTTATTGCTCTGATTTTTCAAAATTTAATAAGACTTCCAACATTATGTCGTTGGGAATGTCCTCATTTGGATTACATGATTCCATTTCTTCCACATATTTCAGAAACTCTTCATCAAGAGACTGATCCAAAAAAATCTGAATCGTTATTCTCTTCCTCTGGGTTGTCCTGAAGATCAAGTTCGAATGAAATTTTACATTTATTTTGATCTCCTTCCATTATGTTGCTGTAAATTGCATAAAAAATAAATATATCAGTAGAGATAGGGCACTGTTGGGTTTAAGTTCAGAGAGGTACTTTTGAGTTTTTAACAGTCAAGTTATCTTTGGGCAGTGTATGGTGTCAGTCAGGAAGTAGAAATATAAAAAAGTGCATGTGAAGAAGCCTAAGTAAATTCATAAATATACTAGAGAAGCCTAAATCAATCCATAACTATAACAGAGAAGCCTATTTGAATCTATAACTACAACAGAGGGACAGTAAAAAACTATCAGAAAACGTTTTTCCAATTTAACTTAAAGTGCAGAACATAGTTCCCCTTAAAAATTAACAAATTACCTTTCAGAAAGGAGTTGATGTTTTCAGAGGAAATCCTTTATAAATGTACCTCAGGTAGTAGTACTCAAAATGGCCGTGTTTCCCTCTCATTTTTCATATATATTCATGTTCATAACCAATGAAATGTCAGCACATAAAAATACAAAATGAAAGTAACATTTTCATTGGTTGCAAATTCTAACACTTTCATATGTGTTTTAGTCATGTAATTTACCTCAGGATATTTAGACAGTGCTACAGCTCAAATGGCTCGATGGAATTCCACCAAATTTGGGAAAATGGTAGGGACTGGTATGTAGTATGGCCTATTCTATATTTGGTGAAAGTGTCTCCAGTGGTTTTTATGTAAATTAACTTTTAACATTTTTGGGAGCGCTTCCCGGTGCGCGCCCCGGTACGCGTACCGGCAGCGCTACGGGAGTCCTCCATTTTGTGTTTCGGTACATTTGAGTCCGAAAATGGAGGACAAACACCCTGACCCCCTAGGTTTTCTGAGGGGGTGTTAGGAGGCCCATATAGACCAAAAAAAATAAATCTTTTTAAATTTTCGCGGGGGGAGCGCCCGGTACGCGCACCGGGAAGCGTACCGGGGAGCGTACTTTGGTGAAAAATAGTGAAAAAAGTTAGAAAAAGATAATCATTTTGAGTGATCAGATGTAGGGTAGCTCTGAAAAGAGCTTTTGGGTCCTGTGGCTGATTTAGGTACCTACAAGTAGGTACCAATGCACAGTCTTAAATTCAGGAGGAATATTCTATTCCCCTCATCTGAGAAGTGCACACCATCTCCTCTGTAGATATCTTGCATGTTGTAACGCAAGTTGTTGTTGTATATTGAACCCATTCTATAGTCTCTCATGTAAGCAGAAACAGATTTATTCACATGTTTCCTTGCTTTCTCAAATTGTGGACAAAATTGGTTGGACCACTTCCATTTCTGTCTTTGGCAAATATTGGAAAATACCAAGGCTGTCCTTTAAAAGCATTTCCAGACCTACCCCAGTCAAAGTCATTTCCACCACAGTGCAGAATTATGAGGTTAGGGTGTGGCAAATGCAAAAAGGTTTTCACCAATGGAATCAATTGGTGACATTTTAATCCTCTCTGGCCAATCCATTCAATGTTCACATTTTGTAAATCAAGGTTGTGAAAATTTCTGGTAGCTGCATACCTTTGAGCCCAGTGGATATAGCTATGTCCAATAATCCAGACAGAATACATGGTGAGAGGAGATTCAGGTGCAGTCAGATGAAGTGTGGGAAAGGAATGGCAGTTGGAACAATAGGAGTTTGCAAAAAAAAAAAGAAAAAAAAAAAGAAAGCCCAAACATGTACCTTTTTGCACCATATTTAAAAAGTGACGCATGTAGTTAGATGCGTCACTTTTTAAACCTCTGCACCACATTATACTCAAAAATGTAAAAACCATTCATTTTCCCCAAAATAGCACAGATCCTATGTACAAACATCTGCCTCACAGCAGGGATAAGACTGAGGCAAAAGCTTTCACATGGAGCTTCACAATTTTACAAAATACAATTCCTCTATGCAAACAAACTCAATATGCTTCCTACACTGAGTTAACACAGGTAACATCATTGTAAAGAGTCAAATTGACACCTGTGTCTAAGAGTGCAGTCGGGGATAGGCTTCATGAAGCCTAGTCCACTGCACTCTTAGACACAAGCCTCACCACCTATGCTCCCCAGGAAACCCCAAACATGTACCTTTTTGCCCCATATTTAAAAAGTGACGCATGTAGGTAGATGCGTCACTTTTTAAACCTCTGCGCCACAATATACTCAAAGATGTAAAAACCATTAATTTTCCTCAAAATAGCACAGATCCTATGTACAACCATCTGCCTCACAGCAGGGATAAGACTGAGGCAAACGCTTTCACATGGAGCTTCACAATTTTACAAAATACAATTCCTCTATGCAAACAAACTCAATATGCTTCCTACACTGAGTTAACACAGGTAACATCATTGTAAAGAGTCAAATTGACACCTGTGTCTAAAAATGCAGACGGGGATAGGCTTCATGAAGCCTAGTCCACTGCACTCTTAGATACAAGCCTCACCACCTACGCTCCCCAGGAAAGCCCAAACATGTACCTTTTGCGCCATATTTAAAAAGTGACGCATGTAGGTAGATGCGTCACTTTTTAAACCTCTGCGCCACATTATACTCAAAAATGTAAAAACCATTCATTTTCCCCAAAATCGTTTTTGACATCACATTTAGGAAACACAGCACAGGTCTTATGTACAAGCATTCCATGTCATTACTGAAACCTCACTATTTTACAAAATACAATTCCTCTATGCAAACAAACTCAATATGGTTCCTACACTGAGTTAACACAGGTAACATCATTGTAAAGAGTCAAATTGACGCCTGTGTCTAAGAGTGCAGTCAGGGATAGGCTTCATGAAGCCTAGTCCACTGCACTCTTAGACACAAGCTTCATCACCTACGCTCCCCAGGAAAGCCCAAACATGTACCTTTTTTCGCTATTTTTAAAAAGTGACGTATGTAGGTAGATGCGTCACTTTTTAAACCTCTGCGCCACATTATACTCAAAAATATAAAAGCCATTCATTTACCTCAAAATCGTGTTTGACATCACATTTAGGAAACACAGCACAGGTCCTATGTACAAGCATTCCATGTCATTACTGAAACCTCACTATTTTACAAAATACAATTCCTCTATGCAAACGAACTCAATATGCTTCCTACACTGAGTTAACACAGGTAACATCATTGTAAAGTACATAACACTTGACAGAGGTATAATGTGGCGCAGAGGTTTAAAAAGTGACGCATCTACCTACTTGCGTCACTTTTTAAATATTGTGCAACAAGGCACATGTTTTATGCTGCCAATGCGTCACAAAAAGTGACGCATCAGTAGCGCAAAACTGATGCATGGCTTTATGAATGAGGATCAATTATGTCATCTGTGTTACCTGAGATTAGGAAGTAGATTGTGCAGATGAGGTGAGACATGTCCAGAGGGACAGAGGAGGTGAGGTTTATGATCAAGACTGTAGTGGGAGAGAGGGCTTTCCCGGGAAGCATAGGTGGTGAAGCCTGTGTATAAGAGTGCAGTGGACTTAGACATAGGTCTCATCTTCTTTGTACCTGTGGACAGAGCTGTCTTCCACTATACTCTTCAATACAGGCCTCACCTTTTGTGTACCCCTGGAGAATCCTCACCTGATCTGTAACCCTGAATAGATCGTTTGTTTTTTGTCATTGCTTTGTTGTTTGGTAATAGTGGTCTATAATGTGCTATTTTTTCTTTAACACAGATTGAAATCAAGATTTCAAGAGTAAGCAAAGATGCCCACAAGGGAAAGGACAAGAAAACAACGTAACCGAGAAAAATCAAACACAGCAACGGAATTACAGCACTCTTCCACAACAAATACTTCAAAAAACAGGAACCAAGCTCCTGGTAAGACAACTAAGTCTTTTATTCGGAACATATGTACTTTAAAAAAAAAATGATGGACAGCATGTAGAAAAAGAAAATGAGAGAGTAAATTTGAAAAGGAAGGAGAGAACCTCACAGAATCCTATAACTGGAGCAGGATAGAATAATATGTATAGGAATAGAAGGCAGAATCAGTTTAGAGACATTCGTAGACGAATGTTTCGCAATAGAGTGGTTTTAAATTTGTTAAAAAACATTAGGAAAGGTAAACAGAGAGCTGCTTTTTATAAGAAAAAAAAAGTGTAGAGAAGATTGTTGATCAGGCTTTTGAAGTTAAGAAAAAGTTATTTCTTTTAATAATCAATAGAATTAGGACACTTAACAAGACAATTGATGTTTTCAAATCAAACAGTAGATGGAAAAGAGTAATTAATCGGACTCATTTTTGTAAAGTTTTTTCTGGAGAATGGATGCACAGTTCAAGTTGTGAGCCATTTTTTAATGAGGAGAGTTACTTCCAGGAGAATGATTTAGTGCATGCAGTTGACACCAGTGGTCGAGCATATGAAGTGAAAGACGGTTGTCCGATTGAAAAAGAGAAACTTGTGCCTAGAGAACCAGAAGAGGTGTTAACTGATGACGTTTTAGAGAGACGTTCTAAGGGTCCAGTGTACACTTGGAAGTGTAGTCGGAAGTGTAGTCGTATTTGTAGTGTGCGACAGGAATCAATTGATTTGTTTTGTAATTTCTTACGTACATATAGTAAGAAAGGTCTAAGCAGAAAGTGAAGTTGTTGCAAGACTTAGATCCTTGCAGAGTGAGAGAAAAGACAGGTTTGCAAGGCCATTCACTGGCTTGTCTTTCTAGAAAAGTCTGTCAGAGTGTTTTTCATCATTTTAGGATGTTAGCAGTGCATCATACCAAAATGAGGAAATTAGTGAGAATGTTGTATTATGCAAAAAGTCCAGCACTTAAGCTTAAACAATTAAACAGTGCTCTTTTGCATGGAACTGAATTAGATGTGAAGAAGATTTGTGAAGAAATTGAGATTTGTTATTTTGATAAAAAAGAGGATAGTGTAGAAATTGACACAGCAATTCAAGGTAATGTGGAAGACAATGTACAGATTTCAAGTACAGAAAAGTTTGAGCAGGAAATTACCAGGTTTAAGGTGAAATCAAGTGAAAGGCCGAATTTTACTTGTGTGTGTTGTCGACGAAGTCATTATAAGCATCAAACTAGATTAGTTAATTTATACGTAAAAAGTGAAAAGATGAATAATTATGAGTGGAAGGATTTTGCAACTTATTTGTGGGTGGAGAATTGTTTTGATTTGGGTTCTGATCAGCGTATTTGTAAATATTGTTATGATAAATTAAATCAAAACAGAATGCCTGCTAGAGCTGTTCATAATAATCTGGATTTGGTAGACATTCCCCCTGAATTGATGGATTTAAATACCTATGAGTCTATTTTGATTCAATGTGTCCACCCTTTTCAGGCAATTGTTCGCATGGAGCCTAAGATAGGGAAATTGCCTCATACAGATTTGCAGAGAGCATTAAAGGGAAGAGTTGTTTATTTGCCCCTAGATTTAAAAAATAATATTGAATCAATTGGTATAGAAAAAGTAGAAGAGGAACCTTTAGTTATTCTAGTTAATGGGGTTCCGACAAAGAGTAAATAAATCTGGCAAGATTTAGTGGATGTTAGGAAAGTAAAAAAGGCAACGTTGTATTTAGTCAAAAACAATGAGTATTATAAACATGTATGTGTTGAAGCAGAGGAAACAGCTGCAGATGAAGACAGTGATTGTTCAGTCGGCCAAATTGAAAAAGTTGATGTCTCTAGAAGTGAAGAAATATATGAACATTATACTGTTCATCTTTTGCATTCCAAAGAAGTAATGGGGAATGCAATTGAATTGTTTCAAATGAAAGCAGCAAAAGGAAGTCCCGTTAGTGTATGGGAAGAAAGTTTGGAAGCTCGTTGTTTTCCACAGCTATTTCCAACAGGTCGAGGTGGACGATATGACGATCGACCACTTCAAATTCCTCCATCTGAATATCGAACTGTAATATTTTATGCTGAAGATCCAAGGTTTCGTCAATGCATTCGTAGGAACTCCGACATGGTTCCTCACTCTTAGCAGTGCCGAGTATGCATGGGACGACTTACTTCAATTTCTACGAGAGGCAAATGCAAATATACAAAATATAGAATTCAAAACACCTGGAGAGCTGTGTTCTTTGGATCCAGTGAATGTATGCAGATATTTCAATCATAGATTTGAAGCTATGATGTCTTTTATTACCAACAAAAAAAATCCTCCCCTTGGAGAGGTTTTGGATTTCTTTTGGAGAAAGGAGTATCAAGCGAGAGGTGCTCCTCACATACTTATGTTGTTATGGATTAAAGATGCACCCAAATTTGAAACAGATTCAGATGAAACAGTGATGAGTTTCATTGAAGAGTATTCAACATGTGCTGTTCCAAAAACTACAGAGGAAAAGAGTTTAAGGCAACAAGTTTTACGCTTTCAATCCCATCGTTGTGGAAAGTGCTGTCGTCGAAAATTCAGAAACAAGGACAAGTTCTACACAAAATGTCGTTTCGCCTTTCCACGACCAGTGATTTCTAAAGGAAGAGTAAATAATTTGGTGTCTTCTCTGCGACATACTGTGACGAGGAAATCACCAAAAAATACATACAATTTAAAAATAAATGAAGAGTCCAAGTACATCAACGACTACAACCCAGTGATTTTGTCCATGTGGAATGCTAACATGGATATTCAATTCGTTGCTGACAACTCTATTGCTGTGGCTCGATATGTGACGTCTTACATCACAAAAAAAGAAAAGACAGAACTGAAGGAAATGTGGGAGGACATTTCACATGAAAAGAGTCTAAGCAAGAAATTATACAGTTACAGTCTGAAGATGTTGTCGCATCGAGAAATTGGAGCATATGAATGTTCTGATCGATTATCATCAGCAAGTCTATATGCCAAATCTAGAACCATCATTTGGGTGAGTCTAGGTCTTGCTGCAACACAAAATCGAGTTTTGAAATCTGTACAAGAAATAGAGTATTTGGCGGAGAAAGAACCAGAAAGTACAGATATTTTGAAGACCAACATGTTGGATACATACTATCCAAATAGAAGTAGTCATCTTGAGAACGTTTGTTTGTATGAAGTTCTGCAAAACTATATTTATAAGAGAACCATCAGAGAATATATTAACAATGGAATATATGCTATTATTGGGTGTGAAGGATGTCTAGTGAGACAGAAAAAAGGCCATTTGTTTAATCATCGAAAATTGAGTTGCGAAAATCCAGAGAAAAGGGAATTTTACTATTTGGCTCTTTTGCAACTCTTTAAGCCATGGCGTACAGAAGAGGAACTACTTGGAGATTTTCTCTGTTACGAAGATTCTTTTAATGCAACCAAGGATACCATAGAATGTCCTGTTTTTTCAAATTATCTGCAAATGTTGAACGAAGAAATAGAGCAAGAAGCCACAATTGCTGCAGAGATTGCTAGAGACAGTTCCCAAGACAGTCAGAGTTCTGCTTCATTGAGTCAGGATCCACTTGGAGGACCAATTATCCAAAATGAAGCTGCCACTGCCATGGATGAGGTGGAAAGAGCTATGGAACAAGCTCAAGATGATGAAGTTAACTTAGAAGATTTGGTGAAACAACTAAACTTTGAGCAGAAACAGATATATGACGAAGTCACAGAACAGATTGAACATGGATTCAGTCATGAGAAATAAGAGTGCTAATGTACATCATTTAAGCCTGTCGAACTGTACGTGAGTGGAGAAGCGGGAACTGGAAAAAGTTTTCTGATTAAAGCAATTGCAACTTATTTGCAGGAAAGGACTGAATCCACGCTGTCTTGTGTTGTTACCGCTCCTACTGGGCTGGCAGCACATAACATTAAAGGGATTACTTTACATCGTTTATTGATGCTGCCAGTGGAGCATGATAACAAATTGGAGTATCACAAGCTATCTGGAGATGCGTGTTCCGAAGTTTCGAGAGTCCTGAAGAAAATGAAACTTCTTATCATTGATGAAGTAAGCATGGTGTCAAATATAATGCTTGCTTTTGTGCATTTGAGAATGCAAGAAATTCTTAGAACAGACTATGATTTCTTATTTGGAGGAAAACATATTATTGTTTTTGGAGATCTTCTGCAGTTGACTCCAGTGAAAGGACAACCTGTGTTCAAAATGCTCCCACATGAAGATACCAGGAAGTGCTTAGGAAGCATTGGAAACGTTAATATATGGTTAAACTTCAAATATGCAGAACTGCTTCAAAATATGCGGCAGGCAAAGGATGAAGATTATAAAAATATTTTACAAGATGTAAGGATTGGAAAAGTAAGTCAGCAAGGGAAAGAACTTTACATGGAAGGTTAATTTCAAATTTGTACCCAAATGAAAACATTATTCCAGAGAATAGTTTTAAGAAAATTAACGAGAGGAAATCTGCCATATGTTTGAGGCCAACTCTGAAAGAATGTTCCATGTTCAACAACAAAATGTTAAATTTAGAAAATGAAGAGATAGTGAAACTGGAAGCTACAGATAAAATAGAGCATATGGGAGCAACAATTGTTTTGTCTGAAAATGTGAAATCAAAATTGGATTCATTAGAGAAGAGTATATCTAAAACTGCTGGTTTGAAAAGACTCTGAATGTGTGTTTGAATTGTCGTGTCATTTTGAGAAGGAATTTAAATGTTGAAAGAGGTCTGGTAAATGGAGCAATGGGTCATGTTGTTGGTTTTGTGAATTACAAAAATAGAGATGGAATTGAAATTTTAAAAATTAAATTTGATGGCATTGATGAAATAGAACAAATTTGTCGTTGTTCAGCTAGATTTTTGCTCGTGAAAGACTTATATGTTCGCCGAAAACAGTTTCCTATTTGTTTGGCATATGCGGTGACAATTCATAACTCTCAAGGTTTAAGTGTAGATAGCGCTTTGGTGAACATTGGAAGTTCTGTGTTTAAAGAGGGTACGGCATATGTGGCATTATCACGAGTCAGAACTTTATCAGGATTGTACTTGATTGAGCGTGATGAAACAAAGATTTGTGCAGATCTAGATTGTGTTAAAGAATACAATAGGTTAAGAAGAGAGTATGCTCCACATTTGCCTCAATATCCTCTGATTGAAAAACGTGTGGTAGGCCGAAAAAGAAGAAATGAGAGTAACTGCAGTGAGGTAGTAGCAAAAAGACAAAAAGTAGATGAAACTGTAATTGTAAGGAGAAGGAAAAAGGATTCTGTTGAGGATGTTGTTGGATTTCAGTTTGAAAACAGTTCTGGTGTCAACTGCTATGCTAATGTAGTAGTTAATGTTGTTTTTTTTCTTCAAAATTTACAAAAACAGATTGTCGAAAATCAGGAACAAACATTGTGCTGTTTATTGAATTCTGTGTTAGAGAAATGTAGTAGTGATAGAGCAAAAATAGAAAGTGTTTCAAAAATTAGAAATCTTCTAGACATATGTTCAGGTCAAAATCAATTTTCACAGAATATTCAGCAGGATTGTCAGGAGTTTTTAATGTATATGTTTGATGTATTGCAAGATGAAGGAGTAGATATAAAACATCTTTTTAACCTTTCTTATCAATGGCAACATGACTGTGATAACTGTGCTTCATCAAGTTCTACTAGAATAGACTCTGAAAGATTTATATATTTTACTTTACCAGACTGCAAATCAGTGCCTTTTAATAATCTAGTTAAAGCAACGGATCACAATATGGTGTGTACCCAATGTAAGTCTGCAATGCTGTCCACATTATTTCTACAAAATTATGGTCACTATGTCATTTTAATGTTCCAACGATGTAGACCTGATGGAACTAAATTGTCAACTTCTATTAAAAATGTTGTGGCTTCTCAGTTATCGATATCAGGAAGAACCTTTACAACTGTAGCTATTATTTTTCATGACGGTCCTTCTACAACATCAGGGCATTACACATGCTATTTAAAAACTTCTAAAGGTTGGACCCAATGTAACGACACTCATTTGACTTTCAAACAGCGTTTGCCTTTTGGCTTTATAAATTCATACCTAGTGTTTTTACAGCCAAAATTTAGGTAAAGGTAATTGGCCTATGAAGACGGGAGGAGTACTCATATATACTCATACATCTGACACTATTTGGCCAAATGGAAAGGTGCAGGAATGAGTAAAGAGTCATGACTGAAAAAAAGGAGTATATGAAAATAATGAAAATATTTCAGATGTTCTTGGAGCTTTTCTTATAGAAAGTCGATGAAATTTTTAAGTGTACAGCAAAGTACTTTGCAACGAGAAAAGGACCTCCATGATATACTATTTGGCCTCAAGGAAAAGTAAGTCTATCCAAGATTAGTGTACATTTGCCATTTGTCAGTATCTAAGTTTTTTTTTAAAAGACAATCTTTTAGATTGTGTTTTTTTTTCCCGCTGTCATATGATGAGTAATTTGAACTCACTGTTTTAAGTGAAATTCAATATATTCTGAGAACAGCAAAAATAAACTATGTAACATGTTGTACAAGTTATTGTATACTTTGGATTGTGTAAATTAAATTGTATTCCCATTGTCTGACACTCACTTTTCTTTTTCCGTCCTCTTTGAGCTCTTTTAACTCACTTATAATGTGAAACCTATGTTTTTTTCAGTGAATATATATATATATATATATATTCACTGAAAAAAACCATAGGTTTCACCCCATATATATATATATATATTCACTGAAAAAACCATGGGTTTCACCCCAGTTATAGTTAGGAATTAGCATTTAAAAAACCTATTAAATTCACTGAAAAAACCATAGGTTTTACACCAGTTATAGTTAGCTGGAAGTTTTACTCGCATAAAACCATTGAAATTCCCACGTTATAGTTAGTTGGACTCACTATAACTTGCGCGTGCAATGCACTGCTGATGATGTCACATATTACAAACCTATGGTTTTTTCAGTGAATATATATATATTCACTGAAAAAACCATAGGTTTCAGGCCTTATATAGTTAGGAATTAGCATTTAAAAAAAAACTTGCAAATTCACTGAAAAAACCATAGGTTTCAGGCCTTATATAGTTAGGAATTAGCATTTAAAAAACCTTGCAAATTCAATGAAAAAACCATAGGTTTCAGGCCTTATATAGTTAGGAATTAGCATTTAAAAAACCTTTGAAATTCACTGAAAAAAACATAGGTTTCAGACCTTATATAGTTAGGAATTAGCATTTAAAAAACCTTTGAAATTCACTGAAAAAACCATAGGTTTCAGGCCTTATATAGTTAGGAATTAGCATTTAAAAAAACCTTTGAAATTCACTGAAAAAAACATAGGTTTCAGGAGTTATAAGTTTTAGTGGTGTTATAGTTAGCTGGATATTTTACTCATACAAAACCATTGAAATTGCTCCTATATAGTTAGTTGTACTAAGTATATATCGCGCACCCGCAATCCACTGCTGATGATGTCACATATTACATCATTCATGACATGGTCAGTGACATCACTGATGACATCTCAAATGACATCACTGATGACATCACTGATGACATCCACCACATTTTTGCCCCGCGGGACCCTTTAATGGCCCTCACATCAAACCTAGGGGGTCAGGGGGGGGGTCTACCCTGCCCCCTTTTGGTAATTTCCCCCTTTGATTTTTGCCACCTCTTGTGTCTCAATCCTACCAAGACACAAGATGGCGGCCGCTGCGGACTGTTTCGAATGTTTACAGATACCCGAGAACCAATCAGCTTCCCGTGCGCAAGTCGCGTGGCGCGCCCGGAGCGCTCCCCGGTGAGCGTACCGGGGCGCGGCCATAGATATATACATTTTTTTGAACCTAAATTACTCAAAATCCTCTGGAGCACATATCTTGAGACATAGCAAAGGCACATCGGGCTACCAGTCCCTACAATTTTGCCAAGTTTGGTGAAAATCCATTCAGCCGTTCGAGCTAAAAGTGCGTCAGACCGCCCTATGGAAATTAACATGGGGAAAACACGTTTTGGGACCCCCCTTTTATCTCGGCCCCCGCTTGACGAATCCCCCCCCCAAACATTCAGGGAAGGACCGGAGCGCCGCGAGGCAAAGTTGCTGAAAAAGTCAGGCAGATTCCTCAACCGGCGCCAAAGTTATTCCAAATAGAATGTTGCGATTTCCCTATGGAAATCAATCCTAACTATATATACCTACTGGCGACCGCCAGTAGGTAATATATATATATATATATTCACTGAAAAAAACATAGGTTATAAACCATATTTAGTTAGGAATTAGCATTTACAAAACCTTGAAAATTCATTGAAAAAACCATAGGTTATAAACCATATATAGTTAGGAATTAGCATTTAAAAACCTTATTTTACTCACACAAAACCATTGAAATTCCATATATAGTTAGTTGTACTAACTATATATCGCGCACCCGCAATCCACTGCTGATCATGTCACATATTACATCATTCATGACATGGTCAGTGACATCACTGATGACATCACTGATGACATCTCAAATGACATCACTCATGGCATCACTGATGACATCTCAAATGACATCACTGATGACATCACTGATGACATCACTGATGACATCTCAAATAACATCACTGATGACATCTCAAATGACATCACTGATGACATCACTGATGACATCTCATTTGACATTACTGATCACATCACTGATGACATCATTCATGTGATAATACGATGAACCTCTTCAGACTCTAATATAACCTTATATACACTCAGTGAAAACAGACACTCACAGACTGTCACTCATCCATGGAGTTACTCACACACCTAGTCAGTCATGCAAAGAATCAATCACACCTCCATTTCCTCAACTATACAGTTATACACACCTTACTTATTGAAACATATACTAACACATATTTACTCACTTATACAATCCTGGATACAAGTTCACAATGATCCATACAGCCACTCACACATTCACTGGCTCTTATGCACAGTTATTTATATATGTCAACTCTCACATGTACTGTGTTTTACATATGTACTTACTTTGACATGTAGCACTGAGATATCCATTCACTCACCAATACACTCATGCACACAGTCAACCGCCCATACAGATGTTTCCACATGCACTTTTGAACCCATACACCTAGTGAATCAACTGCTCACACATCTATGCAGAGAGTCATACACCTCCCAGCCACCCATAAACACTCTCAGTCTCCCATACAATTACTTGGGCAACTAATTAATGACCCATATAGTTAATCATATAGCTACTGATCAACACATGCAGCAGTTTACAGAACAACAGACATAATGATGCACAAATTAAGACAGTTTAGTCACTAACCCATGCACTCAGTGAGACACATTTAATCACTCACTCATACAGTCAGTCATGCACCTACTAAATCCTTTGTTCAGACACTTATACATCCACTCATTCTTCAATATGTAAGACATATTTTAACTTTACAGAAACATACAGTCACTGGATGTTGTCATCAGTGATGTCATCAGTGATGTCATTTGAGATGTCATCAGTGATGCCATGAGTGATGTCATTTGAGATGTCATCAGTGATGTCATCAGTGATGTCACTGACCATGTCATGAATGATGTAATATGTGACATGATCAGCAGTGGATTGCGGGAGCGCGATATATAGTTAGTACAACTAACTATATATGGAATTTCAATGGTTTTGTGTGAGTAAAATAAGGTTTTTTAAATGCTAATTCCTAACTATATATGGTGTATAACCTATGGTTTTTTCAGTGAATTTTCAAGGTTTTGTAAATGCTAATTCCTAACTATATATGGTTTATAACCTATGGTTTTTTCAGTGAATTTCAATGTTTTTTTAATAGCAAATATCTATAGCTGTAAAATGTATTCTTATTTAAATCCAAAAATATATTTTATATGTTTATTAATAATTTTAAATATTTTTTTTGTTTCGCTCCCGGTCCGCGAACCGGGAAGCTTCCCGTTAGCTCAATTTGATGCCGCGACCCGGTCCGCGAACCGGTAAAAAATCAACATAGTGACGGTATCGCGTTGCCGCGTAATGCGTCTTATGACGTACTGCGTTAGCGCACCCGGAAGTGCCCCGGGGCGCGGACCGAGGCGCGAAACGCAGCTCCCCGGAAGCGATCCGCGGCACGTCGCGAAAACGCGACGTATCGCGTTGCCGCGTAATGCGTCTTGTGACGTACCGCGTTAGCGCACCCGGAAGTGTCCCGGGGCGCGGACCGAGGCGCGAAGCTTAGCGACCCGGAAGCTAACCGGGGCGCGTTCCGCAGCGCGGAACATGAGCGTGAGAGGTCATGTGACTTGTTAATAAAACTTTTCATTGGTTCATTTCACTTTTGGTTTCATAATGATGTAAGGCTAGGTCAGGTGACCTAAAAATAACACTTTTCATTGGTTGAGAAGTATTGTTTTTCCCAAATGATGAAAACCCCTCCTTCTTTCCTCACTCTGACTTTCATCATTGTGAGAGGAATACCTATTTTGCTTGTTGGAAAATGGCTTAATTGGTAGCTTCAGCTGGTGGACCCCCACCACCACCTCCACCTCCTCATGGGAAGAGAGGACCACCTCCCCAGGTCATTACCAACACTGAGGAGGAAGATGAAGAAATGGATGAGGAGGGAGAAGAACCACAGTTCTTAGAAGAGGTGCCCCGGGTTTCCAGAAAGAAAGCCAGTTTCATCTGGCAGTTTTATTCGATCCCTCGAGGCCAAAAAAAAGTCAATGCGAGGTATGTCACCTGCCGCATATGCAAAGAACAATTATCAAGAGGGACGGACAAGAAATATAGCTACGGAAATCACACAATGCACAGGCACATGACAAGGAAGCATCCACTAAATTACAGCCGGGCGGAAATAAGGGATATGCAGGACAATCCAAGACCAACTCCTGTGGCCAGACCAACATTACCAATTGCATTAACACCAGAAGAGGCACGGGAAACTGTGCCAAATATTCAAGAAAATTTTGGGCACATGATTCACTCTTGTATGCACTGTCGTGCATTGTTAGCTTGTGGCAACATGAGCATAAATGCTATAAACCTAGCATATGAACACCATGATTGCCCTAACCGCCCCCAGTAATTTTTTTTTGCTCCTGTTGAGCCCTTTTCAACGCCTGTTTTTTGTTGTTTCCCCCCCCCCAAAAAAAACCAAAAAAAATATAAAATCGTTCAAAAAATACAAAAAAAACAAAAAATGTTCAAAAAAAAAAATATATATATAAAACAACAAAAATATTTAAAAAAAAGTTCTTTTCAGAACTACCTTCCCTTTCAAAAAAAATTGCTAGAATGTTTAGCACTCTGGCAAGCTCTATTTCTTTTGGTTCGCTCCCGGGTTAGCTTCCCGGTACGCGGACCGGGAGCTAACCCCAAAAATTTTTTTACAAAAAAAAGAGTAAGTATAAGGAAAGTAAACAGAGAGTGATGTTAAAAGAAAGACAGCTATAGGGAGTAAAGAAGAGATACTGTTTAATAGATCTATTTACCGAAGAAAAGACGGAAGAGGGTATAATTGTGAAAAACAAAATAGATAACGAAGTGAAAGAAAAAAAAAGAGAGTATAACATTAACAAAGAAGAGTTTCTTGGAGAATGTGAGTGAATGTTCAAAATAAGATTAAAACATGAGGAATAACAGAGAGAAAAAATAGAAAACAGAAAACAAAAAATAACAGAAAAAGATTAATTGAAACAGCAAAGAAATGTAAGTAACATAGAGCCATATCATCAACATAGGCAATAAAAGTTTTGCAGCTTTTATTGGCAGAAATGTGTCGCTAAAGCTGCTTTTGCGGCAGAAAACTGCCGCTAAAACCACTTTTTAACCAGTTTTCTGCCAATAAAAAGAGCAATAATTTTATTGGCTGTGTTCATAATATTCCCCTTAGTGTGCTTCAACTACACAGAGAAAGCATTATGAACAAGTAGTGATAGAGTGATCAGTCAAAGACACTAAGAGTAATAGAGACGGAGTGAGTGAACAAGAGTGAGGAACTATGAGAAGAGAGGGACTGAGAAAAAGAGTGGAAGGAGTTGAGTAAGTAGGTAATAGAGAAAGGAATGAGGGAAGTAGCAAAGGCAGGAAACTGAGGGTTAAAGAAATGAAGCAGTGGAACTAATAGTAGGTGAATGTGATAGAAATGTAACGAAAAGAGTACAAAGCATTTACCTTATAATTGTCGTTAAATTACTCACTTTTTGTTTTTATACTTTCAATCTGTGAAAGAGAGAACAAACAATTCAAAAATATTAAAACATGTATTTAAAAATTACAAAAGACAAGGGAAAAGATTGAAGGACAAACAGTTTTTCAACAACTTTGACACTTACAGAAGCTTCTGCTTCTCCAGGCCCCCTACACAGTCCTAAAGATATACATTTTAAACTAACAGTATCTTGATGCAGATGAAGTGAGGCCTATCTTAAAACATGGTGCATCTTTTGCATTGCTGTTGTCTCAGAAAAGTGTCGCAAGACACTAAAATTTTAAATAATTGCTTCAGGATGCCAATAAGATGTGTCCTATCCAGAGGTTTGTTTGAGGTGAGGCCTACTCAGGGTTGCAGATGAAATTTCGAGTTGTTGAAGAGAATAGAGGACATAATACATGTAAAGGTCTACCAATGAAGTGAGTCATGTCCACTGCACTCTTGAACAAAGTCCAAACCTCCTATGTTTCCCTGGACAGACCTAAACTTGATCTGCACAATGTGATTCGTAATGATAGGAAACACAGGTGATGTAATTGAAATACGTGCAATTTATTTTGCTCATTTCACAATCACATCACTTGTGTTTCCTTTGCTTAGGTATCTCATTGTGCAGATGTAGTCTAGCATATGAAAGAATACGCAGAAGTGCAGCACTGCATGCAACAACTTTGACACTTACAGAAGCCTCACCTTCTCCATGCCTCCTACACAGTTCTACATATACATCATAAATGCAAACAGTACAGAATTAATTATACATGTTAAATGGTTTATTTTTGCTGTTCTCAGAATGTATCAAAATTCACTAAAAACAGTGACTTGAAGGTATTCATCATATAACAGCGGGGAAAAAAAAACACAATCAAAATGATTGTGTTTAAAAAACCCATACAACATAAGAAATCAGAATTCAGAACTCCTTAAAGTTAACTTACTTTCCATGACGTCAAAGGATGTCCTATGAACAGCTTACACTCTTTTGTGCTGTTATTACTTTCAGCCCGCCACTTTCTGAAAGAAAATCTCCATCGTTTTTAAAAACATGTTACATGCAATAAATGACTTCTTGCTCTCTACCACAAGTTTCCACAAGGCCAAATCTTGTCAGACCCATTTATAACTCTTGGATTTCTTGTAAGCCAATCCCGTCATTTGGCATTTCCGCAACTTTCAGAATTAAAATGTTGAAGATCATTTTCACAATCCTGGAATAGTAATATCTTCCCCTTCTTGCTCAGTCATGTTCTACATTTCCTATGACACTGATACTGCTTACTATGAAGCAGACTTACACTAACTCTATGACTACTACAATTATTTAATTCTCTACATCACTTTCAATCACAAAGCAATGTAAAACAGTAGACAGCGTTGCAGACTTACATTCCCTCTACTCTATGTTTTGATTGGCTGCTTCAATTAGCTTATAAAAAGAAATAGTTTTTCTGAACTCATTCAAAGTGCACTTATTTCTCCATGACGTCCAGTCTTATGGTTAGAAGTTATGTCTCTGAACTACACTTATCCTCAAGGCCAAATTGTGTAGGAGCCATTAGAACTTCTTGAAATTCCACAGAGCACATCCCAAGATTATTTCCCTAAAATTTTGGTTTTAAAAACACCAGGTAAGAGTTTTTAAGGTCATACGGCAATTTTTTTTTGAAAATTAAAACAGAATCGTTGCAGACTGACCAGCCATTTCTAGACTTTAAATAAGCTGTGTAATGTCCTGATGTTATTGAAGGGCCGTCATGATATATAATTGCTGCAGTTACAAAAGTCCTTCCTGATATTGACAACTGCGAAGCTACAACATTTTTAATTAAAGTTGTCAATTTTGTTCCATCAGGCCTACATCGTTGGAACATTAAAATGACATACTGGCCATATGTTCGTATAAATAATGTGGACATCATTTCAGATTTACATTGGCTACACTCCATGTTGTGATCAGCTGCTTTTACTAGCTTATTAAAGGAGACTGATTTACTGTCTGGCAAAGTTAAATATATAAATCTTTCTGAGTCTACACTAGTAGTACTTGATACCATACAGTTCTCGCAGTCATGCTGCCATTGATAAGAAAGCCCAAACAGCTGATCTACATCTACACCTTCAGCATGCAATACATCAAGCATATACATTAAAAACTCCTGACAATCTTGCTGAATATTTTGAGAGAATTGTGTTTGGCCTGAACATCTGTCTAACAGATTTCGAATTTCAGACACACTTTCTATGTTTCTTCTATCAGTGCTACATTTCTCTAACACAGAATTTAACAAACTGCAAAATCTTTGATCAGAATTGACCACAATCTCTTCTTTTACATTTTCTAGAGAAAACAAAACATTAACCACTACATTAGCATAGCAGTTGACACCAGAACTGTTTTCAAATTGAAAACCAACAACATCTTCAACAGAATCCTTTTTGTTTCTGCTTGTAATTTTAGGTTCATCGACTTTTCGTCTTTTTGCTACAACCTCCCCAGTATTGGTCACATTTCTTCGTTTCCAGCCTACCACACGTTTCTCAAACAAAGGATACTGAGGCAAATGTGACGCATACTCTCTTCTTAACCTATTGTATTCCTTAACACAATCTAGATCCGCACAAATGTTTGTGACATCACACTCAATCAAGTACAATCCCGATAAAGTTCTAACTCGTGACAATGCCACGTATGCCATACCCTCCTTGAACACAGAACTGCCAATATTCACCAATGCACAGTCTACTCTTAAACCTTGCGATTTATGGATTGTCACCGCATATGCCAAGCAAACAGGAAACTGCTTACGGCGAACATATAAGTCTTTTACAAGCAAAAATCTAGCAGAGCAACGACCAATTAGCTGTACTTCCTCAATGCCATCAAATTTAATTTTTAAAAATTCAATTCCATCTCTATTTCTGTATTTTACAAAATCAACAACATTACCCATTGATCCATTTACCAGACCTCTTTCAACATGTAAATTCCTTCTTAAAATTATACGGCAGTTCAAGCACACATTCAGAGTCTTTTCAAAACCTGCAGTTTTAGATATACTCTTCTCTAATGAATCCAATTTTGTTTTCAGATTCTCAGACAAAATAATTGTTGATCCCATATGCTCTACTCTGTCAATAGCTTCCAGTTTCACAATCTCTTGCTTTTCTAAATGCAACATTTTGTTGTTGAATTTGGCACATTCTGCAAGAGTTGGCATCAAACATATTCCAGATTTCTTATCAGTAATTTTCTGAAAAATATTCTCAGGCACAACATCTTGTTCTGGATATAAATTTGACAGTAATCGTGCATGTAAAGCTTCTTTCCCATGCTCGGTCACTTTTCCAATTCTAACATCTTGTAGAATAGTTTTGTAAACTTCATCCTTCGCCTGACGCATATTTTCATGCAGTTCAGCATAATTGAAGTTTAACCATATATTGACCTTGCCAATGCTGCCTAGGCACTTCCTGGTATCTTCATGCGTGAGCATTTTGAACACAGGTTGCCCTTTCACTGGTGTCAGCTGCAGAAGATCTCCGAAAACAATGATGTGTTTGCCACCAAATAACACATCATACTCTGTTTTGAGAACTTCTTGCATTCTCAAATGCACAAAGGCAAGCATGACATTGGAAACCATGCTTACTTCGTCAATGATAAGAAGTTTCATTTTCCTCAAGATTCTTGAAACTTCAAAACAAGCATCTCCAGATAGCTTGTGATATTGTAATTTGTTGTCATGCTCCACTGGCAGCATCAGTAAACGATGTAAAGTAATCCCTTTAATGTTATGTGCTGCCAGTCCAGTTGGAGCGGTGACAACACACGACAGCGATGACTCTGTCCTTTCCTGCAAATAGCATGAAATTGCTTTAATGAGGAAACTTTTTCCAGTTCCCGCTTCTCCACTCACGTACAGTCGGACAGGCTTCAACGACGTACATGAGCACTCTTTCTTGTCATGACTTAATCCATGATCAATTTGCATGGTAACTTCGTCATATATTTTCCTCTGCTCAACGTTGAGTTGTCTTTCCAACTCTTCTAAGTTAACCGCATCCTCCTGAGCATGTGCCATGGCTCTTTCCACTTCATTCATAGCAGTGGCAGCTTCATTTTCGATAACAGGTCCTCCTAGTGGATCCTGACTCAATGAAGCAGAACTCTGACTGTCCTGAGAACTGTCTCTGGCAATCTCGGCTGCAATCATTGCTTCCTGCTCAATTTCCGCATTCAACATTTCTACATTTTTGGGAAAAGCAGGACATTCTATGGTCTCCTTGGCGGCATTGAAAGAGTCTTCGTAACAGAGGAAATCTCCAAGCAGTTCCTCTTCTGCACGCCAAGGCTTGAAAAGTTGCAAAAGTGCTAAATAGAAAAACTCCTTTTTTTCAGGAGATTCGCCACTCAATTTTCGATGGTTTACCAAGTGGCATTTTCTTTGCTTGACCAGACATCCCTCACTTCCTATTACAGCATACACTCCTTTCTCAGTATCTTCTTTGATGTTCCTCTTGAATATGTAATTTTGAAGAACCTCATACAGACAAACATTGTCGAGGTGACTGCTTCTATTTGGATAATATGTATCCAACATGTTGGTCTTCAAAATGTCGGTACTGTTTGGCTCCTTTTCCGCCAAATACTCAATTTCCCGCACAGGTTTCAGAACTCGATTACGCGTTGCAGCAAGACCAAGACTCACCCAAACGATACTCCTGGACTTGGCATAGAGACTTGCTGAAGACAACCGGTCAGAGCATTCGTAAGCTCCAATTTCTCGATGCGACAACATCTTCAGACTGAAACTGTACAACTTCTTGCTGAGGCTCTTTTCATGGGAAATGTCCTCCCACATATCCTTCAATTCTGTCTTCTCTTTTTTGGTGATGTAAGACGTCACATACCGAGCCACAGCCATACAGTTATCAGCCACAAACTGTATATCCATGTTAGCATTCCACATGGACAAAATCACCGGGTTGTAGTCGTTGATGTACTTGGACTCTTCGTTCCTCTTCAAATTGTATGTGTTTTTAGGTGATTTCTTCATGACATTATGTCGCAGCGAAGACATCAAACTGTTTACTCTTCCTTTAGAAATCACCGGTCGTGGAAAACCGAAACGACATTTGGTGTAGAACTTGTCCTTGTTTCGGAATTTACGACGGCAGTACTTTCCACATCGATGGCTTTGGAAACGCAGAACTTTTTCTCTTAGGCTTTTCTTCTCCTTTGCGTTTGGAACAGCACACGTAGAATACTGTTGGATGAAACTCATCACTGAGTCTTCTGGATCCGTTCCAAATTTAGGTGCATCCTTGATCCACAGCAACATATGTATATGAGGAGCACCTCTTGCTTGGTACTCCTTTCTCCAGAAGAAATCCAACACCTCTCCAAGAGGTGGATTCTTCTTATTCATGATGAAAGACATCATAGCTTCAAATCTATGATTGAAGTACCTACATACATTGACTGGATCCAAAGAGCACAGTTCTCCGGGTGTCTTGAATTCGATGTTATCTACGTTAGCATTTGCCTCTCGTAGAAATTCAAGTAAGTCTTCCCAGCCATACTCGGCACAGCTCAGAGTGAGGAACCATGTGGGAGTACCTAAGTTCCTCAGCATACATTTTAAATCACCATGACGACGGTACCAGTACTCATTAGTACCACGCTGACACGCCATGAGATTAATCAGGTGAGAATCCAAAATACTGTCTTGGACATTGACTTTATCCATAAAGTCACTTGCCGAGATGTTTTGCATGTGTATACCACTTTTCAAGATGTGGTTCACTGCATATGACAGTCCAGACAGATCGCTTTCAAACAGGAGATGAAACAAATAGGGAATGCATTGTCGAAACCTAGCATCTCCTGCATACAATCGCAAAGTCCGGTATTCAGAAGCAGGAATTTGATGAGGTCGCTCATCATATCTTCCTCCCTGACCTGTTGGAAAAAGCTGTGGGAAACACCGAGCTTCCAAACTTTCCTCCCAAACACTAATGGGACTCCCTTTGGCTTGTTTCATTTGAAACAACTCAATAGCATTCCCCATGACTTCCTTGGAATGCAAAGGATGAACACTATAATGTTCATATATTTCTTCACTAGTAGAGGGTTCTACTTTCTCAATTTGACCAGCACACAAATCGCTATCCTCTTCCTCACTTACTTCCTCTTCTGCAACATATACATTCTTATAGTATTTATTATTTTTTTTCAAATACAATGTTGCCTTTTTAACTTTCCTAACATCTACTAAATCTTGCCATATTTTCTTATTCTTTGTCGGAACCCCATTAACTAAGATAACCAGAGGTTCCTCTTCCACTTTTTCTACTCCAATTGTGTTAATGTTTTTCTTCAAATCTAGAGGCAAATAAACAACTCTTCCCTTTAATCCTCTCTGTAAATCTGATGGAGGCAATTTCCCTGTCTTTGGCTCCATTCTTACAATAGCCTGAAAGGGATGGATACTTTGAATCAAAATAGATTCATAAGTATTTAAATCCTTCAATTCAGAAGGAATCTCAACCAATTCCAGATTATTATGAACTGCTCTAGCAGGCATCTGGTTTTGATTTAATTTGCAACAACAATAAGTACACACACGTTGATCAAATCCCAAATCAAAACAATTTTCTACCATCAAGTATGTTGCAAAATCCTTCCATTCACTATTATTTTCCCTTTCACTTTTTGCATATAAATCCACTAACTTAGTCTGATTCTTATAATAAGTGCGTCGACAACACACACAAGTGAAATTAGGCCTCTCACTTGATTTCACCTGAAACGTCGCAATTTCCCTCTGGAAATTATCTGTACTGGAAACCTGTACACTATCTTCCACATTACCCTCTTCTTCTGGGTCAATTTCAACATTCTCCTCTTTACTTCCAAAGTAACAAAACTCAATTTCTTCACATATGTTCTTCACATCTATTTCAGAACCATGCAAAAGAGCAGCGCATAATTGTTTAAGCATAATTGCTGGACTCTTAGCATAATACAACATTCTAACTAATTTCCTCACTTTATTATGATGCACTGCTAGCATCCTGAAATGATGAAAAACACTCTGGCATACTCTCCTGGAAAGACAAGCCAGTGAATGACCATGCAAACCTGTCACTTCTCTCACTCTGCAAGGATCTAATTCTTGCAACAACTTCATTTTGTGCTTCAAACTTTTCTTATTAAATGACCGTACAAAATCACAAAGCAAATTGATGGAATCCTGTCGCACACTGCAAATACTACTACACTTCCAGGTGTACACAGGACCCTTAGCACGTCTTCCTAAAACCTCATTACCTAACACCTCTTCTGCCTCTGTTGTCACAAGTTTTTCTTTTTCAACTGGACAACCATCTTTCACTTCATAAGCACGACCACTGGTGTCAACTGCATGCACCAAATCATTATCCTGGAAATAACTCTCCTCATTAAAAAATGCCTCACAGCTTGAACTATGCATCCATTCTCCAGAAAAAACTTCACAAAAATTACTACGATTAACTATTCTCTTCCATCTACTATTTCTTTTGAAATCATAAATTGCCTTGTTTAGCTTCCTAATTCTATTGATTATCAAAATAAATAACTTACGTTTAATTTCAAATGCCTGATCAATAACTTTCTCAACTTTTTTTTTCTCTTATAAAAAAACAGTTTCTGTTGACCTTTCTTAATATTTTTTAACAAATTGCCAATTATCCTGTTGCGGAACATTCGTTTACGAATGTCCCTAAACTGTTGTTTCCTTCTACTATCATGCACAGAGTTATCTCTTGCTCTAGCAGTAACATTTTTGATTGGCCTTTCCTTTCCATTTGATTTGCTTATCTTTTTATGGACTGAAACATTTTCTGTAGTAATATTTTTTTTACTACACATATTTCTTATGAAATATTTTGTGCTCTTACCCGGTGCTTTCTTCGTGACTTGACAAATCTTTTTGTTAGAGGACTGCTGCTTATTTTGTTTCACCTGCTGTCTTTGACGTTTTGCAGCCTTTCTCTGTCTTTCTATTGTTGGCATGGTGAAATCTTGAAATCATCTGCAGTTGAATCTGTGGTAAAATATAATAAAAAATGTTATTAACCATTATTACCAAACAGTAAATCAATAACAATGATCAAAAACTTAACACACTACTTGACATTTTAAATAGAAGATTTTTTAGTCCTTGGCAAATTTACAATACAGAAATAGCAGAAAAGAAATGACATTTATATTTATGTTACCTGTGCTATTTTATATGTGAATCTGATCTAATTTTATGAGCATATTTTAATATTTTATTGAAGACACTACACATAACCTGTTTTTGAAGGTGTCTTTATTTTTAAATTAAACGGTTTACATTTTTACTTTTTATTAATTATACATTTTAAAAATAAATGTTTATATTTCCATAGGCTCAAGCAGGTCAGCTTCCCACCCTATGTCATATAATTCGGACAAATCTGCATCCTCATCACGCTCTTCTTCATCCTCAGGATTTAAATCATCCAATGGATCAACATCCACTGATGTTTCAATTACAAGTTCAATGATGAGGTCAAAATCAACTGATTGCAGATTGTCACTCATGTTGATGTTGTCTTTATCTTTAAAGAAAGATAACAACAATGAGATGTTGCAGAGTAAGAGACAAATCTCAGAGATTATAATAGTAAAATTGTTTAACAAGAGTAATATTTTGCAGCTATTATTTAGCCATGTCCAGCAATGCTGATCAGGTGAAGACTATGTCTAATTTTTCAGTGAACAGGACTCATCTCTTCTTAACCTTGGATAAGCCTCACCGACTCTGTGTGTCCTGCACATACTTAAATGTAAAGGGGCAGATTTATGTTAAATGGCACATCCCCAGGCATGCACCAGTTAACGTGCACCGCTGCTCTGCCACCCATGGTGTGCCGTATTTACAATCAGATAGGAGAAAACTGCGTCAAAACCCTGCGCCTGCTTTAAGCAGGCATAGGTCTTGATGCAACATTGTGGAGATGGGGCACCCCTGAGCCTTGCTTGAGCTGCATCGCACTTGCGATACAACTCCAGCAATCACTACCTTTACATCACAGATACATCACGCATCTGTGCCATTTTTGCCCCATGATGCCCCGCATTGTAAATGCAGCACACCATGGGTGGCGGAACAGCGGCACAGGATGACTGACACATCCCTGGTGATGCACCAGTCATCATAAATCTATCCCTAATCTTCTTATCTTGTTACAGATGAACCGCCATATGTACCATCAAACTATTTTGCATTTCCTAAATAGCGAATTTTAAGGAATAAATAGCAATTCTTTACCATTCCTAATTTGCAATGAGCAAATTGCTAATTGCAAGTTACCCATTCATTTCCATGGGCTAGGAGCCTCATAGGAATGAAGGTTTAATTTGCGATTAGCAATTTGCTCATCACAAATTAGGAATTTTTCCAAGGGTGCAGGGGTGTCTCAAGAACACCCTGCTGCACCCCTGAAAAAGAAATTTGGGGGCATATGGCACACATACATGCCCTAAGGGCATGTGTTGGCGTCATATGGGACCTTTTGTTTTTTTGAAAAAAAGCTTTTTTAAAAGAATTCACAAATTACCACCAATTTACCACAATAGTTTCCAAATCCTTAATGTCATTTTTTTACATATTTTTTGTTTGATACATTGCATTTAAGTAATCGCAAAATTTGCAAATCCTTCAGTGCAATCGCAAAATAAGGAATAGCAAATTTTGCTATTCCTTATTTTGCATCAAACTTGTTTGATATATACCATTTGTCTAATTAGCATTCGCAAAGGCCGAAATTCGCAGAATTTTGATCTTTGTGAATGCTAATTAGCTTGATACATATGGCCCCAAGTGAGGCCTGTCTTGCAACATGGTGCATCTTTTGCATCACTGCTGCATCGGTTTCATGTGGTACGTTTTTTTTACACCATGACATATCTGCCTAAAAGCATCAATTTGTAATTTTGTCGCCTCATAGCAAATCTTTTGCACCGCCGCTGCATCATAAAAGTGACGCACAGTGGCGCAAAAGAGGCATACACCTATCATAAATCTGTCCCTAGCATTTTAAATGATTAATCCAGGATGACGATAAGGTGTGGCCTATCCAGAGGTTTGTTTAAGGTGAGGCCTACTCAGGATTGCAGATTAAAGTTACGCTTGATGAAGAATACAGAAGAGATAATACATGTAAAGGCCTACCAATGAAGTAAGTGATTTGCACTTTATTTCGCCAGTCATCATAAATGTATCCCTAAGCTTCTTATCTTGTTACAGATGAACCACCATATGTACCATCAAACTATTTTGCATTTCCTAAATAGCGAATTTTAAGGAATAAATAGCAATTCTTTACCATTCCTAATTTGCAATGAGCAATTTGCTAATTGCAAATTACCCATTCATTTCCATGGGCTAGGAGGCTCATAGGAATGAAGGTGCAATTTGCGATTAGCAATTAGCTCATCACAAAATAGGAATTTTTTCAAGGGTGCAGGGGTATCTCAAGAACACCCTGCTGCACCCGTGAAAAAGAAATTTGGGGGCATATGGCGCACATACATGCCCTAAGGGCATGTATGGGTGTCATATGGCACCTTTTGTTTTTTGGAAAAAAATGCTTTTTGAAAAGAATTCACAAATTACCACCAACTAGAAGTTGGTGGTAGTTTCCAAATCCTTAATGTCATTTTTTACATATTTTTTGTTTGATACATTGCATTTAAGGAATCGCAAAATTTGCAAATCCTTCAGTGCAATCGCAAAATAAGGAATAGCAAATTTTGAATTAAGGACATTTTAAGTCATTTCCACATGTGCAGTGTTTTCAAATTATGATTTGAAAATCGTTTTTGGGGAAAAGTAATGGTTTGCAAATTTATGACAAGGACATAATGGTGTATGCTTCTCTATAAGGCATTTCAGTGTCTCTGATGTCATTTTTCCCATATTACATTATAAGACCTTTCCCCATGGAGCACATTCCTTGTAAATATGCTCCCACCTGTGCATGGTGAATTTAGATTTTGACTGTTTGAGTCACATAGCCATGTTAAAAGTGACCCAAAAAAATTGCAAACGCTTTAAAAAAACACATTCATGTGTCTTAAGGACATTTTAAGTCATTTCCCCATGGACAGTGTTTTGTAAGTGGCGCAAAAGAGGCATACACCTATCATAAATCTGTCCCTAGCATTTTAAATGATTAATTCAGGATGACGATAAGATGTGGCCTATCCAGAGGTTTGTTTAAGGTGAGGCCTACTCAGGATTGCAGATTAAAGTTACGCTTGATGAAGAATACAGAGGACATAATACATGTAAAGCTCTACCAATGAAGTAAGTGATGTCCACTTCATTGCGCCAGTCATCATAAATCTATCCCTAAGCTTCTTATCTTGTTAGACATCAACCGCCATATGTATCATATAACTATTTTGCATTTCGAAAATAGCGAATTTTAAGGAATAAATAGCGATTCTTTACCATTCCAAATTTGCGATGAGCAAATTGCTAATTGCAAATTACCCATTCATTTCCATGCGCCAGGATGCCCATATGAAAGAAGGTGCAATTTGCAATTAGCAATTAGCTCATCGCAAATTAGGAATTTTTCCAAAGGTGTAGGGGTGTCTCAATAACACCCTGCTGCACCCCTGAAAAAGAAATTTGGGGGCATATGGCGCACATAAATTTTAACAACATTCCTTTACCTCAAAAACGATTTTCAATTCATAATTTGAAAACACTGCCCACAGGGAAATTACTTAAAATGTCCTTAAGACACATGAAAGTGTTTTTTATTGCCTTTCCAGCATGGTTGGGTCACTTTTAACATGGCTATGTAACACAAACATTTAAAATCTAAATTTGCCATGCACAGGTGGGAGCATATTTACAAGCAATTTGCGCCACAGAGAAAGGTCTTACATTAAAATGGGAAAAATAACATCAGGGACAGTCAATTGCCTTATAAAGAAGCATACACCATTATGTCCTTGTCATAAATTTAAAAACAATTCCTTTTCCCCAAAAACGATTTTCAAATCATAATTTCAAAACACTGCACATGGGAAAATTACTTAAAATGTCCTTAAGACACATAAAAGCGTTTTTTAATTGCCTTTGCAGCATGTTTGTATCACTTTTAACATGGCTATGTAACACAAACATTAAAAATCTAAATTTTCCTTGCACAGGTGGGAGCATATTTACAAGCAATTTGCGCCACATAATTCATAATTTTCTCCTTAAAGCACACTATTCTCTATCTAAATTAAAGAAATATTTTCTCACCTTAGCAAATACTTTGAGTTTGAAAACAGTCTCAGAAACACACCAATTTGTCTTCAGCAGAGCAAAAGGTATGCACTCCAGAGTCTGCAGCTATCAAAAGCACAGAAATGCTGTAATTCTTCACACATATCTCCCATGTCACCCAATCAAAACTCTTCCCTCACTTTTTTTCAAATGAAAACCCTTCCCCCCTCTGCCCTTTCTGCCTTTTCTGCATGGCAACCACCTCTTGGAAGACTTCTGGTGTTTGCAAGTTCACACAACAATGTTGCAATTGAACTCTGAACTCTCAGTGCACCTGCATATCCAGTGCATTCTTTCATTTAATGATTTTTTATTGACCATTCAAAATACATCTTTCAAATAACTCATCCGTGCACCCTAACTTTCTGTTTTCAGCAATCAAAATCCACCAATCACTGTTACTGCTTCATGAACACAGAAACTCCACAGTTTTTTTCATTTTAAACTCTCATTTTTTCAACTGCCATTTCATTGCCACACTTCATCTGACTGCAGGAGAACCTTCTCTCACCATGTTTTCTGTCTGGATTGTTGGACATAGTTATATTCACTGGGCTCAAAGGTACACTGAAAACAGGAATTTACCTAACCTCAATTTACAAGATGTGGAAATTAAGTGGTTTGGCCACAGAGGATTAAAATGTCACCAATTGATACCATTGGTGAAAACCTTTATGCATTTGCCCAAACCTGACCTGTTAATTGTGCACTGTGGAGGTAATGACTTGGGCACTTTGACTGGTGTAGGTCTGGAAATGCTTTTAAAGGACACCTTTGAGCAATTAATGGCACTTTTTCCTCAGACTGCCTTGGTATATTCAAATATATGCCAAAGACAGAAATGGAGGTGGTCAAACCAATTTTGTCCACAAATTGAGAAGTCGAGGAAGCATGTAAACAAATCTGTTTCAGCTTACATGAGAGACCATGGAATGGGCACCCTGTACAACAATAACTTGCGTTACTACATGCAAGATATCTACAGAGGAGATGGAGTTCACTTCTCAGATGAGGGCAACAGAATTTTCACTCTGAATTTAAGAATGTGCATTGGTACCTACTTATAAGTACCTAAATGTACCATAAACCCAAAAGCTCTTCTCAGAGCTACCCTACATCTGATCACTCACAATTATTATTTTACTCTAACATTTTTCACTAATTTTCAACAAAGTACGCTTCCTGGGGCGCTACCCGGTACGCGAACCGGGAGCTAACCTCGCGAAATTTTTTAAAAAAATGTTTTTTTTTCGCACATATGGGCCTCCTCAGCCACCCTCACAAAACCTAGGGGGTCAAGATAAGTCTACCGTGCCCCCTTCTACCCATTCTGAACATTATTTGCCCTCCATCTTGTATCTTAATTCGACCGAAACACAAAATGGTGGACTCCCGTTACGCTTAAGGTTCGCGAACCGGGGCGCTCAACGGTTCGCGTACCGGGTCGCTCCCTGGGAAGCGCACCATCAAAAAAGGTGGGAAAGTAGTTCACAGAAAAGCCACTGGAGACAATTTCACCAAATATAGACTAGCTCATACTACATACCAATCCCTACCATTTTCACAAATTTGATTGGAATTCCATTTAGCCATTTAGCCTGTAGACCTCTCTAAATACCGTGAGGTAAATTACTTCACAAAACACATCTGAAGTGTTGGAATTGACAACCAATTAAAATGTTACTTTCATTTTCTACTTTTTTTACCTGACATTTGATTGGTTATATACCTGAATATATATAAAGGAAGAGAAGAAAACACAGCCATTTTGACTACTACTTCTTGGTGTACATTTCAATAGGATTTTCACTAATTCCTTCAACTTCTATCTAAAGGTAAGTTTTTATTTTTAAAACTGAAGTATATTGTGCACTATAAGTTAATATGGTAAACTTTTTCTGATAGTTATATACTATCCCTCTGTAGTAGTTATAGATTTAGATAGACTTCTCTGTTATAGTTATGGATGGAGTTAGGCTTCTCTTGTATAATTATAAATTTACTTACGTTAAATCACATACACTTTTTTATATTCCTACTTCCACTCTGATACTATACACTGCCCAAAATTAATCCCAACAGTGCCCTATCTCTACTAATATATATTTTTTTAATCTAAATTTCAGGCAAAATGGAAGGCGAACAGAAAGTTGAATTTCAAATTGTCCTGCAAGAGAGCAGCCAAGAAATCAATGATGAAAATGATATTGAATTTTTCGATGAAACTTTAGACAAAGAACTACTGCAATGTGTACAAGCAGTAGATAACCTCCTTGAAAATGAGGACATTTTACACCCTCAGAGACTACAATGTATATTCAATGATAATTATGAAATTTCTGACAATGAAATGTTAGAAAGTTTAATAAATTATGAAACACAATCACAATAAAAAAAAATGCTTAAAAAATAAAGAAAATAAAAAATAATCAACAAAACCAACAATCAATTAACATACAGCATTTGAAAAGTCTATCATTCATTTTTCATTGCAGTACGCTGCCCAGAACGCTTCCCGGTTCGCGGACCGGGCGCTCCCCACGCAAAAAAAAACAAAAAAAAAAATTGTTTTTTTTGCCCCGCGGGGCCCTTTTAAAACCTCCACATTAAACCTAGGGGGTCAGGGAGGATCTAGTATGCCCCCTTATGGTTATTTCCCCCTTTGTTTTGGCCTCCTCTTGTCTCTCAATCCTACCGAGAGACAAGATGGCGGCCGCTCCGGACTGTTTAGAATGTTGACAGACACCGGAGAGCCAATCAGCTTAGCTACGCGAAGTTCCGGTACGCTTAAGGTCCGCGGACCGGAGCGCTGCCCAGAGCGCGCTTACAGATATATATCTTTTTTTAAACGTTAATTTCTCAAAATCCACTGGAGCACATATATTGAGACCTAGAAAAGGCACATCGGGCTACCAGTCCCTACAATTTTGCCAAGTTTCATGCAAATCCATTCAGCCGTTCGGGCTAAAAGTGAGGCCAACCGCCCTATGGAAAACTCAATGTTAAAAACACGTTTTGGGACCCCCCTTTTTTCTCGGCCCCCCCTTGACGAACCCCCCCCAAATTTCCAAGGGCTGCTCAGAAACAAAATGTTCCATTTTCCAGAAAATTTCAGCCAATTCCGTCCACAAACGCCAAAGTTATTAGACATAGAATTTTCAAAAATCCCATAGGGAAAAAATCCTAACTATATATACCTACTGGCGACCGCCAGTAGGTAATATATATATATATATATAAAGAAATTATATATATTTAATTTGATACTTGTTTGCTTACCAAGTATAGGGTTTCTTTTGTGCTTACAAGGATGGGGAAACTATATGTTTGTGATCGTTTTTTTGACTTCATATTTTTGCTATACAATATTGTTGGCTCAGATATTGTTTCAGTGATCCCATTACTGTGCACTTTCAAATTAAAGTGTTGCATATGCTATCCTATGTAGTGTTAATGAACCTCTGTCGACCGCTTAGGAATTTGTGATGATAGTTGCACATTTACAATCATCCTTTTTCGATCAATTTCTTCCGTGCGTTTAAGTCGTTGTGCTTAGGCTATATGTTGTATGAGATTCTGCTTTAGCCTTGTATTGTTGAATATATACCTCTGTCTTGTATTATATCTGGCTTAAAGAATATTAGCATGTCACTGAACCTGTTCATTATTCTCTCTTTGTGGTTAAGTTCACTGAACTGCCTCCAGTGAAAAGCTGCCAAGTGGTATTCCTGATTCCATAGTGCAGCATCAGGAAATCAGGCACTGTTCCCATTTTCCATGGCATTCTTTGCATTTTCACTCCAAGACCACGACTAAATATACACAATAAAGCCAAGCAAGTTGCGGGTAATGCATGCAGTTTCAATAGATATTGCTCCCAATATGCATGTCAAGTCTCATGAGATTTGCATAAGACAGTGAATGGTGGACGATCATTAGCATCTGTGAGAGAGAATCCCTCTTCCAAGGTCTTTAGAAATGTAGGAGTAATACAGGTGATTTATCAGTGGTCAAAAGAAAGCCAATAACTACAAGTAATCAGGTAACCTCTAGCCAACAGGGTTGGTTACAAACTGTAATGGATTATGTTAATGGTGGCAGATGTTTCTTAGGTATATGCAGGAGAGCAAGGATGACATAATGCCAAGATTATGACAGAGAACATTGACCTCATTCTATTGTTCTGCTTGTTTTGTTTCTGACGAATATCTTTGGATTTTTAGTAGAGGATGGTCTTGAAAAACGGTACAGTAAATGGAATTATGAAGTGGTCAGACTAGTTCATTTGAAGATGGGGATTTAATCTTCCTACAATGGCAGAAGTTGAAGCATTGATATGAGTGGGTTTACAGATGAGTTGGATCATGTTGCCAGTATGTTGGAATTGCGATATTTGAGATACTTCTGGATCATTCATGTTGCTGCAGTGAAGGTGAAAGTTCTCAAGCAAGATATTGTTTGCCATCGAGCTGGTTGAGGTCAGTTGGCTGTTTAACAAATTGTATTGTCATGAGAGGTGGTAAATAATGTAAAACAATATAAGCATGGCATCTGTAGGTGTAGGTTCTTCTGCTAGATTTAAAAGGAGGGCAATTGATCAAGGGGTTAATTCTGAGTTTGGCGGTCCATTAACCGCCAAACCTGGGGTGGCTCAGCTGTGGTGTTGCACACTGGCGGTCCGACCCCTGCATTATGAGTCTAGTGGTCGGACCACCATTCGATTGCCACAACCTGCGGTCCATCGGTAGTGGTGTGGCAGTCTGAGGCCGGCAATATGCTGGCAGTGCTGCTGCTGCACCACCAAGCATATTACAAGTTTACTCACTGCCACAGTTTAATGCGGTGAGCCCGTAATGAAACATGTGCCATGAGGAAACTAAGTGGTACCTACAGGGCACTATGTTGTCTCAGGGCCATGGGGATGCAGCAGGGGGGCAAATGGTGTGCCGTCCTGTATGCATGCACCCCCAGTTCCTGCACAGCATGCAATTAACAGTCCATGCCATACAGGAACTTGCTTTGGTGTTCCCATTGCCATGCCTCTCTCAGGCTCACAGCCTGGGTCCACCAAAGCACCACCCGCCAGACCAGGAGAAAACTCCTAATCTGATCGGCAGGCGTGCTTGGCAGTGTGGGAGTTCGGGCACTGACATAGCGCCCACTCATACACAGCCAAACTCGTAATCAGGAACCACATCTTTATGTTTTGGCTTTTAATTGAAGATGAATAAGCACATCTCCTTCTCCTTTTTTAGCCTCAAGGTGGCAGTGAATGACCAAGTATCTCCGGAGATTAGGAGGTTTATGATTGATTGAAACAAACCATTCGCCAGGTTTCAGTCATGAAACATGTCCTGAGGTTGTGAGCCTCAATAGTATCTGAGTTTCAACACTATGTTGAGCTGTAGACCTGCGGTTTAGTAACACACAGTTCAATGAGATGTAAGTTGTTTTAGTAAGTGGATGCGTAGAAATAATGATCTTGATGCCGTTGCTCAGTTTGGAAATCCTACTTTGGGTCAAAGCATTTGACTTCTGTGATGTCGATGGTTGGGAGCAGTGAGGACTAGTGACTTGAAAGTTATTGCATGTAGGTGGTTGAGGCTGAAAACAGCTGAGTAATATTATCCTCATATAGTGTATGGGAGACTTTTTGGACATAGATCTTTATTGTTATGAAGAATGGTACGAGAATAGCCCAAACATGAAGGGACAGAAGAGGGCACAGAGAGGCACAAAGCAGGTATTCCAATTGATAAAAGAGGGTGGAGTCAGACAAAACAAGTCTGCAATGTATCATATATAAAGGAAGTTCAATTATGTTACATGTCACCTGTGAGTCCTGTATGACTGTCCAGAGTTACTTACATCTGCTGTACTGCTATTGTCTCTTCGTCTGTGCTGTTCTTTGTCAACCAAGTTGGTTCTGAGCCTCCCTTTCACTCCTGTGCAATCTGCTGTAAATATGAGAGGTACTAGTGACATGGCTGTAGAATGCAAAGTCATTGACAGGAGGCATGTCTGTGCATTCAGATGCCTTCACCAGGCATATAGTTCTCACCTATGTAGGTGCTAGTGACATAGCGCTCAGGAAAATGATGTCCTTTCATATAGTCACAGAATGCTGCAGCACTTACCGAACCAGCAAATGCTGAAGTAGTTGTGGCATTGCTGCATGCAGGGCTTCCCTATGATTTACCATAGAAGGTTATGGCTTCTGTGGCCATGGTCAGCTCTAATATATTTCCTAAAGCATGTATATTATTCAGTATTTGAAGAGGAGGCATGTCAAAACATTGTGGACATAAATGTTGTCTGACATAAATATTGTTGCCTAAATATTCTATACAAAAATAACCTCTTGTTGTATATGGATTGTCTATGATTGACTCCAATGAGAGCAATTCAGTGAATGATATTTAGAACACAATATTAATGTCATGATGATATTGTGCTATAATACTTGTTTGAGAACCACATAAACTTGCTTAATTGTGCATCATGTTTCAGCATGAACCTTATTGCAAGTCATCTGTAACCTGGTGGCTGGGTTGTAGAAAGCCATTGTTTGCCATCAGCATCATGGGTTGGAGAATGCCATCAATCACGTGTTCACCTGATAATCACTGTTACACATTGGGAAGAGTGGCATTAAGAAGGTTAGAGCTTCAACCAACAACCAATGGTGCCATTTCAAGTGTGACTCTGCAAACAACATATTTGACACAGTTCCGCTATCTGGGTTTTTGCCCACATTATGAGACTATTGTAGCATCCTTAACGACTAATAATTGTTAGAAATGTGGGAGGCATTCTGAATTTGCTTTAAAGTCTAGTTGTGTGTTATATGTCAACTGATTGTTGACGGTTGTGTGACCTTTGCAGTTGCAAAGTGGCATTTATAAGACTTTTTGGTAGCAAGATATTGTTGCACTCTGGTGACGGGGAAGCAACAGATGTTGGAAGTTAAAGAAGTCTCTCTCTACAGCACTTGCATCTTCTGTGGGGTCTGGAGGAAAGTAACATGTCACATCAAATGTTTGTGTGTTGTGTGATTTTGCATGGCTCCATTTGCCAAGGCTATTTTCTGTGTCTCCCTAGAGTCCTATTATCATGGTATTGCAGGCCACATAGCAGCTTTGTGCCAGTTGACATTGCATGGGGCATGATTTAGTGGGGGTGGAGACGGATTTTGTTTATATATTTGGTGATTTAAATTCTGTGGACACACCTGCTTGCTGTAGTGACAAAATATTTTACTTGTTTCTTATTTTATAGTGCCATATCCTCCATCCGATGATGTTTCGTCTGAGTATTTTTATGAGAAAGTTGTATTCCAATGATAATAAGCTTTTTATATGGGACAAATTCAGCATAATCCAGTGCATTTACAAACATATTATCATTTTGGGTGGTTTTGTTGATACTGTGCTTTTACAAACATTTTAATAATTATAACATTCTGTATATATTTTTAAAAGTATGCAGTACAGTGTTATTGTCTCAGGAGTACCATAGTACCAAAAAGAAATAACAAAATATATATATGTTAAAAAAATTAAAATACCCTGTATTATCCTATATTTTGCAAATAAGGTGTACTACGTGTATTTTTTTAACATGTTTAACTGTTTAGTACTCTCTTGGTCTCTAAGGTCCCTATTGCCAAGGCAGTAGATGAGCGCCTGACGGCCATCATTGCAGGATGGATAACGCCCGACATGTAGTTGGTGGCTCCACCCACCATATTATGATCCGATGTCTGTGAAGGTGGTCGGAAACATGCTTTTTCCAATTGCAAGCCGCAATTGGAAAAGGCATGTTTTTAAACATCCATGCACATATGATCACCTGGCCACATTTCAGAGGAGCACAGGGGACGGAGGCCCTGCTTGGGGCCCCCAAAGTCCCTTTCTGTCTGTCTTAAAATGGTGATGGGACCGCCATGTAATGGCTGAGGGAAAGGGACATCCTAATCCCTACGGTGGTGCATCCGCAGGCACGACCTCATTGTAGGGATCAGGCTCCGACTGCCGCCCCAACAGGCTCCTTAAGACTGTCAGAGGCGGCAGTCTTCTCCCTCCCCAATTCTCTCTGATTGCCGGAATTGTAATCTGGTGGTCGGACCGATACACTGGATGCCAGGCGGACCGCAGCTGACGGTTGTAATGAGGCCCTGTGAGTGATGACATTCATGTTCTGTGATCTTAATGTTTTTATTTGTTTTTATTCAGGAACACCAGGGTGACTTCACTTCTTTGGATTTTGGAACTAATCGATCCACATCTAAGCACAATTTTTATAGTTGAGAGATACACCATTGCTGATTCTGTTTTTGTGGGTGTATGATTTGTAACTGGTGACATAATATAAGTAATTATTAGCTCACTGGGGTTTGATTGTGGTCTATTTTATTAAGGATGTTATGCTGATTTAGCTTCCTTGTTGAATATAATATTGGGGTAGAGTTTATGAGCACCAGTTTATCAAACAGGCAGAATATTAGCAGAATGCTGTAAGGTGAGATCAATTATGAGCCAGGCCCTCTTGGTTTCAAGGTAGGAATTAAATAATATTGTGGTTGGATGGTCTTTCGAATTTCATTAAGAGTAATTAATTTAATAATACCTATAACATGACATGAAAATCAAGTTTGTAAATATGTGAACTGAATTTATGTATATATATGATATTGATTGGTTTGAGATTTATTGTGATTAAATTATATTACATAATAAATTGCCAAAAGTAATCAATTTACTTGGTGAGAAAATGTGATGTTATTATGTTTTAATCGTGTCTTTTTGGGGATTGTGGTACAATAAATTGATCATTTTACATGTGTGTAAGGTAAATCAGGACAATATGTAAATAGGCAACCTACACCAAAATAGCCACCGCCATTTCATTGAAGTCAACTCTATACTGTTTTATTGTCCTCTTTTGATATTTGATTTCACAATTCTTAATTTGCATTGGAACTTGACTACACCACTCTGAGCCATGAGCTTAGACGAAAATGCATCAGGTGGGAGGCCATTGTATGTAATAAATCACTATTTGCAACTTTAACTAGAGAGTCTGTAGCTATTCTTTGGAGACGGAGAAATTTAGTCGGATTTTGGAACTGCCAGAGCCCATCGCAGAATGCTGTCGCTAGTGGCAGGAGAATTTCAGAAATAACTTGTTTGCTGGTGTGCTCCCTAAACTGCTGTAAAATATATATAAAACGTTATAAATACATTTCTCTATCTAATACCTCTTTAATACAGTGGTAATAGGTAGGGAGCAACAATAAAACCTACTACTTACCCAGATCTACGGCCCTACCCAAGAACTCAGCGAAATGCAGAACACACACAAAATGTCCTGAAAAAGACATGGCTGACTTTTAAATTTGGTAAGCTCAACCATTAGCAAATCACATACACCTTATCATGTATGTACCACAGTATACAGTAACTTACAGCTAAATATGAAAAAATTATAAACTGGAATGGATCATCTCCTTCCTCGACGGAAGAACACAGAGAGTCCGCCGACCACCGTACAAGTCAGAGGCCTCCGAAGTCATCTGCGGCGTCCCCCAAGGATCATCTCTGAGCCCCACCCTCTTCAACGTCTACATGAGCCCCCTAGCGGCCATCGTACGCAAACACAACCTCAGCATAATCTCCTACGCCGACGACACCCAGCTGATCCTCTCCCTGACCAACGACCCCGCCGCCGCCAGAGCCAACCTGCACGAAGGGATGAAAGAGGTAGCCGAGTGGATGACGATCAGCCGCCTGAAACTGAACTCGGACAAGACGGAGGTCCTCATCCTGGGCTCCTCACCCTCCGCCTGGGACGACTCCTGGTGGCCCCCCGCCCTGGGCACCGCACCCAAACCGACAGACCATGCACGCAACCTGGGCTTCATCCTGGACTCCTCCCTCTCCATGACCAGGCAAGTAAACAACGTCTCCTCGGCGTGCTTCAACATCCTACGCATGCTACGGAAGATCTTCTGGTGGATCCCCACCGAGACCAGGAAGACCGTCACCCAGGCCCTCGTCACCAGCCGTCTGGACTACGGCAACGTCCTATACGCCGGTACCACCGCCAAGCTCCAGAAGAGACTCCAGCGGATCCAGAACGCCTCAGCCAGAATCATCCTCGACATCCCACGAACCAGCCACATCTCCGGACATCTGAGAGACCTTCACTGGCTCCCCGTCAACAAAAGAATCACCTTCCGCCTCCTCACCCACGCACACAAAGCCCTACACGACCAAGGCCCGAGCTACCTCAACAGCCGAGTCAACTTCTACGCTCCCAAACGCCACCTCCGATCAGCCAACCACGCCCTCGCCGCCGTCCCCCGCATCCGAAGAGCGACTACAGGAGGAAGGTCCTTCTCCTACCTGGCCGCCAAGACCTGGAACTCCCTCCCGACCGACCTGCGCCTGACCCAAGACCACCTCTCCTTCAGGAAGAAGCTGAAGACCTGGCTGTTCGAGCAGTAGCGGCACCCCCCCCCCCAGCGCCTTGAGACCCTACGGGTATGTAGCGCGCTTTATAAGTGTCACTGATTGATTGATTGATTGATAAATTTAAAACTACTTACACTATTCACACACACTACCAACAATTAGCATTTACACAAAGTAATATATTTTTTCCTGCCACATTACATCTACATCCGTTACCACACTTTCACGCTATGTCTCTTTCAATAACCCTACTCTACTGTACACCACTCCACTCTATGCCAGCCCACTCGTTGCCACTCCACTGTACACTATTATACTCTACACCACTCCACTGTACGTCACTTCACTATACTCCACTCCACTATACCCCACTGTACTCTGCACCACTCTACTCTACAACACTTCACTGTACGCTATTACATTGTACTCCACTCAATTGTTTTACACTCCAGTGTATGCCAAAGCACTAAGGGCTAGATGTAGGTAATTCGTATTTACCGATTCATAAATACCGAATTTTACCGATTCGGTATTTATGAATCGGTAAATATGAAGGGGGGAGATGTAGGTATTTCTAGAAATTGAAATACCGAATCGTTAATATTCGGTATTTACCGATTCGGTAAATACCGAATCGGTATTTCCCATTGATTCCTATGGGCTGTGAAGCCCATAGGAATCAATGGGAAATACCGATTCGGTAATTACCGAATCTGTAAATACCGATTCCTGCCAGGGTGCAGGGGGTGTCACTTTGACACCCTCTAGCACCCCAAATACAGGCATGTGTGCCATGTGGCACACAGACATGCCCTAAGGGCATGTCTGTCTGTCACATGGCATAGGTGTGCATGCACATATGTGCATGCACACCTGGATTCGGTATTTTACCACCCAATTGAATTGGGTGGTAAAATTCCTAATCTGTATGGCCTTTGGGACTCAGAAGAGTCCCACCTACATTTGGATTTACCGAATCGGTAAAATTACCGATTCAGTATTTTACAGAATCGGTAAATTTACCGATTCGGTAAATTTACCGATTCTGTAAAATAAATGCCCCTACATGCCAATTCTTAAATACTGGTCGGTAACGGCCGAAATCGGCCGTTACCGACCGGTATTTAGGCTCCTACATCTGGCCCATTATGCCTTCGACTCTAGCTACTCCACTGAACACTATTCCACTGTACTCAACTTCACTCTACGGCACTACAAATCATGCCATTCCACTCTATGCCATCAAACTGTACGCCACTTCAGTCTACACCACTGCAATGTGTGCTATTCCTCTGTACGCCACTCCCCTTTACACCACTCCACTGTTAATCACTCCACTATATGCCTTTTCACTCTACAACAATCCACTGTGCACTATTACACTGTTTGCCACTTCACTCTACAACATTCCACTCTGCGGCACTCCACAATACGCTATTACACTGTACACTACTACACTCTACACCACTACACTGTACCTTAATCCGCTCTACAGTATTCTACTCTACAACACTCCACTATGTGCCACTCCACTATATGTCACTACACTAACAATCAATGGTATTCCATTCTACACCACTCTACTGTACGCTGCTCCACTGTATGCCTCTACAGTCTACCCCAACAATACTGAACCCTGCTCCACTCTACAACACTCCACTCAATGCCACTACACTGTATGCCACTCAACTTTACATGACTTCATTCTACACTATTCTACTTCAAACCACTACACTGTACCTCGCTCCACTCTATTCCACTGTACACCACTCCACTATAACACCTCTGCACTGTACACCACTCCACTGTACAGTATTCCGCTGTATGCTGCTTAACTGTACGATACTCCAGTCTGCGACACTTCACTGTATGCTACTGCATTATATGCAAATACGCTCTACACTATTCCACAGTACGCAACTACACTGTAGGACACCCCAGTCTATGCTGTTCTACACTATGTCACTCCACTCTACACCACTTTATTATTAGGGGGGGAGGAATTTGCGTAATTGTGTAACGCAAATTTCCAAGAAACGATAAAAAATCTCAGCGAAACACGCAGAAATTCTGCAAACACGCGGAATTGCTTGTTCGCTATGCTTTTTTCCTGTTTGCAATCGCTGTTTGCGTGCTCGGGGAAAATATCTCACAAACACGCATTTTGAGAACGCGAAGAAGCAAAAAATCACGGAATGCAGAATTTTGGGCAATATCGCGTTCTCCGCGGAACGCAAAATTACCCAAATTCCGCTAATTCCGCGAGTGGAACGGAATTTACCAGTCAGGCCTATTTATTATGCGATATTCCATTGTACGGAGCTCCACTATATGACACTCCACTCTACACCCCTCCAATCTGCATCACTCCACTCTTCGCTGCTCCACTCTATCCCACTCTACTCTTTACCAATCCCAGTCTATGCCTCTGCACTGTACGCCATGCCGCTGTACGCCTCTCCATTCTACGATAATGCACTCTATTACACTGTACATCATTCCATTCTACACCACTCTACTCTATGCATTTGTACATCACTTCATTTTACACCGCTCCACTGTATGCCACTCCACTCTATACCTATTGACACTACCCAATTACCCTAGTACACTCTACCGTATTCCACTGTAAAACACTCTATTGTATGCCACTCTGCTCTACATCACTAGACTGTATGCCATTACCACTCATCATTATTCCACTCTATACCACTACACTGTACACTACTCCACTGCATGCTACTACACTTGGCACCCCACTCTATGCTATTCCAGTGTACACCACTCCACTTTAGAAAACTCCACTCTTACCCTCCCCAAAGTATGCCATTACACTGAACACCACTACAGACTAGCCCACTACACTCTACTCAAGTCCAGTATAAAACACTCCACTGTACGGTATTCCAGTCTACAACACTCCAGTCTATGCCATTACTCTGTATGTCTGTATGCCACTCCACTCTATGCCACTTCAGTTTACACTATTCTACTATATGCAGCTACACTGTACCTCCCTCCAATCTAGGCCACTCTGCTGTTCGCTACTCCACTGTAAGCCCCTCTATACTATTCCACTGTTCTCAACTCTCCTGTATGGCACTCCACTCTAGGCTATTCCAGGTTATGCCACTCCACTATACACCACTCTAATATATGCTATCCCACTGTATGCCACTCCACTGCATGCCACTCTACTCAACACCACTCTGTTCGCCCCACTCCACTCTTTGCCACTCAGCTCTAAGCCACTTTCCTCTATGCCACTCCTGTCTACGCCACTGCACTGTACTCCAATCCACCATATGGGACACCACTCTGTGATAATCCACTGCACGCTATTACTCTGTGCATTACGTAATTCTACGCCACTCCACTCTACACCAATTAACTTTATCCTACTACACTGTACACTATTCCACTGTAATCACTACACTGTCCCTCACTTCTCTCTATGCCACTCTACTATCTGCTACTCTACTATAATCCACTCTACTTTATGCTATTCCACTCTATACCTCTCCACTCTATGCCACTCTACTTTGCGCTTTTCCACTGTATGCCACTACACTGTACCTCATTCCACTCTATGCCAGTCAACTCTGAAATAATCCACTATATGCCTCTCCAATCTATGTCACTCCATTGTATGCCACTTCTCTTTATGCTATTTCACAGTACACCAATCGTGCTAAGCCACTCCACTGTATGAAATATACTTTTGAAAGAAAGTGTTCAGACAGCCATAGCTTTTTGGGTGGGTGACACGAAACTGGGGCAGAAAGGGAGGCGAGTTGCCTCTCTGGAGCCGAGTGTGCCCTTCTTCTGTTAGAGGGCCACTCTGACGAGACCGTAAGTCAGGCAGTCTAGAACCGACCGGAACGTCCGTGGGACATCAGCACGTCAAAAGGAGGAGACGAGGTGAACTGGGAAAAAGAGGAGGGCGGAGAATCATGGAGCGGGTCGCCGAGCAGCGTGACAAGAGGAGAGTATCCAGCTTGAATCTCTGACCTGGGTCCCAAAGACCTGGAGGAGCCAAAGTGGGAGGAACCGGAGCCCAGGAGGAACTCTGCAGCATCTGGAGGAGAGAGGGCAGATTCTGTCTGCGTGTCATACTCCGCGCCTAGCCACATCTCAGGAGGAACGTGGCTCAGCGAGGTGCGTGAGAGAATATTGTCTTGTACGTCTATTGATAAAGGAGCTAGTTTAGATAGCTCCTGGTGGCTCAAGTCTGATGCACCAACTGCTCCAATGTTCCTACCCAGTTGTTCACCAATGCCCTTTCTCAATCTTTTACTTATTCCTCAATCTCCATGTCAGGCTCGCGTACATCCATTCGCACTTCTTCAGTTCTTTCCAGGTTACACGGTGAAACTAGCAGTTGTAGCAATGATTGTTAAGTTTCTATGCTTCCACACTCTGTGCTTTGTTGTTCAGCTGTACAGATGTTTTCTTCTCGCTCTACTCGCAATCCCTCTATGCCTTTGAGTTTTAAAGGTTTTAATTTGCATTAATCTATTTTTCTTTGTTTGTTAAAAGGCAAAGATGATTTAATGATATGTAATTGTGTTGATAACTTGTAACGTAATGTCTCATGCATTTCAAATGCACATGTATTTAAATGTACCTGTACTTACCTGTATGCTCTGGAAGATGATGTAATGATGTGTAATTGTGTTGTTTACATTTGTTATGTAATGTCTTGTGCAGCTGTAATGCATATACATTTATCTGTACCTCTACTTACCTATTTACTCTTGTCCAGGTTTCAAAGTTCAAATTCTAGCTCTAGTCTCTGTGTTTGAGTGAACTGTTCTTCTTAGACAGCTGATCCCAGACACCAGACGGCACTAGCTGCACTGGTCGTGGGCTCCCTAATTATTCACTAAACATTCTGTTAAACTATTGCAATTTGTGGAGACTCCTTCTTCTACCTAGTTCCCCTATTGTAAGCTCTTGGACATAATTCCAGTGGCCTGTCTAAAGCAAAGAATAAAAAGAACCACTGGAGTTAGGTAGAAGAAAAGGATAGTAAAGGAGTAAATCAAACGTTACACTAGAGTTATCAAGCTAAAATAAGGATAGATTGGGAAACATCGGTTACATCGCAATACCTTTACAACGCTGGTATTACAATGAAAACCATTACAATGACTTGCATTAGATGGCACTCTAACCTAAGGAATAGTATGATTTACTATTCCAACACCTTCCCTACTGTACGTAGACTGGAGTTGGAATAGTAAATCATACTATTCCTAAATCCAGCCCCCTCCAGCGCAAGTTGTTGTAAAAATTTGGGTTGTAATGCCCGCGTTGAAAAGTTATTGTGGTGTAAACACCTCGATGTAACATCATATATTCAATAGATATTACTCTGCCTGAAATAAGGGAAGAGAGGAGCGCCTGATCCACCTACAAACAAAATAGTACCTGGAGATCAAAGATATTTATCTATTACACAACTCCCTGAATACTTTAGAAGTAATGGCAAAATCGAACCCAGAGCAGGGGCAATTCCTAAGCCTTGATAGAAAAAAGAAAATACTCTACTAAATAACGGGAGGCACCTGAAGTGGGTGAAGCAGAGGAAAAACCAAGAAGAACTCTAATAATATTCCAAATGAAGAAGGGATATGTAATAAAATGATATATAACTATTCAGGTTAATATGCAAGATGCTGCAGAGGTTTCTAGAAGCACAACTGGAGGTAAAAGTCAGGCTAATCTAGCACACATTCTGTATTTCTAGCTTCTATGTAGGAAACAACCAAAATCGCAATTACTACAACAAAACAGATTGACCTAATGGCAAGTATAATAATTCAATATCATAAAAACTATACAAATAGAAAAAGGGTGGAAAAGCTTGTATGCCATACGTTTCCAATGGAAAGGCAAATGGGTGACTTTAAGCATCATATAATATAGAAAAATCTGGAGATTAAGAAAACTGAAGGAGAATTTGAAGCAATTAACGAACCAAGCCAGAAGTGGCCAGCAGTACTCAGGCCAACACTCACACCAACAGACCATGAACGTAACCTCAGCATCATCCTCGACAGGCAACTAACCATGAAATGGCATGTCGATGCAGTTTCCTCCTCCTGGTTCCACACACTACGCATGCTCCACAGAATCTTCAGATGAATCCCTATCAACACCAGAAAGACTGTCATGTAGGCCCTTGTCACGAGGCAACTCAACTATGACAATGATCTCTACTCCAGGATTTCCACCCAGTTCCTCAAAAGACTACAGACCATACAGAACACTGAGGCCAAACTCATCTTGGACCTCAGCAAAAGGACCTGCATCACCCTTCACCTCAGAAACCTCCAATGGCTACCCATCCGGAAGAGATGCCAATTTAAGATCCTCTTGCACCCATGCAATGCTCTACACAACCAAAGACCATCTTACATTAACCATTGACTGAACTTCCACCTGCCCACAAGACACCTGCACTCTACCTCACTTGCCCTCACACACACACACACACCCCCACCATCCATCACAGCCACAGCGGGGGCTCATCTTCTTCTACATCACTGCCAAGATCTGGAACGACCTGCCCCTCCACTTTCAAACTGCTCCCTCCCTGGTGGACTTCAGTTAGAGACTCAAGGCCTGGCTCTTTGGTGCAACACCCTCAGCACCTAGATACCCCTCGGGTGACAGTGCTGCGTTTTACAAATACTGACTGATTGACTGACTGATTGAGAAGTGATGACAGCTGTGCTACTGGTGTTTCCGAAGTATGTGAATCTGAGTAGTATTAAAAAATTCATAACCAATCTATTGAATCAAAAGGTTTTGAAGATGGTATGGTAACTTGGGGTCACAAGATTCAAAAGACCCATCAAGAGCGAGCATGGAGGAAACCATTAGACTCCGTGACTGGCCTGATTTTAGGCAGCTTTAAGCATGGGCGTAACACAGGCCCCCGCAGCCCCCACTGTGCGGGGGGGGGCGGAGCTGCAGGGGGCCCCCTCATCACTGTACTCAGGCCTGAGAGTTCCATATTAAATACGGAGTGGGGGCCCCTTCATTTATCCTTGAAGGGGGGACCCCCTCAACTTTCATTACGCGAGCGGATTTAATTACTCATTTTTACTGGTTTACAATAAAGTAACTGAGTTCACCAATAGCTGCAGCAAAATCATGGATTTGGCATGATGTAGTTAGGGGTGGATGGAACTCACTGCTTTTTACTCCGCATTATTCCATGGAGTTACGTAATAGCGAGATTTGCGGAGCTCTGCACACCTAAACATCACAACCCAAAGGTGTGTTCAGTCTGAAACTTGCCAGCACCAGCAGCAGAGACAATGCTGTTTTTCTGTCTCTCTGCAACTATCCAAAATACCTCCCCTCATTGGAAGGGCTCTAGGGTGTGCCACGGCAAAACTAAATCAGAAAGCCTTACCTGCAAAGTCCAAGGAGCACATTCTGCCATGGGGAAGAAATCACCTTGAACCAATACTGCATTCAGGGCAATTCGTTGAAAGACGTGTTGTACTCTTGGACTAGCAGTCAGTGCAGGGCAGGACAACAGGATTTTCTACTACCAGTCAGAGATCGGGTGGGGAGCCATTCCTTGAGTCCGATTGGATACAGTTGCAGGGGCTATGCTTATTGGAACGTTCCCTTATGTCAGAAAGTGAATTTACTCCCACCTCCATACTATATAGTAGAACTGCCTGTCTCAGCTGTTTTGCTTACATCTACATATGTCCCATGAACCCCCTTATATACAACAGCAACCTGTTTTTTCTTTGACACAATAGTGAGGAAAAGGTTAAATAACAATATTGGGTACTGTGCTTTTCATAGCGCACAGAGGCAACGGAATTGCAATGTGAGGCACCATAAAAAATCAAGTTGTTATATTATAAGCTGAGGTAGTATTGTGCACCCAAACATGCCTAAGTGGCATATGATAGTACCAGCGGAAACACATGCACATATTGTACTGACCCCGGGCCCAGTGGCATTGTGGCTCTGTGTTGTGAGCAGTGCATCCGCAGTGCATCCACAGTACCAGGGAGAAGTGGACAGCAGCAAGGACACACTGCTGACACTGCCACATCTTTACCTCGTGCCGAGATTGGGAAGGCAGATAGTGGCTGGAAGTAAATTCTGGCATAAGAGGAGTCAAGGTGGTCAAGTGCCATCCCTCGACCTGACAGTGCGATCTCAGGTCTCCCCTGGCCTGTACAGGCACGTTAAATGCCTCAGCACTTCCATTGTTTCGAATGTGTGGGTGAGCACACCTCTTCAAAAAAAAATGTTGGGAAAGGATTGTGTCACTTGTAAATTTAGGGTGCTGCGCCCTCAAGTGTCTGCCACACACGTGAACATTGAAAAAATGAGGTCAAGCTATTCAGTATAGCTGGAACAGGGCGTGCACAACTATAAACAATATATCATCAAAACAACAATGATAATAAAACAAACAACCATCAGTGATTGTGATATTTCAACAATCATCTATCTTTTTTTGCTTTTTTTTCCGCAAAGGGAAGTTTTTCATGCAGAATGCAACTCGAAAACAAGTTATAACAACAAATATATAATGCTCATTCCGTTTACAGAAATAAAAACAAATTATAATATCCATGAATCTTCATGTTGATTTATGCTTCAAATCTGTTTTATTTTCAAACGACAGGGTTCGTAATAAACGCATTTGGAACACAGCGTTAAGCCTACAACCCCAGGCAGGGCCGGCCGCGTAGATGTAGTCCAGTAATACACGAAGTCTGTGAAGAAAGCGAGAGGAGAAGAAGGAGATGTACTCGAGAGGAAAGGAACAGAGAGTGTAGTGGAGGAGAGTGAGGCATGCACCAGGGAGGGGAGTTACGGGTAGAGGGTCGCAGCACGTTGCCTGTGCTATCAGAGGTGTCTAAGGCAGCAATCTAGTGGGTTTGGGCGGGGCCAGAGCATTGTCAAAGAGGCACAGGGTCCTAAGCCTGGTGGGCATGTGTCGCGCGTGCTCTATGTTGCAGAGGTAGCTAACCAGGGGCTTCCAGACAGCCCCAAAGCGTGTGTCGTGCGCTTGCAATCGCGCTGTGAGAAATTCTATTGTTATAACATGCCAGAGTTTTACAAACCAGGTTGCTATGGGGGGGGCTTCGGTCCTCTTCCAGTATAGGGCTATGAGCTGCGTAGCTGCTCCTAACATCTGGAGCGACAGGATCCAGTCGCTACGTGTAAGCGCCTTAAGGCCGCCAGGTTTAATGCTGAGTAATATCGTGCTCACGTTTTCAGGCAGAGGAAACCCCAGGACCCCCTTTATGTGGCTAAGGACTTCCTTCCAGAAGATAGACAACACTGGGCAACCCCACCATATATGGACAAAGTCCCCTGATGCAGATCGACACCTCCAGCACGAGGGAGAGACCACAGGGAACATCTTCTGGAGACGCTGAGGGGTGTAATACCGCTGGGTCAAGAGTTTGTAAGCGTTTTGCCTTTGTGGGATGCACTGGTATATCTTGCGGATGTCTCGCCAGAGCCTCTCCCACTGTGGGGTTCAATGTCTGCGCCAATTGCCAGCTGCCATTGACGTTGGTATGTATGAGATGTCATGCTTGTCGGGTGTTGCAGGATGTGATAGATCTTGGAGATCAGTCCCTTGAACCCTCCAAGGGAGCGCGCAAATTTTTCAAAGGGGGTAAATTCTCGCGTGGCCGCCTGTGACACCCTCCTCAGAGACCCAGTGCCTGAGCTGGGCATACTGCAACCTTGCCTCCCGTGGAACACAAAACTCTTCCCGGCAGTGCTCGAATGTTTTAAGTGTGCCCCCGTCATACAGGTCACAGATTTCATGTTGATTTTAGACGATGGTGTCCAATGCATTTCTGGACAAAGGTTCCTTCATCAAGGGTTAAAAAAACAATAATTGGATATAGAAATACACATATGACAGCAGCATCAGAGTGGTTATTAGTACCAACCATAACCAAAAGTCGCATGAATAAATGTTGTGGTGGAATTACCACTTTAATGTGTCACACGATAGTGCCATTGGTGATTGCATCACAACAAACTCACATACCACAAAGCAACGGCGATCCGAACTGAAACAAACAGATGTGTTGTACCCTTAAATTCATTGTGATAGAAGTATTTTCTGGCTTTGTTCCCATTGTCTCTGGAATGCGAGCCTCTGGTCCGGTGTTGCTTTGTTTCTGCAGCCCTCTCCTGTGAGGGTGGGTTCTACTTCTTTGTCGTTTTTTTTTTTCTGGTGCTGGATCTGGTGGCTTAGTGAACTGATGCACCCACTGTAGGGGCCTGTGTGTGACCTCTTGGGCACAGGTTCAGATCCCGGCGGGTTCGCTCAGCCTTTCATCCTCCTGAGGTCAATGCCTGTGCTTCTGTTCCGAAATGTGCGCATGTGCCTGTGAACTGAGCGCTTGTACATATTATGTTCTTGGGGGACTACCATAGGGGTGTCCGGTGGTAGTGCATTCTTTTCCTCTTAGTTGAGGCTGGCAACGGTTTCTTGCACAGTTGAGGGTATCTCTGCCTGACAGCCTGCTTGTAAGCTTCTTCAGTGGGGTGGTGGTGCCCCTCCCTGCTTCTCGGTCTGAGTTGTTTTTGCCTCGGGTTAATTTCCCCTCTCCTGGCTCTCGGCCGTCCATCTTCCGGGGTGCCTGTCTGGACCTTCGATTACCCTGTGATGGTGTTTTCCTTCCTCTGTGGAGTCTGGCTTGGTTGTCTGTCCATCCTTTTTTGTTTAAGTTTCACTTGCCTGGCTTGGTTCCCCACTGTGGGTCTGCCCTTCTACCCTCTTTTGGTTGTCAGTGCCTTTCTTAGTGTCTTTGGTGGTGGTTCCTGTGGCTGTTCCCTGGTGCCAGGACTTCCTTCCTTGTTTTCTGCCCTTCTTTCTTTTCTCTTGGGTGTTTCTGTGGGGTGTTGGGGACCACATGGTGGTTCTGCTGCTTGCCCAGGTTGGGTCTGGGTGCCCTGGGTTCCCTTATCCTCTCTGTCGGGCCCCGTTGGGGTGTGCCATTTGATCCGTTGCCTCTGTGGCTGCAGCTTCATCCACTGGAGTTGTTTCACTGACTGAGGCTTATGGTTTGTCTCTTGTGAGGCAGTCCATCTTGGACCCTGGATATTCATTGGCTGTTGCCGCACTGCTCCAGCATTCACAGCTGTCCTCTATCTACCCTTGAGGCTTGTTGCCATCTTTGGCTGTCTATTTCCGTCTGGTGTCAGGTTAAGGGATTTCCTCTTCCTCTTGGTTCCTCAGGTGGCTTCATTCGGGACGTATTACAGCTAATTTTGGCTATCTCTGCCCTCCGTGGTGCATGGGCAATGATATGGATTTTCATGAGGCCAGTGTTTGGCTGTGCCCCTCTGGTGTCTTGCTTGCTGCTGGGTTGTTTTCTTTGGGATCTTGTTCCTTCCCTGTTGCTGCTTTTGGGGCTTGCCTGTGGTTGGTCATCTAGGATGCTCCATTTGGGCCTTTTGGGGGTTGCCTTTTTGCTTCTTTTGGCTACAGCTGTTCCTGTGCCCTTTTTTTCTCAGAGACGGGTTGGGGCATTTTTGTTCCCTCCTCTTGGCTTCAGTGTTTTTCATTCATTGTGGGGCTTTTACTGCATCAGGCTTTTTTCCCTGCCCGGGCTGTCCTCTTGCCTTGGATTCTGGTGTGGTTCTGCCTTTCTGTTATCTACTCCTTAGTTTCCTCTCTTGCTGTGCTCCATGCTCTTTCTGTGTCTTTGCAACACACTGCTGTGTTTCGCAAGTCGGGAGTCTTGATGTTCTCCCTGGGTCTAGCACTGGGGGTTCCATGCCTTCTCTCCCTTTTTTGTCCCATTGGTTGCATTGGCCTTCTCCCATTCCCCTGCCTTGGCTGGTCTTCATGTCCCAGGGTTTTCCCTGAGAGGTCTCCTAGGCTGTTGCAGCCTCCTGGGTGGCGTTTGCTGGGGTTTTGTTTCACGGCATTGTCTTAAGCTACCGCTGCCCCTCAGGCTTCTCGCTGGATATTGGTGTGCCCTTGGAATTTTTGGTCTCTGCTGTTTTGTGCTCTGCAGGTTCTCCTGCAGCGTCATCTTCTTGCAGTCCTTGTTTGATGTCCCTTTTTTTTATTTTTCATGGTGTTGGTCGAAATCAATTTCTTGGATTGGGTACATACTCAGACGTAAGGACTGTGGGAGGATGATAGATGAGGAGGTAATGCCCAGTTACTTACTTGTAATATTAAGACTCTGAGGCCATGTCTTCCTCATCACAGAACCTCTCTGTGTTGTTCACCTGATTTCTTTCTGTGCTTTATTATTTCAGGAAGTTCTTCCCAGGAAGTTATGTACTACCATTTGGTATGGGTACCTGCTTGGAGTGGGAAGGAAAAGACCAGTTTGGAGTTTAAGTTCTGCATGGATGGAGGTAACCTCATACTTAAGGACTGTGATGAGGAAAACATGAACTCGGAGTAATGAATATTACCTGTATGTAACCGGGCATTTCCACTGCTCTAAAATGGGGTCGAAAAACCACAACATTGGAGGACAAGAAAACCACTGATTTACGGCAGTTCTCACATCACTCTAAACTCTAAATGACCCCATGAAACTGATATTTGCTTTCTTTAATCACAACCTTTTGCATCTATGCACATCTCGACCTAATGGCCCAACCCAAGAGCTATTATGCAGAGCACTGAATAAAACAAAAAACATATCCAATCATTATCTTTTAATGTTGTTCTTCCTATCAGTAAATAATAATTACAGTTCTGCATATGATTGTGGTACTTCACTAATGATTTTAAACAGCACTTACATTATTTTACATTGTTAGAAAAAGTTGAATAGTAAAATTGCGGTGACAACTTACATCCAAAAAGTGCTTGCTTAAGACTACAAACCAAATTCAGAGAATAATTCATAGTTAATCAAGGAGGGATGTCCTGGTGGATCAAGAAACTCGTTATTTGGGTTCTGCACTTCAAATAAAAGCATTGGTGTCAGAGTGCAAGCAGTGGTTATTCCGTATCTGTGAATATGGTCTGGAGTGTATGTGTGGGAAAGGTTGTTGATGATGATTACGATGATCATTCAAAGAGCTACACTCAATTCACAACCCAAAAGTGTTTCCCGGGGCTAGGTTTGGCTTTTTACCCCAATGGGTAATCACACACATATAGCTAAAGGTTTTAAAGGAACTTGAATATGCCCGAGTTTAGGTCATCCGATGGTGTGGTAGGCATTAATAGATCACATATCATTTAAGGCACTGGCCATGCACTACCGGTGATTGTATCAAGCATGATAACAATACATTATTGGTGTTTTATTGTTATTAAAGTAATAGCAGTATTAGTAGTAGTACTATAAATATTGTTGGTAATAGTCGTGATAACAGTAGTAGTGTCAGTCGCAGCCGGTGCAGGTAAGCGTGGTGGGGTGGGGCGGGAGTGAAGACGCCGGTTTTATTTATTTATTTATTTATTTTCCATATACCGGCATCTGTTGAATTCCCCCCGCGCCCCGTCCCGCTTCGCCCCTGCTTGCTTACCTGCACCAGATGCAACTGAGTAGTCGTTGTATAAGGATTAGCTTTATTCATATTATTGTGAATGTGTTATTATTTATTACTGTAATCCATAGTAGCAGCAATAATAGCAACAGTGCTGTGATTATTCTTGTTAATATTATTAGTAGTAGCTACATTGACAACAATAATAATAATGGTAATAATAGTAATAACAATAGTAGTAATAATATTAATAATGATAATAATAATCATACTACTAATAATGCTAATACTACTAATAATAATTGTGATAATAGTAATAATAATAATCAGTATTATTAGTAATATTATTATTATTATTATTATTATTATTATAATTAACACTACAATGCATTCATTATAATCATTATTTTTACAAATATTGATGATGACGATAATAACAATAATAATAGCGTTGTTGTTGTTATAAGAACAAGAACAAGACGAAAACCAACAAAAACAAGAAGAAGAACAGGAAGAAGAAGCAAGTGTGCATTATTTTGCCAAACCTACATCGTGTGAAAAAAGAAAATTAGCATATTAAGCAGCACATTAGTAAAGCCAAGAGGCTCAAGTCATTTTCTGGCATCATCAGATAAACATATTTTACCCCCATTCATGATTGAATATATTTCCTATTTTTGGCAAGCGCAGAGCACATGCTTATGCTGTTAAATTGAGCAGTTAAGCAATATGAGTGTAGTTGTTCATGGTACATATAACCAGGCTACGTTTTCTGAATGACAAATTTAGCCACAAAAGCTTAACATTTTGTTAATGTAAAGAAAATGTAAATAAACGAAATGCTCAAGGGGAATTCAAGACACACAGCTAATTGTCAAGTGTTTGAAAGCCAAACCTTTGGCTAGGCAGTGATTATATTAAAGGCCTCTTTTCATGGAAATATATAATTGGTGTGGTAATGTACATGGCACAACACACGTAAAGTCATTATCTGGAAACCGTGGCTGCGTAGTTTATAATTATTTCTGAGGCCTGTAATCTTTAAGAATTGCATAATGTGTAATGTTTTTCCTTCTTAACGTTCTAAACACATTTTTGCCACTCCCCTGGGTAAACAGCTGGTTCTGGTAAGGTTCAATTGCTGAATTAAAACAGAAAACACGGTTGTTATCAGAGTATTTCAAGAAGTAAATCGATCCCGGCTGCATTTGTCGTTTGATCACTTATGACCTCACTTTGCGAGCTGGGGTAAATTAGTGGGATTACCAAGACTGCGTTCCAAGGGCCTCATTTATGAAAAGTGACGCATCCACGCGTGAAAACAGCGATGGGTCACTTTTCACTGCGCCCTCCTTGCACCACCAATGATGCGTCATATTTACAGTATGACGCATCATTGCGCAAGGAGTTACAGATACGTCAGTATTTCTGACGTATCTGTATGGCGCAAAAGTGACGCATTGCTGGAGTGTGTCACAAAAGTGACGCAACTCCAGCAATGTATCCTTTCACATGGGGCAAGCCCCATGTGAAAGGGCCTGCGTCAGTCTTACGCCTGCTGTGAGACAGGCGTAAGAAACTGACGCATTTGTGTCCTAGAAGTGGCGCAGTGAAATCACATAGATTTCACTGCGTCACTTCTACGACCCTTTCTTGCGTCAATACGCCCCCTTGCATACATTATACCTGGCGCAGGTATAATGTGGCGCAGGGGTTTACAAAGTGACGCATCTACCTAGAAGCGTCACTTTATAAATATGGCGCAACAAGGCGCATTTTTTACGCCACTGGTGCGTCACAAAAAGTGACGCACCAGCGGCGTAAAAGTGATGCATAGCCTCATAAATGAGGCCCCATGTACTTACCACAAACGTAGCAACAAATGGGCGATAACTCAGATTTCCCAACCAACATTCACGCCGGAGAGTATTGTGAAAATACATTATATGAGAAGCAGTGCAGGAGAAGGGCTTAAGGGGCAGTGTGATAGGAGTACTTAAAACACAATATTTCTCAAACTAACCAACATTTTTTAAGACCTTCAAACAGAGAAAAGCAAGTGAGTGTGTGTGAAAATCTCAGTAAAATCCGACATACATCCCATCATACCCGTTTGAAAGCACTTGTACTCCATATTTACTACAGAATTCCATTTTTTACGGGGTGCATAACATCCTAAACAGCCCCCTTGTAGCTACGCCCCTGTTTACAAGTACCCAGTTAGCCTAGATTTTCACTGGTGCTGATTTCCTCAGCTTTTTTCCTAGAAGTGAAAATTATTAACAACTTCACAAATCCATTTGTGAAGTTGTAACACGTTATTAAAAAATAAAACAAAAAATATTTTGTGAAAGTAAAACTTCTGTTTGGCAAACTCCAAGGGGCATATTATCAAGCCCCTATCGCCACCACAGCTTCACTTTTAGTGACGTTGTGGTGGCAATAGGGTCAGCTCCCTACTATCAATGCAGCGTTAAGCCACTTAACGTTGCTTAAAGCCACGTTAAGTGGCTTAACTCTGCCTTGATAATAGTGCCCCTTTCACGCTACACTTAGCGAGAAAGGGGGCGTGCAATGGGTGTGGCCGTGGGCGTTCCACTGCAACACCCATTGAATTTGACGCTGCCACATATTATCAAGGGTGGCGATAATAGGTGGCAGTGCCGAACTTGAGACCAGGAAAATCCTGGTCTTAATATGGTGAAAAGAGGAGAAATGCTTTATTTCTCCTCTTTTTTGCTTTTTCTAAGTGTGCTGCCTTGTGCAACACACATGTAAAAAGCTAAATGACATGGTTTGTTTAGTTTGGTGTCCCTTCCTGTACATAAACAAACCTTTTTTTTTTAATGCCATTTTGTAACTTACATGTGTGCTGCATGAAGCAGCACACGCGCAAGTTACAAACTGGCATTTTTGGTTTGTTTATGTGCAGGAAGGGACACCTTCCTGTACATAAACAAATGTCCCTGCTCGCAGACACCCTTGCACTCTGATGCAAGGGTGCCTGCGTCGGCGCTAAGTTGTCAAACTTAGCACCATCGGAGGGGGAAATGCAAGGCTGCACCATATCCTTGATAATATGGTGCAGCCTCGCATTTCCAAAGTGGCGAAGAGAGGTGTTAAGCCAAGAAGGCTAATGCCTCTCTCGCCACTTCCTAGCTAATATGTCCCAAGTTTGAACACTTTTCATCATGTTATGTAGAGCTTTCTGTGATAGCAATTACTGTGAATACTGTGTTCAAAATCGAGTTATTTGCTGTTACTATGTCACAAATTTGAAAAACAACGTTTTCTTTGCTATTGTGAGGTGTTGAGAAAGTGCTCACTTCTACAGCCGTTCATCTGTCTCGGCAGGATCACTAGGGATCCAAAGGAGTTGGTAGAATGGCAGGTGAGGGCTTCCCATCTTGCCTGTCTTCTCTCAACTCTATTGTGTTTTGGTAGACTTAGGGAGGTGGTGAAACACGGATGACATTCTGATGCCTCCTAAAACTACATTCAGTCACTGACCCATGCTTCTCTGCAGACCTGTCGCTGTTGGTATTGCAGTAGCCAAATGCAGCAGTGACTTTACGTGTGTTGAGCCATGTACTGTCACAAAGCCACAGTCAGCAGGTGCCAGGTATTACCTCTGTGCAGAGATTGTGGCTTGATATGGACCCACCCCCTTTGCCCAAACTCACTGTTAAAAATTTGGGGATCCTCCTTGACCGTGATCTCAATCTGAAGGAACATGTTAACCGAACTGCAGGCTCCTGTTTTCATGTTTTTGGCATGTTGCGCCGAGTTTTTCCCCTCCTCCCGGATTCCTCTCGGAAAACCATAGTCCAGGCGATGATCTTGAGTCACCTGAACTACTGTAATGGCCTGCTGATCTCGGCTAATGATGCCCTGCTCAGCAGCCTGCAGGTGGTGAGAACACGGCAGCCCGGTTGGTTCTTAATGCTCCACCTCGGACCCCTTCACTGCCCCTTCTTATGGATTTTCATTGGCTTCCTATCCGCCAAGGTATTCAGTTTAAAACATGCTGTATGATTTACAAGGCGCTGGTCAATCTAGGTCCCTCCTATCTCGCTGAGAAATTTGTGCCTTACATACCTCCTAGATGCATACGCTCTGGTGCTAAACACCTTCTGGTGGTACCGCGAATAAAAAGGGCCAGACGAGGTGGAAAAGCCATCTCCTATTGTGGCCCTCTCTTTTGGAATGAACTCCCGCTTCACTTTAGACACTGCTCCGAACATCTGCAGTTCAGAAAAATGCTTAAGACACTTCTTTTCTGCCGTTTCTGATCTGTTTTTTTCTTTGAATTCATAGTTTATCCCTTCACAGCCCTGCTAAAGCGCAGAGATACCGCTTCGGGGGTCGATTCTAGCGCTATATAAACAAATACAAATATGTGGAATGGGTGTGAAGGCCTAGAGTATGGTGGGTGGAGCCTAGTGGGATGTGAATTATGTTGGATACACATCTGGACAGGCATGGGGAGCAATGACAAGTGAGTGGTGGGAGTGGGTTGCGAGAAAGGAAACCAGGTGTTTATTTTGTAACATTTCTGTAGGAGACTGTGGTAAATAAATAAATAATACCCTATTTTTGACTAGACATATATCATAACAGATAGCTCAATAAATAAGAGTCAAGATTCGAGGTAGTAGGAGTTTTGCAGGTTTAATACAGCATAAGGACAGGAACAGGACAACCTGCATAGGAATAGGATGGCAGGGCCCAGCAGCTGCTGGGGCTGGATCTGGGATGAGCGCGCTGGCTTTTAATAATAATACATGAGCATATATACATAACGCAAACACATAGCATTACATTGCAGTAGGCGTAGCAGTGGGTGGAGCAATAGGTGTGACGCGTATGTCGCGAAAGATAAGGGCGAAAGTAGGTGTAACGGGGCGTATACATAGACATGTGGTGCAGACGTAACAGGATATGTCATGAATGGGGCGGAAACCATGGAGGGGGCTACCTAAGGAGCCGGGACCTCTAACCTGATGGTGCGCGCAAACTGGCAATGACGTATCACTAGGAGAAGCTGGGGGCTATGAACTCTGTGCTAGGAGCAGAGACTGAAGTCTGGAGAGTCAGGGCGACATGTACCTAAGCAGTATCTAGTATCTGATGTTTAGAGAACATGTTGATATAAACTAGAAGTTAGGAGGGGAAAGGCTAACTTGATTCTAAGACTGGACCATGCATTATTCTACATGTAGTGCGTGATGAAGAATATTAAATGACCATTAAATGCAGTATTTCTCTAACGTGGAGACGTGAAGGCTAGACAATGACGGAAACTATTGGTGCGATTCAGTAGCTTAGGAATGCAGAGATGGAGGGCTGAACTGATAACTGGACTCATAACATACTCTTGGCAGACTCAGAGGCAGAGCCAGGCTGCACCGGGCACTGCAAGGCAGGAAGTAAGTGAAGGGTCGAGGATACAGGTGGGGGCTGTATCGCTCCTCAGCGAGGCTTCAGGAGACAGGAGCTGAATCTAGTGTCCAGGCCCTTTTGAGGCCTAGAAACGGGGACTTTACAATGGAATAACGTGCACACTGAGAAACGTGGCAACGTAGCTTTACATAGGCCTGATATTCGTAGTATTCACGAGGGCTGGAAACTGGCATATTAGAGGTGGACACAACTGTAATTGCGTCATTAATCGGACATGGGGAATACATATGCATATTTAATCATGCACACATAACATATGATGGATGAGGCGTAGGGACACAGAACATGGCAAAATTTACTTTTCCACATTCCCTCCTTGTCACTACGTTTCCATCAGGAAACATCAATATTCATGATACCATCTATCATTTCATACAGTATCATTTGCTCGTCTCGAATTCTCTTAGAACGGGATTTAGAACGGGGCTTGGGACTAGGAGTTATACTAGGAATACAGGATGTAGCACACATGCCGCAAATCGCAGGGCCACATTGTATACAGAGACAGCAGCTGAATATGATCGCTACTGCAATACCTAGAAAGGACAATATTTTCCATCCCCAGGCGGAAATTATATTCCAGAACCAACCGGACCATGTCCAGGTGCCTGGATCTTGGTGTATCAGATGGGCAATTTTATGGAGTCTGGTTATAGCTGAATAAACAGACGGCGCGTTATTTGGAATGAAAATGCAGCAACTAGATCCGATGACTCTACAGGCCCCGCCCCTATCGGCCAGTATGACGTCAAGGACGAGACGATTCTGTAAAACGACAAATCTCATAGCAGATTGCTCTTCGGTTAAGTTACCTAGAGCAGAGGCAGTCTCATTTACTACAGCTTCGAGGGTTCTGGTTAACCTACGGATTAGCTTACTGTTCTGGATAGGTCCTATAAAGAAAAAGAAACCTCTATTGAAATCTGTATACTGTTCTAGAGCAGTTTCAGTATAATCGACAATTGGGGACTCCCTTCTATGTCTAATGTGTACTAGATGTGTATTTCTATGATAATCAGGTGGGGCTAGGAAAACTGGTGGCAGTAGGAAGGCAATGTAACAGGTTCCCTCCCAATCGAGGGGCAGACGAACATATGCGGTTTGACCACAAATGAAATAAGAATGACGTGAAGCTTTGAAAATAGATTTCCCACTGTCACTATACTTGACAACAGTAGTACAATCACTATGTCCTACATGTACGGAACCATTATTTCGGACACATAATTCGCCTTTGACTGGTAGTACTGAAATAGCGGGTAAGTCTGGAGTAGTATCAGACTGAACATTCAGGACCATAAAATTCGAAGAATAATTACCTAAATTATACACTTCATTTTCTAGATCTAAACCTGTTCGGTGAGGGAGACCTTGCTTGTCTGGGAAACATGTACTGTTAAGAAAAGACATATCTGTTGAGGATGACGTTAACGTGGACCATGCTCCACACGAACCATTATGTGAGAATGGATAAGGAAAAAGTGGCAGAACTCCCTTCGGTGTCTGGAAAGGGGGGAGTCGACCACACACCCAACAATTAGTGGTATTGCTGGTCTGGTGTGAGTAATGTAACATGCGGATAAATGAGTTATTTCGCATAGCGAGGCGGTAAGAGAGTTCATGAGGAGGCAGATCACTAAACGTGTGCTCTACTGTAGCATTAGCAGACTTATTTACATGAAGAACTGGGAAATACAGGAAAAATGCATAACTGGTGCAGGAAATCATAAGGCTGAAAAACAATATGAAACATAGAAAAACGATACATCGGATTGAGTTTTGACTAACTCTCTCACTATGGGGGTCTATTTTATACATGTCAGAAACAGTCTAACCGTTTCACCTAGGGGAGGACTTAGACAATCAAACTGACTGACTTATTTTACTAGACCGGAGTTTTAGCTTGTACTCCTGTTGCGGAGTTTTCTCTAACAGGGGAGGGGTTGTAACAATGTTTTTTGCGGGACAGTCCTTGAGAACAATATTCTGGCAATCCTTTGAATCCTGGGAAATGTTCTTTAAGGCGGGTTTCAGTCCATTAAAAAGTTTAATATGAGAAAGGTGCACCCAGCCTTTGCGTCCTTCCAACTTCACGGCTGTACGGGTAGTGAGGAGGACCTGTCGGGGCTCTTTCCATCGAGGCTCCAGCGGACTTGATCTGTCAAAGTTGCGGACCATCACCATGGATCCTGGAACGATTTCATGCGGTGCCACCTCGGTGTTGTCTGGGAATGCGGCGGCAACCTGTGAACGACATGAGTTGAGGGCAGACATCAAGGAAGCTAGGTAATCTGTCAGCATATTACTTGAAACATCGGTAATACTTCGGGGTCTAGGAGTACCCCACATGTTAGGGGGGCGGCCGAAAACGACCTCATACGGGGACAGACCTGATCTGGAATGTGCGACCATGCGCATATAAAATAAAGCGACTGGTAGAGCTACTAGCCAGTCCACACCTTTTTCTTTACACACTTTTGCAATACGGATTTTTAGAGTCTGATTATGTCTCTCTACGAGACCGGCTGCTTCAGGATGGCGTACACAATGAAACTTCCACTGGTACCCTAACAAAAGGGAAACATGCTTCATGAGTTCAGATGAGAATGGCTGGCCGTTGTCAGAATATACGACTCTAGGGAGTCCATAACGGGGGAAGAACTCACGAACCAACTGCTTGGCAGTGGTCGCGGCTGTGTAATCTGGGACTGGATATGCTTCTGTCCACCTGGACAAAGCGCATACAACTACAAGGACATACTTGAAACCTCGACATCGCTCCATCTGAATATAATCCATCTGGAGGACTTCAAAAGGGTGGTCAGGGGGCTGGAATCCACCTTGTTCCACCGGGACACTTTTACCTGGATTAAACTGACAACATATCATACAGGTACGGACTTTCTGCTTGGCTGCAGCTCGTAAATGCTTGTTGAACCAAATGTTCTGGATACTGTCTAACATAGCTTTTTCTCCTAAATGTGCTGGACTATGTGCGGTATTAATAATGACTTGAACCATAGAGTCGGGGAGAAACCATGTGGCTCTACCCTTTGTTAACCATCCTTGATCTGTCTGGACCCCTCCTTGTTCGGACCATTTCTTGATTTCTTCGGGAGTAGCATGTAACTGGATATCTATGACATCTTGTGTAGGGTCCTTAACTGTCATACATGTAGTCGGATCTGGAGTATGTGTCTGTGTCGGATTAACTTGAATGTCTGGAGTCTGTGCTGTAAGCTTGGCTGTGCGATCTGCTAGATCATTACCTTGGGAAATAATGTCAGTAACTTTCGTATGTGCTTTGCACTTCATGATAGCGATAGATGTCGGTAAGTGTATGGCATCTAACAGAGCTTGAATAAGGAGACCATGCTGAATCTTGGTTCCATGAGAAGTCATGAAACCTCTCTCCTGCCAGAGCACTCCGAAGTCGCGTACAACTCCAAATGCGTAACGTGAATCTGTGTAAACATTAACTTTCAAGTTCTTGGCGTGTATACAGGCTTGTGTCAGAGCAACTAGCTCTGCTGCTTGAGCGGACAGAGTGTCAATACGGTGTGTCTCAATAACTTCGGTGTCAGTAGTCACTGCATACGCGGCGACTAGTTCTCCTGTACTTGTTCTCATACATGAACCATCCACATAAAGTGTCAGGTCGGGATCTGGTAACGGAGTATCTGTCAGATCTTGTCTTGGCTTTGTCGTAATGTTAACTACTTCCACACAGTCATGTGTGGCTGGATTTGAATTAACTGATGGTAACAGTGTAGCAGGATTTAAAATGTTGCAGCGTCTGATTTTTATGTGTGGCTGGAACAGTGTCAATTCATAACCTGTTAAACGTGCAATTGTCAAGTGCTGAGTTTGTGTTCGGTTTAAAAGAACTTCCACGGAATGTGGAACTTGTACTGTCAAGGTATGTCCTAAGACTATGGAATCACTTTGTCTGATAGCTAGTGCTGTGGCTGCAACTGACTTGAGGCACGCAGGCAGAGCCTGGGCCACAGGATCTAATGTGCTCGAAAAATAAGCACAGGGCTTGTATTGTCCTGCTTGATCTTGTGTGAGAACAGATAATGCTGTACCTTCACGTTCAGTAACGAAAAGTGTAAAAGGCTTACTGTAGTTCGGTGTGGCTAGAACTGGAGCTTGGCATAAAGCTTTCTTTAACTCGTTGAAACTAAGTGTATGTTCAGATGTCCAAGGGAGAACAGTCGATGCGGCTGCCTCCTGTGTCGTTAACTGTATCAGTGGCTTGGCTAGAAATGCATACTGAGGAATCCATTGTCTGCAGTAAGAAGTGAGGCCGATAAAAGCACGTACCTCCTTCTGGGTCTTGGGCTGAGGAAGACTCGCTATTAACTGGATACGGTCTGGTGTCAACTGCCTACCCCTCTTGGACAGCAAGTGTCCTAAGTAGACCACTTGCTGGACACAGAATTGAAGCTTAGAAGGGGACACCTTGTGCCCCATCTCGGCCAGAAAATACAAAACTGTAAGGGATGCTTGCTCGCAAGCACGTTCAGAACGGGCTGTGATCAGTAGATCATCGACATACTGGAGCAGGGCAGTGTCAGTTGGCATGTGAATGTTGTCTAGTTGTCTCTTAAGTGCTTGACTGTAAATACTAGGACTTTCTGTGAAACCTTGAGGAGCTCGTGTAAACATATAGCTCCTTCCATTTAAACAAAATCCGAAAAGGAACTGGCTGTCCGGATGAATAGGAACACTGAAAAATGCGTTCTTGAGGTCTATGACAGTGAAGAACGTGGCTTCGGAATCAATGGCCGTTAATAGGGAAGAGATGTCTGGGACAACTGGGTACTGCGGAATAATACATTTATTAAGCTCTCGTAGGTCAATCACTAATCGATATACTGGGGGTGCATTTGGATCAGTACGTTTCATGACTGGAATGATCGGAGAATTACATACATTGGAGTCAGTTTCTACAACCACTCCTTGAGCCATGAGCTCGTCAATAATTTTGGATAAGGCTGCTACAGCCTCAGGTGGCAATCTGTACTGTCTGATTCGTGGTAACACTATACCTGACTTGAGAGTCACACGATAGGGTGTGATTTGCATATAACCTACATCAGTTGGACCTTGCGCCCATAAATGCTGCGGAACATTAGACAATCTTGGATCAAAATCTCGTAATACATAGTGACCCTTGAAGTCACGTAGGAACAATCGTATTCCCTCTGGGGAACAGCATATAACTGCACCTAACTCTTTCAGTGTCTTAATGCCTAATAGGTTTTCTGGACATGACTTAGTAAGTAACAGATCAGTAGTGCGGGACAATGGACCTATTTCTAGAATAACTGGCTTTGAAATCTCATTTACGATAGGTTTTCCTGAAAATCCAAGGGAAACATTTCTTGAGCCTGAGAGCGGAGCCCCTGGAACTTCGGCGTGACTAATTGTGGTCCTACTTGCCCCTGTATCAATCAAAAACTTTCTGTCTTTCCCTAATACTTGACTGTGAACATAGGGACCTTCTTGATCTACAGGTATCTCGATGAGAGGCAAGCCTACCTCCCTCTCTAGGCTGTTTCATGAATACTGCTGGTACTCTGGATACTCAGACTGTGCATACTGGTACATCTGCGATGAAACATGCTGTGTTGCAGCAATAGGCTGCGGTGCTGTAACTGTCTGTGGTGCATTCTGTGGCTGAGGAATCTGTGAAACTTGTTCTGGTCTAGGCGGACGTGGTCTTTCTTTAGTCTTACCAGTAGCTATGTTGTGTTTCAGAACTGCACACTCATTTATAAAATGACCTGGCTGTTTACAATAATTGCAGTTCCCTTTAACGGGAGCTGCAAGATGACTGGCTTGATTCGGACCCCTCTTCTGACTGTCTTGAGGAACAGATTGTGCAACTAGTACTTTCATTTTCGTGTCTTTCATACGTTTTCTCTCGTGTTCTTGCTCTTCCCTGATTCTATTCTGGTGGTACTGAAGCATCTGCAACATCTGGGACGGGGTATTAGCTTGCCAGGTACTTTCGACTTTCAGAACTCGATTTTTAACTTGTGGACTTGAATTCTCGACTAATTTAGTAACAAAGAGATGAGGGTATGACTCACTACTTGTCTTGAGGCCACTATTGATGCTAAAGCATTTTTCAAACCTAGAATAAAAATCACTAATATCTTCGTCTTGTTTCTGTTTACAGGCTGAGATTGCATCCCAGTCTTCTTTTCTAGTTGTCAATAATCTAGGTAGAACTTGTATTAATAATTCTGGTAATTCTTTACATTTATCTCCAAGACCGGTACCTGGTACTCGTGCCTTGTCTTCAGCTTCTAGAACTGCCCAATCGATCTTTTTCTCTCCCACCTCCCATTCTTTTTCCTTGAGCTTTTCATACACCCCTGCGGGCAGCAGAACCTTTAACATTTTAATTATATCTGGATACGTGTATTCTCCCATACGGAGCATGTCTTTTAATTCTCTATGGAACCCTGCTGGATCTTTGTCGTGACAGGGAATTAATTTCTTCATTTCGAGGAGTTCCATCTTTGTAATCGGGGTGTAAACAAACACTCGTTGCATTTCACCGTCCTCTGTCTTAACTGGATGCACTTCTCGTAACGGGTTCTGTCTTTCCATGTAAAATGGTTTACTTTCTGGGGGCGAGGCATGAACGAAATGCGGGTTCAAAAACGTTCTATATTTGTGACGCTGTTCTAGAATGACACTAATTAAGTCGGTACCTAGACCTTTCCATCTATACTGGAGTAACTCGTTCAGGACATCATGTAACGGACCTGGATCAGAGTGTTGACCCTCATACAAAGTAATGAGGTGCTGAATCATATACATACCCACCAGTCGTTGCTCGGCTGGGGGCATTTTCAGAAACATTTGTGCCACTATTTCGTCTGGAAAAGTGGTAGAATCAGTAATCCATCGGACTGCTGATCGGGCTAGTTCTTGTTCATGCATGGTACTTAACTCACTGTAACCGATTCGTGATTTCAGAATGTGGTCGGTAGCTTGGAATACTTGTTCTAGTGAACCTTGTTCTGGTGCTGGAGAATGAGAAATAGACTTGTGTTCTAGGCGTAAATGGCGATCTGGAAATCTAGATTTTCCTACATACGCTATTCTGGCGGGATTCTCGTCCTCTACCTCTTCAGTATCAGAGTTACTTTCTTTCTCGCTTACTTGTGCTGCTTTACGTTGTTCGTGTATCTTTATTATTTCTCTACGGATTTTCTTGTACATACTCTCCATAGCACCGACGGTCTTGTGCTTACCCTCGGCTATATTATCACTCCACCTTGTCAGGATTTTCATTTCAGCTTGATCTTTAGACGGGTAATCTTGTTCTCTTATTAGACAATTGATCAGAAACTTTAATATCATGAGCTGGATCTCGGCTTTCCTTTGAGACATGGCCTCGCTAATACTTTCTGGATCATCCCCTGTACGGATGAAACGATATATTCTGTCTAGATCTTCTTTCATATTGGGTAGGGTGACTAGATACTCGGTCACCCTCCTTACGCGTACTGAATATAAAACCATATTATTCTCGCCTGGGACTGGGTCATAGGCACATTCGCCAAGGGCTTGCCTGATTTCTGCAACAGACTTATTACTCTTGGGAGTACGCTGTGATGCTTGAGCATGTAATTCGAGTGCTGATAAACGCTTGCGTGGCGGCGGGGTTTGAGGAGGACCTCCTCCTGCGGCCCCTAGACTAGAATCGTCGACTGATATTCTTCGTGGCGGAGCGGGAAATTGAAATGCTGGCTGGACCGGGGGTACCGTAGCAGGTACTGCATGGGGTGCCCCGGTGTCTGGAGGAGCAGGATGTGCCTGATTTACAGGGACTGGCGGAGCGCGAACAGGATCTGCATATTCAGGGACTGTGTCGTCCAGATAGGACGAAATAAAAATATCAGCTGCGGTCGGTTTGTGACGTAGCTTGGTCGGAACTAATGGTGGCGGGAAATTACTGGATGCCTCCGGGGTCGCTTTTGGCAAGCCCTCGGCAAGAAGAGGATACATACCCTTAATAAGGGCATTCCTCTGTCTGTCTCTCTGTTCAGTTTTGACTTGTTCACCTATCTCGATTAATTCTTTTTCTTGGGCTCGCTCTAAGGATTCTCTACTTAATTCTGACTTTCTGATTTCTTTTTCAGTTCTTTTATGAGCTTCTTTGCGCCATAACTCGATGGCATCTTTCTGTGACTGTCTGGCTTTCTTTTTCCATAATGCTTCTTCTACTCGCATTATGCATTCGGCATCCCATGTACCCGATACGGGCCATCTATACTTTTCTTCTAACTGTTTGGTATACTCTACCCATAAATCTAGATACAATATGGCACTTATGCCATGTTTCTGATACATAAAGTGACCTGGACTGTCCCTGGGCGGGACGGGAACTGCTGCTTCCAGCAGACCCTTTCTAGTTTTTAACTGACGTAACTTGGAAAATATGGGCATGACTGAACTGTAATCTAGACACAATACAATACACAATGAACACGATACTTATTCCCCATTCATACCACGACATTGAAAATACATGAAAAACATTTAAAATAACAGTTCGAACAGAATACTACCTGGAAATACTGAGAACAGAACACATAAATGTTCTCGAGAACAGAAACTGACTAGAACAGAAACTAGATGCACTGCTGAAACAGTACGAAACTTACCGGTCTCATAAAGAGACACGTCAGGACCCGCATCCACCGAAGTGGGCACTTCGTTTGTGGGACTGTGTACCACCAACCCACAGACCAGAGTCAATTAAATTGACCCTGTCTAGATACCACCCCAGTAACGGTACTCACCGGGCAGCAAGAACGGAAGGCCTCAGACTGGACTGGACTGCTACGACGACGGACGACGAACTTCGGACTTCGGACTTCAGTTACGGGTGGACCTCCGGATACCTCGGACCTTGGACTCTTGGCTTGGGCTCTGGTCGGGACTCGCCGCGTTTCTCCACCGTCTCGTTTGGATGCTGGACCGCCTCCTCCGTCTCCTCCGTGGGCCTGAGGGATACTTGAAGCAGAAATATCTGCCGGTGCACAGAAGAGTTCCGTCACGACTGCAGAGGGTCAGGGGGTCGGCGTGGCTTCACCGACGCGTGGGGAAAGGGCAAGTCCCTGTTCGGGCGCCATTATGTGGTAAATAAATAAATAATACCCTATTTTTGACTAGACATATATCATAACAGATAGCTCAATAAATAAGAGTCAAGATTCGAGGTAGTAGGAGTTTTGCAGGTTTAATACAGCATAAGGACAGGAACAGGACAACCTGCATAGGAATAGGATGGCAGGGCCCAGCAGCTGCTGGGGCTGGATCTGGGATGAGCGCGCTGGCTTTTAATAATAATACATGAGCATATATACATAACGCAAACACATAGCATTACATTGCAGTAGGCGTAGCAGTGGGTGGAGCAATAGGTGTGACGCGTATGTCGCGAAAGATAAGGGCGAAAGTAGGTGTAACGGGGCGTATACATAGACATGTGGTGCAGACGTAACAGGATATGTCATGAATGGGGCGGAAACCATGGAGGGGGCTACCTAAGGAGCCGGGACCTCTAACCTGATGGTGCGCGCAAACTGGCAATGACGTATCACTAGGAGAAGCTGGGGGCTATGAACTCTGTGCTAGGAGCAGAGACTGAAGTCTGGAGAGTCAGGGCGACATGTACCTAAGCAGTATCTAGTATCTGATGTTTAGAGAACATGTTGATATAAACTAGAAGTTAGGAGGGGAAAGGCTAACTTGATTCTAAGACTGGACCATGCATTATTCTACATGTAGTGCGTGATGAAGAATATTAAATGACCATTAAATGCAGTATTTCTCTAACGTGGAGACGTGAAGGCTAGACAATGACGGAAACTATTGGTGCGATTCAGTAGCTTAGGAATGCAGAGATGGAGGGCTGAACTGATAACTGGACTCATAACATACTCTTGGCAGACTCAGAGGCAGAGCCAGGCTGCACCGGGCACTGCAAGGCAGGAAGTAAGTGAAGGGTCGAGGATACAGGTGGGGGCTGTATCGCTCCTCAGCGAGGCTTCAGGAGACAGGAGCTGAATCTAGTGTCCAGGCCCTTTTGAGGCCTAGAAACGGGGACTTTACAATGGAATAACGTGCACACTGAGAAACGTGGCAACGTAGCTTTACATAGGCCTGATATTCGTAGTATTCACGAGGGCTGGAAACTGGCATATTAGAGGTGGACACAACTGTAATTGCGTCATTAATCGGACATGGGGAATACATATGCATATTTAATCATGCACACATAACATATGATGGATGAGGCGTAGGGACACAGAACATGGCAAAATTTACTTTTCCACAAGACAGAAGGCTAATGTTAATGTTAGGACACCATGTATTTTATTTTTGACAATTTAAGAAAGAAAGAGAGGAGCATAAGTCTAAAAACCATATAAGAGGGTAGCAAGATGGCCGGTATTCCTATTTTTCATTTGGAGGAACTATAAAGATGATCAAGGGTGTGGGATTGGAGATAGAACCCCAGGAATAAGTAATGTTTACAGTAAACTTAGCACAGGCTGTGGAGATTAAGGGAGGATGGGCCATGATGTGCCTGGCTACTTAATTACTTCTCTACTGCTGTGTAACTGACTAGAGCAGGGAATGATTGTTGGGCCAGGTATGACCGAAACATATAGATGGGTAGAAGTGACTAACCGGTGGTTTCAACTTCAGTCTTCCAAGTGACTTTATAGATAACTCATGCTTTGCTCTCATTGTCTAGTTGATGTCACTTGGAGCCTATTGTGGAATCATTTTGAATCTTGCTAATCGACAGATGCACACACTATAGTTGGAACAAAAGTCAGAAAAAAATGTGTGAGATCCCAGAAAATGGCACTGTATTTTCAACGCCCAGGAAAGATTGGATCACTGACATAATATCGACGACACAAATATCGAGATACACAAATATCGAGTCAAAAATATCGATTGACAAAATATCGACTCCCTATCTTCAAACAGGTAAGTACCAAAATATCGACTCCAAAATATCGACTTACAAAAATATAGACTGTCAAAATATCGATTTTTTAAAATGTCTTAAAAGTAAGTTAAAACTAATATAGTAATAAATATATTTAATATAAACTTAGAAATAATTATTAAAAAAATATAATTTTAATAAATAATTTATCTAATTAAAAAAATTATATCACCAAAAATTACACACACACATATATATATATATATATATATATATATATATATATATATATATATATATATATATATATATATATATATATATATATATATTTAAACATATTATTAAATAAACATATATAACATTTTAGAAAATGTTTAAAATTTATTGTTACAACTATAGTGAGTTCAACATTAGCAAAAGTGTTGGATAGCGTAGAGGTAAAATTTACTACTCCCACTCCAGTGGGTGCAACAGTAGGGAAAGCGCTGGATAGCGTAGAGGTTAAAATTACTATTCCCACTCCAGGGATGTATGACGTTACAACGCATACTTTTACAACGCCTACCATTACAACAAAACTTTTACAACGCAAAAACTTTTACAACGCATACATTTACAACGCAAGATTTTACAACGCATATACCTTTACAACGCATACCATTACAACATAAGTATTGGTAAGTATATAATAATTTTTTGAATATAAATTAATAAAAAATATTATAATATAATTTAATATAATTTAATTTTATTAAATAAATGTAATTTAAATGTAATTTTACTTTATTTTTACAAAGTACCCCTGTACCCCAAAAACCCAAAACTGACCCTGAACCCTAAAAATACTCCTTTACCCATAAACTGAAAACTGACCCTGAACCCTAAAAATACCCCTTTACCCGAAAACTGAAAACTGACCCTGAACCCTAAAAATACCCCTTTACCCAAAAACTGAAAACTGACCCTGAACCCTAAAAATACCCCTTTACCTACAAACTGAAAACTGACCCTGAACCCTAAAAATACCCCTTTACCCCAAAAACTGAAAACTGACCCTGAACCCTAAAAATACCCCTTTACCCAAAAACTGAAAACTGACCCTGAACCCTAAAAATACCCCTTTACCTACAAACTGAAAACTGACCCTGAACCCTAAAAATACCCCTTTACCCCAAAAACTGAAAACTGACCCTGAACCCTAAAAATACCCCTTTACCCAAAAACTGAAAACTGACCCTGAACCCTAAAAATACCCCTTTACCCAAAAACTGAAAACTGACCCTGAACCCTAAAAATACCCCTTTACCTACAAACTGAAAACTGACCCTGAACCCTAAAAATACCCCTTTACCCCAAAAACTGAAAACTGACCCTGAACCCTAAAAATACCCCTTTACCCAAAAACTGAAAACTGACCCTGAACCCTAAAAATACCCCTTTACCCAAAAACTGAAAACTGACCCTGAACCCTAAAATTAAAATATTTATCAATTAATCAATTATAATTAATTACCAATTATATTTTAATTAATTACCAATTAATAATTAATTAACAATTAATTTTTAAAAAATATCAATAAATAAATTAACATATTTAATTAATTATAATTAAATTACTTCCCACCCTATTCCCCTAGAAACCCACAACCCGCTACAGAAAATAAATTACTAAAATTAAAATATTTATCAATTAATCAATTATAATTACTTACCAATTATATTTTAATTAATTACCAATTAATAATTAATTAACAATTAATTCTAAATTATTATCAATAAATAAATTAACATATTTAATTAATTATAATTAAATTACTTCCCACCCTATTCCCCTATAAACCCACAACCCGCTACAGAAAATAAATTACTAAAATTAAAATATTTATCAATTAATCAATTATAATTAATTACCAATTATATTTTAATTAATTACCAATTAATAATTAATTAACAATTAATTTTAAATATATATCAATAAATAAATTAACATATTTAATTAATTAGAATTAAATTACTTCCCACCCTATTCCCCTATAAACCCACAACCCGCTACAGACTTATATTACACAAAAAATAAAAATTATTATTAACTTACCTTAAATTCGATATTTTTGTTGTCTATATTATGTCTAGTCGATATTATGTCCATTCTATATTTTTGATTCGATATTATGTCCATTCTATTCGATATTAATTTTCTCTAGTCAATATTTTTGTTGTCTATATTATGTCTAGTCGATATTATGTCCATTCTATATTTTTTACTCGATATTCTGTCCAGTCGAAATAATTGACTCGATATTATGACTGTACACCGGAAAGATTACACCTGCTCTCAGCATTCAGAAGAATCACCTTTAAATCTGCCTGCCTAGGGTCGGACTGGGGCAACAAAATAAAAGGGGTGCATGATTATGAACTGGAACGACTTTGTAAGACATGCTGACTGTGTGGTCTCTGAAAAGTGGGGAACCATATGTATTTATGCTTACTGTGGACATTGGTCCATTCACACTGCATGCAATGTAATTTATAACGCTCAAATCATGCCCTGGGGCATCTTGGCACTATAGATATATGACTAGGGCAACAGCAGTGTCTGCAACAGGTTGAGCATTTGCGCAAGGTGCCTTCTAATCCTGAGTGAACAGCCAGGTTTTTAAGGCTTTTCTAAAACTAAGTAAGGAGGGTGCTGTTTTTAAAGTCTATGGCATACTGTTCCAGAGCATCGCAAGCCCTGAAAAAACTCTCCTCCTTCCTCAAGTGGCCTTTCTAAATGGGGGGACCATCAGGTTCCTGGTGGAGCCTGAGCAACGCGTCCTTGCTGGTACGTACCATTTAAGCTTCCATAGGGATTTAAATGCCAGACAGAGAGCTTTGAATTTACAGCATTGTCTAACTGGAGTCCAGAGTAGTTTCCTGATGGCACCTCTGGCAGGTTCATATTTGGGGATTTTGAAGAGGAAACGAGCAGCAGCTTTTTGTCTCTTCATAAGACCTGATACAAGAGTGAGGTAGAGACTGTTAAAGTAATCAATCCTTGTGAGGACATGGGCCAAGGTTACTATTTTTACAAGTTTAGGAGGCAAGAATTTTCGATCTTTTTTATTAGTCTTAATGAGCAAAAAGAGACAAATATACACTTGTTAACTTTGTCCTAGAATTTTAGTTTCCTGTCTACCAAAGATCCAAAGTTTTTTACTTTACTTGAAGGTTTAGGCAGCGAGTCCAACTCTGAAAGTCAGCAGTCTGGTGTCCAGGGAGAGGGTTTGTTGCCAAAAATTCTAACCTCAGTTTTTGAGGCAGTCCATTTGCGGTAATTGCAATTCTTCCAGTTGCTCACCTTACTCATGCATGAGCTGAAAGGAGCTGTGGGGAACTCCACAGGGCAAGGAAAAGGCCTAGAGATGGATTTGACCATTTGCAAGTTAATAAATAAAATGAATTTCGTAGCGCGCCCTGCATCTCAAAATGTGATGCAGGGCACGCTACGAAATTTGTTTTATTTATTAAGTTGTTTACTTACCTCACATTATCCATATTCTGGTGTTTAGCACCCCCCACCCTGCCCCTCCCCCGCCCTGCCTTTCTGCCCCACGGAACTCCCTCCACGGGCCGCGGCTGGTTCTAATAGCATCCACCGCCTGCACAGTGCTGCCTGCTACTGCTGCAAAGTCTTTGTTCAAAACACTTACAACACCAGCCCTCACACAACCACAAAACTAGCCTACCACATCACAAAGCAGGCCTCACACAGATACCAAATCAGCCAACTACACTCTAAAACTGACCCACACATTAAACTACCAAGCTGGCCCATCTGGCGCTGCCTGAATGCCCTATGAGTCAGTCTGACCCGGGTTTGCTTTACATTTTATTTCTGGTATGCAATCAACCTACTTATATAAAAAAGAAATAGGTCCTTTAACATTATAATGAGGTATGTGCCTGTAAAATGTCCCTAGGCGTTCAATGGCTGTAGTGGAAAAATCAGAACAGTAGATTGCAGCTGCATGCCTCTGTGGAGAAGGTGCATCATTAGTTAGTGTGGATGGCACAAAAAGTGTTTTTGAATCAGTGAACTTTCGATTTCCCAAACAAGGAAGTTGTGGGTATCTGGACAAATGCACTGTCCCAGGAGATCTGCATGATTCTATTTGCATTGCTTAGATGATTTGACCACTGCATGTGGCTGGGAATAGCAACACCTTTTCGACACACTAGACCAGCAGGGCCTCTCTTAGGCTTTTCAGGCAAGGTGCATTATCAAGAGAAGAAAGGAGACCAGTGTCTTCATATTACTTCTTCTCCACTGTCATGATTGTCAGCAGGAACAGTCAATTTCATGGAAAGACAGCTTTTACTTTCCATTGCTGGATTGACCAGCACCCTTGAACCCTTGCTTCCTTTACATAAGGTCACATTGTATTCAAGAGACCACGTGACTACAGAGTTTCTTCATTCATCTCTGTTCAGGAAGAATGCTATGATGTCACTGGTATACCTGACTACAGAGTCCAGTGCAGAGGAGGCTTAACTTTTCCCAAACCCTTCATATTTCTGGGGTCATTAATAGACCTGTAGCCCATTTAGTAAGCTCTCCTGCAGATTGATGTGCTCTAGTCTCAGTGGCTCTTGTCTGAAGGGGTGTTGTCTGATTCCTCTTAGCACTGCCTTTGTTGGAGTAAAAGCAATCAAGTGGCAGCTGCCCCAGCATAACAGCGGGCTTGAAGCAATGAGTATGATGATTAGGATGATGACCTCAATCCCTGCAGGCACTGTTTTTAGTTATGTAATGTTCACCTCCAAATCATTGATTTCAGGTTCGTTTTTGCAATTTGTTCACTGGAAAAAAAACATGACTACAACACCCAGAAAGCATCAGGCAATCACACAAAAATCCAGGACTGGAAATAGTGTCCATAGTGGCTAGGAGGGAGGTGGGCATCCTAATGATGACAGTCTGTCTGTTGGAAGAGATACACTGATATATGACACGGGTAGAAACGTTCATGATGTTTAGAAAGTGATCTCATAAAATTAGAAATTGTTACCAGGAAGGTCTCGTGCAGGTAAGAGCAGTGGGGGGAGGGGATTGGACAGATTACAACAAGGGAAAATTAAATAAATAATTACTTTTCCCTCGTCGTCTGTCGAATCCGCCCACCCCACACCACCGCTCTTACCTGCAATAGCCGCTTCTGGTTGTAGCAAGACAAAAACGAAAAAGAAACCAATGAAGGGGGATGAGATATGTAGAAATGTAAGCAGATAAACAAAGTTTAAGAATGAGACAAACAGAGATAAAATAGAACAGTGAAAGATTGATTAATGACAGATTTCTGGCTATCTTGCCAATCCTATCGGCCATGCTGGGTTTAGGTGGCTATGTCCTGAAGTGGCTATCGTCTTTCTTCTCTGGCTGAACTGAGCCACACAAATAATATGCTGCAAGTCAAGCCATTTCCCTTGATATGTGAAGTTCTGCATGAGACTATTCTACCCCACCTGCTCTTTATCATCAACAGCTTTTGAACCCTGCCCTGGACTTGTGCCCTATACCAAGTGTCGCTGCATAGTGAAATGTACTAGCTTATCAGCTGTATTCCCGCCATGGAGGTAATGAAAAGCAAAATTTGCTGTTGCAATTTTATCCCTCGATTCTTTTCTCTCTTAGCAATAATATTAATTAGCATCTATAGTTGAGATTCCTTAAAATGAGCTGTACTTTACCCACTCTTGGTCCATCGGTAAAGTGCAACTACTTTTATTCTTCTCAGCTCATTTTTGCCACATTCGGGAAATTAAATGCCATCTCTTCATTTCATATATTCTATCACCTTCGATTTCTCCGAAGCCATTACTTCCCTGGCATTTTCCTTGTTGAGGTAGGAATGTAGAGAATCTCATTAAAATTATCGGCGTTTTAGCTGCAGGGCTCTGCCGCGAAAACGGCGATAAGGGGGTTGCTAATATGCGTTATAGAATTCCAATAGAAGCCCAGGTTAGATGTGTAGGACTTCTAACCTGGGCTTCTATTGGAATTCTATAACGCATATTATCAAGCCCATCGCTGTTTTAGCGGCAGTTTCCTGCCGCTGAAACGGTGATAATTTTACCGAGGTTCTTGCTAATATGCCCCGTAGTGCTTTCAAAATCAGCCAGATGCTCCCACTACTGCCAGTACTACATATGGGGCATATTATTAAGAACGGCGTTACAATTATTGCCAGTTTAGCAGCAGAAAACTGCCACTAAAATAGCGATAATGGGCTTGATAATATGCCCTTGAGAATTCCAATAGAAGTCCATGTTCTGGTGCGAACATGGGCTTCTTTTGGAATTCTCCAGGGCATATTATCATGCCCATTATCGCCGGTTTAGTGGCAGTTTTCTGCCGCTAAACCAGCGAAAATTTTAACACCGTTCTTGATAATATGCCCCTTAGTCTCTCTGCTTAATTGCTAGATAACAATAGGCTTTCCCCCCGCATCCCCATTCCGATGTATTATAACCACTTTACGCTCTTGGGTTCAACTGAAAATATGCTATATGATGTTCTGTGGTAGTACATAGAACACAATTCGCATTATACATGGATTTTATAATCAACCATGTTCAGGTGGTTATTGCACAGACTAAATGAGTCTACAAAAACAAATTTGAATATTTCAGCAAAAACGGTGTTCAGACGCATGAACACCGTTTTTACTGAAATATTCAAATTTGTTTTTGTAGACTCATTTAGTCTGTGCAATAACCACCTGAACATGGTTGATTACAAAATTCATGTATAATGCGAATGGTGTTCTATGTACTACCACATAATATCTTTTGGAAATGACTGGTAGTTTATGTTGCCGAAGAATAACTGATAAAAATATATGTAGTAAAATTCGGTCTTATTGATAAACTGTTGTTGTCATTAAGCTCCTGTGATTGTTACAAATTAAGTGTTAATGGATATGACACTAACAAACATTTAAGCTCTTATACAAATGATTCCTTTAGGGACATCTTGCTATTGTTATTGACGATACCCAGTCCCTGGGGAACTTTTGGGTGGCTCTATTGTGTTATTGATGTGATGTTCAAGGCACTTGCCCTGAGACAACTGGACAATTATCAGAGAGATCAAGTTTGCCGAATGTTTTATAAGGATTGAAATTAAAAACTTTACAGTATTAAGAGACATCTATAAAATCCTTCCCACCAAACTCCTCTCTTACCTTTTTCTGCATTGGAGCTCTCCTAAGGTAGAATTCTCCCTGTTGTCTTTTCCTAGAGGGGTGAAGACACACTTTTTTAAGCTAGCTCCTCTGGTGTAGGCTCATTTGATAATTTATCATTATGTATTAATAACAGGTGTAATGTACTGTGTAATTTTATCAACAATTTTACTGAACCCTAATATACATATGTGAATCCTTGCAGCAAGCTCTGCCCCATTAGTCTTTTGAGCTAGAAGGAGTCACTAAATAAATTCTTAAAACAAAATAAGACGATAAAATGTACTGTCTAAGGTGGTGGTTGGGAAGTGTGCGTGCCCATTCACCACTGAGAAGGAATTCATTCTAAAGATCATACCCTTGATGGTTTTTAAGGCATTACTTGGTGCAACCATTGTTTTCAGCATATTATGAAATAAGATAAAAGGAGAGGGTAAATTATAACAAAGTTATTGGTGGATGTTTGTTGTGTTGCATTTTGTTGTAGTATTGATGTTTTGTGTTGTTTTCTGTGCTATTGTGTTTTTGTGCTACATTAATCTATTCTGGTATTGTTGTGAAGTGCTGGTATTATTGTGTGGCATGGCATTTTGACTGTTTTGTTGTGATATGTTCTGTAATACTTTTTGCGTTGTTATTTTACTTTTTGTTATATTTTGTGTTCGTTCATTATCTCAGAACTGCCAACAAATGGTACTACATTTTCAGCTTTTAGCAGCTCATTCCTTTAAAAGATTTCAGTAGCAAACAACCATTTACCACTGTCTAAGGTGGTATAACACAGGTACTCCATCTCCTCAACAATGTTATACACCAGTCACAACTGTGGCAGAGACTGGTCTTAAATTAGCAGATTCAAGCCTAGATTTATCAAATGCTCATGCAATGCAGCAAAGCATCCTGCTGTGCTGCTTGAAACGGAGAGGACAGGAATGTGCCATATCTATCAAGATATGGCACATTCCATCTTCCTGCCTGCACTGCCGCCCAATCTTTAGTCTAGTGCCAATGCAGGCCCTTTTCATCACTGTGCTAGGGGGGCTGTGTTGCAAGCAGGTTACCTTCCTGCACAAAAAGAGACCTCTGAGGCTTTTTTCTCTTTCTAAGTGTGCTGAATGAATGCAGCACACTTAGAAAGAGGAAACAACGAGAAGAAATACAGATATTTCCCTATGTGGCGCCTTCCCTGGGACGAGTAGCATTTTGCATTCCCAGGTTTACCTGTGTTGTTTAATCTGGAAATGCAACAAAAGAACACCTACTCTCCACCAATGGAACACCTTCCCAGGGAAGAGTAATGCAAGGAAGTGACTTGTTCTGCCTTGCGTTACTCCAGATTTACCGAGCAACGTAGGGCCATGCAAGGTGGCCTTGCGGTGCTTGGTAAATCTAATATAGGGATGTCATCGCCCTTGTGACACCCTGCTCAACGCAAGGGCAACATAATCCCTTGAAAAATCTGCCCCTCAGTACTCACTTTACGTGATATGGTCCGGAGACCGAACAAAGCAGCTGACGCTTTCCATTAGCATTGCTTTCAATCAATCAATCAATCAATCAATACATTTATAGAGCGCACTACTCACCCGTAGGGTCTCAAGGCGCTAGGAGGGGGGGGTGCCTTTACTGCTCGAACAGCCAGGTCTTGAGCTTCTTCCTGAAGGAGAGGTGGTCTTGGGTCAGGCGCAGGTCGGTCGGGAGGGAGTTCCAGGTCTTGGCGGCCAGGTAGGAGAAGGACCTTCCTCCTGTTGTCGCTCTTCGGATGCGGGGGACGGCAGCGAGGGCGTGGCTGGTTGATCTGAGGTGGCGCTTGGGAGCGTAGAAGTTGATTCGGTTGTTGAGGTAGCTCGGGCCTTGGTCGTGTAGGGCTTTGTGTGCGTGGGTGAGGAGGCGGTCAAATACCCACTGTTTTACCTGTGCTTTAAAGTTTCCCAGGTTTATGTGTCATTAGCCAATTTAGTGCAATGTTTTGTATTGCAACCTGGGTCTTCGGTTTGTGACATTGTGATGGGATAAACAAACCAATGTGCCTGGTTTTACAGTTAAATCATCACCGTTTTGCCAAATTATTGTCCCAGGAAAACAAGTATTGATAGTGTACTGCCATCTCTACATGTACACCAAATAGTAACATACTCAGGATTTTGAGCCTGCACAGACACATTGGGGCATAGGCAAGAGAACCATCCAACGTGCTTCATCATTTCCTTTCAGAATCAACTGGAATAGAAGAAATGAGAGGCAATTTTATTTTTCCCAATTAGCCTGAATATAAAATGATCAATTACAAATCACCACCCAAGGTAAGCATATGTGGTATCAAGATTCTTTTTAATTTAACTTATTGAGGAGCAAAAGCAAACTTCGTCTGAAGTTCTGTAGGATTTCTTGGGGAGTTCAATAGTTCATTCTGATCAGATGCAACGCGCTAATATTACACGCCAACGCAATGCAGCGCTTGTTAAATCAAGCAGCAAGGATTTCTGGAGCTCGGCTCCCGGCCTTCGCATTTGGCATCAGGCCCCTGTTCCCCAGCCTCCGCTGGGTTGGACTGGGCTGCCCAGGCCAACCTTTCACTTCAGCAACCGTTGTGTCTGCTTCGGGGACAAGGTATTGGAGAGCAGAGCGCAGAGGCAGCTACCTCCCTGCCTCATATCTGGCATTGTCCTCAATAAGCTTTTGACACACAATGGAGGTGTAGATGTAGGTGAGGTCCTAGGGCTGTGGTCTCCACAGCGTAGGTGCAGAAGCAATGTGTGGCACCGGTGCAGTTTGCTCCTACGGGGGGCCGCACACCGCACTTTCTCTATCACATATGCAGCAGCTTCCTTGGGTCTCTGGTGCTGTTGACTGAAGGGCATAGGTCGCAGGGCCGGACTGGCTACCGGGCAGTTTGGTGTGCTGCCGAGCTGGTGGCTGAGTTTCTTGCAGTGGGGGCTGATTTTGTTCATGGAGACCTGCGTGTGCTTCGAAATAATGAAAGCAAAATGAATTTCGTTTTGTACATGCAGGTCCCCATCAACTAAATCAGCCCCCAGCTCAGCAGCCTTCCAAACTGCCCGATAGCCAGTCCGGCCCTGCATAGGTCACGCCCGCTGCCGGCACCAAGATTTGTGTACTTTGGAATGGGAGAGGACCAGCAGCTGCGGGATACATTGATGTCACAGGAACCAGGAGCCCTGGTGAGTGTTGTTGTTTTGAAATTCTGGAGACAGATCACCACACTTGCCAGGAATTCAACCATTACTTTGACCTGTGCAAAGGTCTTTAAGGCCAACTAAAGCTCTGAAAATCCACTTTTAAACCATCCATCAGTGACTAACCAGTAAGTCGGCTGCAGAGAGGTTAATGCATGCTCATGCCCCCCTCCTGACTATCCTCTGAAACCTCTTGGGTCGAAGAGAGGGGAGTGGCGGTGCAGTCATGCAGCTGTCAAACTCCTCGATTGAATCATAAGGGGGGGTCTAGGCGATAAAAGGACTCCTGGACTCCTAAATTAAATAAACCATAAGATGTTTTTTTTTAATATGTTTATTGAGATTTTATACAAAAAGCAAATAAACAAGAAAGAAAAGACAATGACATATTCCAAACGATATTATCTGCATGTGACAGTCAAATAAATATACATCATAGCACCATTCTGAAATGAAAAGACAGTACAGCAAACATTTGGGCAGTCCTGCCTTCAGAATGACAAAGAGGTCTCTATCATCCGTGCCTTTACGTGGAAGGTAAAAACATGGGGGACTAATCGGTCAGCATCAAGCCGTAGGACACATTATTAAGCAGAGTCGTAGTCAGGGGGACAGGCCGACGCGGGAAGTGGGGCATCGTCAGGTTCGGAAGCCGCCGGGGTCGTCTGTCTCATCATATATAGGGCCCAAAAGTTTTTGGGTCTGTTGCGAAGTGGAAGTAGTTCGCTATAATTTTCTGTTTGGGTGCAACAGAACATCATGTCTCTGGACCACTGAGCAATCGTAGGTGTCGGACCACGAAGCCAACAAAGATTATTCCACAGTTGAGTAGGAATATGCAGACACGGAATGCCGCACAGATACAGTTGCAAGTACACCAACGTCCCCATAGGACAACAAAGAGGCAAAAAGACGGGATGATTTACCCTCAGATCTAAAACTGGCTAAGGTGTCTACAGTGCATTGGGGCCAATAAATTATGCGAAAATATCAACATATAAAAGTCATAGTTATTGTTTATGTCCTGTTGATTTAAGCCTTTTTTTTAAATATAAGGGAAGCTAAGGTGTCTATAGTGCAGTAAAGTGCTACAGTATAAGTGTCGATATGCAATAAAGTGCAAACGAGTAAACTTATATGTCAACACCAACAATAGTAGTTAAAATTTCTGCATTTTTTGGACTATCTTTAAAAAGGTAAGCTCTTATTTAAAATTCATTTGAAATGGGCTGCCCAGACTTTTTCAAACTTCTTATTCCCTTCAATTCCTAATGCATACAAGCGCTCACTGTTCCTAACCTGTCTCATTTTCCGAACCCATTCCCATTTTGTTGGTACCAGCTCTGATTGCCATCTCTGAAGCAAGAGTGACCTGGCGACTGCCGTTGCAATATATAGAAATGTAACCAAATTATCAGAGAGATGTAAAGAAGGGTCATAGCCAAGGACTTTCAGACAATTATTTGAGTCTATCGCGATGAAGCATTCAGCCTCAAGATAACGAAAAATCTCATTCCAGAATCCCTGAGTTGAAGGGCACTGTGATATAATATGCGTCCAATTGGCTATCGGGTGATTTAAACAGCAAAAACACTGACCGGATTGGCTGGGGTAAACCTTAGATAAAAAATGTGGGGTTCTATATAAAAGCCATTTGCTGAAGAATAGCATCCGGTGCCAATTTGCACCCTTAATTTTGTAAATATAAATGTATTTAATTCAGACCACAAGCTTGCAGTAACCTCCAATCATTTGTGTTTTTCCCATTTTATTATTGCTTTCTCTAAGAGATCTGAACTCCTGATAGGGGCTAAAAATATTTCCACTCCCCTGGTTTCCTGACTGAAATTTCTTCAAAAGGGGCATATGTCAGGTTGTTATATTCATTAATCTGTATCAGATCCAGATTGTTAAGTAACCTGGTAAGAATATTAAATGACCCGAGAAGAAGAAAGTCATTCGGAATTAGTTTGTACAATTCGGAAATATTCAGCCACATATTGATCCTTATAAAATCTGAGATCTTCCGGAAGCCGGCCTTAGCCCACTATAGAATAACTTCAGTCGATTCTCTAGCCCCAAATACTGAAATGAGTTCAGAAAGCGGGGTTGATGTGTTAATAACTGGAACTGTGTATCTTCTAAAAATGTCCTGACGTTTATAAAAGAACCATTGCATGCACTTATAGCGCACTAATTTGGGAGATTTCCTGACTTTTAATTGACAGTGAATCTGATACTCTTTACAGATTCAATTCATAAAATAATTTACGTATAGTCCTATATTCCAATCCGGATTAAATCTAGACATATATTGCCCAAAATATGCAAAATAGTAATCCTTGAGGTTAGGGAGAGCTAACCCCCCATTTCCAGCTCCTCGTATAAAGTGCTTAGGGCAATTCAGGGAGTTTTCTTTCCCCGAAAAAAAGATTTAAACATGGTCTCTATTTTGGCAACAATAGGTGCCGTTAAAACACACGGAATTGCGGAAAATAAAAATTTAAACAGCAGAAGAATAGACATCTTAATCAGGGAGACCCTTTCCATAATAGTTAGGTGCGTGTTCCACCAAAGCAGTAAATCTTGAACTTTGAGCAGAAGAGGGACAAAATTTAAATCATTCAAGTCAGCAATTAGAGACAAGAAATTATCCCCTAAATATCTTTTTGGTTTGGAATTTAGACAGTTCAAAATGTTAGGATGTAGCACATCGGGCTTGAATCCACACTGAATTATTTCCGTTTTATCTTTGTTGATTTCATACCCTCCAAGCAATTCATACTGCTCCAAAACCTCGAAGACTTTTGTTTGGACCCCCTTATCACCTTTGATTATAAGCATGATATGATCTGCATATAATGTTAATTTCCCCATAGTAGGTAAAGGGAGGGGGGCAAATATCTGCATTATTTCGAATAGCAATAGCCAAAGGGTCAATAAAGAAAGCAAATAAAATGGGGGACAATGGACAGCCTTGCCTTGTCCCTCATTTTACACTGATGTGTCCTGTCTCTGAGGCATTAAAAATAATATTGGCTTTTGCGTTAAGATATATTCTCTGAATCAACCCTGTGATCTTAGCAGGTATACCAAAACTGGAGAGGATATGGAATAAAGTCTCCCATACCATGAGGTCAAACGCCTTCTCGGCGTCCAACAGAAGAACCAATGCTGGAGTTTTCTTGGTTTCAAAATAATCCAATGCTTCTGCTAGATGTTTTGTATTAGTCCCAAGCTGTCTCCCTGCTAGAAACCCGTTTTGGTCGGAAAGTATCAAATTCGGGGCTATAGCATTGAATCTATTGGCTAAGAGTTCGGTAATGATCTTATAGCCAGAGTTTAAAAATGTGATTGGGCGGTATGAATTGGGGTCTTTGCAGTCTTTTCCCTTTTTAAAAAATCTAACTACATTCCCTTTTTGTAATGATGGTGGAATTGGGCCTCTCTAAGATTGAATTAGCAACCAGCAAAAAATATTCTAAAACGACATTTGAAAATGTTTTTAAAAATTCGGCCGGGAGATCGTCCAGTCCACAGGCTTTGCCATTAGGGAGATTTTTTATAATATCCCCCAGCTCTTCTCTGGAGAAACTGCACATAATTCTACTTTTATCGGCCTCACAAAGTACTGGAATTTCCTGTTCCGGGAGAAACTTGTCAAGGAATGCCTTATCAATAGGCTGTTGTAGACCATAAATATTTTTTTAATGTTGAAGCATTATATCTCCTATAATCGCTGAATCCTCACTCCTGGCACCAGTTACAGGACATCTCAAAGTACTAATCTAGTTACTTGCGGCCTCCTCCCGGGCCCGCTATGCAAGGAACCTCTTGCTGAAATTGCTCTCTTCATATACCTTTTGCCTATGGTTGCTATGAAATATTTCACATTCTACATAATAAGCTTCGGGTAGATCCCGCTTGGCCTGATCGCGATTTTGTTGATTGGAGGCCAAAGGCTTACTCAGAAAAATATCATAGCACCGCTGCGCCTCTTGTTCCAAATTTTGCTTTTTTCCCCACTTTTTTCTAGACCCTTCAGCATCCTTTCCAATAGCTAGGCCCCACATATATGCCTTCAGAGTATCCCAGACAATGTGGGAGGGAGATGTCCTATAATTTTTAGCAAGAAACTCCTGTATCTCTGTTTTACAGAGTAATGCCCAATTTTGTTAAGAGAGATATTGCCTAAAGTCCATCTCTTGCAATGAATTGCGATTTTACCTAACTCAAGCTCTAAAATAAGCATAGCCTGATCTGAAAATCCATTCAGCAAGATATTCTGCTGACTAAAAATCAAGCTCTTAATTATAAGAAAGAAATCGATGCGAGAGGAAGTGAGAAATCTGCCCAAAAAGCAGGTGTATGCAATCTTAGTCGGAAATATTGTCCATCCAGGGGTCGATTATATCAGGAGTTTCCCTATAATTTTGAATAAATCTACAGGTTTTGGGTTTTAACTGTTTTTAGAAATAGCTGAGGAATCAGTTTTTGGATTCGGTAGAAAATTGAAATCCCCCGTACATTCACTTCCCCAGGACTTTGTACTAGGGATTGAAAAAATGATTCCTATGGTGCCGGATCATCCTCTACTGTGGCATAAAAGCTAGCAAAGGTTAAAAATCTATTCCTCAAATTACAGGTCACCCAACACCACCTTCCTCTCCAATCACTTACAAAATTAACCTCCTTAGCTTGAAGTTTTTTGCCAAAGAAAATCACCATGCCGCGATGTGATACGGAAGAGGAGGAGAAGCCCTGGTATGTTGCCCAGGACCTAAACATTGAAAAGTCTGCTAGCTTCCCCTCTGCTATATGGAATTCTTGAATTAAAACAGCAGTTGGATTTTCTGACTTAATCCATGATTCAATGGCCCGCATTTTCTTTTTATTATTGAGCCTATTTACATTAAAAGAAACCACCTTAAGGATTTCCTTTTTTTCCATTGATACACTGCACAGTATGATCAGACATTACTCCACCACTCGTCCTGAGAAAATATAGACTTAAAAGTCAAGTAAAGATGAATCTAGAATTTACAAATGGATCTCTTTTTTTCCTCTTGCTACCCATTCCACTCTGGTGAACCTCCGCCCCAAAAAGCTGTGGTGAGCCGTGCACCTTTCCTGCTCACACCTGACAGGCTTACCCAACTCCCCAAAACTTGCACCTTGACCTTGTGCCAGGAGCTGCCAACCTACACACCCCACCTCCCTTAGTCAGAACAAAAAAAAGGGGAGGAGTAAGATTTAATTTTTTTATTTTTTTCATTTGAAAAATAGAAAACAAGACTCAAGAAGAAAGAAAAGCAGAGAAAATGGCAAATGCACAACTCAATTATAACAGCAACTATAGAGGCGCTAAACTAAGAAATGTAGGACTTGCTTGAAGAAATTTGTTGCAGTAGTTCCTGTGCTTCGGAGATATTACAAAAAACATGAAATCTACCTTTAACAAGCTCTTTTGGTTTGCTTTGTGGTGCAATCATTATCTGTGCCCCCTGGTCTTTGAATAAGTGCAACATTTTAACAAACTCTTTCCGCCTTTTAGCTAAGGAGGCAGACATTTTAGAGAAAATACGACATAATGCGGCGTCCAAGGAGCGGAACTGTTGCTGCTTTATGGCCTTTGATAGGATTTGTTCCTTACCCCTATAGTCCCCAAAATTAACAAGAACTGTCCCCGGGAATTTAGCGTTGGAGGGAGATGTGCGGGCACCCGATGGGCCCTCATAATAGTCAGATCTCCATTAAATTCCGGGAAGACATTTTTTTTAATGAATTCATCAACCCATTGTAATGTCTGCTGCCCCTGTAGGCTCTCTGGAATACCTAGGATATGGAGATTAAAGCGCCTTCAGTGATTCTCTAGTTCCTCCAGTTTGAACTCCATTGCAGATTTTTGGCTCTGATAAGCGGCGACCTTGTTGTTCATAGTAGCAACCTGATCCTCCATCTGTGAGACCTTTGTCTCCTCCTCATGAAGTTGCGCTGGAACCCGAGCCATGTTCTCTTCAATTTTAGAGAGGCGGGCATAGGTGGTAGCGATTTTCAAGGATTGAGAGGTTTTGAGCTGTCTAATCTCATTGAGGATTAAGTTGAGCAGGCACTTAGCATCCCATTGTAAAGAAAATGATCTATTATCCTGAGAAGAATTTTCCTGATTTGATTCAATCCCAGCTTTAGACTGCGCTGCAGATGTTACAGCGAATTCTGCGGAAGATACAGTATTATCAGGAACTGCCTGCACATCATCTTAAAATGTGGGTAGATCCAATGAACTTCATCCAGGGAAACATTGTACTTGAGTTTGTAAAAAACTGTCACTGCAAAGAGATGCCCCCTTAATAGAGTCTGCAAATTGTTCACCAATTTGCGGAGTACTCTCCGCCCCTTCTATGTCTGATGCTAACCCAGATTTAGCTTTGGGAAATAGAGGGTATTTTTTTAAGTTTCTTTGGTTTCCCAGCCACAGCGTCACCCCCAGAAGTCATCCAATCTGGGTCCTCCAAACCTTGCGCAGTTAAGGGACCGGCCTCAGGAGAGACAGCAAGGACTGGTCTGGCACTCGTGTCCAAATCAGCAGAGGCCCCCCCCCCCAGGGTAGTATTTCTGGGCGAGCTCTGCAGTGATCACCTCCAAGATTTCTGAGGGCAGCACCAAATCTTTCCTGAGAGTTGCTACGCAATTAGTCCGAGCTGCTGCTTGTTCGGTTCACTTTTTAACCCTCTGAGCCAGCACTGGGGAATCAAGATGGGATGCGGCTGTATTTCTAGAGAAATTCACATATTGAGAGCCCTGAAAGTTTTCCGCAACTTTATCATGATGGATTACGGGCAAATACCAGGAAGGAGAAAGACAGCTTAGCGCATTGAACTCCCCCAGTGACTCTCTACCAAGTAGCACAAAAAGACCCATTCGCAATAGGCAGCAGAGCACATGCAATTACCCCTTGGAGCAAAGCCTGGTGGTCCCCATTGGCACTGTGAAAGTGAATCTCTGAGGTAGCAAGCCTGCTTGAATACTGGGATGTAATGCTGCTTGAGCCAAAAGATTTTTTTTCCTTCCCCCTTTTTACAAATGCGTCCTTAATGTTCTTTTTTAAAGCCTCTGTATTGTCCCAGTGCAGTCCAGCACGGTTCAGTAAAAAACAGGAGCTTGATTGATGATAAGGCTTCCCCGAGCTGGATTTTCAAAGCCACATACAGTGCATTCACCCTATTTCTCTGTGGCTGGCCTGCTATTTTATTTTAGCCTTCCCACAGCCGCCTCTAGCCACTTCTTGCTATCCAGGACAGGAAATGAAATGGAAATTGCCCCCGCTTCAATGCGCAGTTATGGTGAGCCCAGGGCATGTCTGACTCCAGTTCTCGCTCTGCAAAACACTCTGAGAAACGACCGCGGCCATTCCAGCCGACCACACAGCGTTGCCGTGTCTTCTCCGGCATCCTGAAGGTGGAGGGTGGGTGTGGCTGACGGCGAATTCAGCCGGTCAACATTTCCGACCGAAGTGCTCACCTCGAAAAATTGGCGCAAAACTTGATAAATAGAACAATGGTTCCTTGGAAACTAATCTTATATTTGTTGGGAAGGGGATTAAAATCCAAAACATACAATGTGAAAATAATTTGACAAGAGAGTGGTCAAAGATTTACACTGCCACAGATGTACTATTCTGTTTCAATTCCACATAATTGCGTATCAGAAGTGCATATATTAAGATAATATGAGTGCTTTATAAGTAAAAAAGTGAATTAAGCACAGTGATCATAAAATTCAAGTGCACTAAAAGGTAAAAAAGGAACATTTTGCACATGAATCAACATAAATATGGCATTGGCTGCATACAAATCAGTGGAGGAATATGGCTAACTATTCCCTCTAGTTATTATAACTAAAGTAACTTTGCAACCCATGGACTTCAATATGTTGACATTGCAACTAACATAAGAGAACTTAGCAAGGTCATCATCAGAACAGGATTTAACAAATAGTTACAGGAGTAACCCTAATCCAAGGGATAAGGTTCATAAGGAAGGAGGCATAGCTGCATAGAAAAAAGTAGAAAGATGGTTCAGCTTTGTTGAGGGTGTCTAGCAGATGTTTATATATATATATATATATATATATATATATATATATATATATATATATATATATATATATATAAAAGCTTTTTTTCTAATTTTAACAAAACTGCACATTTGGGAACCCTGTGTGGAATTAAACACAGAGTCTCTCTTCCTTTGTTATCCTTTTTTACCTATTTCAATTGCAAAATGTCCGTGTTGGTCATGTGACCAAGAGCCCGTGAGCTCGAAACACGTCTTTTTTTGTGCCCAATAAAGAAATCTTGATCGTACCTGGCTGGTGTGGCTTGTCGTCCCTTCGTCGAGCGAGAGGATCGAGTGGATATATATATATATATAGATATATACGTATATGTCTGGGTATACCATTTCTATTTTCTATATGTGTAACCTCCCCTTCTCCTTGCTCCCTCTTCTTTATCTTTATGTATTACTGTGTATCACTCATTTCGGTCAAATTAAACATGAACATATGTATGACAAATATTCATTATGTTTTATGTCTTTTTTTGTTGTGAATAAGCTTTGAAAATGTATAAGCATATCATGTAAACATTTAACACATATCACCTGGTGAAATTAAAACATCTAATTTCCTGACTTTACAATTACAAAAACATACCACATAGGGCCTGAGGACCCATGGAGGATTACATTTGGGATGGACCATACAACCAGTCGAGTCCCTAATAATATCCCAAATTTAAATCCTTAGTGGGACACTTATAGGTTTTTTCTCATGGTCAAATGAGTTGCTGTAAAATCTACACATGAAATATGCTGATCTACCTGGGCGAAGCTGCGTTTAACGCTCACCAGGTTTGACAGTAGCGCACGGAATCCTGTTGTAAGAAACTGTGGCATTATTTTTAACGGGGAATTACTTACTATTGGGGGGCTTTGTTTGTTTTAACCGCCGCATTGCTCCTGACCCAGTCTGATCTGAGGAGAGACTCACTTCGGGTCTCGGTCTCCCGGGTACAGGTTAGCGGGCTAGTCATCACTGAAGGCAGCCTATTTAGCACGCCCGCTGCTGCTTGCACACTGTGCTGATCTACCTTGGTGAAGCTGGTTTAACGCTCGCCAGATTTGACAGAAGCGCAGGGAATCCTGTTGTAAGAAACTTGTGGCATTATTTTTAACGGGGAATTACTTACTGTTGGGGGGCTTTGTTTGTTTTAACCGCCGCATTGCTCCTGACCCGGTCTGACCTGAGGAGAGACTCACTTCCGGTCTCGGTCTCCCGGGTACAGGTTAGCGGGCTAGTCATTACTGAACGCAGCCTATTTAGCTTGACCGATGCAGTGGACGCGCGCAGCAGGCGCCTTGCCGGTGCGCCAAAGGCACACCATAGGCAAGCCCATCTGCGCCTGTCCGTGCTCAACTGGGCACAGGGCCCGTCCCCTGGTTGTGGCATGGTAGGTGGATTACATTATTCCAGCAGGGTCCTACACAAACTTAACCCTGGTAGTAGGCTACCACAGTGTACCAGGCTGTCTCTAGATAGGGGAAGCAACTACATGGAGGACTCTCAGTGCAGCTGCTGTCAGCTGCCCCTTCCTACCATTCTCAACCAGTATATTAGCAATTGTAAGATCCTTCAGGAAAATCTAATTACAAAGGCACATGGCATCAGGGATCCGCTGAATTGTATACTGCTTAATGCCAGATCATTAGTGAAACATAGCCTGGAATGTGCGCTCCTATTGGAGGAGCATAAGAGCAAAATCGCCTTTATCACTGGGACCTGGACGGAGAGTAGTTCAAGGCCTGACCTGGTGAAAGCAATACCCTCAGGATTCTTTTGACATACATTGGATCGGCCAAATAAGAGGGGGGAGGGCTTGCCATTATCCATCATGAAACACTCTCCCTTAAAGCGACCGTAGCCTACAACCGCAGCCTCCAACCGGGCGTGTGAGGCCCTAGCCTTTGAAATTCATGCTCGCCTGCACATACCCTTTAAAGAGCTGCTTACAGACCATCCCCCAGGGCTCAAAGATGGTTTCTTGGAGTCCCTGGGCACGCTTCTGGAAGAAGGATTATGTTCAGAATCCTTCTCAGTGTTGGAGGATCTTAATTTCCCCCTTGAAAACACCAATGATGCTGATACTTCAAGGCTTGATCAAATCATGGGCACCAGTGGTCTGACACAAAGGGTGAATGAGCCAACCCATGAAAAGGGGCATACTTTAGATGGTATTTTTTCTAACAGTAAGGATATTGATGAGATCTCTGTCCTGCCGATCTAATGGTCGGATCACAGTATGATTAAGTTTGCTCTCATCTGCCCCATGGTCCATTCTTCTGGTCAGACAAAACCCAAAGAGATCAGAATTAGATCTTGGGGCAAGTTGGATATGGAGAAACTGGGAAATGTCCTAGAAAACTCCATATACCAGATTCCGCTGGATGTGGAGGCCACTACCACCTATAATAATTGGCTTCTGGATGCCGGTGATCAACTTGTCCCCCTCAAAAAATGGATTCCTAAACGGACATCCCCAACCGCTCCCTGGTACTCGGAGGAGATTAGGGCCAAGAAACTAGTCTGTAAACATGCAGAGAGGAATTGGCGGAAATCATATGACAATACTGAAATGGAGAACTACAGAATTTGTATCTCCAGGTACAAGCAAACACTTTTGGAAGCTAAAAGAGAGTATTTTTCATCACAAATTACTATGGCTGAGTCCAATTCCAAAGAATTGTTCAGAACGATCTCTAAACTAGCTAATCCCTCCACCCCGAAGAATCAGGGAGATGCAGAATTCTGTAATAAAATAGCTGGGTTCTTTGAATCCAAAGTAGAAATCATCTTCACCTCACTCACAGGCAGTATTAATGACACTCTGACGTATCCTTTAGATCTAGGAAGTCTAGATGCCCCAGCAGAAGTACTGGAACACTTCTCACCTATTGATAAATCAGATCTGGTTAAATCCTTGCTTAAGATAAAATCGGGTGCCCCAGTGATCCGTGCCCTGCTGGAATTGCTAAAAAAAATCCCGGAAATTATTGCAATGGCTCCTACATCTTTGCTTAATGCAGTCTTACGGTCAGGTATCTTTCCCAAAAACTGGACAAAGGCCTCGGTGCTTTCTCTTTTAAAAAAGCAATCCCTTGACCCTAAGGATGTGAATAGCTACCGTCCTATTTCCAGGCTCCAACTACCGGCCAAAATTTTGGAAAAAGGAAATGAATACTCAAATAAATAATTTCATCTCTGCAATAACTCCTTGGACCCATCGCAATATGGGTTTGGGGCTTTTCACAGTACGGAACTGGCGCTAATTAAACCAATCGAGGAAATTAGAGAAGCCGTGGATAGGGGAGGAAATGCCATCTTAATCTTCCTGGACCTATCCGCGGCCTTTGATACGGTCCACCATAAGGTTCTGTTGAATAGGCTCTTCGATGTCGGGGTGAGGGGTGTTTCCTGGAAACTGTTATATTCCTTCTTGTCGGACAGAGTGCAGACTATGGATCTAGCTGGAAACATCTCGGAACCCTTCTCTCTCCCATGCGGGGTGCCACAAGGCTCGGCATTGAGCCCCACGCTTTTTAACATCTTTGTGGCGCCCCTGGCCAGTGTCATTCAGTCGTTTGACTTCCAGCTCACCTCCTACGCTGATGACACACAAATTGTGTTGTCGCTGATGGAGGGAGCGGAAAGGGAGGCAGGGGAGAGGTTCCACAAGTGTATGAGCTCGATTTCCACCTGGATGTCGTCCAATTGCTTAAAGCTTAACTAAGCTAAAACTGAGGTGCTGCAATTTGGAAATAATCCCAAAGTCTGGACCCCTGACTGGTGGCTAGAGGACCTGGGATCATGCCCCACACTCTCAAGGAAGGCTAAGAATTTAGGAGACTTGGTGGACAACAAACTCTCCATAGGGAACCAAGTGAATCAGGTAACCTCAGCATTCTTCATGGTCCTCAGAATTATAAAAAAAATCACATTTTTTCTTTCAGCTGATAACCTAAGGACGGTCATCACTGTACTCATTATGTCCCATCTGGACTATTGCAATGGTCTCTATCTTCATGTTCAGAAATAACATATGAACAAGTTGCAATTGGTCCAGAATGCGGCAGCGAGACTGCTGACGGGAACCCCTAGGTTTGTTTTGATTAAAGGAGAACTCAAGAAACTGCATTGGCTCCCAGTCCTACTTAAATCATGCTTTAAGGCACTTTGGGTCGTCTTTAAGGCTGTTAACGGGGTTGGTCCGGAGTTTCTTAAAACCAGATTCAAATGGTATGCTCCAAGTAGAATCTTGTGTTCTTCCGGATCCAAACTAGTCTAATCTTCCACCTTTAAGAAAATGCATTTGGGGAGGTAGAAGTTTTCTCTACTGCGCCTCCAAAGCCTGGAACGAGCTTCCCTTCCATCTTAGAAATTCGCCAAACCTTGCTTCTTTTACAAGGATCTGAAAACATGTTTTTTCTCTCTTTAACCGGCTATCGCTCCCCAGGTTACCAAACCTTAGCGCCAGGACACCCCAGGGTAACAGTGCGCTTTATAAGTACAATTAACATAACATAACATAACATGCCTGGATGTGTTTAATGTTTATGTAACTGTAAAGTCAGAAAATTGGATGTTTGAATTCAAGGAAGTTCTGCTCCTCTGAACATAACATTGGGCCATTCACTTCATGGATCTAATGAAATGTGGATCCCCACTTTGCCCTGTACAGGCTTTTGTAGTTGGACAACTCTATATTCACCCCCATTTGCCATATACGTTTGTTTACTCACTAATTCAAGGAACCACTCACCAGGGTTGCCACTCACCATAGCGGGTTATTCCTATCCCACTCAGGCTCTTATCTGCCACCTTCATCCCTGATGAGTGTACAGGTTCTTCCGCACCCCGCCTGTGTAAGACCACCACCTTAATTCATCATTCCTGTTTCCCTGTGCACTATTCAGGTTCATCCACTCCCCCAGACTGAAGCATTTCTCCACCACCACAGCACTACACAGGATCTTAATGTGTCACACAATCAAGGAAAGCCCATCCAATCACAGCCAAGACCCTTAAAGGTAACATGTACTGCTTTGAAAAGCTGACTAATAAATAGATGGCGGGCGCAGTAGAAGCAGTGGTTGAAGTGTATTAAAAAAGTTTAGACCTCTATTAGTTAATGCACTGCAGAGGTCTGTGTCCAGGCAGCCACAGAATTAAATCCTGGTTGATGCAGTAGAGAATAGTGACTTGTGTATGTTTAGCACTACAAGATTGTAGTCTGACAGAAAGCACTGTGAATATGTAAGTCATTATTTTAAACTGGCAGTACATACAGTATAACATAGGCTGCTACAAAATGTGCAAAATAAAATTAAGATAAATGTTCTCCAAATAATATATTTTAGTATTACCCAGACTGTACATAGTGCATTTTTTCCACTCATATAAAATAAATATGTGTCATCAAGAAGCTTCAAGTGATTCCATCAGTTAAAGTCAGTACCGGCTTCTAAGCGCCATTCACATTTGCAAATTAACCAGCTATGCGCATTTACATTTTTTCAGGGAAACAGGCCCCCTGGAAAGAAGGCTTGTTCAGCTGTCTGCCACTCCGTCGATTTCACAGCACAGGAGACTTTGTGCCATAAATTTCACCTGAAGCACTTCAACTTGGGGAATTAATCGTCACGGCACGGGTGTCTTTTCACATAAAGTTTGGGAATCTTTTTTCTTAAATTAAAAAAATGATGGGCAGTCATGGCCCTCAGAACCCGCCCACTTCACCACTGAGTTCAGGTTTGTTAAGATTCAGCCTATGGCAACTGCCTGCCTTTGGTATACCCACTCCACTAACTACCACCTCTTGTATTTACGGTACTACACTTCGACAATGACGTGTTAATCCAAATTTGAATAATGCCGACTGTGGTGCTCACCCGCTAAGAAGACACATTTGCAAGCATCGAAAGTTAGACACAGCAGCACTGATGTATATGTCGCAATATTGTTGCTGTTGTTACCTTTACAGAGTTTAGTCTGGTCATTTTTCTGCTGTTGACCCCTTACAGTAACTAAACGTACGCTCTTATGACCCACTACGACATAAGCTAATGGACATGTGACATGGCTAAGAAGTGGGTAAATCCACAGAATCTGTCACCAAGGGACAAAGCGCTATGTGCGACAGTGAAGAGAGAAAAAATAAGAGTGCTCAGTTTCCTCCATCTGTTCACCCAATGCAGCCTGAACTTTTATATCTTCGTACAAAAAGCTGGCAACTTACGTCACACTTAGCGCTCTGCGCTGTACAATTTACTCACTAATGTAATTGTTAAGCATATTTAATACTGCAAGATATAACCACATTTTTAATGTGTTTAAATATGTCAAGAGTATGCCTTCCCAGTTGCATTATAGACTTGTTTTCTCAAATGTGCTTAAAAATGCACCATTTGCTGGATGGTAATGATAATGTGTCACTGGCCTTGAGATAATGATAGGTTTAACTATGTATTGAAATAATTAACTGTGTGCGCTTGTACATCCGTTTCCGTTTAGCAAGCTTTATTTGACGATTGTCGTAAAAGCATATAATACATATAAAAACATCCCAAGCATTGGATAAATATTATTAAAAATTACAAGTTCATGGAAGTGATTAATAATACAACCCTAAAAAGGTACTAAAACAGATTTCACATGCATAGGATTTTTCCCCCCAGAAATTAAAATTAAACTGTGATCAGTTTGTTTCTGATTGTCCAGCCCCCAGCCTAGAAATTTGGCCGCAGCTATGCACACAGTCAAATTTGTACTAGTGTGTAATATTCTAACTGCTACCACTTCACTCCTGGTGCCCAAAAGCCTACACATGGGGCGTAACCAAATTCGCCGAGGGGCCGCGTACACAGGGCATTCGAACCGCAGGTGGATAATGCTTTCCGAGGAGGCCGGGCATGCGGGGCAAGCTACCTTACCCCCACTATTCCACCTGTTGGCGAACGCCCTGATCGGCAGGCTCCCAACTCTCATTTGAAAAAAGAGCTTACGGTCTAAAGGCTTAGTGATAACGTCCCAGAAGGGTTCAAAGCTTGGCCTGTCTTTAAAATCCAAGAACATGCCAGACAAAGAAAGGGGAGCAATGTTCCTGAATGATTTAGAGTACACCGACTTCCAGTATAAGTCTTTAAGGACTTTCGTTGGGGGAAACCTAGCGTTTGTCGGGTCCTCCCGCAACTCCCCGAGACCTTATTCTCTTAATACCCCCCCGAATGTTAGCTAACCATTTAATTTTTTGAGAGGAGTCGCTTCTTATTACATCCATCAACCTCCTAGAATATATTTCTAACTCGGGAGTAGTCCAAATCCGCCTCCAATATAGGACTGGACGCAAAGAAGCGATTACGGCTATAGGAGACAGCCCCAAATCTAAAAATAGGGGGCTTAGGGGGGTACTCTGGGGCAATTTTAATATATTCCTGAGAAAACGATTTTCTGAGGCTGTCATACCCCGTAGATTCTCGGACCCCCAGATTTCCACTTCATATAATGTGGAGCTAACCACTTTGCCATTATATATTGATAAAACAGGGGATATCGGCTTGGTGAGGGACCTTGTGTGTTCTAGATTCAGAGCGCCTGTAAGCTGACGATGTTTCAAAGTGGCCAGTTCGATCTGCTGATTCCAAGATAGATCGTGCTGGATACAAACCCCCAGATAACTAAAGGCCTGAACCTTCTCAAGGGGTAATTTGTTCACGCAAACAGTACCCTTAAAAGTTTTTGGAGCATTAAAAGACATAAATTTAGATTTACAAAAAACACAGTTGATGGACAGAATGTAGAACAATGCCATACATTCATCCCAGTACAAGGATCTGGGCCTAAATCCATCGTTTTTTGCACTCCACACCACCCTGGGTTAGACACTGGCTATATGCAAATCAGCTCTGACCCTGTGCCTCATGGGAACAGTCCAGTCTGAACTACCAGGCCATGTCTTTCCCAGACCGGAATCAAGCATCCAAGGACCGGTTTCTGGCTACCAGCCTTCATCAGCCTGGATAGCTTGACTCCAGTGGTGTGGAGAGCCTGGGACTCACGTCTGAGCATACCCAGCCCACTCAGGGTGAAAATTGCAAAAAACACAGTTGATGGAGAGAATGTAGAACAATGTCATACATTCATCCCAGTACAAGGATCTGGGCCTAAATCCATCATTTGTTTGCACTCCACACCACCCTGGGTTAGACACTGGCTATATGCAAATCAGCTCTGACCCTGTGACTCATGGGAACAGTCCAGTCCAAACTACCAGGCCATGTCTTTCCCAGACCGGAATCAAGCATCCAAGGACCGGTTTCTGGCTATCAGCCTTCATCAGCCTGGATAGCTTGACTCCAGTGGTGTGGAGAGCCTGGGACTCACGTCTGAGCATACCCAGCCCACTCGGGGTGAAAATTGCAAAAAACACAGTTGATGGACAGAATGTAGAACAATGTCATACATGCATCCCAGTACAAGGATCTGGGCCTAAATCCATCGTTTTTTTGCACTCCACAAAAAACTGTGTTTTTTGCAATACATTTAGATTTAAGCACATTCACTTCCAATCCTCGGGAGGTGCAGAAGTTTTCAAAAATCAGCAAGGCCTTCTGCAGCCCACTCGGGGTTTTTGCTACTAAAAGACAATCGTCGGCAAACATTAAAATAGGAACTTTCGCCCCAGCAAGAATAGGTGCATCAACATTGGAGTCTATTAACATCTTAGCCACATCGTTAATGTACATTGAGAATAAAGTTGGCGCCAAGACGCAGCCTTGGCGCACTCCGGTTTCAACAGGAAACTGGGTAGTGACATTACCAGGGCTACCCCACCGAATCTGAGCAAAGTTGTGCTCATGAAGTTTTTTGATTAATGAGAGGAGGGACCGAGGCAGGCCCATGTTATAGAGAACACTCCACAGAATTGGACGGGTGACCAAATCAAATGCCGCTCTAAGATCTATAAATGCAGCATATAGGCTGTCACGTCCGATTACCACCGTCTTCCAGTAAAGCATGGCAAAATGCAAAACCTGGTCGATCGTGCTAATTGAAGTTCTAAAGCCTGCCTGCAAGTGGGATAAGATATTCCCTTCCCGTTCTCACACCAATACTTTATTAAGGATCAGCCTGCCAAAAATGTTTTGGGTGTATCGATCAGGCTGATTGGTCTGAAGTTTCCTGGTAGGGATTTGTCCCCTTTCTTGAAAACAGGTATGATTTCGGCCCCGGTCCAGGAATGTGGGATGGGTGCTCCCTTTGCAACCACGTTTGCCAGAAGAAGTATGTAGCTTGCCCAGGAGTCTTTGCCTGCAGGAATAAATCCGCAGGTATGCCGTCAATCCCTGGCGCTCTACCAGGGACCACCAGTTCCAAGGCATGCTGCACATCCCTTAAGGAAAATGGGTCTTCTTAAAAAGGTGCAAAGGGTACCTCCGAGGGTTGATTAATGGCCTGACCCTTTGCATATTGAGGTGCAAAGTAAGAAACCCACTTTTCTTGAGGGACCCAATTCTGCGGCTTGTCCGGGTTACCATCAGTACCCCATTTATAAACACTCCAAAATCTTCTTGAGTCTTTTTGGGATACTGCCTATTTTAGGTCTTGCCATCTCTGCTCGTCCCAGTCGCGTTTGGATTTGGCGATTGTACCTTTATGAGCAGCCCTGGCCAGACGGATATTCTGGCTTGCTCCACTTTTTATAGCTATACCCAGATCCAAACGAGCCCGCCTACATTCCCCAGTGTACCAACAAGGTGGCTGAGGGGCCCGGGATCCGTTTTGTTTGCCAGACCTAACAAATATATTCCTTAATTCTCCAAAAAAGGCCTCATGGATCCTTGTGCCCATTACCAGTGTTGAGGTCAATGGGTCCTCTTTAGATAGTACATCCAATTCATTTGTTGCTTGTGATAACTTGCTAATTATAAAATCAATATTTGCTTTGCTATTCGAGACTTTGGACCATCTGACATGTTGCATGTTATTTGTAATGACAATGTCGATGGGAGGGCTATCCCCTGACTCCCCTCCAGAGGCATCTGGTGATTTCCAGTAGGTAAGTAACAAACATACGGGGTTGTGATCACTCTCAGCCCTGTTGATAATTGTCATGTCCTGGAGGTACCTCCATAGACATAGGTTAATCATGATGTAATCGATTCTACTCTCCCTGGATCCATTCTTATATGTATTAGCTCCGGACTTGTCACCAGTGGTCCTACCATTAGTAGATCTCAGACCTTTATTGAGACAGAATGAATTAAGTTGGATTACTAATTCTGTCCACCTTTTAATAGGGTCTAGATCAAGTTTGGGTACACCCCACTCCCTGTCTTCCTCATCTGCAATATTCCAATTGTTACTCAAAAGAGGTTCAAAAGTTACGTTAAAATCTCCCCCTACAATTATGTTAGGAAGGAGAGGGTGAGATTCTATCAATTCTTCCAGGAGTACTAATACTTCAGATTTCTTTCCCCCTGTACTACGGCCGTACACATTATAGATGTGAATAGGCTCTTGTTTAGCGAATTCGAGCCGCAAGCCTGTAAGTCCCTGTGGTTGGAGAATAAGGGCTTGATTACCACGTCAAGATCCTGCCTAATCCATATCGTCAGGCCATCAGATGGGCGGCCTCTACCCCCCTTTTCAGCTAGAATGCTATAATTTAGATACCCTGGGGAGTGGAATGGTTCCAATAGCCAGGTTTCCTGAAACAGGCATATTTCATACTGGCTGATAAGGGACGTCCATTCGGGAGAATCCACCTTGGTTTTCAAACCTGCTATGTTCCACGAAAGAAGTGTTCCAGGTTTACCAGAAGCGGGGGCAGAATAAACACTTTGGGCTGTATCTGGAACACTCGCTAACACAGCATTTAAGGACAACGTAGAAGGCGTCAGGGGTGACACTAAGAGAGTGTCACCCGTAAAGCTAGTGTTGCCCAGAGGTGAACCTTCTCCATTAGTTACTGGTGAACAACCTTTACAACGGAACTTTTACCACGCAGTGCCTTTACGACGCAACTTTTACAACGCAAACCATTACAATGCATTGCACTGGGGGGCGCTCTAGGATAGGGAATAGGTTTAATGTACTATCCAACACCTTCCCTACTATCCACGGGGACTGGAGTTGGAATAGTAAATTAAACTATTCACTATCCAGCGCCCAAAAGCATTATGCGTTGTAAAGGTATTCATTGTAAATACCGCATTGTAAAGGCATGCGATGTAAAACCATGCGTTGTAATGTTATACATCCTTAGTTACTACTCGTGGGGCTTTTGCCAGTAGTCAGTCATTACTATCCAAACTAGAGCTTACCAGAGGAATACCCTCAGCTGAATTCCCACGTTTCGTCAGCCAGTTCTGGGGGGGGGGGGGTTGATCTCAGTTGAATCCTAGAGTGATTCGGAGAGCAAGTTCTAAATTCCAGATTGACTAGGTCTCCAGCTATCTTAGGATTTTTGAGAAGTAATTCAATGCAATCATATGAATCTCCCTGATGAGTAAGTCTCTCAGCATGGAGAATGTCCTCCCTGATACTAGACCTACACCCCCTAACATGCCTGATCCAATGAATCGATTTGTTGATTAGGGATTCTGTTGTTTCATAGTCCCTGTCGTGGCTCAGCTTCGGGGCATTGGCCATGTACACTAATGGAAGTTTGGGTTGATTGGAATCAAACTGGGGAACAGACTTAGTATAAGGGGCATGGTTTCCAACCCCCTTATTAGCTATTTTTTCCTGTACAGATGGTCTTGCCCCAATGAGGGGCTTTCCCCCCCACACTCCCTGGACGGAATGGTACTCACTGCACTGCTTTGGGAAGAATGCCGGGCTTGGGACCCCTCCCTGGCCATCTCACTAGACATGAGGTTTGTAGATAGAGAGGTACCCAACGAGGACAAAGGGGTAGATATGGGCTTAATGCAACCCCCCACCCTTGTGTTATTTTGACCTGAGGGTTTTGGTACTGCAGGGCAGGTTGGACAGTGGCCTAAATCCACCCTTGAATTATTAACTACAGCGGATTAATGATCTATTTTGGTTTGCATACCTTCTACTAGGTCACATAAATGCTTTATAGCTACAACCAGGGGATTATCATTTGACCCTGCTAGCTGTAAGGCCTCAAGGACTCCTAGCACAATTGGGGTACCTTCCCCTCGAGGAGGGACTGACACCGAAGTGTCAGAAGGACCGATCTCAGAGTCTCAGTGTTCTATTTGGGCCAAAACAGAAAATCTGTTACTACAGGGCAAGGCAACAATATCATCAATGTTCTGAGTGGGAGCAATAGGAGGTTGAGCCTGATCTAAGTTGGGTTCCCCCCCATCTGGGCTCCCAGATTTTGCCCCACTTGGTACCTTAAGCTTAGTTAGAAACATTTCAGGAATGACCGTAGCCCCCTTCTTTTGCCTTTTCCCTTCATTAAGACACATATTAGTGCCACCCTCAGTTGCCTTCTCCCCTGGGTTAGGGACATCAGTCAATAGGAGTTCACAATCTCGCACCAGTCCATCGATTCGGTCCATTACACAGTTTCCGCCCGCATGTAGCAAGCGCTTTCTGGTGGGCTTATCCTTAGTTCTTTTAGCTTTTTTTCCTCCCTTCGCAACCACACCTACAGTCTCATTGGCATCCTCAGTAGCTTTCCATTTCCTCATAGTTGTGATTGAACAAACCAGGAGGTAGGTAAATGATGACAAATAGGGTTTACCTTCAGTTGGCAATGTAGAAAGGGGGGGGCCCAGCCCAGCCTCGTCCTGCCCCGGACTGCCACAGACTGTCCTGCCCTTGTCCCGGGCTTCTCCCGGGCGCGTCCCCGCACGCGTCCCGCTCAGCGGACCCTTAGCTCTGTAAGAACGGTCCGGTGGGAGGGTGGGCGGGTCTCGCGCACAGGTGTGGTATGCACGGACTCCTGGTAGTTGGAGTCCCGTGCTCGCGTGCTCCTGACCCCGCAGCCACCAGCAGACAGCAGTTTGCACTTTCCAGTGCGTGCTCCCGATGTCCCGATGTGCTCCCGATGTCAGCAGCCCACATCAATGTATGTGATATCATGTGCTTGTTTAATAAAAAAGAATGTTGTTTAAAGTGCACCATTAGGCATTTTTTAAATAACAATTTTCTAAGAAGGAGAACCCCTCACACCATCCCCAAGCCTACTTTCTGTAGGCCGGGCTCCCTTACTTGTGGCATAATAATCATTCCCAATTTTTACGTCTCACTACTTTGAAATGTCATCAGCCGCCACTAATTTTAATATATTATTATTATTATTATTATTACTTTATTTCGGCCTTTTTGGCCATAAAAGTCACATACATACATATAAAATCAAACATTAGTTCATCTTTACATTTCATTTTTACATGGAAGATCACACATTATATTTCATTAAAAAATTTTATCACAATGCGAGGGTTAAGAAAACATGTACAATTTCCAACTTAAAGACAATGTCCCTGTTTTTTTCTAATTATGTAAACAGAATATAGAAATTTACTCATACTAAATACAACAAACTGATTTGAATTACTTTTCATGATCCTAAAAGCTATTGAACAGGACCTAGTCCCTAGAAGGTTACACATTGGTTTCAACCATTTCTTTCTCGGCTTCGTATATGCACTACAAACAAAAAGCATATGTAGCTCATTCTCGGGACAGTTAATGGAGCACATGGGGCAGCACTTGGTTTTAGCAGTCAAGGCTCCTAATCTTTTTTGTGCCCATCTTTCAGTGTTGTAATTCAGCATGAGTATCCCGTATCTAAACTTTAGGAAGAGAGTTTTTGCAATGGGTGGCTCTATCTCGTCCAGGAATGGCTCGAAACAAAGCTCGTCCTTAAATAATAAAAAAGCCTGGACTGCTGAACCAACACTAACTCCAACTACTAGCTCCCTGCTAATGTGGGTATATTTTAATATATGCATTTCTGATATGTGCTTACGTGGCATTGATATTGAGTACAACATCCGTGATCATTTAAATATTTTGTTTAAGTCCTTGACCTCTAGTCTATCACATTGTTTTCATGCTAAACGTTTTCAGAGTTCAAAGCAGCCAATAAGTAAATGACTGAGATTAAACCCCACCTTGACACACATACAATGTTAGTTCCATAGAAAACCATTGTTCTAAGTATGATATACCTTCCTGGTTCATAGGGCTACCAGGTCATCACCCTGTCTTTGAAGAGATAGACTATTATTGGAAGCTAAAAATTTAGCATTAGGTCCATGGATAATTTAGTAAAAACAAATTGTGAATTTGCAACATGACACTTGTGGCAAATGTTACTATTATATTAGTCTTTTTTGGGAGCTAACATTATACCAAATGTATTGCCTCTGGGGCTGTTTTAAGAAAATGTCGCCTTTAGCATAAAGTGCACTGGCTGCTGACTGGCCTATGAGAGTTGTAGCTTCATTTTACGACAGGGGTGGAATACTCCACTGCTGTAGAACACTTCTTGAAAAGGGGATGTTCTCTCAATTGCACACAGCATCCCCTCCACCCAAATGGCGGCCTCCCCTTAGCCTGTATGCTTGCCCACTTTACAAAAGCATGTTCATGGCAAAAAGCCTCTAATTGTCTGCCACCAAAAAGGTATTGGATGCTGAACCTGCCCCGGAGGACCCTTGGGGAGTATACATTAAGGTGTAGAGTACCCTCATGGTTCCTCAAAAAGAGAGGCAACCATGCATTTCACCCTGCACAGAGATGGGCTCTTCCAAATACTGATTATTGACAGGCTCTGGGCATGCACAACTTGCATCTCCACCCTTATCAGTCGAAGCTTGTGGGAGTCTCTCAAGAGATTCAGGGATACCAACAGCATCACACAATCAGCCCACCTCATCTGTGCTCCCCTGAGCAACCTGTCACAACGTCTATGTGCAACTTGCACCGTTAACAGCGAGATTTTTTCAATAATTAGTGGCTTGGTACCGGTGCACGCGCCCATTAGGATGGCGGGCGGATCGCCCCCGCCAGGCTGGCGGAAGCCCCCGCCGGCCTGGCGGGGGCGATCCGCCCACCATCCTTGCTGCAATGGCCTCCCGCCATATTAACATGGCTGGGGGGTCCGCGGCGGACGGAAAGACCGTCTGCCACTTTTCCGCCCCGGTCGCATTGCGACCGGGGCGGCCAGCCAGCCATATCAGGATGGGCATTTTGTAATGCCTTTCCGTGACGGCAATGCCGCCACGGAACGGCATGCGGTCTTTACTTTGCGGGCCCGTTGCAGGCCCCCATGGTGAAGGCGAGGTGTGGGGTGCACATGGGGGGTACCTGTGGTACCCTTTGCACACACAATGTGGCAGGCACGGCGCGGTGCCTGCCGCTTTGGGTATGCAAATGCAAAACATGCATTTTTAACATTGCGGCGGGAGCTGGTGTAAAAACCGCCCGACGCAATGTTAAACATGCATGATGCGCCCGCCACTGTGGTGGGCGCATCCTAATACCCCCCACGGGACCCCGCCCTTAGGGCGGTCCCATCCCCCGATGGGATGGCGGGCAGACTAAGTCCGCCCATCATCTTAATGACCCCCATAATGTTTACACTCCGGCACCACAGACCTACTTTGCCTATACACGTCATGAAAATGGTGCCACCCTTCCTGTAGGCCTGGCCTGTCCTTAGACATTTTACTAGAACTCACAGCAAACCATACAGGCTGCAGTCACCTCAAAGTCCATACCGCATTTTTAAAGAGGACACGTGCTAGTCACTGATTAAAATGGCTTCTGATTTAGAGAGCGTTGAATGCAGGTTTTTCATCATTCCCCAGTTACTAAAACCCAAGCCACTTGCCACACAGGCAACTAAGTGATCCATAAACGCGTGCATTCTTCCTCATTAGGGAAAGCACTCTCCCCACACCTTTCTTATGCTCTCGGTGTCATAACACTAAGCAGCACAATTCCAATGAAGATCAAAAACAGCACTTCTCTCGTCACTTAAAAGGCACAAGATGGTGTCGCTGGTACACAGGAGCACAGCGTGAATTCCTCTCAGATCCGCTTGAGAGAACGGCTGCAAGTTGCAGTCAGTACCATCCACACTAAGGTGAGAGCGGGTGGGCTCTTTTCTTTCGGCGAGACCACCCTAAAACCGTAAAATAAAAAATATACCGGCGGTCAGCCAACAAGATCATAAATACTTGAAATACTAAAAAAGAAAAAAAAAAAGCTGACACGAGCCCGGGATGACCGAAATTCGTCGACATTGAGATTTTTTGCCCGCCTTATCCATTTCCCGGAATTATTCTCGGCAGTTTAAGCAAGCCGTGCGGCTCACTGGGTGCTTCCAAATCTACCTCGGGGTACATTTCCAATAGGGAGCTGGCCCCGTCTCTTGAATTCTCAACTACCAGCGTCCCAGCGCCTCCTGCCCGCGTGGCGCCGAGACCCCGCCGAGAAATCAGCATGCAGCCCGGAAAAACATCCCTTCCTCCGGAATAAAAATTAATATTACTTGTCATATTTCGTGTCTGAGCTCTTTTCATGCTTTATCCTCTGGTAATGAGGGCTAAATTACCAATATTAGTAGATTTTCATGGCTAGCACAGAAAGGGCTGTTACCAGAATAAATGTTTGCCTTGCTTCTGTTGGGCTCGGGCGCTGCTAATGCAGCTTTGCTAATTATTTCTAAATAGGCAATAACCGCGTCCCCCAGTGCTGGGTAGCGGATTGGCCACGTACCTGCTATTTCCCTTATTTACATGTTTTACAACTTTATCAACTGCACTAATTACACTCTGAGCACTGTTTAAAATTTTCTGTTAATAGAGATACAATGATGCACCAGAGGATGTGTATTTATGCCATAATTACGCCTCTGTTCCTGCGATGCAGTCTCCAATTAGCTGTCGACGGTGGCACAAGCAGCTGCCTGGTATTCTAAAGCAGTGAAACATCTGCACGGCGGATGATACGCTCACGTGGGTTTTTTTAAAGCCTGGAAATGTACACCCCAGGGAGGGTGGACAAATAGGAGCCTGTCGTGTGCCGGGATGATTAAAAAGCCTCACCATGGCAACAAAGGCGCAGCCGTGTCACGGAGCGAGGGGTGCATGCATAGACGAAGGTGCTAAAGCCATTGGTCATTTTTGAAGCTTTTAATGCTCTCCGTGCCCCGATTGAATGTGATGCCAAGCAGAGCAGCAGCAGACACAACTCGCAGCTCGCCTGTGACTGAGTGCTCGAAAATTACTAGTGCCCCTGGTAGCTATGTGTCAGCACCTTCACGCACAGACACACACAAGGTATCAAAAACATGGTGAAGGATGGAGTGCTTGATTTAATCTCAGCACTGACAGTCAATTGAGGCCTCATCCCAATCCATCATGTTTTGCCCACCATGCCAACTCAGTTTGGAACCAGCCCAGTGCTTTAAATGGAAAAAAATAAGTGCAGGTACTCACATGAGATGTGGATAAGGGGACGGGGTTAGAGGGCGGGGCTACATGGGCGGGGCTACGGGCAGTGTTAAGGGACGGTGCCAGAGGCAAACATTCAATTTGTTTGAGGTGTAATTGGTCTACAGATATGCACACTGCAGACAGCACGCATACAAGAAGAACATACACAGGGACATAGAAGCACTTGCACGCAGACAAGGTATTTAGTTCATGTGTTTTCGATCGCATATTCTGATGTCCACATTACAACAGCTTGATTCCCCGACCCTTCCCCCTCCCGCCATCTCCCACCCCCATAGCTGTGCTACAGCATCATCATCACCACCTATCTCCTCGATCTGGCTCTAATCAAGTGCTGCCTTACTTTGCTGTCCAGCAGGAAGCCTACTCTTAGTTTTGAGTCAGGAGATGTGCCTCTTAGCAGGCATTCTCGCACACCTACAGTGCAATTGTCTCCACGCCCTGCCTGCTCTGATTCAATACATATGGACGTTGCTCAATTAGCAGATTGTAAAAGATAAGCACTCGAGTGCTTCACGAAAACAGACCGACTCCTGAGCCGTGTCACGCTTCTTTCTTTTCAAGCTAGATTGCACGGAGTTGGCTTGCTGCCCCATGAGTACCGGTACTCTCTTTGAGACAAGAAAAAGTTCCGGTACTCAGAGGCAGAACATTTAGAAGTGCCGGTACTCAGTACCGGTGAGTACCGGCCCATTTACAGCACTGAACCAGCCATGTATAAACCAGTCCTGCTCCATGGGAAACAGCCCACCCCGAACTGCCAGAACGTGTCCTCCCTGAACCAGAACATATGCAATCCAGGGCTGCGTTCACCCTTATTATGGTCAGTCAGGCATAGCTTAGTCCCAGTGGCCCAGTGAGCACAGGACCGTTGTCTGGGCACACCCATCACACTTAGGGCATCAAAAACAAGGTGACGGATGGAGTGCTTGAATTAATCTCACCTGCACACAAGACAGTCATACTTTTTGTGTGAAGATGCCCTACACAAGATAGACAGCAGTAGCGTACTTTATGCTTGCTTTATGTCCCTGCTTTAGTCACTTCCTGTCAGAGTTGGAGAGGTGTGGCTCACGGATGTACGACATTACAACGCATGCTTTTACATCGCATGCTTTTACAACGCGAGTTTTACAACGCATACCATTACAACGCATAGTGCTTTGGGGCGCTGGATAGTGATTTATTTAATTTACTATTCCAACTCCAGTCCCCGTGGATAGTAGGGAAGGTGATGGATAGTAAATTAAATATATTCCCTATCCTAGAGCGCCCCCCAGCGCAATGCGTTGTAATGGTTTGCGTTGTAAAAGCTGCGATGTAAAAGCACTGCGTGGTAAAAGTTGCGTTGTAAGTGATGTTCCCCGTGGCTCACTGGTTAGAGGCGGCAGACCTGTAAGCAGAGAACGGCCCGGGTCCAGGGTTCAAGTCCCGACGCGGCAGGGTCTTTGACCAGGGTCAACGGATTCGATAATTCTCGCCTCAGTGCCTACTCTAACCAGGGAACACACTCGGTAACTCTGGGCATTAAGCTTGCCTCATCTCTACAACGGCCCCCCACAGACGCCGGGGATGCCTGGTTTCACCCTGGAGATACCCAGAAAGGGAGCATCTCACAGGGAAAGCCAGGACGGGTTCCCCAGCGGTCTACAGCGCCAGGACACTCGGGTAGAGTAACAGTGCACTTTACAAGTATCTCACATTTACATTTACAATACATGTATTGTATATTAACGTTTATATGTACCAGTATATATTTCAGAGCCCCACTGTCTAAGTGTTTTTATTGAATACATTTTGTACGCATTTCTAGATATTCTTTATATGGGCCTTTATTATTTTTCACTTTTTTGTGTATGAGTAGATGATTGTTGATTCTAATAATTGTTTATTGTTAATATCTGTTTGTGTATATTGTAATTCTTCACATTCCTTGAACCTTTGTTAGGATAAAATATCAATTGCCCCTGGTTCAGGTGCATAGGGCTGCCCCTGTGGTGGTTAAATAATCACATTGTTACAAGTCATAATTTATTGCCTATGGTTGCTGGGAATCAGAACTCGAGTCGGGGGTTCACGCGGGTGAACGGCGTCCTCACACTCTTTTCACAGGGTGGACGCTACCCCCCCTGCCAAGAAGCTGGGCCCCACAGAAATAAGCTGAACGTGTCCCTGTGTAATTTTCAGACACCGGGACACGTTGAGCAAGTGACGTCATAAGGCAATTTGCATATGGTCAGTCCCCCTACTTCTTTTTATAGGACTTGTGTTCTGCTGGGAATGTTTCCAAGTTTTTGTAATAAAAGTTATGGACATCCTTTTAGAACCAACTTCTAGGTGATCAGTTGAAAATGAACCCAGTTGTGGCACGGGGGCAGGTTCGGACATTGGTCCATATTTATACAGCAACAAGTGACACAGGAACTCCTACTGGTTGAACCTAACATTGGCCAGTTAGTTCCAAAATGTGCCGGAAGCCAAGTGGGATTTTATTTACAGGATGTCTGCCATTGCATATCCAAAATCATACATGCTTCTAATTAGATCCTCGTTCATAGCATTTATTATTGAACTGGAGCTTCCTCGAGGGAGTTTGTGAATCAGTGTGAAAGAGGAACCAGGAAGTCTGTCTTGTAGGCATCATTTAAACGTAGCCTGGTTTCATGATACATTTTTGTGTGTGTGCATTTTGCATACTATTTGGCCACTTCCACACACCGCGGCAATCCAGAGAAACCTTAATCCCATCTTTCTTGGGTGGTGCCATGTAATGGAGACACCATGTGCCCTGTTCAGATAGGGGAGAGGAGAGAGCACATTGTACAAAGAAGTAGGCTTTCACGTGAGATAATATTTTAATGGTTCTTTCACAGGGCACAGGTTGCTCTTCATTGGCTGTATCCTTTCAATGTTATTCTACAAGCTTTCATAGTAAATTACAAAGGTCACACGTTTTTCCTCCTACAAGTTTTCCCACTCATTTTCATAAATAGAAACCACAAAATACATACCATATTACTGGAAAGGCTCAATGTAGATCTCATGCAAAATCCTTCTTCCCATAATGCATGAAACTTTAAAGTCAGGAGATTTCTGCACCTTACAATGCTAACCATAGCAAGCTATTATACTGTTGTTTTGATACTTTTTAGTACTAAAGTGTAGTAGATAGACGTTTCTATTACTTTTTATCATTTTAGGGCTACAGTACAGCCTTACAAACTTGAGAAACAACAATTTATTATATGATAAAAACACTTCATAGAAGAAAATACGGAATCGATTGATATTCGGAAGACCAATACATGGAGGAAGTAGGAGGCATCCTAATCCACTCATTGCCTTGTTTCTCGTAAGTCATAATCCCTTTTTATACACAATTGTAACAACTAGCACCTTACTCTTTGTACAGTGCATCAGTGCATATTTGGCCCTGATGGCAGTAAAGGACTCTAATCCTCAGCTGTCCCCTTTGTGCCCCAAATACCTCCGTTTCCACACTGAAAATTAGACATAGTGTGCGAATGTGTTTCTTACCACAAAAAAGGCACACGTTGCCTTTTTTTCCCAAGCATTTTCCCTGATACACATTGCCACGTTTTCCTATTCAGCTTTCGGGATGAGGCCGGGAAGAACGCGTTAATGGAAATAAGGCCTGGGACCTGGTTAATCTTCCTTAACGGCTGCTCCTCCGGGGTAGGCTTCTGTCTTCGTTGGCCTCCACCTGCAATATTAGACCACACGCTTTCATTAGCAAGGTAAATGCGTCGCACGCGCATTCACATAAACACGTCAATTAGCCAAGTCCAAAATGGAGATTCTACAACAGTGTTTGTAAACAATGCCCTTGTGCATAAACACAGGCGGCACAGGGAAGAGCGGCATACTGTTAAGTACGAGGCGGAGGCGGAGGGAACAAACAAACAGCCATAAATATTCCTCAGATGTATGCTAATGATGCAATATGAATAGTAATGCTGACAATGGAAATCCTCTATTCCAGTTAGAGGTTGTCATTGCTAATAGAACACACCATCTTGCTTATTCTGCCTGGGAAGGCTGTTTCATTTTCTTTGGTCACTTTTTTGGGGCTGCACGCGCCCCTGCTGCGTGTAATATTACGTGCTCCCTCCCCTATTCGGTAAAATTGGGTTGGTCCAAAGAACAGGGGCCTGGTGAGCTTCGCACATCTCTAAAGGCGGCTGCCCACATGCTAACGTTAAACAAAAGGACCGGAGACTGCGAGGAAAGGATGCGGGTCAGAGGCTGAATTGTTTTCAAGCCTCGGGCGCCTCCTGAAACCGCTGCCATGAAGGAGCTTTCATGTGGAAATGTTGCGTCTCTTTTCTTTTCAAAACGATGGTGCAATATCGCTCTAAACGTGAACTTTTGCACAGTGGCAAGAGGGCAGACATTGAGATGATTTAACTCTGCTTCGTATGAAAGGCTTTACACGCACGTTTTCCGTCGACAAAAGAATTCAGGCCAAAGTGGCCGTCTTGCAGGTGGCACCTTTGTATGTGTTCATTGCCCACTGATGCAGGAGTCGCTTCTGGATACTGTTTTGATGTTATTTATCTAAGGTTGGGGAATACCAAATTGCATGTTCACCAAAACAACTCCAGGCGATGAGAAGAATTAATTTGTGGACGTTAGTAAGACTGATTGGGGGCAACAGCACACGACCTCCCTTGGCGACAGTCCCATGCCCCCAGCAACTGATTGGAGTCTGGAGCACTCATCAAGAGAAGTCAACAGTACTAAAGAAGGTCCTAAATGTTACATCAACACAGTATGAATTACATATACCACAACTATCTTAAAAAGGACAGGTTCTCTTATTAAAAAAAATGAGGAACATTATGAAGTTATAGACTTACGTCTATACTTGCTCTTACGTTTTGCATAGTATCAGTTACTTTTTTGCGATTTGAAAATAGGCAGTTGTAAACGTGGTCTACCACTCTGGGATGAATTAGCTGCCATGATTTGGAAATGTGCCCCCAGAAGGTTATGCCCTCGCATTAGTGTCGATTTCTGAAATTAAGAACTTCACAAAAGTTTCCAAAAGTACCCTTGAAAACCTTCAACAGTTGCAGGTTTGTATAACTACCCCTCGAAAACTTTTGTTATGTAGGACTGGTCATTATTCGGAACATTTTCTGCCAGCACTGTTGTACATGGCATACAGTTTTCGGATTATTGCAATTCCACTTTATTTAAAAATCTTTCTTCACTAGTCAAGAAAATATTTTGCTCATGTGGTGAACTACCCATCCTCTACTCTTCCACCCTCATTTTGGTTTCTTTTGGGCAGCCTCACACTTGAAAGGAATTTACAACAGCTCTTGTCTGTATTACATCTACTCTTTTCAGAGTAGAATCGGATCAGCAACAAGTCTGTGAATAAACACAACCTGGTTGACTTTGTGGTGTTTCCAAACTTTCCTCTGGAAAAAGTTTTACTCAGGCATAAAGATACACCATCGTGCTGTAATACTGTGCACAGGTAAAATGATTTTGTACACCCTAAAGCTAAAAAAAAACAAATGCAACTGCTCAGACTCGAGAAGATATGATGCACCACGAAGAACCCCTCCAACAGAGACTCTTAAAAAGCAGTCCTCAGGAACTACCACCTGCGCCTCAGGGAAACCAAGAAAGCAGCCATCGATGCCATATCAACACTGCGACCAACATCTAAGCAACCAACCTCCTGCGAATATCAGCATTCGACCGCCTTGCACAGAATTTAAGGATATAGTTGTGCATTGTTCAAAATGTCAAGAACTTATTATAAAGGAAAATGATGACATAACCATCTTGGAAAAGGTAAAGGCACACCATTGTTGATTTTTTTCTTTATTCTTTTTTGTTGCAAAAGCACAAGGACATGTGCTAATGTTACAGTTGTTGAAGACGTTCGAAGTTCCTCAAGTGATGCAGAATCCGAAAGATACCACCAGTCAACTGTCTATGAAGTTTCAATAGTGGTTTTTGAAAAATGTCATTTTAAGCTAGGAGGAAATTATTTTCATGTTGCAGAAGCAAGAGATTCTTCTTTGTTAAATGTTCTCCTTTTTAACTGTTTTAAAACAGTAGAGGTTTTTTAATATGCAACAGTTTTGCATTTAATTGCAGTTTCTATACTTTTACTAAAAAGTGCATTTTCTTTGAATAAAAATAATTAACAAAAACTGGCTTTCCTTAAAGAGCAGTGTCACTGTTCTCATTATTGTATGGCTGTATCAGGGATTTAATAAGTGGGTGTGAAGGTGTTAGTGCATGTATTACTGTGTGTGTCTGGGTGTGTTAGTGTATGAATAAATGATGCATGGGTATTTCAGTGTATGTGACACTGTGCCCTTCTGTGTGCAAAAAACACATCAGTGTGTCCTCACCGTGTTACTGTCTCAGTACGTTTGTCCCTGGTGTGTTAGTCTATCTGTGTGTCTGAGACTGGGTATGTCACTGTTTAAATATGTGTGTGTAGATGTGTCAGTGTATCTCTTACTGCATGTGCGAATGTGTCATTGCAGCAAAAATTGTCTCTATGGATGCATCAGTCTATCAGTGAGCGTATACATCAGTATGACAGTGCATATGTCAGTGTGTGTTTGGGTCTCTCTGTGCCTGAAAGAGTATGTGTATGGGTGTGTTAGTTAATGTGTCAGTATCTGTTTGGGTGTGTCAGTGTATGTGTAATTATGTGTACCTGACTATTCAAGCCTATCAGTGAGTATGTTCATAGGGGTGTTAGTGTATGTATGACAGTGCGCTTAGCTGTGGTAGTGTATCCATAGGTGTGTACCTACTTGTCTAACTAAATGTGTAAGTATATGTTTGCATCTGTCAACTATATAACTGAGTGTATGACTGGATGTGTCAGTGTATGTATTAGATGTCTCTAGATGTCTCAGTGCATAAAAGAGTGTGTCAATGGGTGTGGCAGTGTATATGGCAGTGTATGTGTATGTCAGTTAGTGTAAGCATCAGTGTGTCTATGGGTGTGTCAGTGTCTACATCAGCGTGTCAATGGTTTTGTCAGTGTATGTATCAATGAGTCACGGGGTGTTTCAGTTTATGGATGACTGAATGCCTGAGTGACTCTGTCAATGCATGACTGTGTGCAGGGGTGTGTTAGTGTATCAATTTGTGTTTCCAAAAGGGCCTCAGTCTACATATGAGTGAGTTACTATGCGAGTCAATGAATGCATCATGACAGTCTGCATGAGTTTCTTAGTACATGAATCAGTCAATCCTAGGGTGTGTGAGGGTCTGCATGATTGAGTGTGTACATGTATTGCTGAACAGATTAGCATGTTTATGGGTGTGCCAGTGCACACATCAGTGAATCCTAGAATATTTCAGTATCTGCATGAGTGAGTTGATGAATATGTTACTGAATGGATCATTGTGTGCCTGGGTGTGCCAGTGAATTGTTCAGCCAGTACTTGGGTGTGTTAGAGTATGCATCAGTCCTTAACTGGGTGTGTCAGTGTATACATCACTGATTACCTGGAAAAGTGAAAGTTTTATATTTTCAGAATATACATTCAGAAAGTACTGTCAATACTACAAAGACAATGAGGGAAAGGAGGGAGAATCATGGAAAAGATAAAAAACAATACAGTAGATAGAGTTGAAAAATAGATGACAAAAGAGTGACAAGGAGACCAAATTATAAACAACTACAATTAACGTACTTAAGAAAACAATGAAACACCATTAATATGTACATATAACTAGTAAAACTGAACTGCTGTAACTCTCTCTCTCACTCTCTCTCTCTCTCTCTCTCTCTCTCTATCTATCTATCTCTCTCTCTATATATACATATATATATAGAGAGAGATAGTGTTTAGTGATTTATTTAGCTCACCACCACTCCACTAATGTATATATTAACGGAAAAAACCAAAGGTTTCACACATGTTATAGTTAGCAGGACATTTCACTTATACAAAACCATTGAAATTCCCCCGTTATAGTTAGTTCAGCTAACTATAACTCACGCACCCGCAATGCACTGCTGATGACATCACATATTACATCACTCATGACATGGTCAGTGACATCACTCATGACATCACTGATGACATCTCAAATGACATCACTGATGACATCACTGATGACATCATCCAGTGAATGTGTGTCTTTCTGAAAAATAAATATTTTTTATATATGTATATCTAATGGTCGATGGAAAAATAAATGGGTAAATAAGTGTCTAAATGGATGTTTTTTTGTAAAATTGATTGTATAACTGACTTATTAAGTGTATCTTAGTGAATGCATGTATTAGCGAGTAATGTTTCAATATGTAAATATATGTATCAGTGTCTCACTTTGTGTTTAAGTGGCTGCATGGGTTGGTGAGTAGCTACATGAGTGTCTATATGGGTTATTAGTTGGTTTTTTGAGTATCAGTATGAGTGTCTGTATGGTTTGGTGGGGGGTATTACTTAGCACACAGATGCATGAATGACTGACTCACTGTTTGTATGTGTTTTGAAGACAGCATGTGTGCAGGACTGTATGGGTGGATGAGTGTGTGTATGGGTGTTTTAGTGATGTGAATGACTGTCAATAGTATCTTTATGAGTAACTACATATGTTTTAAACTAGTATATGTGAGTATTGATGTATATAAGTGAGTATATGTGAGAGTGAGAGTTTGGAAGAGTTCCTGTATAAATAAGTATGTGTTTCTAAAAGTGATTGTTTAAAAGAGTAAGTATGTGTACGTTTCTGTAGAAGTAAGTGTAGTAGTGTGTGTATAGCTGTATATGCAAGTTAATGGATGTTTGATAGTTTATTTGCATGTGTGAGTATGTGTGTGAGTAACTCTATGGATGAGTATCGGTGTGTAACAGGATGTATAGTTGTATGAGTACATAAGATGAGTGAGTACATGTATGAGTGAATATATAGAACTGTTCGTGAATGAGTGGATGTGTATGTAGATGGTGGATTTACTGAATAGGTTGTTGTAACTGGTATTGGTATCTCCATTTTTTTGAAAATTTTATTTTTTATTTTTGAATGTATGCATCAAAGGTTAAATAACGGTAGGAGGAGGTCTGCCACTCTTTCACAAGGATGATGTGATCATTGATGTCATCAGTGTTGTCATGAGTAATGTCACTGACCATGTCATGAGTGATGTAATATGTGATGTCATCAGCAGTGCATTTCGGGCGCGCAAGTTATAGTTAGCTGAACTAAATATAACGGGGGAATATCAATGGTTTTGTATGAGTGAAATGTCCGGCTGACTAAAACATGTGTGAAACCTATGTTTTTTTCAGTGAATTTCTAAGGTTTTTTAAATGCTAAATCCTAACTGTAACGTGGCTGAAACCTATGGTTTTTTCAGGGAATTTCTAAGGTTTTTAAATGCTAATTCCTAGCTATAACGTGGCTGAAACCTATGGTTTTTTTAGTGAATTTCAAAGGTTTTGTAAATTATAATTTTTAAATGTATTAATTATTTTTTTATACTTATTTACTATATTGTTTTAAAGTATTTATTTTGATATTTTATTTTTTAAATTACATTTCATATTTTTAATATAAATTGAAATTTTTTTTTTAAAAATATTGAAATTGTAATATTTGTTTTTTTTATTGTATATATGTTTTAATGTATATATATTTTATATAGCAATCAATGATATCCTATGGAAGGAAATACAAGTTACTGGTAAGAACGGGTAAAATTACTTTTTAGGATCAGTAGTGGGTTGAAAGATGCAGCACTGAGGTCTCTCCTGAGAACAGGTGAGTAAATCGGAATTCGTAGTTCGGCTGATTTTAGAGGAATTTTTTAAAGTTCCAAAACTCCACACTTAGAAGAATTTCCAAGCGAAACCAGTCAATGTTAGCCTACGGAAGGAAATTCAAGTTACTGTAAGTATGGTTAGAATTACTTTTCAGAATTAGTAGTGGGCTGAAAGATGCAGCACTGAGGTCTCTCCTGATAACTAAGCCTGGGCGAAATCTGCGAAATCGCGGTCCGCGAAATCGTGCGAAAGAGAATTCGCGATCTGCATAATTCGCAAATTCATGCGAAATTGCGAATTTTTGTTTTTTTGCGTGTTCGCGGGGATTTTGCGTGTTCACGGGGCTTTTTGCGTGTTTGCGGGCCGCTTGCACGGCGAAGTTACCCATGCGGTCATGTATGGGCACAGCACCCTCTGGTTCATCACTGCCACCCTCTGGTTCATCACTGCCACCCTCTGGTTCATCACAGCACCCTCTGGTTCACCACTGACACCCTCTGGTTCACCACTGCCATCTGAAGCTGAACCCAGATAAAACCGAGTTGGTGCTCATTGGTGGCTCCCCCAGTCCCTGGAACTCTTCTTTCTGGCCCTCCACTCTTGGTTCCCCTCCGGTTCCCTCTTCCACGGTCAAGACTCTTGGCATAAAAATTAACAACCTGCTTACCCTCCACTCACAAATCAGTTCTGTCGTCTCTTCTTGCTTTCTGATGCTCCGCACTATTCGTTCTGTCTCCCGGTTTTTCTCCCCACTTGCACTCAAACTTATCATGTCTGCCTTGGTGATCTCCCGGCTAGACTATGCCAATGCCCTGTACAACGGCATCCCGGCATACAGCCTACGAAAACTCCAGCTCGTGCAGAACCAGGCAGCCCGGCTGGTGTATGGCCTCCCCCGTTTCCACCACTCTACACCACTGCTGAAGGCGCTGCACTGGTTGCCTGTTCAGCAACGGTCTCTCTTCAAGACTGGGTGCATGGTTTTCCAGGCACGGCAGGGAACGGCCCCGGCCTTTATTTCTTCCCTTTTAACAGATTATGTCCCCACTAGACAGCTTTGATCATCCTCTCAGTCCCTTTTACAGGTCCCTCGCTATACCAGGAAAAAATGGGGAGGTTCCAATTTCTCAGTTTTGGCCCCCGTATTTTGGAACTCGCTTCCGGACCATCTACGAGCGATAAAACATTACTCCCTCTTTCGTAAGGGCCTGAAAACTGTCTTGTTTGCTCAGGCCTTCCCACATTAACGGCTCCTTTTTCCTTTTTCTTTTGCTCATCAGGCCTCCAAAAGCGCCAAGAAACCGTTACGGTGTATGTTGCGCTATACAAGCTTTTTAAATTCAAATTCAATTCCGATTCACCACTGACACCCTCAGGTTCACCACTGACACCCTCTGCTTCACCCCGGCCACCCTCAGGTTCAGCACTCACCACTGCCACCCAGTGGTTCATCACAGCACCCTCTGGTTCACCCCTGCTGCCACCCTCTGGTTCAGCACTCACCATTACCACCCTCTGGTTCATCACAGCACCCTCTGGTTCGCCACTGTCACCCTCTGGTTCACCACTACCACCCTCTGGTTCATCACTGTCCCCCTCTGGTTCATCACTGCCACCCTCTGGTTCATCACAGCACCCTCTGTTTCACCAGTGCCACCCTCTGGTTCATCACTTCCACCCTCTGGTTCACCACTGCCACCCTCAGGTTCATCACTTTCACCATTTGGTTCATCACTGCCACCCTCTGGTTCATCACAGCACCCTCTGGTTCACCACTGCCACCCTCTGGTTCATCACAGCACCCTCTGGTTCACCACTGGCACCCTCTGGTTCATCACTGTCACCCTCTGGTTCATCTTTGCCACCCTCTGGTTCATCACAGCACCCTCTGGTTCCCCACTGCCACCCTCTGGTTCATCACTGCCAACCTCTGGTTCACCACTGCCAACCTCTGGATCATCACTGCCACCCTCTGATTCACCACTCCCACCCTCTGGTTCACCACTGCCACCCTGTGGTTCATCAAAGCACCCTGTGGTTGACCACTGCCACCCTCTGGTTCATCACAGCACCCTCTGGTTCACCACTGACACCCTCTAGTTCACCCCTGCCACCCTCAGGTTCACGTGGTCCTCTATGGGCGCGGCCATCTTGTTTTTCATTAACTGCTATGGTTTTGGGCATGCTACCTTTCTATTCATCCTACATCTTTGTAATCCTATGTTTTTCTGAACTTTTTTTTGTTTTTTTTGCCTATTATCTCTCTTCAATTTTCTACATCTATATTTTGTGTTTTTTTAAAACTTTTTGTTACTTTATTACTTACTTTATTTCTTTTGCTCTCTCTCTTATTTTTTTTCACACCTATTCTTCTTTCCTTCTTCTTGTGCCCAGGACCATGGCTAAGGGAGGTGACAAGGGCAAGGGGAAGGGCCCAGCACCCCGTACCCGGCTCCCTTGAGGGCGTTTGAGGGGGGAGGAAGTCCAGGCCAGGGAGATCTTCTCTGCGGTGGAGGTGGCCGCCTTGATGGTTTTGTCCAAGTCCACCTCCCTAAGACCGTGGCAGCAGGTGGGCGGATTGCTTCTGGATACGGCCTCCGGGAGCGTCGCCAGCTGTGGGAGAAAGTATGCCGGCGCATGTATAAGGAGTCTGGGGTCCGGTGCACCTACCAGCAAGTGACGGTGGAGTGACATCTTGGACCGGGAGCATGACATGCTCGACCTGCTCGGTGTGGAGATCCCGGGCCTTGGTAAGTAGCTATTTAATAACTACTTTTTTTCCTTCTGCTCTGTGATATTGCTAATCTGTTTTTTTCCTGAAGAGTACAAATGCTGCTGATTCGATTACATTGCAGGTAAATTAATGTTTAAATAGCTTCTGTCATTCCAGGTGCTCGCCTGGTTATTGGCGTTGCTACTATGCTTACTTGTTTGCAACTTTTTAGTCATTTGAGACTCAAGTCTAGTCCTTCTTTGTACTCCTGCTGCTGCCACTTTGAAGAGATAGTGGTGGATTGATATGTTGAGTATATTATTTATTACTTGTTATAGGACATTTGTTAGTGGTCTGCAATCATGATGACGGACTGTGTCTGTCACGCGACGCCTCGTGCTGCTGAGGGATGGCAGTCTTAGTAGAACCTTTTTGTTGTTGATGTAGTTAGTGAATTACATAGCTTTCCTATTGGACGGTCTGCGAATCCTGCAATACTGTACTACTATCCTCCTAGTTGACCAGATCAGATGCAATTGATGTTAATTTGTTTCCCAGACATAATTTTAGATTGAGTACAAAGAAATCAAAAATTTCCCAAAAAACAATCATCCATGTTGTGTTTCTTTATTTCATGATCACCAGGACCACCTAGGGGCAAGGCGCCGGCGGCGACAGAGACTCCGGTGGCAGAAGGTGGAGAGGCTCAGTCCCTTGCAGGCTCTTCTGCTGGCCCCAGTAAGTTGTTCTATTGTTATATTAAATCTTATACTTCCCTAACTTTTACAGCTCCTATTCATTACAAACTGGTTCCTAATAATTCTATGTTTTACAAAATAGTCTTTGAACTTCTTCTAATGTAGACTACTTTCTACATTCTTATCCTGCCTCTACCATCACTCTCTGTGCTACTTCTATTTACAATTATGAGTCGGTCTGTGTAGGTAGCTAAGCTTGCCCATTCGGCAAACGGTGTGAAACAAAACTCTGATACAGCAATAGCTCTAGGCACTGAGTGCAGTCCTCTGGGTTGCCCTTGCTGTCTATTCCAGTCTTCTTAATGTAAGTGCTTTGACAATTTCCAACAACAAAATGTCATTGTTTACACCAAGTAAATGGTAGCAGTTGCCTTTTTGATTTGAGAGGAGCACATCCTATACCGCTAGTGTTTCAGGGACTATTCTGCACACAAAGAAGTATGGACAAGATAAATAGGACATTGTTGATGATAGGGGCAGTTCGACTTTCGACATACCACAGTCCGAACAGAAGTTGAACCCTCATTCCCCTGACCGACTATCTAGAATGTCTGACCAGTGATTTTACGACCCAGAAGAACAGAAGAAGACTACCTCCGAGTCCCGGCCTATCTGAGTCACTGAAACATGACTGCCAAGTGTAGTAGTTCAAACCTTTCCGCTCACTCACTCGTAAACAAAAACCACACAGTGTTTGTTAGTTTTAAAGTTTTATTTTCAATTAAGAAATGAAAACATTATTTCTTTATTTTTAATAGCGTAGTATTCTGATGGATGAAGATGACGTTAAAGTTTAAACAACATTCCCATGAATGAAATTAGTATGACTCAAACTTAATAATAGTTAACAGACACATGAAATTATTAGAATAACTGTGCGGGAGCCCCCACCTTCTTTAAAGTACTTAAAGTACTGCTGGTGATGACTCAGTAGTAGTTGGTGAATCGTCAGGCAGAAGGGCGATGGAATCTACTTTCTGTAATGAGAACAATGGTGCACGTTAAGCAAGCATTCATCAGTTGTCATAAGAAGAAGTGTAGCATTTAATGGAATAAGCATATAAAAGGTTAACACCCTCCCCAAAACCGTTACTTTTTTTCAATCCCAGTAATAAAAAATGTGTTATGTAACATTTTCTACCATTACGAGACAAAATAGGGGATTGTGTATGGCATCTGAAAATATGACATGTTTTTCCTAGACGTCACAACATCTGATGCGGCACAGATGACCACCAGTGCCGGGGCCAGCAGTGCGGAGGGGTCCACTCTGGATGCGGCGGCGCCAACAGGAGGAGCTGGCGGGGAAGACTCAGCGGCGGCGGACGTTGGTAAGTTATTATACTCCTTACTTATTGAAATTTTTTTGAGTAGGCTCGCAAAGGAGTGTATCATGTACTGTACAGTAGTACACAGTACACTAGTATAAGTACACTGTACTGTCTAGAACATTTCGTAATTTAGAACTACTTTTTGGGCTATCACGGAGAAGACAGTCAACCTTGACTTTTAATAGCATTAGCGGCGGTACTTCTCTGGTAACCAATGGCCCCCTCTATTTCACTTCAACTCAGCTGGCAAATTTTTATTGTGAAGCCAAGTCATGTCAGATGTAGTTTAGGGATGTGAAGAACGAAAAGTTAAAGAAGGGTTAAACGAAGGACGAGCGAGTCTTAATATTTATGACTGTAAAGAATGATTTTGTTGAATGCAATTCAACATAAGAAAGAAGACGGCGGTTTCCCAAATATAATGAAAAGGGTGTTAGTTGGTTGTTGACAAAAAGACATTTTGGTACATTTGAGACATTAAGAAGAATCATAGACGCCTGGATGTTATCTTCTTTATCCTCCTCGTCGATAGCAGAGGTGTATGATGTAGTAGAGCAGACGCTGAGTGGATGAAGTATGGCCAGTGGCAGTGCCACCCCTATAGAAAAGTAAGACATTCCTATCCCCACCTGCATGTACTGCGTAAAGTACTGTGAGTCTGCATCATCATGGCCTGTGTCTGTATTTCGTGGGTGAAAGCTGAGTGAGCTGCCATTATGGCGGCTATCACAAGTTCACGTACCAGTAATTTCTTTTGCAAAACAAGAGAAAAAAAGTAAAAAAGGCCTTTTTTTAGTACTCTCTGACTATGTATGTAGTAGTGAGTCCAACTATAGTGCTGCTAGTGGAATTCCTGAAACTCACAGTGTCACAGGCTTACAAAGACGGCGGAAAGATACATGCCAAAATGTTATACTGTGTTTGATACTTGCTGGTGTTACTGAGTGTTAACCTTCCGTTGAATTATTTTGACTTTATGTTAAAGACTATTGGCTACAGTATTTTTCTTTCTTTCTTCATAGATGCTACTCCCAAAAACCTCACCCGTAAGGAGATGCTGTCCAGGCCAGGGCCCGTAAGCTGGAGGCTATTTGTGCAGAGTATCGGCGGTTGTGGGCTCGGGAGCATGAGGAGACATCAACATCTACATCCTCCTCCACTGCCCCCGGGTCCACCAGCCAGAAGCCTCCAGCCAAACGAAGCCGTGGCCCGACAGCCTCCCACCGCTGCCGCACAGTAGCAACAACATCAGCGCCCCCCCCCAGATCCTGGATCGTTCGTCTGCGCCGACTACGCAAAAGAGTAGACTACCTGGAGCGGTTGGCCGAAAAACATCAGCCCCAGCTCCGGGATCTCCGCAAAGAGCAGCGGGACATGAAGCAACAGCTTGCCAAACTACGCCACCGGAGGAAGTGACTGGCCCTTGCCCCTTTTTTAAAGACTGTTGGGGGGTGGGAATTGGGTGTTTGGGAAAGGGGACTTTTGGACTTTTGGACATTGGTTGGGGTTAGGTAGGGGGGTGATTTGGGTTAATTTATTTCATTTTTTGACTACCTCAATATATTTCTTAATAAGTATTTTTCATACCAAAACATAGTAGACGCGTTCATATTATTTTGTGTGGGGGTGGGCGGTGGTTACTGGACGTTTGGTTTCTTCCAACTTACCAGCATGAATGAAACATCTAGTACCAAAGTGCCAGTAACCGAGTTAGTGAATTCAGGAGCCCTACTAGTACTTTACTAGTAGTACTGGAAATCTCTGCTCTCCTCCCAGTCCTAGCCCATTATTCTACCTCTCCAAAATGCTTATCTTACCTGTGATTCGTGTTTGAGAATCGGGGTAGCCCCAGGGCTAGCTGCATTGCAAATGGTGATTAAAGTTGGTTGTTGACTTGAATACTCGACGGATGCAATATCATTGTTGTGCTGGTAGCAGTAGTGGTACACACTTGCAATATCACCATATGAAAAAAAGAGGAAATTAAACATTGAGTGGCCTGAGCGTAGCATTAGAAACAGTACAATAGATAGTACGGTACAGAACAGTGCCCTAAATTGTAGCCTAAGCAGTGCCAACGTTAGGTAAGCATTAAGCATTAGATTGTTCACGTCGTGTAGGAGGAGGATGTTCTTATCAATCCACGATGGCGCATATGAACTTCTGGTTGCTTTGACCTTATCCTCCCCAGCAAGTGTGTGGAATTTATTGTTGTTGTCAGTCACACCTCAATGAAATACCACACAGCCCGGGGGAAGAGGGTTAGGGTTTGAAAATTGGATGGGAATGGGGTTTTTTGGGAAAGTTTGGTAGAGAGGAAAAGAAACACAGCATGGACAGTCAAACAACAAATGAAGAGAAACAAATCTTTGGATTTGAAGATATTGATAAATCTTTAAAGGGACATAAAGGAAGTGCACTACTGCATGCCAGAAGTTGTTTACTAAATGGATGGTTAGCTTACTGAAAAGTAGTACTACTACTTACTGCAACTTACTAGTAACTACGCAGGAACAAGTTGACAGTACAGGGCTGCAGTCATTACGCGATTTCACTTGCCTCTCTGCCCTCTGAGAATAAACACTTAGAACATTAACCCTTTAGGTGCTGCCGTCGGCCAACGGTCGTCACGGGCACTACCTCCCCAGTGCTGCGTGCGACCGCTGGACGTCCAGTTCAGCACTGGATAATGGACAGCGCAGCACTGGGGAGGTTTGTTTACTAGCTCCTAAGGTGTTAAATTAGTGTTAAACATAGCAAAGACGTGTCAAATAGCTGGAGGGATGAATTTGAAGCAGAGATCAAACAAACGCACAGAGTCACACTCGTAGAAGTAAGTTCAAGTTCACAAGAATATCATTTAAAAGATAAGGAGAATTTTGGATACTATTACTGTTTTTTGTAGTTGTCCCGTTGAATTTGTGAAGTTGATGCATCCAGCCATTCCTCTTATTCGCGGTACTCCTTCATTCCATCGGATGCTCCATCGATCAATCTTGGTGACCAGACACACTGACTGTCCACTGCCTGCCTGATGCGGATTTGCGGATCGCTAATTGTAAGCCTGAGTAGTACATCGATGGCACATGGTAAAAGCCTGCCTGTAATTGATGATGGAAAAACACAACAGTAAGTGTTAAAGACACCTCGGAGAAAAAATATATAAGGCACGCTGTGTAGTGCAAAAATTATACTGTCACTTTCAGAGATGACAATCCCCAAAATCTAGAACACCCCACATTACCCTCCCAAAAACGTGCAGAATACTGCTGCTACCTCGCAGAGGCCTATTTCAAATCGTGCCAAAACAGACTCAGAAAGTGTGCCCAAAACCCTCGTTTCCCACCATGGATTTTCTTCAAGCCACTTGTGTTCCAAGACCCCACCCAGTCGTAAAAATCTAGAACCCCTGGACAAATACATGCAATACAATACTGCTAACCCTAACGAGCCCTAAGTTAAGAATAGTGGCAAACGCTCTCTTTAACTAGGCCAAATCCCCCCTTTCCCACCATGGATTTTCTTCAAACCACTTGCAACCAAAATTACACATTCCCACGAGTGCCCTAAGACCCCAGAACCCAGTTGCAAAAATCTAGAACACCCTCAAACACATGCTGCTGCTAACCCTAACGAGCCCTAAGTTAAAAAAAAGTGCCAAAATGCTTTTCAGCATGGATTTTCTCCATACCACTTTTATCCGGTATTAGATCTTCCCAGCAATGCCCCAAGACCCGCCAACCCACCCGCAAAAAAGCAGAACACCTCAAACAGGCAAAAAGCAAAAATGGAAAATCTCATACTTAGAATATTTTCGGCCTTCTTTCAATTCTGTCCAAACGCGCTGTGCAGCTAGGCCATAACTCCCGTTTTCCACCTTGGATTTCCTGAAAAACAAATGCAATAAAAATTAGACTGTGCCAGCAGTGCTCCCAGACCCCAAAACCCACCCCAAACACCAGGAACACCCCCAAACAGCACCCCAAAGACAAGCAAGTAAGCAAAAACGCAAAAACTTTTTCACCTCCGATTTTCTCCAAAACACTTTTATCCGGTATTAGACATTCCCAGCAATGCCCCCAGACCCGTCAACCCAGGTGGAAACAAGTAGAAGACCCCCAAACAGCCAAAAAGCAAAACTACAAAAATGGAGACTTAGAAATTTTTAGGCAAATTTCCAAAATCACTCCGCGCGCGCTCTGCAACTAGGCCCTAACTCCCCATTGCCACCATGGATTTGATTCAAACCTCTTGCAATCAAAAGTATCCATACCCAGCATTGCTCCAAGACCCCAAAACCCACCCCCAAACACCAGGAACCCCCCCAAACAGGCCCCCGAAAATGCTAAAGTGAGCGAAATGCCTGAAAATTGAAAAACTTTTTCACCTCTGATTTTCTCCAAAATACTTTTATCCGGTATTAGACATTCCCAGCAATGCCCCCAGACCCGTCAACCCAGGTGGAAACAAGTAGAAGAACCCAAACAGCCAAAAAGCAAAACCTTAAAAAACGAGATGTAGCAAATTTCGGGCCAACCTGGAATTCAGTCCAAATGCGCGGTGCAGCTAGGCCCTAACTCCGCTTTTCCACCATGGATTTCCTGAAAACCAAATGCAATCAACATTAGACTGTGCCAGCAGTGCTCCCAGACCCCCGACCCAGCACCGCAAATCTAGAACACCCCCAAAGAAACCCCCAAAAACCTGCAATACTGGTATATTCAAAACATGGCAAATTGCGCTGTTCACAAAAAACAAACAGCAATTGGTTTCAACAGAGACAGACAGCCATTGCTGTCCACTGCATGCCATCTTCTCATTATTCATTACCTGTTCTACTTTTTGTCCGCATCTTCTTCGGAAAGTGAGGGCCCACAGGGCAGCCTCTCCTGTAAATTTCAGAAGTATGTCTGTCAACAATCAGCAAGCATGTAGTCAGTCAGTTATTTCAGTCCCACTTGAGGGGACTCGTCTACGAAGACAAAGTTTGTTTTTTCTCAATAATCCATCCATCTGCCTTGAGGGAAATGGATAGGGGGAGTCTGGAGGAGGAGGAGGGATAGAGGAGCATGATTGAGTTGTGAACTTGTGAACATCTTAATGCAGACTGCGGCACCTTCAAATCAATAAGGAAAATAAGATGAAGACAGTGCTGATGATGGACTTGTTGTGATTAGGTGATTAGAGTTTTTTGTTGTGGTAAAAGTAGCAAAACAAAAAAAGACAGACGAGAATAAAAGTGAATAAGTACGGAAAAAAAGGAAGTAATTTTCAGGCCTCGGTGTCAGGGAAGCAGAGCTCGTCCTCCAAGTCTACGAATTGAGACGGGAGTAGGTCTGGTGACCGAGAAGAACTTCCGTTGGCATCACCTAAGTCTGTGTACTCTTCTTCCTGCGTGCATTCACGTATTTTGTAATCGGATGGTATGAAGTGCTGATTCATCTTGATTATTGTTAACCTCTCCACATTTTTGGGCAAAAGGCGGGTCCTTTTTGAAGTAACAATGGCACCTGCAGCACTGAAGACACGTTCAGAAGACACGCTTGCGAGTGGGCAAGACAAATAATTTAGAGCCAGGTTGGTGATCAGTCGCCATACAGAGCTTTTCGTATACCAATATTCCAATGGGTTCTCATTATGACAGACCTCTGTTGGGTCATCCAGATAGGCCTGCACCACCGACTCAAGGTTCTCCAGGGTTGATCCACTTTGCGTACCATCTGCGACCTTTTCATCAGTGGACCGAGCAAACCCTTGCTGAGATAGCCAATCCCCTTCCGAGAATATTTTTGGGTGGCCTGGTGCAGGTGAGGAGGATGATGATACGGTTGCTGGTGTCATTAACGGCTGTGAGGGGAAGGCACTCCCTTCGGCCACGAATTGAGAAGTGGAACTTGACGCTGGATGGCCTGCTAATTCATTTGTACTTGTGCTGCCTCCTTGAAGGTTCTGCTGCTCTCTTTCGAACCAAGTGGCTGACACAACTAGCCAATGTTTGTACTTTGAAACATCTGCTTCATCAAAAGGAATGAATGCTTTGCTAGCCACTAACTTTTTGTACCGTGGATCAAGAATAGTGGCACAAATGTAATGTTGTTCTGTATGTATCTTTTTAAGCCTTTCATTGTCAAGTAGGTGCCTTAATAACTTCTCCGCCAAATCATATGCTTCTCGCTTTTCACCATCATCTCGGAACGTTGAAATCACCTCCTTCCGTTGGTGCTCTAGCATGCGCAACAATGGGATAGCTTTGCTCAAAGAACAGTCCTCCCTGCTGACTGCACGCGTGAAGAGCTCAAAAGGACGAAGCATGTCTGTCAGGCTTGCAATTAGCTTCCATTCCCCCAACTCTAGCCCCATGTCTTTATGAGTAGAACCCAGTTTAAAGACATACTCATGTATTACCTCCCACTGCTCAGACAGACGCTCAAGCATGTAAAAGGTTGAGTTCCAACGTGTTGCCACCTCCTGGATTAGTCCTTTGACTGGCAGTTTACGTTCATAATGAAAGCTCCTCAGCTGCTTCCGGGCCTTAAAAGAATGGCTGAAATGTGTGCAGAGTCTTCGGCAGATGATCAGTAATTTGACGACTGGCGCTTCTGTTTTTCAAGAAGGCTTGCACCACGATGTTAATACTGTGCGCCAAACACGGCACTCTGAAATAGCCACCTTGCTCCATGGCCTTAACTATAGTACTGCCATTATCCGTGGAAACATAACTAACTGTGCGATTTCTTGAATGCAGCCATTCATTGACCTTCCTGTTAAACTACTCCAAAAGGTTAGGTAAAGTGTGAGATTTCCCAATGGCAAACATGCCTACTGTTGCATGTTTGCGAGTAGCTTTAAAAACCTCCTCCGTGTCAACATCTTTGTGTTTTAACTGTTTTTCGACCCCTGCAAAAGAGACCCAGTGTGCAGTGATGCACATGTAATCAAGGGCTGGCAACTGGTCCACATGTCTGTTGTCATGTGGATAGTGTGAACAGCACTCTTCAGAATAGCTGCACCAATCACCTCCAGCACATCTTGATGTAGTGCTGGAACAGCAACCCTTGCAAAATAGGACCGGCTAGGAACCTTCCATTTAGGGCAGACTGTTGCCACCAATTCACGAAAACCCACCCCGTCCACGAAAGAGAAAGGGAGAAGGTCCAGCGCTAGCATTTTAGCCAGCTTTGCGTTACACAGTTGCACCGTTGGGTGGTTGCGTTCAAATGGCGCATCCGACCAAAACATACTGCTAATGGTGGGCTGGACCATTTTACGTGATGATGATGATGATGATGATGCAGACTTCACACCAGTTAGGCTCATTGATTTAGTTTTTTGCATTGGTGTCTGTCCCAGACTCTTAGTGTGCCTCATACATGTTGCAGGGGTAGAGGGTGTGGGTGCTACCACTGCAGTGCTGCTGCCAGGGGTACTGGGTGTACCAGAAAAAATGTCTGTCGCTTCTTCACTTCCCCCCTGCACGATCAGCCTCTCGTCATCATCAGATGCAATATCAAGGGATACATTTGTATTTGTTTTTGTTTTGGCTTCCTCGATGTCACTTAGGTGCTTATACCACTGGATAGGGTGGTGTTTTTTGAGATGACCTCTCTGGCCTCCGGTACCATAGTTGGTACCAAGCTTACCCCGACTAACTGATACTTTACAAATCGAACAAACGACCATGTTTTCCGCCTTTTTGCTAACAGTAAAGAAGTCCCAAACTGGGGACTGGAGATGTCTGCTCGTGGTGGAGGTGCTACTTTGACTTTCAATGCCAGATGAAGTGGAGGATGGGCGTGGCTGAATTTGTTTCCGTTGTTCACTTACAGCACCACTACTTGAGGTAATGGAGGTCGAGATGGATGGAGGTCTCTGCCGGCCCTTCTGACGAGAAAATATGGAAGCTGTAGGTCGTGTTGGTATTGTAGTTAACTGCGTTGGTGGTGGTACCAGTGCCACGCCGCCCACATCCCGCTCAGCAGCCATTCGGGCTACGGTTAAAATGTTTGTCTGCTGCATGGCCGCTCTGGCTGGAGTGACGTCTGTGATGACTGGGTCGTCATCAGACTGTTCATCAGCAGCATAAGACACCACTTCTTGTTCGTCGTCATCACCCATAAGTCGAAGCCTTGCGGGAACCTTCCTTTTAGGCTTAGCTACCTTTGTCGGCTCATAGTGTGCCTCACTGTCAGACTGCATTGCAGGGTTCCAATCACGATCAAGGTCATCAGAATGAAGGGGGCTTGAAGAAGAACTTGTAGTAGTAGTAGTAGTAGTAGCAGCTCTCCTTGACCTTTTACTTGCTGAGGATCTTTGAGACAATGGATCATCCTCAGGAGGAGTGGCTTCCTCAGATGATACCTCCACTTGAATATCAATTTCCAGATGTGCCCCTACTTCTGGAGGAACAAGCGTTGTAGGCAGTTGTGCCGCTCCATGAACCTCTAGTTGCACCTCTCCATGCACCTCTACTTGCGCCTCTCCTTGTGCATGTACTTGCGCCTCTCCTTGCCCATGTACTTGCTCCTCTCCTTGCCAATGTACTTGCGCCTCTCCTTGCCCATGTACTTGCGCCTCTCCTTGCCCATGTACTTGCGCCTCTCTTTGCCCATGTACTTGCGCTTGTACTAGTTGCACTTGTGGTTGTCGTTGCAGCTGTGAGTGTTGAACACTCGCCAGCTGAGTTACACCCGGCGTTGATTGGATGATACTTTCTTGTGATGAGCCAACATCACTGGTCGATGGTGATTGTGAAAGTAAAGTGGCTGCCTCAGCAGCACTCATGGTCTTGGACCTAACTTGGCGTGGTGGCACTGACCCCAATAAGGTGGAGGCGCTGCTTCCAGCTTGGTCCCCGGCGGACACCGCTGCTGCTGCAGGCGTAGTTTTTTTTCCCCAAAAAAGGTGTCGGTGGGCACACCAGTCTCCTTGGTAGGTGGTGCCACTTGCTTCTTCTGCTCCTTCTTACTGGCAGTGGCACTGGCAACTTTCTTCGCTGAGGCCCTACGGCCACCTTTCTTTGGACCCATCTTCTTCAGATGTCAGAACAGCAGGCTGCAGTTGCACGAGTTGCAGAGTTATTACTAGAATAGTGGTAGATTATACTAGGTTTCTGGCGCCACTGGGAAAGTTACTCTTTTCAGATATATGCGTGGTTGGGTAATAGTTTAAACGGTGCTAAAAGGAGAAGAGAACCACTTCCCTCTTCTAGTTAGGCTAAGCCACAGACATTTGTTGCTCCCTAGCACACGTAAGGAATTTATACAGTCAAATACAGGTGTTTCCACATTACATTTCATACAGCAATACACTAAAGAAAATTTTCAAGATCCTTTTGTTCAGGGTTTTGTCGTTGTTTAATGAGGAGACGTCACAGCCAACACGTGTTTCGTCGTACTGGGGAATGTAACCCCCGACTTTTTCAAGGCTATTCTCCGTTGCTGTAGTTCGTTGTTGTTTGAGGTGATAATTCCAACCCTCAAGTGGGTTCCGGTGTAGCTATCGTAGTTATTTATTGTTCCAGCTTCTTGTGGTGTGAACACCATATATTGGTTCACTCTCTGCAAGCTTTCCGGTGTGTTCTTAGCGGGGATTATAATAAGTCCCTTCTGCTTCGAGTAAGAGGCAGTTTTGAACAACAACGAACTACAGCAACGGAGAATAGAGTTGCAGAGTTGTCTTGTCTGTGGCCACACGTGACGTCGCGTGACGTTGTGCTGCACACACCGCTGCAGGACTTCTTCCTGACACTGGTGGTTCTCTTGTGCACCTAAAAGCAATGGAAGACAAAGGAACATCAGTTATACACCCCAAAAAGTTGAAAAACACATATAAATCACCACAATCCCATGCCATCCATGCCCTCAATGATGTTTAAATTCAAGACACCCCACAGAAAGACTAGGCCCATGCACCACTGACTGAGTACCCCTGGGCATAATGGTTGAAAGCAAGGCAAACTGGGTGCAGGCCTGAGCACACTGCCTGCATTCAAAATGGCCCCTTGACCCCCAGCACATGGCCAGGCCCTGCCTGTACCAGCCCTCAAAATGGCCCCCACCCACATGGCCAGTCCCCAACAACACCCCAAAAAATAAAAAAACACATAAAAATCACCACAATCCCATGCCATCCATGCCCTCAATGATGTTTAAATTCAAGACACCCCACAGAAAGACTAGGCCCATGCACCACTGAGTGCCCCTGGGCATAATGGTTGAAAGCAAGGCAAACTGGGTGCAGGCCTGTGCACACTGCCTGCATTCAAAATGGCCCCTTAACCCCCAGCACATGGCCAGGCCCTGCCTGTACCAGCCCTCAAAATGGCCCCCACCCACATGGGCAATCCCCAACAACACCCCAAAAAAACGAAAAACACATAAAAATCACCACAATCCCATGCCATCCATGCCCTCAATGATGTTTAAATTCAAGACACCCCACAGAAAGACTAGGCCCATGCACCACTGAGTACCCCTGGGCATAATGGTGGAAAGCAAGGCAAACTAGGTGCAGGCCTGAGCACACTGCCTGCATTCAAAATGGCCCCTTGACCCCCAGCACATGGCCAGGCCCTGCCTGTACCAGCCCTCAATATGGCCCCCACCCACATGGCCAGTCCCCAACAGCACCCCAAAGCTGCGATGACGTAATTGCGTTAGAAAAACTCTTGCGCGATCACACAGCAAGATCGAAAATGGCGCAGCACACGCATAACCGGGAGAAAAACAACTCAGCAGGCTCAGAGTCAACGCCGCGCGCGAAATTGTATTTTTCAAGCGCGACCAAGCAAAATAATTCGTAGCTTACGAATTTGTGGATTATTGGGCAATTTCGAGCGATTCGCGGATTGCGAAATCGTCAAAAATCCGCAAATTCGCCCACGAACCGATTTTACGCCCACGCTTACTGATAACAGGTGAGTAAATCGGAATTCCTGCTTCAGCTAATTTTAGAGGAATTTTTTAAAGTTCCAAAATTCTACACTTAGAAGAATTTCTAAATGAAACCATTCAATTTTAGCCTATGGAAGAAATTCAAGTTACTGTAAGTATGGTTAGAATTACTTTTCAAGATCAGTAGTGGGCTGAAAGATGCAGCACTGAGGTCTCTCCTGATAACAGGTGAGTAAATCGGAATTCGTAATTTGGCTGATTTTAGAGGAATTTTTTGTTCAATAGTGAAGGAAGGGGGCAGGGCCTGAGGTGACATGTGCGCAAACACGCCCTGTGGTGCGTTTTATGTTGGGGAATTAATACCTCTTCAATCCAGAGGTCCCCTAGGGGCCAACTAGCCCACCAGGTACCTCCAGTATGCGCCTGGGAGATGTGTTGCAGAGAGGTATTCAGAGGCCATGCCCCTTTTTACAACACTCTGCAACGCTCCCAACTTAAAATGCGCCACAGAGCGTGTTTGCACACACATCACCTCAAGCCCCGCCCCCTCCCTTCACCACTGTGCAAACGCACCCCGTGGTGCGTTCTCAGTTGGGAGAGGTGTAAAAAGGGGAGTGTCCTCTTTACACTTCTGCAACGCAGCCCCCTGGCGCATACTGGAGGTTCCTGGAGGGCTAATTGGCCCCCAGGGACCCCCAGTATTCAAGGGGAATTAGTTCTCCCTCTGAAAACACGCCAGGGGGTGCAATTGCAGAGTGGTGCAATCCGTCACCTCAAGCCCCGCCCCCTACCTCTATCACTGTGCAAACGCGCCCAGTGGCGCGATCTAAATTGGGGATTAAGTCCCCTTGAATACTGGGGGTCCCTGGGGGCCAACTAGCCCACCAGGAACCTCCACTATGCGCCAGGGGGCTGCATTGCAGAGAGGTGTAAAAAGGGGTGTGGCCTCATTACACCTCTCTGCAACGCAACCCCCTGGCGCATACTGGAGGTTCCTGGTGGGCTACTTAGCCCCCAGGAACCCCCAGTATTCAAGTGGAATTACTTCCCCTCTGCAAACACGCCAGGGGGCGCGTTTGCAGAGTGGTGCAGGGAGGGGGCGTGGCCTCCTCCCCATCCTGTTTTTTTGTATTTTCTTTTTTTTTTAAGAAGGGGGGGCTGTGTAGCCCCCCATCACTTTCTTTTTTCTTTTCTTTTTTTAACGGGAAGGGGGCCGCATGGCCCCCCTCCCGTTGCGAATTCCAGGCCCCGGGGACGCCATCCCCGGGGCATGGCCAATTTTTTAAATATTTTTAAGGAGGGGGGCCGCATAGCCCCCCTCCTCAGGCCACTTAAGGCGCCGGGGACCCCATCAACTGGGGCCGACCTGCCTTCTTTTTATTTACTTTTTTTAATTATTTGGGGAGGGGGCCGCGTGGCCTCCCTCTCGGGCCACTTCTGGCCCCAGGGGCCCCATCCCCAGGGGCCTTGCCCTCTCAATTGGGAACCGTGGGGGATCCCCAAGCCCCCTACGGTCCCTGCCGGCTCCCAGCTTCCTGCGGGAGCCTGTATTGCTTTTCTACATAGGGAGCAGCTAACATGCTGCTCCCAATGTAGAAAAGCAATCGGCTTTGGTTTTTGGTGTAATTCCGCTCTTCCAAAAACCAAAGCAGTTTGCTATGGTAGGGCGGGAATCTCGCTCCCGCCCTACCGCAGCAAACTGCAGTGTCCCAGGGTGGGCAACCCGGGACACTGCAGGAGCCGGCCCTGGGGGTGGTGGTCCCCAAGGCCACCACAAGGCTCCAGGAGGGGGGCCGCGCGGCCCCCCTCCCAACATTTAAAAGCCCCAGAGAGGTGGTGATCCCCGGGGCGTGTGGGGGGGGCTTGAGCCCCCCACACAGGTTTTTAAATTTATTTTTAGAAAGGAAGCCCCAGGGGGTGGTGGTCCCCGGGGCTGGGGGGGCCTTAGAGGCCCCCTATTATTATACATTCAAGCCCCGGGGGGTTCCTGTCCCCGGGGCTGCGAGGGGGCCAAGTGCCCCCTGCTATAATACATACTTTGCCCTAGGGGGTGGCGGTCCCCGGGGCAGTGTGGGGGGGATTGGGCCCCCCAGACTTTATTCTTATAAAGACCCCGGATTTGGCCCCCCAGGGGCTAATTAACATTTTTGGGGATCGGCAGGATACGCGTACCCTACGCGCATGCTGAGATAAAAAAAAAAAATGTATTGTTTTGCCTTGGGGGTCCTTGTGGGACCCCCTAAGCAGGCCTAGGGGGTCAGGGTGTTTCTAGCCTGCTCCCTCCTCTTGTTTTTCGCATTTCTTTTTCTGTTTTCTTGTGCCTCGGTTCTACCGAGGCACAAGATGGCTGCCAACACTTCCTGGTTTGGAGTGTTGACAGCCAATTAGCATAAAGCTCATGCTTGGGTGGATACGAGTACCGTACTTCGTCCATAGATATATCTATGATTTTACTTTTGATTTTCTCAGGAACTACTGCACGGATTTAAACCAATTAACAAAAAGGGTAATCTGCGAACCAAACTCTACCTTTTTGCCAAATTTGGTGTAATTCCGTTCAGCAGTTCGGGCTGTAGACGCGCTTAAGGTTCCTATGGAAAATTGCATGGGGAAAACACATTTTGGGACCCCCTTTATTCTCGGCCCCCGCTTCACGAATCACCCCAAAACTTTCAGGGAAGGAGCGGAGCGGGCCATCTTCTTGGAGAATTTTGCGAAGATTCGTCGACCGGCGCCAAAGTTATTCCAAATAGAATGTTGCCGATTTCCTATGGAAACTAGGCCCTAACTATAACCACCTACTGGCAACCGCCAGTAGGTAATAAATACATATATATATATTGTCGCAGGGTTTCTGTTCTCACACAGAACTGTGCACAGAGGAGTGGAACCTCGGCAAATTAGGGTGTCCCAAAACTTACCTTAGCAACCAACTCACCCCTTACCGAGCTAGCTACAGTGTCTCATTGGACATATCAAACTCCCAATGTTTAGACAAACCAGAACATGAACTTACAGTACCTCAGGGTACGTGGAACTCATGAACACTCTTTTGTTATATTATCATTACAAACCAGAACATGGAGTAAAGAAGACACATGTGCATTTGAAATGTTTATTTACTAATGCCGTCTTCTCAGGCGCAGTATCTTAGATAATACAAGTATACTTATTATCAGTAGCAAAATTATCAGCATAGTTACTAAGACATAAAAAGCGAATGGTGACAGCATGTTAACATGCTGTAATGAATAAGAGTTAACAACACTTATATCTCACCCTCCCTAACACATATATTATATTATTAGCTAAGAAGGTCTCTTTGGGTTGTTTTAGGGCGGGCCCATACCTTAGTGTCCTAGCATGAAGGAATCACATCAGCATACACCAGCTCTCTCTGCATGTGCACCGCATCAAGTGTGTTAACAATTCTCGTGCAAAGCAATATCAATCCCGCCTCAAGCCCAAGTTGGCAAAGGCTGCACTTGTGTTATGACTATGAAGGCGTGGAGATCAGACCTCATAACAATTCCATATCGTGTTGCTCCTGAAACTTCAGCACTCTCCGTGCAGACATGGTTTATTAAACAAAACTGATATCAGAGCAATAACATATTATTCTCACATACACCACGGCAAACCACTAGGTTGAAAGCTAAGTCAACAATTAAGGGTCGTGTGCAGAAGTTGCAAGAAAGGAAAAATGGCGTTTAAACCTAAAATGTACCTATGCTAACTTAACACGATATAAGGATATATAGGAGCTATATAACACCCCCCCATGATCCGAGAACGGACTAAATAAGATAACAGAAGTGCCATCACATGAGAGCAGAATCCAACAATAAACGAGCATGAATAAAAATTCAATTATAAAAACTAATGCTAAAAAATAGCCCAAAAGTATAATGTGGCTCAAGCCAATAGGCAAGCAAAAATAAAATGTCTTGACCAAAAGTCAATAAAATCAAGGAAATGCTATTAATCAGCATGTCAATTCGAGGCAGTGTTTATGATAAGACTGTATATGAAAAGTAAGCTGCAACAGCCTCCAGGAGGAAGTCACTGTCCTCATCCGAAAACAGTTCAGCCATCCAATTTAAAAGATGAAAGGAACATACGTGATCTCCCAGCACCGGATCCTCTATAACCATCAGAGGACAGCTCAGTGGGTTTTCAAGAAAACTTCGTTCCAAGAAATTTTGCGCTGCCGACAATACATCCCAGGGACCCATTAGTCCATGTGCCACCGCCAAGGCCATAATCCTTTCGTCAGAACAAACCAACTCGTGAGCAATGATAGGACTCATCAGTTGATCAAAATCGACGTCAGAAGAAATCGGTCCGCAGAGACACAAATCAATGGCCCAAAGGAAATCACAGGTCAGGCAGCGAAATACAGGCTGGACACAGGTGAAATAGGAGAACCGAAAAGATAATCCAAACGCCGTGCTTAGAGTCGCCAACGGCAGTGTGCCATAATAATCAAGCATGCGGTTGCGAAACCGCGTCAGTAGCAGTTGAGCGTGGTCTTGCACAGGAAGGGCATCCATATTTAAAAAGGCAGAAAACCACCAAAGCGCCAGCCGCTAATGCAAGAAAAAACGGGAACCCTCCAAATAAGGATGAAAAAATAGAATGGAAGAAGGCAGGGATGACTCCAAAAATCTTCTCAAAGGAAGTCACGAGACCACTGCTAACAACTTTAAAAAAATGTGCTAGGCCCGTTGTGGAGGATGCGTTAAAGATAGAACGAACCATGGCTCCGAAATGCAAAGGCAAATCAGTATTTAAAAGAGCCTGAACCTCCGTACGGGTATTAGCAATGTGAAGCACGAAAGTTTCACGGGCCGAGCTCAAGGCCACCTCTTTCTGGGACAAAAGAGCTATTATTCTAGCCATGCCGCTGAATTCTGCTCCCAAGGTCGGTATCTGTGGCCAAATGGAAGACTCCCTATGTTCACGTGTGGGAGGATAAAGAACATTTCTGCAGCAAATAACTCGCTCACTTACTGTTACTATGAAAGCTATACCTTTAATTAACCCACAACAGTTTTCATTATTGAGCATCAAATAACTACCATTTTCTAACAATTTAAACGTGGGGATGATAGCCGGAACCGGCGTGCCCTGTAAAACGCAAGCCATATTCGGTCGGTCCTTGTTACATGAACCGTGTAACTGTATGTGTCTGCACATTAAAGAATGATCTGGCGTCTCAGTACACTCCTCCCCTGTTAGATAAACCTCCTGTTCATCCTTGAAACATCTGTATGTGTATGGGAGCGACCAGACCTCATGAAGAAAACCGCTACCTAAGGGTTCAAAACGACCTATTGGCACATATTTCATACAATTTGAAAACTTATATAAAGCAAAAGGCAGTGTTATTAAACTGTGGATAAGCCACGTAGCAGCAGTGGCTTCTGCCACAGAAAAAGGTAAAGATTCCAACCTTTCAATATGTAACATAGAAAAGGAAGCATCACGCATTGAAAGCAAGCGTTGTTTGTCAGTCAAATTAAATGGTGCAAATAAAGAGGAAACGTTCATGTATCCCCAGGGAACTTTACCCATTTTCAGAGTCTGAAGTGTCCATGCAAACTGCATGATTGACCGTAAATGATTTTGACCATGGTATAATACTGACACTTCATCATGCACAATATCAACAACAGACGACACAATATTATCCAATGTGTAAATTCTAGAGGAAAGCACGTTAATGCTATTGTCAACAACTGCAAGCACTTTCTCAAGATTTGCCTGATCAATAGCCCTAAGGCGTGTAGCAGCCTCAATCTGTGACAGTTTCCAAATTTCATTGTAAACCCCATATAACCACCTTTTCGACCTGCCACTAGCTGGGCCTCTAATGAAATCATTCAAATCCACGTCTGCATTCAGTTTGGAAAGGTGATACTTAACCGCAGGTAAAGTTGAATGTTTCAGCCAAGCTTGACACAACTTGCCCACAGAGTAAGAGGTGACAGTATGACTCAAATCAAACCGGGGATCAGATCTAACAGTCTTAAAACCGTCAGTTATATTCAAAAATCTTTTTTGGCAAGAATCAGCACTACGGTGCCAAAGCAGCCAACCCTTAGGATTCATACTGGAAATATTAAAGGAGGAATTAAGAAGCAGAGCCTGTATATCTTTAATGGACAATTGAGTAAAATTACTCCAATCCTCATATTCCTCCAACTCTGGGAAAGACGGGGTGTTTAACCTTTTAGATGTAGCCAATCCAAAGCATGTGGTCTGGGAAATGGTTTCATTTAAAAACAACATATGATTCGGGATGAGACATGCACGGTGCAAAGCCTCAGTGCCTCGTACCTGCCAGGCCCTTGAACCCCAAACCGATTTAAGGTCTATGGTTTCCTTCCATAACTCATACCCCCCAGTAACTAATTGATCTAGGAAGGCCTTCGAATACAACAATTTTGTATTTGTAAGTCTAACCTTGGACAGTGGCTGTTTGTGAAATTTAAAATAAAAGGACTCGGGATTGGACTGATTAAAGTCAGTGAAATAAGTATACTTTTTAAGAAACGTTTCTGAACTCCCTTGTGTAGGTGCTGGGCAATGTTCCCACTGAGTAAAATTAACAGCATCCCTTCGGGAAGATGTCTTGTGTAAGAAGTGATTGCCATAATGTTGGTAACAGAACAATTCACCATAATTAGCAGATTCCAAATATAAATCCTCAGCATCAAAAGCAGCATAGTATTTCAAATCAGAAAACAAACTTTCCACAGCATTAACATCCCAATCATCAGAACGAATGTTTTGTTTCACCACATCCCCCATATTCACTCTAAGTACATTAGGAACATTAACGACTTCCGTTGGGCCATGAATTTGAAACCGAACTGCATCCCACGCGATTCCATCCAGAACAGGCCATGCTGTGATGTTAACCAAAGTCAAGTCTCTTTTTAATCTGTGTGTAGAATGTGAAGAGGAAAGTGGGGCCAAAGTTCCATTCAAATGAGTAATGCATGTTCTTTCCTCGACATAATGTCCATTGATGATTCGAAAAAAATAAAACACAAAACCAACTGACATAAAAATGTAAATCGAAGCAAGGACCAGCCAAATGTAAGTCCAAGGTGGTCTTAAAAAATGTTTTTTAAACAGGCTTGCATAAACTGCAACTCGAGAGGGTTCCTTTGAGGTAAGAGAAACAGAGTCAAAAGAAAATCTGGAATCTGTGGCTAAACGTGTTTGCAGGTCAGGTATGGACAAATCAGCGGGATAGGCATAGTCTGTGTCATCAATGTTAGTTCCCGGTAAATTATTTAATAAAGGACTGGAAACAGCAGGTAATTCGATGGCCACTTCAGGTTCAATATTAGAAGCAGTGGGAAGAATTGAATTTCTCACAATGGAAGGACAGGAAACAGCTGGCGTCATGCTAAGAAGAATCGGCCACTCTGTGTATCTTGACATTGTCAATAGAAATAAACCTGTTTTCTTTACGACCTGGAAGTGGTGGTAATATGACTGTTCTTGTGCCCTTCACTCCAAGCACTGGGACTGGAGCTCGATAGGAGGGACCAAACTCTTTCTTGTTGTCGATCTTCTCTCGAACCAGTTCTCCAACCTGGGGTAGCCAGCCAACTACCGGGATCTGCAACGCATCATCCGATGTGAAGGGCAAATGTTCCTTTGCAAGACTGTCTCTGGTCTTTTGTAGATTCTGTAAAACATTGCAATGTTCATCTGCGTCAAAGGAAGTGGCGCGAACCACTGAGTCTAGACCGTCAAGGTCAGGGACGTACATTTTGATGCCAAAGAGCATTTCGTATGGGGTCCGCCCACCCAGAGACCTTCTAGGGAGATTATTAAGAGCACGCTGCACGCCATAGAGATGAGCCAGCCAGTTTCTGCCAGTGCCTATAACTCGGGCTGTCAAAGATTGCTTTAAATCACGGTTCATTCGTTCTACTACACTATTACCCTCAGGTCTGTAGGGTGACGAAAACTTGACTTGGACCCCCATTGAAGTCATGGCATCCTTATACGCCTTAGAGGCGAAAGCCGGACCCTGATCCGAATGGAAGGTACCACAGGCAAAAATCCCTATAAAGATACGCAAATCTCTAATGACAGTCCGTGAATCAGCGCTGCGATGTGGCCATACCCACACAAAGCGTGTGCATGAGTCAACTGCTACTAAGATGTACTTATACGCAGTATCAGATGAAAAAGGACCGCAGTGATCTAAATAAACACAGTCTAGTGGTTTATTAGAAATGTACAACTGAGTCTGTGGCGGACGCGTAGCAGTTGAAGGTTTAATCTGCTGGCATATGTCACAAAGAAGGACATAATCACGCGTCTGTTTGTACAGTCCCCGCCACCAGAAACGTTGTTGTAGTTGCGTTACAGTGGCTGAGACGCCCGCATGCGCAGACGCCACACCTTCATGAGCCGCTGTAATCAAGTCTGCTCTGCGATCCGAGTTGGGAATCAGCCGTTCCCCAACATCAGGAATTATCACAAAAGGAACCTTTTCGGGACTTAAGTGGTATTTATACTTCGAAGGGAATCCCGCAGGATGTTTACTTCCCTTCTCAGAGGCAGCAACCGCTGCTAAGATGTCGCTATCAATCTTGGTTTTAGACCTAGTAACCGCTGCAACTAAGTATGTAGATACTGCTGATTTCGCTGCTTCATCAGCAAGCGAGTTGCCAACAGCGTGAACTCCTACGCGCTGATGACCGAGAGTATGAATAACAAAAACGAGTGGCAACTTAGCCTTAAGCTCTGCCACTCGAACCCAGATCATTTTATGTTTTATTGTGCTACCCTTCGAATCATGAAAATCATTTTGAATCCAAAAGAACAAGTTTTCATTGTAAGACTGGACACAGTAGTAAGAATCACTTACAATTAGAGTAGTAACACTTGGATCTGCGTACTCTAACGCTAGTAATAGAGCACGAAGCTCTGCCAATTGTGCGGTGCAATCGCCCAGGGGCATCGTGTGCACTTCCCTGGAAATGAACTCATCATTCAACATAGCACCGACCACAATGGCGCATGCGGAAACGTAGGCATGTTTAGAGCCATGCGCAACCTGCGCCGATCCATCAGTGTAAATGATGCAATGGAAGTCCTCCAAAGGTCGCATAGCCAGAGGAGCAGGATGAACGAATTCATACTGCAAGTACTCTTGCGACCGTAAGGAGGCGTCAAAAATAAACATGACATCCGTGGATGACAATGACGCAGCCCACTGAATCCACCGAGGGTGCAAAGCTTTTGAATTTGGTACACTGGCTTTCGTGACTGCCTCCAAGTCAGGACAGGGTGTTACCACTAGCATGCGTTTCCCCTGAGACAGTGCTCGTTCCTTAAGAATTGCCATCTGTACAGCAGTTAAAACCTTTTCCACTGTGGGAAACCGCAACTCAGCCGAAGTGTACAAGTGTGACTTGTAAGCAATAGGTACTGTGTCACCTTCATTAAAAGTGAGGTATGTGAAACCCACCGTCCCAGGAATTATTCTTATTACCAGGTTGGTGTGGTTATCACGAGTCAGTAAATATTTAGAAGCGAGCAGATCAGCCTGCAAGGATTGCAAAATGGCTGAATGCTCAGGCAGCCAGCATGATTTTGAGAAAGTTGGTTGTATCAAAGCATACAAAGGCTTGATACGCTGGGCATATTCCGGAATGTAAGTTCTGCCGAAATTCAAAAAGCCCAGCAAAGACTGTAATTTTTTCAGTGTTGTAGGAGCGCGCAATTGTGCGCATTTCTCCAAGAAGTGAGGAGCCAAACCTCTACCTTCATTGTTCAGCTCATAGCCGAGGAACAACACCGTGTGTTCTGCAATGTGCGATTTTGCAAAATTAAATTTGTAACCCATATCTGCAAAGGTACAAATGATGGAATTCACTCGACACAGATGCATCCAAATTTCGTCGTCTGTGAGATAAATGTCATCCACATAAGAGCATGCATCGGGATCGATACCCTCCAATAGAGTTACTATTCTGGAGGTGAACACTCCAGGACTATTTTTGTAGCCCATAGGGAGTCGCCGGAAGCATTTTTGCACACCAGCGGACGTAAAACTTGTCTATTGGGAGCTAAAGCCATCCAGTCTGTGGGCATAAAAACCATTGGAAATGTCAAGCGTTGTCTTGAAACGCTTACGCACTAGACTATCCACTAACGCAGAGCCGTGAGTATTCTGTACTGCACAGTTACGGCAATGCGAGTTCAAATGCCGGTAATCCAATACCAAACGATATGATCCGTCAGGTTTGGTCACAGTAAAAAGGGGATTATTCATTGGTGACACACACGTTTCAATAACTCCCTGATATTCCAATTGTTCAAGGATTTCCGCGACGGCTGCTTTAGCTTCACGTCGTATGGGATATTGAGGCTGAGGCTGCGGCTCAGACCGCAAAGGAATTTCGTGGCAAGGGGACAATTTGTCCCAACCACATTGGTTGCGGTAGAGAGCCGGTGCAAGAGCCCGAGCCCACTCTTCTGCAAAATGCTGCGCATGCTCAGTGGAGACAGTGTGCGCGAAACTGGGAAGGATTACCTCCTCCCCTCGCGGCGCTGCGAGCACAAAAGGTGGGGGCCAGTCAGCCTCAGAAAGCAAAATGTCGTACGTAGACGACAGGTTCTCCCAAAATACCCCTCTGACCGTACGCTGTATGTCACCTTCAATTAACAGGACAATTTCAAAAAGTCTTTCAGGGGGAGCTAATCTCGTATCGGCTGTTTCTATGACAACAAACACATCAGTCGCTGTCACCTTCAGTAGTGGACGGAGCGCCTCTCTGACTATGGTAATCTCCGCCGCGCTGTCCAGCAAGGTCAGAGCCCACGTCAGATTCCGAAGCCGCGTTCTCACTATCTGTGGCATATCTATGCGCTGTTAAGGCTGCGACTTTCTTTTTCGCAAACTGCGGACGCTTAGGCGTAGAATCTTCCTGCTTCACTGCGCCGTCCGTCTGGCGGGACTGACCACGTCCTTGTTGGCCACCACGTCCACGTCCACCCCCTCCTCCAGTGGTCTTCGGGACCGATGTTTCCTGAAAGGAACGAGGAGAGCGTTGATCAGAAACCTGAAATCGATCAGGTGATTTAATCATCGCGCGATCGCGCAAATCATAAACTTTTTCTGTCGGCGCAGGTGCTTGTACTGCAGGAAAAGAATCCTGAGTCTGTGTATTCTGCTTCCCCTGCGTCTGTTTCTTAAGCCAATTTTGTTTTTTGGACTTGGGCTGGACATCTGTCACTGCAGATTGTCCCTGAGGTTGTTTTTTCTCCTTTACTGGAAAATATTTCAGACCTCTACTTGTGCGGCCAATTGTCTTATAAGCGGCCACCACAATTTTTGCTAACTGGCGGGGTTTGTCGGCATCGGGCAGAGCAGCCAAAGCATTCGACACCTGAAAGTTAACTGCATCTCCTTTAACATTGGAGAGAATGAGATCACTTACAATCTCAAAAGAACCACACAGGCGCATACCCAATTCAACCGCTGCCTCTGGACCGTGATCATTCTGAACACGTCTAATGATTTCAGGCAGGGCAGTCATAGACGGGGTGCCGAAGCACCTTGTATAAACTGCCGCAAATGTTTTTCCCCAGCTTTCACAGTCAACAAGTTCAGGAGTTATATCCTTCGGTAGAGTAATCATTAACATTCTATGTTTATCAGCAGGAGTAGAATTCGGAAAAACCGCCTCCAGTTGATCAAACTTCTCTGCTAGCCAGAATGGGAAGTCATCGTTGTCAACTGGACGCGCACCAAAAACCGAATTAACCATCACTGGATTGAGACGCATTCCACCTCGATCCACGGGCGCGGCCGCACCCCCCTGGGGACCACCAGGAAGATGTCGACCGATGTATTGCACTAAAGCACGAATCACGGAAATGGAAACAACATGTAGCCTGCGAATTTCTGCTAGGGTACAAGCCCCGTGATTCGGGTGCGGGGTAAAGCCACCCAACGCAGGCCAATTCGTACCTGGAATTGAGAGCGGACCTAACCTCGCCGCGGACAAAGAGTGGGGGAGGGCGCCATCAAACCAAACTCGATGCTGCCAATGATCAATAGGTATTTCCAATGCCCTGTACGGCGTATATTCAGCCGGGACATCTGAGGCGGTGTAGGAGTGGAACAAACCAGAATTAGCGTCCACAGCCGGAAACGTAACCCAAGAGTATAATAACTCGTAAGGAAACGCCGGATCTGCACATACCACGAAAATCACAGCCATCCCATCAACTGGGACCTGGTACGTCTGAAGATGGTTGCGTACCGCTACGCGACTATGCTGCGCAATAGCCACCGCCGCCATGACAACACTGGAAACAAGAAAACACAAAGAATACTTTGTAGCACAACTGGGTAGAAATTCAAAGAAACCGTTTAAGAAAGAATCAAGCTTGAATAAAGACCTATTTCAAAAAATAGGTAGGTTTCACCGACACCCCGTTTTCCGGAAACGGAGGTGAAGGGGTTAAGGTTTGAACGATAAACTACTCGAGTGTCATGAGATAAGACCACCGAAACCGTTGGGCGCCATGTCGCAGGGTTTCTGTTCTCACACAGAACTGTGCACAGAGGAGTGGAACCTCGGCAAATTAGGGTGTCCCAAAACTTACCTTAGCAACCAACTCACCCCTTACCGAGCTAGCTACAGTGTCTCATTGGACATATCAAACTCCCAATGTTTAGACAAACCAGAACATGAACTTACAGTACCTCAGGGTACGTGGAACTCATGAACACTCTTTTGTTATATTATCATTACAAACCAGAACATGGAGTAAAGAAGACACATGTGCATTTGAAATGTTTATTTACTAATGCCGTCTTCTCAGGCGCAGTATCTTAGATAATACAAGTATACTTATTATCAGTAGCAAAATTATCAGCATAGTTACTAAGACATAAAAAGCGAATGGTGACAGCATGTTAACATGCTGTAATGAATAAGAGTTAACAACACTTATATCTCACCCTCCCTAACACATATATTATATTATTAGCTAAGAAGGTCTCTTTGGGTTGTTTTAGGGCGGGCCCATACCTTAGTGTCCTAGCATGAAGGAATCACATCAGCATACACCAGCTCTCTCTGCATGTGCACCGCATCAAGTGTGTTAACAATTCTCGTGCAAAGCAATATCAATCCCGCCTCAAGCCCAAGTTGGCAAAGGCTGCACTTGTGTTATGACTATGAAGGCGTAGAGATCAGACCTCATAACAATTCCATATCGTGTTGCTCCTGAAACTTCAGCACTCTCCGTGCAGACATGGTTTATTAAACAAAACTGATATCAGAGCAATAACATATTATTCTCACATACACCACGGCAAACCACTAGGTTGAAAGCTAAGTCAACAATTAAGGGTCGTGTGCAGAAGTTGCAAGAAAGGAAAAATGGCGTTTAAACCTAAAATGTACCTATGCTAACTTAACACGATATAAGGATATATAGGAGCTATATAACAATATATATATATATACATATATATACATCCTAGAAAAACAAGACTACATAGATGAGGCGATGAGACAACTCGGGGACACAACCAAATACACTGTACTCGAAAAAAATCCCACTAAGGAGTTGACACTAGACTTGAGAAACAAGTTGGAAATTTGGAAAAAAGCAGGCCTGATAACAGAACAGGAGAGAAGATTCTTAATGGTGGATAACCCCATAACACCGACTATATACTTTCTCCCGAAAGTGCAAACAAACCACCGGGGAGGCCAATAATTTCGAGTTGTGGTAGGTTGTATGAAAATGTGTCAATTAATGTTGACAACTTCATTGCTCCAATGGTTCCAACCCTGACATCCTTCATAAAAGACACTGGAGACTTCTTGCGGATTCTATCAAACACCGAGTGGCAACCGAACTACTTACTTGTAACGATTGATGTCATCTCGTTATACACTTCGATCAACCATGAAATTGGCCTGCAAGCAATCCAATATTTTCTTCAGCAACAGCCTATTAGTCAATATATGGGTAAGAGTGGTCTGCTTAATTCAGGCACTCTGTTCATCACCACCCCCTTTTCTGAATCATTTTGTCCACCATAAGCGTGGAAGGGTATACTCAGATGTGAGTCCCTTGCTCATTGCACCATCAGGATTCAAGCAAGCCGGGCCGACGACGCCTGAAATGGCAGAAACCGGTCCCTGGAAGCTTGTTTCCTTCCCAGTACAAGAATTGGCTTGGTAGTTTGGTTTGCCCTGTTCCCATCATGCACTGGGACAGGAACAGACTAATTTGCATATAGCCAAGTTCTGAGCTGGGATGGTGCAGTGAGCTAAAAAACGGTGATGGATCAAGCCCTGATCTTTGGACTGGGTAAGAGTGGTCTGCTTAATTCAGGCACTCTGTTCATCACCACCCCCTTTTCTGAATCATTTTGTCCACCATAAGCGTGGAAGGGTATACTCAGATGTGAGTCCCTTGCTCATTGCACCATCAGGATTCAAGCAAGCCGGGCCGACAACGCCTGAAATGGCAGAAACCGGTCCCCGGAAGCTTGTTTCCTTCCCAGTACAAGAATTGGCTTGGTAGTTTGGTTTGCCCTGTTCCCATCATGCACTGGGACAGGAACAGACTAATTTGCATATAGCCAAGTTCTGAGCTGGGATGGTGCAGTGAGCTAAAAAACGGTGATGGATCAAGCCCTGATCTTTGGACTGGGTAAGAGTGGTCTGCTTAATTCAGGCACTCTGTTCATCACCACCCCCTTTTCTGAATTATTAGTCAATATGAGCATTCAAAAATGCTAACACAAATGATAACATTGTGCTTATATAAAAATGTTTTTCTATTTAACAAAAAGGTGTATGCACAGTGCTGCGGAACGGCCATGGGAGTTGCCTTCTCCCCAAGCTACGCTAATCTCATGATGGGGTGGTGGGAGAGGTGCGTGGCTTTGGGAGAGGAAAACGACCGACATATGGCTAACGTGGCACTGTGGCTACGCTTCATCGATGATCTGTTCCTGCTCTGGAAGGGCACAGAACAGGAATTCCACTTATTCTTTGAAGTTCTAAACAACATCACTGTAGGACTAAAATTTACCTACAATCTAAGCTCCAAAGAAATAGAATTCCTAGACACAAAAGTTTACGTGAAGAACAGTAGATTACAAACAACTGTACATCGTAAAAAAACAGCTACGAATAGTATACTTCACGGACAGAGCTTCCATCCTGAGACCCTTAAAAAAAGCATACCCTACGGAGAACTACTTCGGATGAAGAGAAATTGTTCTGAAGCAAGTGAAATGGAACGAAAATTCGAGGACACAAAAACTCCTTTCCAACAGAGAGGGTACAAACAAACGGACATCATCAGAGGAGAGAGAGCAGCCAGAGAAAAGAATAGAGATGAAATGCTCGTATCCAAAAATGAGACTAAAAAAGCTTCACTTGGCAAGAGAAAAAACACGGATAAACAAATGACTTCAAGCTCAGATACTACGGAGGAGACAACAGTGGAGGAATATCCTAGAATGATAATTAGATACACGAAGGAAAGTTACAAAATACAGAAAATAATGACAAAATATTGGCATGTACTAAAAAAGGATGTCGACATAGGAAATGATATAGGAGAACGACCATCGATCACCTACAAAAGAGCCCCCAATTTGTCAGATCACCTTGTACATAGCCACTTCGAAACCAGAAAAAATCCATCTTGGCTAGAAACCAAAAAAAGAGGATTCACGAAATGCCTAGTGTGTAAGGCGTGTAAAATCGGTAAGAATCTAAGGAACATACCTGATCCATCAGGAAAGAACTTTGAAGTGAAAGAACCGATAACCTGTGAAACCCCCTTCCTTGTATATCTACTCCAATGCAATTGTGGAAAAAGATACATTGGGAGCACCACGTGTCCTCTAAAGAAACGAATTCTTGAACATACCCGGGCTATACAGAACAAAGACTTCTCATATGCCATGGCAAAACATAAGGCCACCCATTCTGGTAAAACATGGCTCAACATGACGTACTCAGGCCTAGCCGTGGTACCTCAACATGAACGGGGGGGGGGACAGAAAACTGAAATTGAGACGGCTTGAGTCCAAACTCATCATGAGATTTAAAACAATGCAGCCCCTAGGACTGAATGGAGATGCTGAACTACATGTTCATCCCACTCCGACTGCAATATAGAACTGGACTGGGCTTGCCCACCAGACTTCAAAATCTTGCATCTCCCACGACCTAAGGGGCGGGGCGGAGGTGTCGGTGTAATCTATAGAGCATCATGGTCAGCAAAAACTATTGCCATGGACCCAGTGGTCGGGACCGAAATACTCGGCCTTTCCATCGACTGTCATCTTGGTACCACCTTTACGGCGGTGATTTGCTACCGCCCGCCGGGAGCGTTTAATTCTACTCAGCAGCAGTCGCTCCTCACCACCCTCACCAATATGGCTACCTCTCACAACAACCTGATTGTTTTGGGCGATTTCAACCTTTGGCCCAACGGCAGTCTTGACTCTGCACTCAACAATCTCCTAATCTCTTGTGAAGGAATGGGACTTTCCCAGCTAGTGAACAAACCCACACACGCAGCAGGGCACCCGCTCGATTTAATCTTCTCCTCCCCCCAGCTAGCACTTCTGAGCGACATTCTGCCAATGTGCTGGACTGATCATGCACTGATCAAATTTCATATAGTAGGTAGCAGGTCTTGCAGACCGGCATTCCACGGTCATGTACCCCCGTATAGAGACTGGAAGGCTCTGGACAAACTCAGACTGAATGGCCCAGTATTTGAAGTAGAAGACAGTTTCTCCATTACGCAACCAGTGGAGGCCAACTACCTATCCCTTTGTACAAGGATCTCCAGCACCTCGGAACGTCTCGTCCCTCTGAAAAAGGGCAGACCACAGAGACGAGCACCGGCCCCATGGTTTGATGACTCCTTAAGAGCTCTCAAACTAGCATGTAGACATGCAGAGAGAAAATGGAGGCAGGGTTACTCTGACATTCATAAAACCCTCTGGAAAGCAAACCTCCGGAAGTATAAAACTGCCATCGCCCTAAATAAGGCCAAACATTATTGCTCCATCATAACCAACGCCACGAACAGCTCAAAGAGTATTTTTCAAATACTCAAAAATCTGACCAACCCGGACTGTGTTACCTCTACACAGCCTCCTACCCAAGCCCTCTGTGACAATCTTGCAGTGTTTTTTATTAATAAAATAAACACCATTATTCACAACCTGAAAACATCCCCCTCTTCAGAAACTTCTAACATGCTGAGACCAGATACCAGCTTGCGAAACTTGTCGCCTCCTGGCTCTGTCCTTCTGGCTAGACTGGGGGAATTCCCCCCGATCCCGGCCGTCGAGTTTGAAAGACTTGCGCTTGGTATCACCTCGGGTTCCCCACTCGACCCCCTACCTCCAAAAGTCTGGAAAAATTTTGGTAATGAACTTTTTGACACCATGCGCCTAATATGCAATCAGTCTTTGCACAGTGGCTTTGTCCCAACCCCTTGGAAACAGGCACTAATCACCCCTCTCTTAAAGAAACCCTCCCTGAGCCCAGACTGTCTTTCCAACTACCGACCCATCTCTCTGCTGCCTTTCCCAGCGAAGGTCGCCGAACGTTGGGTCAGTTCATGCCTGTCCGCCCACCTAGAACAAAACAACCTTCTCCACGATCACCAGTTCGGTTTCCGTCCTGCCCACGGCACCGAAACAGCAGTCTTAACTGCCATGGAGGATCTTCGCATGCGTGCAGACAGGGGACAGCCAGTGGCATTGATACTGCTGGACCTGTCTGCCGCATTCGACACGGTCAACCATGGTAGGCTGCTGCAGAGACTTGGGGAAGTGGGAGTGGAAGGCACTGCATTGCTCTGGTTTCATTCCTATCTTCGGGACAGAAGACAGGCTGTCTCTCTTCCCCCTTTTCAATCCGCCTTTGCAACAGTACCCCAGGGAGTCCCTCAGGGCTCCTCCATCAGCCCTATCCTTTTTAATGTGTACCTCATCCCGCTAATCAAACTGATCCAATCCTTTGGGGTCAAAACAATAAATTACGCGGATGATACACAGCTCATCCTCTCGTGGGAAGGTGAAGATGCCATTCCTTTCTCTACCTTCCACGACTGCCTAAGAGAGACGGCTGGATGGCTACACAGTAATTCCCTCCAGTTCAACTCCGCGAAAACGGAGGTCCTGTTCTGCTCAGGCACTAAGATACCCCGTCAGTTTCCGAACGAATTCTGGCCCCCGGAGTTTAGAGACAAACCTCTGCCAGTTCCTTCGGTGCGCAACCTGGGTGCCATGCTGAACAACAAATTAAGTATGGAAACCCAGGTGACGAAAACTGTGGGGATCTGCACAGCCCTGCTTCGATCACTGCGGAAAATCATGCCTCTTCTCCCGGCACAAGCCAGGGCGTCGATAGTCAGGTGCACGATACTCAGTCGCCTTGACTAATGCAACGCCCTGCTCCTGGAGTCTCCAGTCACGATGTTGGACCGACTACAGCGAATTCAATCTGCCGCCGCCAAGCTGGCTCTTGGCTGGACGAGGAGGGCCTCAGCCACAGCAGCTCTGGCTGAGCTACATTGGCTACCCTTAAAACAAAGAGTGGCCTTCAAGTCCCTCTGCATTGTCTTTAAGGCTCTGCACGGACTTGGACCTAAACCCCTGCAAGCCCTGTTTCGGTGGTACACTCCTGCCAGAGACCTACGTTCATCCTCTGCCTGTCTGGTAAAGGTGCCCAGATTTAACAGAACCAGAACAGGGGGCAGATCATTCAGCGTTGCAGCGGCCAAGCTGTGGAACAGCCTACCCACCGACATACGTCAGATATCACAGCTTCTTCCCTTCAGGAGACGTATTAAGACCTGGCTCTTCCCCTAATAAATTGTCCGTCTGACTGTTCTCCCGGTTTACCGTTAACAGAGTAATTTCCAGCGCCAGGAAGCCTGCAAGGTGTCAGTCGCGCTTTACAAATTCTCAAAATAAAATAAATAAATAAATAAATGTAAAAATAGGAGCATGTAATATTGCTTGGACAATTGAACTTGAATTATAACTGTAAGATCTATTGTTTGCACATGCATAAAGTGACACCATCTAAAGCACCCACAGTAACACACACTCCCAGCTACACGTGGTAAATGGTTGCGGTGGCAAGGGCACTCAGTCCAGGAACCATTAGCACTTCCATTAGTGCAACTGCGTTACATACGCAATTCTTAACACTGAGCACAAGTTCAAATTGATAATAACTGCTAAAATACAGCCGCACAGGAAGCGTCTACCACCGCATTACCACATAGAATCTGGAAGCCGATCTCCGAGCTCACTGACACGCACGTAAATATCAAAGACACCGCCTGCATGGAAGCAATGGGCACTTAGCCCAACAACATAAATAACAAACTACAACAACATTGACACATATGAGCGTTCACAAAGCACACTGCATGAAACAGAGCGCGATATCATAAGTGAAAATAAAATGTATTAGAAACAATATGGTTAGTTAAATGAATGAAATTAACTACCAACTCCAGAATACAATGCAATGTAGTTAAATGAATTGAATTTGACCACAAATTCCAGCATGCAGCGCATGTCACATGTGTATTTAATGTGAAATGGAAAAGGGAGTAACTGTCTGAAATATATGCCGTGATCAAGAACGCTAAGTTCGAAACGCGTAGGCGATCTCAGTTGTTGAAATAAAACCCTTAAAATTTCCCCGAGTGGAGTGCCATCATTCCTATGGAACTTTGTGTGATGATGTTTGACGGGATACTGCCTTGATCCCGACGAAGGCACCAGCACGTCAGTGCTCCCCCTGCGACGAGGCAAGTTGCGACATGTATATACATATATATAAATGTATGATGATGATAGAACAATTGTCTGCAAACCCTCAGATAAGGGAGGAACATTGTTTTGCTCACAACGGAATATTACTGCAAGGAAGCTCTGCAACAACTCAATGATATATCGAACTACACATGGATCACCATGAAGGAGTACTCCAACAGTATTAAAATCTATGAACAATTGATTATGAAGTGGAAGAAAAAAGGTATGTTGGATGCTAATGAGGACAAATTTCTTAACTGTACACACCCAGTTATTCTGACATTTTATAATCTTCCTAAATTACATAAGGACAATGTGAACCCCCGGGACGCCCAATTGTGTCCTGAAAGGGAGACATAACTGAGAACATGTCATCTTTCATTGATTTCTTTCTGTTTAAGTTTGTAACTGAACTGACCTCGTACATTCAGGACACTAAAGACTTTCTTAAAAGAATTGAAGACATAACCTGGGAATCAGACTTTGTGATGATCACTTTAGACATTTCCAGCTTACATACCAGCATTAATCATGAGAGAGGTTTGGAAGCCATTGATTACTTTTTAAAAGGGCATTCCATCAAATACATGGAACATAACTGCATGATCCTAGAATTTGTAAGACACTGTCTAACCAATAACATTTTCCTTTTTCAGGAACAGTTGTTCAGACAAACACAGGGCACGGCCATGGGTACCTGCTTCGCCCCAAGTTACGTGAACCTCTTCATTGGCTGGTGGGAGAAGCAGGTGGCCTGGTCAGAAGCCAATCTGGAGTGGACTAACTAAGTGGTCAGCTGGAACCGGTATATAGATGATTTTTTCATCATATACAACGGAACAGAGAAATCGTCCAGTGACTATGTTAAGATTCTGAACAACAATAATTTGAATTTGAAGTTCAGTGGAGAGATCAGTAAGATCACTGTAAACTTTTTGGACCTGCGCGTTTTTGTTTCAGTGGGAAAGTTATGTACAGTCCTACATAGAAAGCCCACTGCGGGTAATTCTGTCTTGCATTCTAGCAGTTGCCATCTGGACAAACTCAAAAGAAGCATACCATTTGGCGAAATGCTATGTATTAAAAGGAACTGTACTAGAGAATGTGACTTCCATGCAGCAGCTAACGCGAGCGCAGCAAGATTCCATACACGAGGGTACTACACTAAAGTTGTACTAGATGCTAGACAGAAGGTGAATATGAAAGATAGAACAGATTTGATATGGGGGATCTCAAGAACTACCCAGAGAAGAGAGCAAGCGAAGGTAACTCAAAATACAGAATGTAGACTTATCACTGATTATTCCAGCAACCATAATCAGTTGAGACAAAGCTTGAGAAGAAATTGGCCTCTCCTCAAATCCGATCCAGTCATTGGAGAGGATTTACCTAAAACACCTTCACTATCTTTCAGAAATGCAAGATCTTTAAAAGACTATCTGGTCCAGAGCCACTACTCCTCATGAAAAGGAGATATACGCTTGGGTCCAGTTAAAGGCTTTTATCCTTACAAAAAATGCAAGGCATGTAAAAACAGTAACAAGGTTCTAGTGTTTGAGGTACCAGGAAATAAGAAACCCAAAACTATCTAAGGATTCATGAACTGCAACACCAGCCACACGGTCTACTGTTTGGTATGTCTGTGCGGGCTCAAGTACGTTGGTAGTACTATACATCCTACCAAAATCAGGATCCTGAAACATATGCAAGTCATCTCCAATAGAGATGAATCATACCCAGTAGCTTGCCACTTTGAGAGCCACCATAATAGTAATAGGGACCTATTACGTTTTTACTGTCTGGACCATGTACCTAACAACTCTCGTGGAGGTGACCGATTACTCAGATTACGCAGATTAGAATCCCGCTACATCATGGACATGCAAACTAAAATCCCTCAGGGACTCAATAGTGCTGAGGAACTAGCTGTGCATGTCTGACTCCGATTTCATATCAATACTTGTAACATCTGTATAGGATTGTAAATATTGTACATCTCATGATATAATCGCAACATAGTTGAACATCAGGTATGAACTTCATTAGAATATGTAGTGATATTTTGGTCACAAATGGACTCAAACCTCTGCAATTCGAATCATTGGGTAAATAACTGTCCTTCAAACATTAGTTTTTTGTGCCGCCAATCGTGAAGTTACATTTTAAATTTCAAGCATGAAGTACTGCCTTATGATTTGTCAAGTTCATATATATGTATATTTTGAATTCATTGGTAAAATTAAAGTTTGATGAGGTTTAACATGCTGTGTCAGGCAATTATGCCCATTCAGGGCTAGATTTTTGTATAGTAATATTCTTAATTGAATACTATTGTCATATAGCTCCTGTATATCCTTATATCGTGTTAAGTTAGCATAGGTACATTTGAGGTTTAAACGCCATTTTTCTTTCTTGCAACTTCTGCACACGACACTTAATTGTTGACTTAGCTTTCAACCTAGTAGTTTGCCGTGGGGTATGTAAGAATAATATGTTATTGCTCTGATATCAGCTTTGCTTAATAAACTATGTCTGCACGAAGAGTGCTGAAGTTTCAGGAACAACACGATATGGAATTGTTATGAGGTCTGATCTCCACGCCTTCATAGTCATAACACAAGTGCAGCCTTTGCCAACTCTGGCTTGAGGCGGGATTGATATTGCTTTGCACGAGGCACATAGAACACACTTGATGCGGTGCACATGCAGAGAGAGCTGGTGTATGCTGATGTGATTCCTTCATGCTAGGACACTAAGGTATGGGCCCGCCCTAAAACAACCCAAAGAGACCTTCTTAGCTAATAATATAATATATGTGTTAGGGAGGGTGAGATATAAGTGTTGTTAACTCTTATTCATTACAGCATGTTAACATGCTGTCACCATTCGCTTTTTATGTCTTAGTAACTATGCTGATAATTTTGATACTGATTATAAGTATACTTGTATTATCTAAGATACTGCGCCTGAGAAGACGGCATTAGTAAATAAACATTTCAAATGCACATGTGTCTTCTTTACTCCATGTTCTGGTTTGTAATGATAATATAACAAAAGAGTGTTCATGAGTTCCACGTACCCTGAGGTACTGTAAGTTCATGTTCTGGTTTGTCTAAACATTGGGAGTTTGATATGTCCAATGAGACACTGTAGCTAGCTCGGTAAGGGGTGAGTTGGTTGCTAAGGTAAGTTTTGGGACACCCTAATTTGCCGAGGTTCCACTCCTCTGTGCACAGGTCTGTGTGAGAACAGAAACCCTGCGACATGGCGCCCAACGTTTTCGGTGGTCTTATATCATGACACTCGAGTGGTTTATCGTTCATACCTTAACCCCTTCACCTCCGTTTCCGGAAAGCGGGGTGTCGGTGAAACCTACCTATTTTTTGGAATAGGTTTTATTCAAGCTTGATATTTTCTTAAACGGTTTCTTTGAATTACTACCCAGTTGTGCTACAAAGTATTCTTTGTGTTTTCTTGTTTCCAGTGTTGTCATGGCGGCGGTGGCTATTGCGCAGCATAGTCGCGTAGCGGTACGCAACCATCTTCAGACGTACCAGGTCCCAGTAGATGGGATGGCTGTGATTTTCGTGGTATGTGCAGATCCGGCGTTTCCTTACGAGTTGTTTTACTCTTGGGTTACGTTTCCGGCTGTGGACGCTAATTCTGGTTTGTTCCACTCCTACACCGCCTCGGATGTCCCGGCTGAGTATACGCCGTACAGGGCATTGGAAATACCTATTGATCATTGGCAGCATCGAGTTTGGTTTGATGGCGCCCTCCCCCACTCTTTGTCCGCAGCGAGGTTAGGTCCACTCTCAATTCCAGGTACAAATTGGCCTGCGTTGGGTGGCTTTACCCCGCACCCGAATCACGGCGCTTGTACCCTGCAGGAGATTCGTAGGCTGCATGTTGTTTCCATTTCCGTGATTCGTGCATTAGTGCAATACATCGGTCGCCACCTGCCTGGTGGTCCCCAGGTGGGTGCGGCCGTTCCCATCGATCGAGGCGGGATGCGTCTCAATCCGGTGATGGTTAATTCGGTTTTTGGTGCTCGTCCGGTTGACAACGATGACTTCCCGTTCTGGCTAGCAGAGAAGTTTGATCAACTGGAGGCGGTTTTTCCGAATTCTACTCCTGCTGATAAACATAGAATGTTAACGATTACTCTACCGAAGGATTTAACTCCTGAACTTGTTGACTGTGAAAGCTGGGGAAAAACATTTGCGGCAGTTTATACAAGGTGCTTCGGCACCCCGTCTATGACTGCCCTGCCTGACATCATTAGACGTGTTCAAAATGATCACGGTCCGGAGGCAGCGGTTGAATTGGGTATGCGCCTGTGTGGTTCTTTTGAGATTGTGTGTGATCTCATTCTCTCCAATGTTAAAGGAGATGCAGTTAACTTTCAGGTGTCGAATGCTTTGGCTGCTCTGCCCGATGCCGACAAACCCCGCCGGTTAGCAAAGATTGTGGTGGCCGCTTATAAGACAATTGGCCGCACAAGTAGAGGTCTGAAATATTTTCCAGTAAAGGAGAAAAAACAACCTCAGGGACAATCTGCAGTGACAGATGTCCAGCCCAAGTCCAAAAAACAAAATTGGCCTAAGAAACAGACACAGGGGAAGCAGAATACACAGACTCAGGATTCTTTTCCTGCAGTACAATCACCTGCGCCGACAGAAAAAGTTTATGATTTGCGCGATCGCGCGATGATTAAATCACCTGATCGATTTCAGGGTTCTGATCAACGCTCTCCTCGTTCCTTTCAGGAAACATCGGTCCCGAAGACCACTGGAGGAGGGGGTGGACGTGGACGTGGTGGCCAACAAGGACGTGGTCAGTCCCGCCAGACGGACGGCGCAGTGAAGCAGGAAGATTCTACGCCTAAGCGTCCGCAGTTTGCGAAAAAGAAAGTCGCAGCCTTAACAGCGCATAGATATGCCACAGATAGTGAGAACGCGGCTTCGGAATCTGACGTGGGCTCTGACCTTGCTGGACAGCGCGGCGGAGATTACCATAGTCAGAGAGGCGCTCCGTCCACTACTGAGGGTGACAGCGACTGAAGTGTTTGTTGTAATAGAAACAGCCGATACGAGATTAGCTCCCCCTGAAAGACTTTTTGAAATTGTCCTGTTTATTGAAGGTGACATACAGCGTACTGTCAGAGGGGTATTTTGGGAGAACCTTTCGTCTACGTACGACATTTTGCTTTCCGAGGCTGACTGGCCCCCGCCTTTTGTGCTCGCAGCGCCGCGAGGGGAGGAGGTAATCCTGCCCAGTTTCGCGCACACTGTCTCAACTGAGCATGCGCAGCATTTTGCAGAAGAGTGGGCTCGGGCTCTTGCGCCGGCTCTGTACCGCAACCAATGTGGTTGGGATAAATTGTCTCCTTGCCACGAAATTCCTTTGCGGTCTGAGCCACAGCCGCAGCCTCAATATCCCATACGGCGTGAAGCTAAAGCAGCCGTCGCAGAAATCCTTGAACAATTGGAATATCAGGGAGTTATTGAAACGTGTGTGTCACCAATGAATAATCCCCTTTTTACTGTGACCAAACCTGACGGATCATATCGTTTGGTATTGGATTACCGGCATTTGAACTCGCATTGCCGTAACTGTGCAGTACAGAATACTCACGGCTCTGCCCTAGTGGATAGTCTAGTGCGTAAGCGTTTCAAGACAACGCTTGACATTTCCAATGGTTTTTATGCCCACAGACTGGATGGCTTGAGCTCCCAATGGACAAGTTTTACGTCCGCTGGTGTGCAAAAATGCTTCCGGCGACTCCCTATGGGCTACAAAAATAGTCCTGGAGTCTTCACCTCCAGAATAGTCACTTTATTGGAGGGTATCGATCCAGATGCATGTTCTTATGTGGATGACATTTATCTCACAGACGACGAAATTTGGATGCATCTGTGTCGAGTGAATTCCATCATTTGTACCTTTGCTGATATGGGTTACAAATTTAATTTTGCAAAATCGCACATTGCAGAACACACGGTGTTGTTCCTCGGCTATGAGCTGAACAATGAAGGTAGAGGTTTGGCTCCTCACTTCTTGGAGAAATGCGCACAATTGCGCGCTCCTACAACACTGAAAAAATTACAGTCTTTGCTGGGCTTTTTGAATTTCGGCAGAACTTACATTCCGGAAACTGCCCAGCGTATCAAGCCTTTGTATGCTTTGATACAACCAACTTTCTCAAAATCATGCTGGCTGCCTGAGCATTCAGCCATTTTGCAATCCTTGCAGGCTGATCTGCTCGCTTCTAAATATTTACTGACTCGTGATAACCACACCAACCTGGTAATAAGAATAATTCCTGGGACGGTGGGTTTCACATACCTCACTTTTAATGAAGGTGACACAGTACCTATTGCTTACAAGTCACACTTGTACACTTCGGCTGAGTTGTGGTTTCCCACAGTGGAAAAGGTTTTAACTGCTGTACAGATGGCGATTCTTAAGGAACGAGCACTGTCGCAGGGGAAACGCATGTTAGTGGTAACACCCTGTCCTCATTTGGAGGCAGTCACGAAAGCCAGTGTACCAAATTCGAAAGCTTTGCACCCTCGGTGGATTCAGTGGGCTGCGTCATTGTCATCCACGGATGTCATGTTTATTTTTGACGCCTCCTTAGGGTCGCAAGAGTACTTGCAGTATGAATTCGTTCATCCTGCTCCTCTGGCTATGCGACCTTTGGAAGACTTCCATTGCATCATTTACACTGATGGGTCGGCGCAGGTTGCGCATGGCTCTAAACATGCCTACGTTTCCGCATGCGCCATTGTGGTCGGTGCTATGTTGAATGATGAGTTCATTTCCAGGGAAGTGCACACGATGCCCCTGGGCGATTGCACCGCACAATTGGCAGAGCTTCGTGCTCTATTACTAGCTTTAGAGTACGCGGATCCAAGTGTTACTACTCTGATTGTAAGTGATTCTTACTACTGTGTCCAGTCTTACAATGAAAACTTGTTCTTTTGGATTCAAAATGATTTTCATGATTCAAAGGGTAGCACAATAAAACATAAAATGATCTGGGTTCGAGTGGCAGAGCTTAAGGCTAAGTTGCCACTCGTTTTTGTTATTCATACTCTCGGTCATCAGCGCGTAGGAGTTCACGCTGTTGGCAACTCGCTTGCTGATGAAGCAGCGAAATCAGCAGTATCTACATACTTAGTTGCAGCGGTTACTAGGTCTAAAACCAAGATTGATAGCGACATCTTGGCAGCGATTGCTGCCTCTGAGAAGGGAAGTAAACATCCTGCGGGATTCCCTTCGAAGTATAAATACCATTTAAGTCCCGAAAAGGTTCCTTTTGTGACAATTCCTGATGTTGGGGAACGGCTGATTCCCAACTCGGATCGCAGAGCAGACTTGATTACAGCGGCTCATGAAGGTGTGGCGTCTGCGCATGCGGGCGTCTCGGCCACTGTAACTCAATTGCAACAACGTTTCTGGTGGCGGGGACTGTACAAACAGACACGTGATTATGTCCTTCTTTGTGACATATGCCAGCAGATTAAACCTTCAACTGCTACGCGTCCGCCACAGACTCAGTTGTACATTTCTAATAAACCGCTAGGCTGTGTTTATTTAGATCACTGCGGTCCTTTTTCATCTGATACTGCGTATAAGTACATCTTAGTAGCAGTTGACTCATGCACACGCTTTGTGTGGGTATGGCCACATCGCAGCGCTGATTCACGGACTGTCATTAGAGATTTGCGTATCTTTATAGGGATTTTTGCCTGTGGTACCTTCCATTCGGATCAGGGTCCGGCTTTCGCCTCTAAGGCGTATAAGGATGCCTTGACTTCAATGGGGGTCCAAGTCAAGTTTTCGTCACCTTACAGACCTGAGGGTAATAGTGTAGTAGAACGAATGAACCGTGATTTAAAGCAATCTTTGACATCCCGAGTTATAGGCACTTGCAGAAACTGGCTGGCTCATCTCTATGGCGTGCAGCGTGCTCTTAATAATCTCCCTAGAAGGTCTCTGGGTGGGCGGACCCCATACGAAATGCTCTTTGGCATCAAGATGTACGTCCCTGACCTTGACGGTCTAGACTCAGTGGTTCGCGCCACTTCCTTTGACGCAGATGAACATTGCAATGTTTTACAGAATCTACAAAAGACCAGAGACAGTCTTGCAAAGGAACATTTGCCCTCCACATCGGATGATGCGTTGCAGATCCCGGTAGTTGGCTGGCTACCCCAGGTTGGAGAACTGGTTCGAGAGAAGATCGACAACAAGAAAGAGTTTGGTCCCTCCTATCGAGCTCCAGTCCCAGTGCTTGGAGTGAAGGGCACAAGAACAGTCATATTACCACCACTTCCAGGTCGTAAGGAAAACAGGTTTATTTCTATTGACAATGTCAAGATACACAGAGTGGCCGATTCTTCTTAGCATGACACCAGCTGTTTCCTGTCCTTCCATTGTGAGAAATTCAATTATGCCCACTGCTTCTAATATTGAACTTGAAGTGGCCATCGACTTACCTGCTGTTTCCAGTCCTTTATTAAATAATTTACCGGGAACTAACATTGATGAGACAGACTATGCCTATCCCACTGATTTGTCCATACCTGACCTGCAAGCACGTTTAGCCACAGAATCCAGATTTTCTTTTGACTCTGTTTCTCTTACCTCAAAGGAACCCTCTCGTGTTGCAGTTTATGCAAGCCTGTTTAAAAAACATTTTTTGATACCACCTTGGACTTACATTTGGCTAGTCCTTGTTTCGATTTACCTTTTTATGTCAGTTGGTTTTGTGTTTTATTTTTTTCGAATCATCAATGGACATTATGTCGAGGAAAGAACATGCATTACTCATTTAAATGGAACTTTGGCCCCACTTTCCTCTTCACATTCTACACACAGATTAAAAAGAGACTTGACTTTGGTTAACATCACAGCATGGCCTGTCCTGGATGGAATCGTGTGGGATGCAGTTCGGTTTCAGATTCATGGCCCAACGGAAGTCGTTAATGTTCCTAATGTACTTAGAGTGAATATGGGGGATGTGGTGAAACAAAACATTCGTTCTGATGATTGGGATGTTAATGCTGTGGAAAGCTTGTTTTCTGATTTGAAATACTATGCTGCTTTTGATGCTGAGGATTTATATTTAGAATCTGCTAATTATGGTGAATTGTTCTGTTACCAACATTATGGCAATCACTTCTTACACAAAACGTCATCCCGAAGGGAAACTGTTAATTTCACTCAGTGGGAACATTGCCCATCACCTAAACAAGGGAGTTCAGAAACATTTCTGAAAAAGTATACTTATTTCACTGACTTTAACCGGTCCAATCCCGAGTCCTTTTATTTTAAAGTTCACAAACAGCCACTGTCCAAGGTTAGACTTACCGATACTAAATTGTTGTATTCAAAGGCCTTTCTAGATCAATTGGTTACTGGAGGCTATGAGCTATGGAAGGAAACAATCGACCTTAAATCGGTTTGGGGTTCGAGGGCCTGGCAGGTACAAGGCATTGAGGCTTTGCACCGTGCATGTCTCATCCCGAATCATATGTTGTTTTTGAATGAAACAATTTCCCAGACCACATGCTTTGGATTGGCTACTTCTAAAAGATTGAACACTCCTTCTTTCCCGGAGTTGGAGGAATATGAGGGTTGGAGTAATTTTACTCAATTGTCCATTAAAGATTTACAGGCTCTGCTTCTTAATTCTTCCTTTAACATTTCCAGTATGAATCCTAAGGGTTGGCTGCTTTGGCACCGTAGTGCTGATTCTTGCCAAAAAAGATTTTTAAATATGACTGACGGTTTTAAGACTGTTAGATCTGATCCCCGGTTTGACTTGAGTCATACTGTTACCTCTTACTCTGTAGGCAAGTTGTGTCAAGCTTGGCTGAAACATTCAACTTTACCTGCGGTTAAGTATCACCTTTCCAAACTGAATGCAGACGTGGATTTGAATGATTTCATTAAAGGCCCAGCTAGTGGCAGGTCGAAAAGGTGGTTATATGGGGTTTACAATGAAATTTGGAAACTGTCACAGATTGAGGCTGCTACACGCCTTAGGGCTATTGATCAGGCGAATCTTGAGAAAGTGCTTGCAGTTGTTGACAATAGCATTAACGTGCTTTCCTCTAGAATTTACACATTGGATAATATTGTGTCGTCTGTTGTTGATATTGTGCATGATGAGGTGTCAGTATTATACCATGGTCAAATTCAATTACGGTCAATAATGCAGTTTGCATGGACCCTTAAAACTCTGAAAATGGGTAAAGTTCCCTGGGGATACATGAACGTTTCTTCTTTATTTGCACCGTTTAATTTGACTGACAAACAACGCTTGCTTTCAATGCGTGATGCTTCCTTTTCTATGTTACATATTGAAAGGTTGGAATCTTTACCTTTTTCGGTGGCAGAAGCCACTGCTGCGACGTGGCTTATCCACGGTTTAATAACGCTGCCTTTTGCTTTATATAAGTTTTCTAATTGTATGAAATATGTGCCCATAGGTCGTTATGAGCCTTTAGGTAGCGGTTTTCTTCATGAAGTCTGGTCACTCCCATACACATACAGATGTTTCAAGGATGAACAGGAGGTTTATCTAACAGGGGAGGAGTGTACTGAGACGCCAGATCATTCTTTAATGTGCAGACATATACAGTTACACGGTTCATGTAACAAGGACCGACCAAATATGGCTTGCGTTTTACAAGGCACGCCAGTTCCTGCTGTCATCCCCACGTTTAAATTGTTAGAAAATGGTAGTTATTTGATGCTCAATAATGAAAACTGTTGTGGGTTAATTAAAGGCATAGCTTTCATAGTAACAGTAAGTGAGCGAGTTATTTGCTGCAGAAATGTTCTTTATCCTCCCACACGTGAACATAGGGAGTCTTCCATTTGGCCACAGATACCGACCTTGGGAGCAGAATTCAGCGGCATGGCTAGAATAAGAGCTCTTTTGTCCCAGAAAGAGGTGGCCTTGAGCTCGGCCCGTGAGACTTTCGTGCTTCATGTTGCTAACACCCGTACGGAGGTTCAGGCTCTTTTAAATACTGATTTGCCTTTGCATTTCGGAGCAATGGTTCGTTCTATCTTTAACGCATCCTCCACATCGGGCCTAGCACATTTTTTTAAAGTTGTTAGCAGTGGTCTAGTGACTTCCTTTGAGAAGATTTTTGGAGTCATCCCTGCCTTCTTCCATTCTATTTTTTCATCCTTGTTTGGAGGGTTCCCGTTTTTTCTTGCATTAGCGGCTGGCGCTTTGGTGGTTTTCTGCCTTTTTAAATATGGATGCCCTTCCTGTGCAAGACCACGCGCAACTGCTACTGACGCGGTTTCGCAACCGCATGCTTGATTATTATGGCACACTGCCGTTGGCGACGTTGAGCACGGCATATGGATTATCGTTTCGATTCTCCTATTTCACCTGTGTCCAGCCTGTATTTCACTGCCTGACCTGTGATTTCCAGTGGGCCATTGATTTGTGTCTCTGCGGACCGGTTTCTCCTGACGTCGATTTTAATCAACTGATGAGTCCTATCATTGCTCACGAGTTGGTTTGTTCTGACGAGAGGATTATGGCCTTAGCAGTGGCGCATGGACTAATGGGTCCCTGGGATGTGTTGTCGGCAGCACGGAATTTCTTGGAACTGAGTTTTCTTGAAAACCCACCGAGCTGTCCTCTGATGGTTATAGAGGATCCGGTGCTGGAAGAACACGTATGTTCCTTTCATCTTTTAAATTGGATGGCTGAACTGTTTTCGGATGAGGACAGTGACTTCCTATTGGAGGCTGTTGCTACTTACTTTTCATATACAGTTTTGTCATAGACACTGCTTCGAATTGACTTGCTGATTTATAGCATTTCGTTGACTTATTTGTCATGAATTTTTAATTTTCTTGCCTATTGGCTTGAGCCACGTTATATTTTTGGGCTATTTTTTAGCATTACCTTTTTGATCTTTAGTTTCAATTCATGCTCGTTTTACTGTTGAGTTCTGCTCTCATGAGATGGCACTTCTGTTATCATATTTAGTCCGTTCTCGGATCATGGGGGGGTGTCATATAGCTCCTGTATATCCTTATATCGTGTTAAGTTAGCATAGGTACATTTGAGGTTTAAACGCCATTTTTCTTTCTTGCAACTTCTGCACACGACACTTAATTGTTGACTTAGCTTTCAACCTAGTAGTTTGCCGTGGGGTATGTAAGAATAATATGTTATTGCTCTGATATCAGCTTTGCTTAATAAACTATGTCTGCACGAAGAGTGCTGAAGTTTCAGGAACAACACGATATGGAATTGTTATGAGGTCTGATCTCCACGCCTTCATAGTCATAACACAAGTGCAGCCTTTGCCAACTCTGGCTTGAGGCGGGATTGATATTGCTTTGCACGAGGCACATAGAACACACTTGATGCGGTGCACATGCAGAGAGAGCTGGTGTATGCTGATGTGATTCCTTCATGCTAGGACACTAAGGTATGGGCCCGCCCTAAAACAACCCAAAGAGACCTTCTTAGCTAATAATATAATATATGTGTTAGGGAGGGTGAGATATAAGTGTTGTTAACTCTTATTCATTACAGCATGTTAACATGCTGTCACCATTCGCTTTTTATGTCTTAGTAACTATGCTGATAATTTTGATACTGATAATAAGTATACTTGTATTATCTAAGATACTGCGCCTGAGAAGACGGCATTAGTAAATAAACATTTCAAATGCACATGTGTCTTCTTTACTCCATGTTCTGGTTTGTAATGATAATATAACAAAAGAGTGTTCATGAGTTCCACGTACCCTGAGGTACTGTAAGTTCATGTTCTGGTTTGTCTAAACATTGGGAGTTTGATATGTCCAATGAGACACTGTAGCTAGCTCGGTAAGGGGTGAGTTGGTTGCTAAGGTAAGTTTTGGGACACCCTAATTTGCCGAGGTTCCACTCCTCTGTGCACAGGTCTGTGTGAGAACAGAAACCCTGCGACACTATCAGCAAATGCAAAAGAGCTAGAATTTGTGTACAGCTTGGGCCCATACAGGGCATTATTATGTGTATATAATTTTGTGTAAATATGTACATAAATACACTCCTATATAATGACAATCAAGTTGCACTTACCTGTAGAATATTACTAGGACTTGCACGTTCCAAAATGGCCGCAATGAACTTGTAATTTATCAGGCCAGTCCTCTGTTCATTTCAGCTGTACCTCCGTTTGAACACCCAATGAATTACTTTGACATTTAATATAAATATCGCTGTCTCTGGCTGCAGTGTGAAATTGACAAAGGCAGTTGCCGAAACACATCTTTTGTGTGGAAGCAAGCCAAATAAACTTTTGGTTTAAGAGTTTCTTGCGAGTGCTGTACTGATGTACTTGGGAGCTGGGGGATGCCTGAAAAGACGCCTGGATTCAGGGGGTGTGCGGTGAGATGGAGGGGAGCAGAAATTGTGCAGAACAGGAGGACAATTGGATAAATGGGGCACACCGTCCTGCGATGTGGCTTAACCAACACCTTTTCAGCGGGGATATGTGATAGTGCAACTAGCCCAATGTGAGGGTCGATACCCTCAACACCATGTCTCTTCAACCTGGATCTGGTGGTGGGCCGTCCGTGTCACTACATTGACGTATGCAGAAGCCAGAGCGTATTGCCAGAAATCGGATTTCCTCTTGCTGTGCGGGGGTCTCCTATTACGCCACTGGCATGCGTGAATGAAATCCAACAAAGTCCTTCCCCAAAGAAAAAGGCGGAGGCCCAACGAGAACAGGTGGGAAGCTTTATTGCGTTTAAAACCTCACTGTAGGCGAATGCATTTCGGCACAATGGCCTTCATCAGCGCCGTGAGGGAACAGGGGGAAGGGGAACAAAGCACACATTTAAATGTCCTGCCGCTGCTGGATTGGCCGCGGCTGCTCCACCCCGTAGGGCTCTGCCTTCTGTAGTCCTGACTGTAGGTGCTTGGACTACTGGATCCAGAATGCAGCAGTCCGATTTCTGGTCCACCAGCAGTGTTGGTTAAGCCACATCGCAGGACCCATATATCCAATTGTCCTCCTGTTTTGCACAATTTCTGCTCCCCTCCGTCTCACCGCACACCCCCTGAATCCAGGCGTCTTTTCAGCGGGGACATGTGACAGTGCAACTAGCCCAATGTGAGGGTCGATACCCTCAACACCGCGTCTCTTCAACCTGGATCTGGTGGTGGGTCGTCCGTGTCACTACACTGACGTATGCAGAAGCCGGAGCGTATTGCCAGAAATCGGATTTCCTCTTGCTGTGTGGGGGTCTCCTATCACGCCACTGGCATGCGTGAATGAAATCCAACAAAGTCCTTCCCCAAAGAAAAAGGCGGAGGCCCAACGAGAACAGGTGGGAAGCTTTATTGCGTTTAAAACCTCACTGTAGGGGAATGCATTTCAGCGCAATTGCCTTCATCAGCGCCGTGAGGGAACAGGGGGAAGGGGAACAAAGCACACATTTAAATGTCCTGCCGCTGCTGGATTGGCCGCGGCTGCTCCACCCCCGTAGGGCTCTGCCTTCTGTAGTCCTGACCATGTCGAGAATTATTTAATATGTGACATCATCAGAAGTGGATTGCGAGCGCGAGTTATAGTGAGTGCAACTAACTATAACGGGGGAATTTCAATGGTTTTGTATGAGTAAAATGTCCAGCTAACTATAACTGGTGTGAAACCTATGGTTTTTTCAGTGAATTTCAAAGGTTTTTTAAATGCTAATTCCTAACTATAACGAGTGTGAAACCTATGGGGCCTTATTTACGAGCCCCTTGGACCTCCGGAACGTCACTTTTTGTGACGTTCCGGTGGCGCAGAAGACTGAGTGATATTTATCAGGCAAGACTAAGCCACTTTTTGTGGCGTAATCCTGCCTGATAAATATCAGTCCCTTTAACGCAGTGTCCTGTGTTAAAGGGGCGTGCAATGGGTGTTGCTGGGGGCGTTCCCAGCAGCATCCATGGACTTGAGTAATTTATAGCATCCTCAAAGTCAGTCTTTCAAAAATTCCAAAGTATAGGACATGATAATCCAAATCTAAATGTTTCTCAAGAAAAGTCATAAACCATGTCCGTGGGTCATATCTGCCCAAACGCTGATATTCCGAATGATTCAAAATTACTTTTCTTGAGAAACATTTGGATTTGGATTATCATGTCCTATACTTTGGAATTTTTGAAAGACTGACTTTGAGGATGCTATAAATTACTCAAGTCTGCCCGAATTGTGTGGGTAAAATTGATACCTAGTCACTTTGAATAAGAATGTACTTACGACTCGTCTAACATTTGGAAGAAATATCTAGTTATTTGACAACAGGATACCGACATAGCTTGAAGGAAATAAGAACACCCTGAAGAAGTTCTGTTGTACAGAACGAAACGCGTCGGCTGGCTGTGGTACATAAACTTAAGGAAAATAAAAGCATTTGAATATACACCAAGATTCAGGGCTTCAATAAGGACTCTAAGTGATATGATTTGATTGGACTTGTTGTGCAAGTGGTGCTGTGCCAAACTTTGGAATATTCTCCACTACTCTCTACTACTCACTCTCTACTACTCATTCTCTACTACTCTACTACTCTCTACTACTCTCTCTCTACTACTCACTCCTTACTACTCACTATCTACTACTCTCTACTACTCACTCTCTACTACTCTCTACTACTCACTCTCTACTACTCTCTCTCTACTACTCACTCTTTACTACTCAATCTCTACTACTCTCTACTACTCACTCTCTACTTCTCACTCTCTACTACTCTCTACTACTCACTCTCTACTACTCTCTCTCTACTACTCTCTACTACTCACTCTCTACTACTCACTCTACTACTCGCTCTACTACTCACTCTCTACTACTCTCTACTACTCACTCTCTACTACTCCCTCTCTGCTGCTCCCTCTCTACTACTCACTCTCTACTACTCTCTACTACTCACTCTTTACTACTGTCTACTACTCACTCTCTACTGCTCTCTACCTTTCACTCTACTACTTACTCTCTACTACTCACTCTCTTCTACTCACTCTCTACTACTCTCTACTACTCACTCTACTATTCACTCTACTACTCTCTACTACTCACTCTCTGCTACTCTCTCTCTACTGCTCTCTACTACTCTCTACTACTCACTCTCTACTCTCTATTATTCACTCTCTACTCTCTACCTCTCTCTACTTCTCTCTCTACTAGTCTCTACCTCTACCTCTCTACCTCTACCTCTCTACCTCTACACCTCTACCTCTACACCTCTACCTGTCTACCTCTCTCTACACGCACACATATACACATATATATGCATATATATATGCATATGCATTTATATATATGTATGTATATATATATACATATATATACAAACATATATAAACATATATAATCTGCATATCTATATAAATACAAATATAAATGCATGCATACATATACATATATGCATACATATGCATGTTATTTACATGAAAGTTTGAAAAACATTAATAAAAGCAAAGCTAAAAAACCACCTCATTACAAACAGAATGGCTTTAACTTAAACGAGGGCGCGGTCTACTGTATTTTCAATGCTTGTTTACTTTGGTTCCATCAAGAAGGCATTCTGATGTGTCACACATTTGCCATAAATTCTGATTGTTAGCACTCTAGTTGCTCATTAGATCACTGTAGTAAAGCTACTGCACACCAGGGAAGTCTGCTGCTGGTATTCAAAGTGCATGTTTCAGTCTGCCTGTCAGAATTTGTTTTATGAAATAGAAGAGGATTTGAGAAGTCAAAATGTGCCCTAATTTTTCTTTCTTCAGCACTAATCATAATTTCTATGGCAAAATGAACCCCCTCATTTTGTTCCTTTGCAAATTAAATGTTTTAAGTGTTACCACTTTATTCCAATCAAGATGGCTTCTGGTGTGCCATACTTCTGTCATAAGTAAGACTGTTAGCGCTCTAGTTGTTCCAACAACCACAACAACTGACAAAGTGATACAGATATTCACACAGTTTAGTCACTATCCACTATATTTAGTGAGACATTATAAATTGGTCAAGTAAACAGTCAATTACACTGCTACTAAATCCTCCATCCAAATATTTATTTATATATATCCACTCATTCTTCAATGTAAATTGCTATATATATAATGCATATTTAAATAACGAAGCAAACCACATTCACTGGATGATGTCATCAGTGATGTCATCAGTGATGTCATTTGAGAGGTCATCAGTGATGTCACTGACCATGTCATGAATGATCTAATATGTGACATCATCAGCAGTGGATTGCGGGTGCGCAAAATTTAGTTAGTACAACTAACTATATAGGAGCAATTTCATTGGTTTTGTATGAGTAAAATGTCCAGCTAACTATAACAACACTAAAACTTATAGTTTTTTGAGTGAATTTCAAAGGTTTTTAAAAAACGAATTCCTAACTATATAACTCCTGAAACCTATGGTTTTTTCAGTGAATATATATATATATATATATATATATATTCAATGAAAAAACCATAGGTTATAGACCATATATAGTTAGGAATTAGCATTTAAAAAACCTTATTTTACTCACACAAAACCATTGAAATTCCATATATAGTTAGTTGTATTAACTATATATCGCGCACCCGCAATCCACTGCTGATCATGTCACATATTACATCATTCATGACATGGTCAGTGACATCACTGATGACATCACTGATGACATCTCAAATGACATCACTGATGACATCACTGATGACATCTCAAATGACATCACTGATGACATCACTGATGACAACATCCAGTGACTGTATTTTTCTGTAAAGTTAAAATATGTCTTGAGTGGATGTATAAGTGTCTGGATGAAGGATTTAGTAGGTGCATGACTGACTGTATGAGTGAGTGATTAAATGTGTCTCACTGAGTGCATGGGTTAGTGACTAAACTGTCTTAATTTGTGCATCATTATGTCTGTTGTTCTGTAAACTGCTGCATGTGTTGATCAGTAGCTATATGAGTAACTATATGGGTTATTGATTGGTTGCCCAAGTATTTGTATGGGCGACTGAGTGTGTGTGTGGGTGGCTGGGAGGTGTATGACTCTGTGCATAGATGTGTGAGCAGTTGATTCACTAGATGTATGGGTTCAAAAGTGCATGTGGAAACAGCTGTATGGGCGGTTGACTGTGTGCATGAGTGTATTGGTGAGTGAATGGATATCTCAGTGTTACATGTCAAAGTAAGTACATATGTAAAACACAGTACATGTGAGAGTTGACATATATAAATAACTGTGCATAAGAGCCAGTGAATGTGTGAGTGCCTGTATGGATCATTGTGAACTTGTATCAGGGATTGTATAAGAGAGTAAATATGTTTTAGTATATGTTTGAATAAGTAAGGTGTGTATAACTGTATAGTTGAGAAAATGGAGGTATGATTGATTTTTGCATGACTGACTAGGTGTGTGAGTAACTCCATGGATGAGTGACAGTCTGTGAGTGTCTGTTTACACTGAGTGTATCTAAGGTTATATTAGAGTCTGAAGAGGTTAATTGTATTATCACATGAATAATGTCATCAGTGATGTGATCAGTAATGTCAAATGAGATGTCATCAGTGATGTCATTTGAGATGTTATCAGTGATGTCATTTGAGATGTCATCAGTGATGTCATCAGTGATGTCATTTGAGATGTCATCAGTGATGTCATCAGTGATGTCATTTGAGATGTCATCAGTGATGTCATCAGTGATGTCACTGACCATGTCATGAATGATGTAATATGTGACATGATCAGCAGTGGATTGCGGGTGCGCGATATATAGTTAGTACAACTAACTATATATGGAATTTCAATGGTTTTGTGTGAGTAAAATAAGGTTTTTTAAATGCTAATTCCTAACTATATATGGTCTATAACCTATGGTTTTTTCATTGAATTTTCAAGGTTTTGTAAATGCAAATTCCTAACTATATATGGTCTATAACCTATGGTTTTTTCAGTGAATTTCATTGGTTTTTTTAAAAGCTAATATCTGTAGCTGTAAAATGTATTCTTCTTTAAATCCAAAAATATATTTTATATGTTTATTAATATTTTTTTTTTTAAATATTTTTTTTTCTTCGCTCCCGGTTCGCGAACCGGGAAGCTTCCCGTTAGCTCACCTTGATGCCGCGACCCAGTCCGCGAACCGGTAAACGTTCTGTTTGCGGAACTGCCGCGTTAGAAATGAACATCGTGACGCGTCGCGGAAGCGCGACATATCACGTTGTCGCGTAATGCGTCTTATGACGTGCCGCGTTAGCGCACCCGGAAGTGCTCCGGTACGCGAACTGAGACGCGAAGCGCAGCTCCCCGAAAGCGATCCGGGCTGCGTCGCGAAAGCGCGACGTATTGCGTTGCCGCGTAATGCGTCTTATGACGCGCCGCGTTAGCGCACCCGGAAGTGCTCCGGAGCGCGAACCGAGGCGCGAAGCGCAGCGACCCGGAAGCGATCCGGGGCGCGTTCCACAGCGCGTAACATAAGCATAACAGGTCATGTGACTTGTTAATAAAACTTTTCATTGGTTCATTTCACTTTTGGTTTCATAATGATGTAAGGCTAGGTCAGGTGACCTAAAAATAACACTTTTCATTGGTTTAGAAATATTGTTTTTCCCAAATGATGAAAACCCCTCCTTCTTTCCTCACTCTGACTTTCATCTTTGTGAGAGGAAGACCTTATTTCATACTTGAGCAATGGCTTCAGTAGTTGCTTCAGCTGGTGCACCCCCACCACCACCTCCACCTCCTCATGGGAAGAGAGGACCACCTCCCCAGGTCATCACCAACACAGAGGAGGAAGAGGAAGAACTAGAGGAAGAGGAGAGAGAAGGACCACAGTTCTTGGAAGAGGTGCCCCGGGTTTCCCATAGGAAAGCCAGTTTCATTTGGCAGTTTTTTTCACTCCCTCCAGGGCAGAAGAAAGTAAATGCGAGGTATGTCACCTGCCTCATTTGCAAAGAAAAGTTATCAAGAGGGACTGATAAAAAGTATAGCTATGGGAACTATACCATGTATCGGCACATGAACAGGTGGCATCCATTGAATTACAGCCGGGCAGAGATACGTGACCAGCAGGAGAACCCAACAACAACTCCTGTGGCCAGGTCAACTTCTCAAATATCGTTGTCAGGAGCAGAGGCACGGGAAACCGTGCCAAACATTCAAGAGAACTTTGCACACTTTAAGTTCACCTGTTTGTATTGTGGAGCATTGATTTCCTGTGGAAACATGAGCATAACATTAATAAATGTAGCTTATGAAAATCATAATTGCCCTAAACGCCCCAAAAAAGATTTTTTTTTTTGCTCCTGTTGAGCCCTTTTCAATGCCTGTTTTTTGTTGTTTCCCCCCCCAAAAAAACCAAAAAAATATAAAATTGTTCAAAAAATACAAAAAAAACAAAAAATGTTCAAAAATAAATAAATATATAAAACAACAAAAACATTAAAAAAAAGTTCTTTTCAGAACTACCTCCCCTTTCAAAAAAAATTGCTAGAATGTTTAGCACTCTGGCAAGCTCTATTTCTTTTAGTTCGCTTCCCAGTTCGCTTCCCGGTTCGCGAACCGGGAGCGAACCAAAAAATAAAAAAAAAGAAGAGTAAGTATAAGGAAAGTAAACAGAGAGTGATGTTAAAAGAAAGACAGCTATAGGGAGTAAACCAGAGATACTGTTTAATAGATCTATTTACCGAAGAAAAGATTTAAGAGGGTATAATTGTGAAAAACAAAATAGATAAGGAAGTGAAAGAAAAAAAAGAGAGTAGAACAATAACAAAGAAGAGTTTCTTGGACAATGTGAGTGAATGTTCAAACTCAGAGTAAAACATGTGGAATAACAGAGAGAAAAAACAGAAAACAAAAAAGAAAAAATAACAGAAAAAGATTAATTGAAACAGCAAAGAAATGTAAATAACATAGAGCCATATCATCAACATAGGCAATAAACGTTTTGCAGCTTTTATCGGCAGAAATGTGTCGCTAAAGCCGCTATTGCGGCGGAAAACTGCCGCTAAAACAACTTTTGCAACACTTTTCTGCCAATAAAAACAGCAATAATTTTATTGGCTGTGTTGATAATATGCCCCTTAGTGTGCTTCAACTACACAGAAGAAGCATAATGAACAAGTAGTGAAAGAGTGATCAGTCAAAGACACTAAGAGTAATAGAGACGGAGTGAGTGAACAAGAGTGAGGAACTATGAGAAGAGAAGGACTGAGAAAAGGAGTGGAAGGAGTAGAGTAAGTAGGTAATAGAGAAAGGAATGAGGGAAGTAGCAAAGGCAGGAAACTGAGGGTTAAAGAAATGAAGCTGTCAAACTACTAGTAGGTGAATGTGATAGAAATGTAACGAAAAGAGTACAAAACATTTACCTTATAATTGTCATTAACTTACTCACTTTTTGTTTTTATACTTTCAATCTGTGAAAGAGAGAACAAACATTTGAAAAATATTAAAACATGTATTTAAAAATTAGAAAAGACAAGGGAAAAGATTGAAGGACAAACAGTTTTTCAACAACTTTGACACTTACAGAAGCTTCTGCTTCTCCAGGCCCCGTACACAGTCCTAAAGATATACATTTTAAACTAACAGTATCTTGATGCAGATGAAGTGAGGCCTATCTTAAAAAATGGTGCATCTTTTGCACTGCTGTTGTTTCACAAAAGTGTCGCAAGACACTAACATTTTAAATGTTTGTTTCAGGATGCCAATAAGATGTGTCCTATCCAGAGGTTTGTTTGAGGTGAGGCCTACTCAGGGTTCCAAATGAAATTTCGAGTTGTTGAAGAATACAGAAGAGATAATACATGTGAAGGCCTACCAATGAAGTAAGTCATGTCCACTTCACTCTTGAACAAAGGCCAGACCTCTTCTGTGTCCGTGGACAGACCTAAACTTCATCTGCACAATGTCATTCGTAAACTTAGGAAACACAGGTGATGTAATTGAAAAATGTGGAGTTTCTTTTCCTCATTTCACAATCACATCACCTGTGTTGCCTAGGCTAAGGTATCTCATAGTGCAGATGTAGTGCAGCATATTAAACAGTACCCAGAAGTGCACCACTGCATGCAACAACTTTGACACTTACAAAAGCTTCAGCTTCTGCATGCCCCCTACACAGTGCTAATTATATACATTTTAAACTGATGGTATCTTGCTGGAGATGAACTGAAATCTATTTTGCAACATGGTGCATCTTTTACACAAAAGTGACCCACAATGCAGCAAAAGAGGCGCACGGCCACCATAAATCTGACCCTAACATTTTAAATGATTGTTTCAAGATGCCAATAAGGTGTAACCTATGCACAGATTTGTTTCAGGTAAGTCCTACTCAGGGTTGCAGATGGAATTTAGGTTTGTTGAAGAATACAGAGGAGATAATACATGTGGAGGCCTACCAACGAAGTGAGTCATGTCCACTGCACTCTTGAACAAATGTCAGACCTCCTCTGTCTCCTGGAACAGGCCTAAACCTCACCTACACAATGTGATGTGTAATGTTAGGAAACACAGGTAATATAATTGAAAAACGTGCAATTTATTTTGCTCATTCCACAATCATATCACCTGTGTTTCCTTTGCTTAGGTATCTCATTGTGGAAATGTAGTCTATCATATGAAAGACTACGTAGAATATGAGCACTGTATGCAACAACTTTGACACTTACAGAAGCCTCACCTTCTCCATGCCTCCTACACAGTTCTACATGTACATCATAAATGCAAACAGTACAGAATTAATTATACATGTTAAATGGTTTATTTTTGCTGTTCTCAGACTGTATCAAATTTCACTAAAAACAGTGACTTGAAGGTATTCATCATATAACAGCGGGGAAAAAAAACCACAATCAAAATGATTGTGTTTAAAAAACCCATACAACATAACAAATCAGAATTCAGAACTCCTTAAAGTTAACTTACTTTCCATGACGTCGAAGGATGTCCTATGAACAGCTTACACTCTGTTGTGCTGTTATTACTTTCAGACCGCCACTTTCTGAAAGAAAACCTCCATCGTTTTGAAAAAAATGTTACATACAATAAATGACTTCTCGCTCTCTACCACACGTTTCCACAAGGCCAAATCGTGTCAGAGCCATTTATAACTCTTGGAATTCTTGTAAGCCAATCCCGTCATGTTGTATTTCCGCAACTTTCACAATTAAAATGTTGAAGATCATTTTCACAATCCTGGACTAGTAATATCTTCCCCTTCTTGCTCAGTCATGTTCTACATTTCCTATGACACTGATACTGCTTACTATGAAGCAGACTTACACTACCTCTATGACTACTACAATTATTTAATTCTCTACATCACTTTTAATCACAAAGCAATGTAAAACAGTAGACAGCATTGCAGACTTACATTCCCTCTACTCTATGTTTTGATTGGCTGCTTCAATTAGCTTATAAAAAGAAACAGTTTTTCTGAACTCATTCAAAGTGCACTTATTTCTCCATGACGTCCAGTCTTATAGTTAGAAGTTATGTCTCTGAACTACACTTATCCTCAAGGCCAAATCATGTAGGAGCCATTAGAACTTCTTGAAATTCCTCAGAGCACATCCCGAGATTCTTTCCCTAAAATTTTGGTTTTAAAAACACCAGGTAAGAGTTTTTAAGGTCATACGGCAATTTTTTTTTGAAAATTAAAACAGAATCATTGCAGAATGACCAGCCATTTCTAGACTTTAAATAAGCTGTGTAATGTCCTGATGTTATTGAAGGACCATCATGATATATAATGTTTGCAGTTACAAAAGTCCTTCCTGATATTGACAACTGTGAAGCCACAAAATTTTTAATTAAAGTTGTCAATTTTGTTCCATCAGGCCTACATCGTTGGAACATTAAAATGACATACTGGCCATATGTTCGTATAAATAATGTGGACATCATTTCAGATTTACATTGGCTACACTCCATGTTGTGATCAGCTGCTTTTACTAGCTTATTAAAGGAGACTGATTTACTGTCTGGCAAAGTTAAATATATAAATCTTTCTGAGTCTACACTAGTAGTACTTGATACCCTACAGTTCTCGCAGTCATGCTGCCATTGATAAGAAAGCCCAAACAGCTGATCTACATCTACACCTTCAGCATGCAATACATCAAGCATATACATTAAAAACTCCTGACAATCTTGCTGAATATTTTGAGAGAATTGTGTTTGGCCTGAACATCTGTCTAACAGATTTCGAATTTCAGACACACTTTCTATGTTTGTTCTATCAGTGCTACATTTTTCTAAGACAGAATTTAACAAACTGCAAAATCTTTGATCAGAATTGACCACAATCTCTTCTTTTACATTTTCTAGAGAAAACAAAACATTAACCACTACATTAGCATAGCAGTTGACACCAGAACTGTTTTCAAATTGAAAACCAACAACATCTTCAACAGAATCCTTTTTGTTTCTGCTTATAATTTCAGGTTCATCGACTTTTCGTCTTTTTGCTACAACCTCCCCAGTATTGGTCACATTTCTTCGTTTCCGGCCTACCACACGTTTCTCAAACAAAGGATATTGAGGCAAATGTGGCGCATACTCTCTTCTTAACCTATTGTATTCCTTAACACAATCTAGATCCGCACAAATGTTTGTGACATTACACTCAATCAAGTACAATCCCGATAAAGTTCTAACTCGTGACAATGCCACATATGCCATACCCTCCTTGAACACAGAACTGCCAATATTCACCAATGCACTGTCTACACTTAAACCTTGCGATTTATGGATTGTCACCGCATATGCCAAGCAAACAGGAAACTGCTTACGGCGAACATATAAGTCTTTTACAAGCAAAAATCTAGCAGAACAACGACCAATTAGCTGTACTTCCTCAATGCCATCAAATTTAATTTTTAAAAATTCAATTCCATCTCTATTTCTGTATTTTACAAAATCAACAACATTACCCATTGATCCATTTACCAGACCTCTTTCAACATGTAAATTCCTTCTTAAAATTATACGGCAGTTCAAGCACACATTGAGAGTCTTTTCAAAACCTGCAGTTTTAGATATACTCTTCTCTAATGAATCCAATTTTGTTTTCAAATTCTCAGACAAAATAATTGTTGATCCCATATGCTCTACTCTGTCAATAGCTTCCAGTTTCACAATCTCTTGCTTTTCTAAATGCAACATTTTGTTGTTGAATTTGGCACATTCTGCAAGAGTTGGCATCAAACATATTCCAGATTTGTTCTCAGTAATTGTCTGAAAAATATTCTCAGGCACAACATCTTGTTCTGGATATAAATTTGACAGTAATCGTGCATGTAAAGCTTCTTTCCCATGCTCAGTCACTTTTCCAATTCTAACATCTTGTAGAATAGTCTTGTAAACTTCATCCTTCGCCTGACGCATATTTTCATGCAGTTCAGCATAATTGAAGTTTAACCAAATATTGACGTTGCCAATGCTCCCTAGGCACTTCCTGGTATCTTCATGTGTGAGCATTTTGAACACAGGTTGCCCTTTCACTGGTGTCAGCTGCAGAAGATCTCCGAAAACAATGATGTGTTTGCCACCAAATAACACATCATACTCTGTTTTGAGAACTTCTTGCATTCTCAAATGCACAAAAGCAAGCATGACATTGGAAACCATGCTTACTTCGTCAATGATAAGAAGTTTCATTTTCCTCAAGACTCTTGAAACTTCACAACAAGCATCTCCAGATAGCTTGTGATATTGTAATTTGTTGTCATGCTCCACTGGCAGCATCAGTAAACGATGTAAAGTAATCCCTTTAATGTTATGTGCTGCCAGTCCAGTTGGAGCGGTGACAACACAAGACAGCGATGACTCTGTCCTTTCCTGCAAATAACATGAAATTGCTTTAATAAGGAAACTTTTTCAGTTCCCGCTTCTCCACTCACGTACAGTCGGACAGGCTTCAACGACGTACATGAGCACTCTTTCTTGTCATGACTTAATCCATGATCAATTTGCATGGTAACTTCGTCATATATTTTCCTCTGCTCAACGTTGAGTTGTCTTTCCAACTCTTCTAAGTTAACCGCATCCTCCTGAGCATGTGCCATGGCTCTTTCCACTTCATTCATAGCAGTGGCAGCTTCATTTTCGATAACAGGTCCTCCTAGTGGATCCTGACTCAATGAAGCAGAACTCTGACTGTCCTGAGAACTGTCTCTGGCAATCTCGGCTGCAATCGTTGCTTCCTGCTCGATTTCCACATTCAACATTTCTACATATTTGGGAAAAGCAGGACATTCTATGGTCTCCTTGGCGGCATTGAAAGAGTCTTCGTAACAGAGGAAATCTCCAAGCAGTTCCTCTTCTGCACGCCAAGGCTTGAAAAGTTGCAAAAGTGCTAAATAGAAAAACTCCTTTTTTTCAGGAGATTCGCCACTCAATTTTCGATGGTTTATCAAGTGGCATTTTCTTTGCTTGACCAGACATCCCTCACTTCCTATTACAGCATACACTCCTTTCTCAGTATCTTCTTTGATGTTCCTCTTGAATATGTAATTTTGAAGAACCTCATACAGACAAACATTCTCGAGGTGACTGCTTCGATTTGGATAATATGTATCCAACATGTTTGTCTTCAAAATGTCGGTACTGTTTGGCTCCTTTTCCGCCAAATACTCAATTTCCTGCACAGGTTTGAGAACTCGATTACGCGTTGCAGCAAGACCAAGACTCGCCCAAACGATACTCCTGGACTTGGCATAGAGACTTGCTGAAGACAACCGGCCAGAACATTCGTAAGCTCCGATTTCTCGATGCGACAACATCTTCAGACTGAAACTGTAAAACTCTTGCTGAGGCTCTTTTAATGGGAAATGTCCTCCCACATAACCTTCAATTCTGTCTTCTCTTTTTTGGTGATGTAAGATGTCACATACCGAGCCACAGCCATACAGTTATCAGCCACAAACTGTATATCCATGTTAGCATTCCACATGGACAAAATCACCGGGTTGTAGTCGTTGATGTATTTAGACTCTTCGTTCCTCTTCAAATTGTATGTGTTTTTAGGTGATTTCTTCATCACATTATGTCGCAGCGAAGACATCAAACTGTTCACTCTTCCTTTAGAAATCACCGGTCGTGGAAAGCCGAAACGACATTTGGTGTAGAACTTGTCCTTGTTTCGGAATTTACGACGACAGTACTTTCCACATCGATGGCTTTGGAAACGTAGAACTTTTTCTCTTAGGCTTTTCTTCTCCTTTGCGTTTGGAACAGCACACGTAGAATACTGTTGGATGAAACTCATCACTGAGTCTTCTGGATCCGTTCCAAATTTAGGTGCATCCTTGATCCACAGCAACATATGTATATGAGGAGCACCTCTTGCTTGGTACTCCTTTCTCCAGAAGAAATCCAACACCTTTCCAAGAGGTGGATTCTTTTTATTCATGATGAAAGACATCATAGCTTCAAATCTATGATTGAAGTACCTACATACATTGACTGGATCCAAAGAGCACAGTTCTCCGGGTGTCTTGAATTCGATGTTTTCTACGTTAGCATTTGCCTCTCGTAGAAATTCAAGTAAGTCTTCCCAGCCATACTCGGCACAGCTCAGAGTGAGGAACCATGTGGGAGTTCCTAAGTTCCTCAGCATACATTTTAAATCACCATGACGACGGTACCAGTACTCATTAGTACCACGCTGACACGCCATGAGATTAATCAGGTGAGAATCCAAAATACTGTCTTGGACATTGACTTTATCCATAAAGTCACTTGCCGAGATGTTTTGCATGTGTATACCACTTTTCAAGATGTGGTTCACTGCATATGACAGTCCAGACAGATCGCTTTCAAACAGGAGATGAAACAAATAAGGAATGCATTGTAGAAACCTAGCATCTCCTGCATACAATCGCAAAGTCCGGTATTCAGAAGCAGGAATTTGATGAGGTCGCTCATCATATCTTCCTCCCTGACCTGTTGGAAAAAACTGTGGGAAACACCGAGCTTCCAAACTTTCCTCCCAAACACTAATGGGACTCCCTTTGGCTTGTTTCATTTGAAACAACTCAATAGCATTCCCCATGACTTCCTTGGAATGCAAAGGATGAACACTATAATGTTCATATATTTCTTCACTAGTAGAGGGTTCTACTTTCTCAATTTGACCAGCACACAAATCACTATCCTCTTCCTCACTTACTTCCTCTTCTGCAACATATACATTCTTATAGTATTTATTATTTTTTTTCAAATACAATGTTGCCTTTTTAACTTTCCTAACATCCACTAAATCTTGCCATATTTTCTTATTCTTTGTCGGAACCCCATTAACTAAGATAACCAGAGGTTCCTCTTCCACTTTTTCTACTCCAATTGTGTTAATGTTTTTCTTCAAATCTAGAGGCAAATAAACAACTCTTCCCTTTAATCCTCTCTGTAAATCTGATGGAGGCAATTTCCCTGTCTTTGGCTCCATTCTTACAATAGCCTGAAAGGGATGGATACTTTGAATCAAAATAGATTCATAAGTATTTAAATCCTTCAATTCAGAAGGAATCTCAACCAATTCCAGATTATTATGAACTGCTCTAGCAGGCATCTGGTTTTGATTTAATTTATTACAACAATAAGTACACACACGTTGATCCAATCCCAAATCAAAACAATTTTCTACCATCAAGTATGTTGCGAAATCCTTCCATTCACTATTATTTTCCCTTTCACTTTTTGCATATAAATCCACTAACTTAGTCTGATTCTTATAATAAGTGCGTCGACAACACACACAAGTGAAATTTGGCCTCTCACTTGATTTGACCTGAAACGTCGCAATTTCCCTCTGGAAATTATCTGTACTGGAAACCTGTACACTATCTTCCACATTACCCGCTTCTTCTTGGTCAATTTCAACATTCTCCTCTTTACTTCCAAAGTAACAAAACTCAATTTCTTCACATATATTCTTCACATCTATTTCAGAACCATGCAAAAGAGCAGCGCATAATTGTTTAAGCATAATTGCTGGACTCTTAGCATAATACAACATTCTAACTAATTTCCTCACTTTATTATGATGCACTGCTAGCATCCTGAAATGATGAAAAACACTCTGGCATACTCTCCTGGAAAGACAAGCCAGTGAATGACCATGCAAACCTGTCACTTCTCTCACTCTGCAAGGATCTAATTCTTGCAACAACTTCATTTTCTGCTTCAAACTTTTCTTATTAAATGACCGTACAAAATCACAAAGCAAATTGATGGAATCCTGTCGCACACTGCAAATACTACTACACTTCCAGGTGTACACAGGACCCTTAGGATGTCTTCCTAAAACCTCATTACCTAACACCTCTTCTGTCTCTGTTGTCACAAGTTTTTCTTTTTCAACTGGACAACCATCTTTCACTTCATAAGCTCGACCACTGGTGTCAACTGCATGCACCAAATCATTATCCTGGAAATAACTCTCCTCATTAAAAAATGCCTCACAGCTTGAACTATGCATCCATTCTCCAGAAAAAACTTCACAAAAATTACTACGATTAACTATTCTCTTCCATCTACTTTTTCTTTTGAAATCATAAATTGCCTTGTTTAGCTTCCTAATTCTATTGATTATCAAAATAAATACCTTACGTTTAATTTCAAATGCCTGATCAATAACTTTCTCAACTTTTTTTTTCTCTTATAAAAAACCACTTTCTGTTGACCTTTCTTAATATTTTTTAACAAATTGCCAATTATCCTGTTGCGGAACATTCGTTTACGAATGTCCCTAAACTGTTGTTTCCTTCTACTATCATGCACAGAGTTATCTCTTGCTCTAGCAGTAACATTTTTCATTGGCCTTTCCTTTCCGTTTGAATTGCTTCTCTTTTTCTGGACTGAAACATTTTCTGTAGTAATATTTTTTTTACTACAGATATTTCTTATGAATGTTTTTGTACTCTTACCCGGTGCTTTCTTGGTGACTTGACAAATCTTTTTGTTAGAGGACTGCTGCTTTTTTTCATTGACCTGCTGTCTTTGACGTTTTGCAGCCTTTCTCAGTCTTTCTTTGGTTGGCATGGTGAAATCTTGAAATGATCTGCAGTTGAATCTGTGGTAAAATATATAAAAAAATGTTATTAACCACTATTACCCAACAGTAAATCAATAACAGTAATCAAAATCTTAAAACACTACTTGACATTTTTACATAGAAGATTTTTTAGTCCTTGGCAAATTTAGAATACAGAAATAGCAGAAAAGAAATGGAATTTATATTCATTTTACCTGTGCTATTTTATATGTGAATCTGATCTAATTTTATGAGCATATTTTAATATTTTATTGAATACACTACACATAACCTGTTTTTGAAGGTGTCTTTATTTTTAAATTAAACGGTTTACATTTTTACTTTTTATTTATTATAAATTTTAAAAATAAATGTTTATAGTTCCATAGGCTCAAGCACGTCAGCTTCCCATCCTATGTCATATAATTCTGACAAATCTGCATCCTCATCACGTTCTTCTTCATCCTCAGGATTTAAATCATCCAAGGGATCAACATCCACTGATGTTTCAATTACGAGTTCAATGATGAGGTCGAAATCAACTGATTGCTGATTGTCGCTCATGTTGATGTTGTCTTTATCTTTAAAGAAAGATAACAACAATGAGATGTTGCAGAGTAAGAGACAAATCTCAGTGATTATAATAGTAAAATTGTTTAACAAGAGTAACATTTTGCAGCTATTATTTAGCCATGTCCAGCGATGCTGAGCAGGTGAAGCCTATGTCTAATTTTTCACTGAACAGGACTCATCTCTTCTTAACCTTGGATAAGCCTCACCGACTCTGTGTCCCCTGCACATACTTAAATGTAAAGGGGCAGATTTATGTTAACTGGCACATCCCCAGGCATGCACCAGTTAACGTGCACCGCTGCTCTGCCACCCATGGTGTGCCGCATTTACAATCAGATAGGAGAAAGCTGCGTCAAAACCCTGCGCCTGCTTGAAGCAGGCATAGGTCTTGACGCAACATTGTGGAGATGGGGCACCCCTGAGCGTTGCTGGAGCTGCATCGCACTTGCGATACAACTCCAGCAATGCGCCACCTTAACGGCACAGATGCGTCACGCATCTCTGCCATTTTTGCCCCATGCTGCGCCGCATTGTAAATGCAGCACACCATGGGTGGCGGAACAGCGGCACAGGATGACTGGCACATCACTGGTGATGCGCCAGTCATCATAAATCTATCCCTAAGCTTCTTATCTTGTTAGAGATAAACTGCCATATGTATCATCAAAATATTTTGCATTTCCTAAATTGCGAATTTTAAGGAATAAATAGCTATTCTTTACCATTCCTAATTTGCGATGAGCAAATTGCTAATTGCAAATTACTCATTCATTTCCATGGGCCAGGAGGCCCATAGGAATGAAGGTGCAATTTGCGATTAGCAATTAGCTCATCGCAAATTAGGAATTTTTCCAAAGGTGCAGGGGTGTCTCAAGAACACCCTGCTGCACCCCTGAAAAAGAAATTTGGGGGCATATGGCGCACATACATGCCCTAAGGGCATGTATGGGCATCATATGGCACCTTTTGTTTTTTTGAAAAAAAGCTTTTTGAAAAGAATTCGCAAATTACCACCAACTAGAAGTTGGTGGTAATTTGCAAATCCTTAATGGCATTTTTTGCATATTTTTTGTTTGGTACATTGCATTTAAGGAATCGCAAAATTTGCAAATCCTTAAGTGCAATCGCAAAATAAGGAATAGCAAATTTTGCTATTCCTTATTTTGCATCAAACTTGTTTGATACATACCATTTGTCTAATTAGCATTCGCAAAGGCCAAAATTCGCAGAATTTCGGCCTTTGCGAATACTAATTAGCTTGATACATATGGCCCCAAGTGAGGCCTGTCTTGCAACATGGTGCATCTTTTGCATCACTGCTGCATCGGTTTCATGTGGCACATTTTTTTTACACCATGACACATCTGCCTAAATGCATCAATTTGTAATTTTGTCGCCTCATAGCAAATCTTTTGCACCGCCGCTGCATCAGAAAAGTGACCACAGTGGCGCAAAAGAGGCATACACCTATCATAAATCTGTCCCTAGCATTTTAAATGATTAATTCAGGATGACGATAAGGTGTGGCCTATCCAGAGGTTTGTTTAAGGTGAGGCCTACTCAGGATTGCAGATGAAAGTTACACTTGATGAAGAATACAGAGGAGATAATACATGAAAGGTCTACCAATGAAGTAAGTGATGTCCACTTCATTGCGCCAGTCATCATAAATGTATCCCTAAGCTTCTTATCTTGTTAGAGATTAACCGCCAAATGTATCATCAAACTATTTTGCATTTCCTAAATAGCGAATTTTAAGGAATAAATAGCGATTCTTTACCATTCCTAATTTGCGATGAGCAAATTGCTAATTGCAAATTATCCATTCATTTCCATGGGCCAGGAGGCCCATAGGAATGAAGGTGCAATTTGCGATTAGCAATTAGCTCATCACAAATTAGGAATTTTTCCAAGGGTGCAGGGGTGTCTCAAGAACACCCTGCTGCACCCCTGAAAAAGAAATTTGGGGGCATATGGCGCACATACATGCCCTAAGGGCATGTATGGGCGTCATATGGCACCTTTTGTTTTTTGGAAAAAAAGCTTTTTGAAAAGAATTCGCAAATTACCACCAACTAGAAGTTGGTGGTAATTTGCAAATCCTTAATGGCATTTTTTGCATATTTTTTGTTTGATACATTGCATTTAAGGAATCGCAAAATTTGCAAATCCTTCAGTGCAATCGCAAAATAAGGAATAGCAAATTTTGCTATTCCTTATTTTGCATCAAACTTGTTTGATACATACCATTTGTCTAATTAGCATTCGCAAAGGCCGAAATTCGCAGAATTTCGGCCTTTGCGAATGCTAATTAGCTTGATACATATGGCCCCAAGTGAGGCCTGTCTTGCAACATGGTGCATCTTTTGCATCACTGCTGCATCGGTTTCATGTGGCACGTTTTTTTTACACCATGACACATCTGCCTAAATGCATCAATTTGTAATTTTGTCGCCTCATAGCAAATCTTTTGCACCGCCGCTGCATCAGAAAAGTGACGCACAGTGGCGCAAAAGAGGCATACACCTATCATAAATCTGTCCCTAGCATTTTAAATGATTAATTCAGGATGACGATAAGGTGTGGCCTATCCAGAGGTTTGTTTAAGGTGAGGCCTACTCAGGATTGCAGATCAAAGTTACGCTTGATGAAGAATACAGAGGAGATAATACATGTAAAGGCCTACCAATGAAGTAAGTTATGTCCACTTCATTGTGTCAGTCATCATAAATCTATCCCTATGCTTCTTATCTTGTTAGAGATGAACTGCCATATGTATCATCAAACTATTTTGCATTTCCTAAATAGCGAATTTTAAGGAATAAATAGCGATTCTTTACCATTCCTAATTTGCAATGAGCAAATTGCTAATTGCAAATTACTCATTCATTTCCATGGGCCAGGAGGCCCATAGGAATGAAGGTGCAATTTGCCATTAGCAATTAGCTCATCGCAAATTAGGAATTTTTCCAAGGGTGCAGGGGTGTCTCAAGAACACCCTGCTGCACCCCTGAAAAAGAAATTTGGGGGCATATGGCGCACATAAATTTTAACAACATTCCTTTACCTCAAAAACGATTTTCAAGTCATAATTTGAAAACACTGCCCACGGGGAAATGACTTAAAATGTCCTTAAGACACATGAAAGTGTTTTTTTAAAGCCTTTGCAACTTTTTTGGGTCACTTTTAACATGGCTATGTAACTCAAACAGTCAAAATCTAAATTTACCATGCACAGGTGGGACCATATTTACAAGGAATGTGCTCCACGGGGAAAGGTCTTTTAATATAATATGGGAAAAATGACATCAGAGACACTGAAATGCCTTATAAAGAAGCATACACCATTATGTCCTTGTCATAAATTTAAAAACCATTCCTTTTCCCCAAAAACGATTTTCAAATCATAATTTGAAAACACTGCACATGGGGAAATGACTTAAAATGTCCTTAAGACACATGAAAGCGTTTTTTGATTGCCTTTCCAGCATGGTTGGGTCACTTTTAACATGGCTATGTAACACAAACATTCAAAATCTAAATTTGCCATGCACAGGTGGGAGCATATTTACAAGGAATTTGCTCCACAGGGAAAGGTCTTACATTAAAATGGGAAAAATAACATCAGAGACACTCAATTGCCTTATAAAGAAGCATACACCATTATGTCCTTGTCATAAATATTAAAACCATTCCTTTTCCCCAAAAACGATTTTCAAATCATAATTTGAAAACACTGCACATGGGGAAATGACTTAAAATGTCCTTAAGACACATAAAAGCGTTTTTTGATTGCCTTTGCAGCATGTTTGTGTCACTTTTAACATGGCTATGTAACGCAAACATTCAAAATCTAAATTTGCCATGCACAGGTGGGAGCATATTTACAAGCAATTTGCTCCACAGGGAAAGGTCTTACATTAAAATGGGAAAAATAACATCAGAGACACTCAATTGCCTTATAAAGAAGCATACACCATTATGTCCTTGTCATAAATATTATAACCATTCCTTTTCCTCAAAAACGATTTTCAAGTCATAATTTGAAAACACTCCACAGCTCCTATGCACAAAAAAACCCTGTCAGTACTAATACTTCACATTTTCTCCAATTACAATTTCTCAAAGAAACAAAATCTATTTGTAAAACACTTGAGACAAAGCAACATTTGAAAAACACAACTTTCTTCATAATTTTCTCCTTAAAGCACACTATTCTCTATCTAAATTAAAGAAATCTTTTCTCACCTTAGCAAATACTTTGAGTTTCAAAACAGTCTCAGAAACACACCAATTTGTCTTCAGCAGAGCAAAAGGTATGCACTCCAGAGTCTGCAGCTATCAAAAGCACAGAAATGCTGTAATTCTTCACACATATCTCTCATGTCACCCAATCAAAACTCTTCCCTCACTTTTTTTCAAATCAAAACCCTTGCCCCCTCTGCCCTTTCTGCCTTTTTTGCATAGCAACCACCTCCTTGAAGGCCTCTGGTGTTTGCAAGTTCACACAACAATGTTGCAATTGAACTCTGAACTCTCAGTGCACCTCATATCCAGTGCATTCTTTCATTTAATGATTTTTTCTTGACCACTCAAAATACATCTTTCAAAGAATTCATCCATGCACCCTAACTTTCTGTTTTCAGCAATCAAAATCCACCAATCACTGTTACTGCTTCATTAACACAGAAACTCCACAGTTTTTTTCATTTTAAACTCTTATTTTTTCAACTGCCATTTCATTGCCACACTTCATCTGACTGCAGGAGAACCTTCTCTCACCATGTTTTCTGTCTGGATTGTTGGACATAGTTACATCTATTGGGCTCAGAGGTATGCTGAGAACAGGAATTTACCTAACCTCAATTTACAAGATGTGGAAATTAAGTGGTTTGGCCACAGAGGATTAAAATGTCACCAATTGATACCATTGGTGAAAACCTTTATGCATTTGCCAAAACCTGTCCTGTTAATTGTGCACTGTGGAGGTAATGATTTGGGCACTTTGACTGGGGTAGGTCTGGAAATGCTTTTAAAGGACACCTTTGAGCAATTAATGGCACTTTTTCCTCAGACTGCCTTGGTATATTCAAATATATGCCAAAGACAGAAATGGAGGTGGTCAAACCAATTTTGTCCACAAATTGAGAAGTCGAGGAAGCATGTAAACAAATCTGTTTCAGCTTACATGAGAGACCATGGAATGGGCTCCCTGTACAACAATAACTTGCGTTACTACATGCAAGATATCTACAGAGGAGATGGAGTTCACTTCTCAGATGAGGGCAACAGAATTTTCATTCTGAATTTAAGACTGTGCATTGGTACCTACTTATAAGTACCTAAATGTACCATAAACTCAAAAGCTCTTCTCAGAGCTACCCTACATCTGATCACTCACAATTATTATTTTACTCTAACTTTTTTCACTAATTTTCAACAAAGTACGCTCCCTGGGACGCTACCGGGTACGCGAACCAGGAGCTAACCTCGCTAAATTTTTAAAAAAATGTTTTTTTTTCGCACATATGGGCCTCCTCAGCCACCCTCAGAAAACCTAGGGGGTCAAGATAAGTCTACTGTGCCCCCTTCTACCCATTCTGAACATTATTTGCCCTCCATCTTGTATCCTAATTCGACCAAAACACAAAATGGTGGACTCCCGTAACGCTTAAGGTTCGCGTACCGGGGCGCTCGCCAGTTCGCGTACCGGGTCGCTCCCTGGGAAGCGCACCATCAAAAAAGGTGGGAAAGTAGTTTACAGAAAAGCGACTGGAGACACTTTCACCAAATATAGATTAGCTCATACTACATACCAATCCCTACCATTTTCACAAATTTGATTGAAATTCCATTTAACCATTTAGCCTGTACACCTCTCTAAATACCCTGAGGTAAATTACTTCACAAAACACATCTGAAGTGTTGGAATTGACAACCAATTAAAATGTTACTTTAATTTTCTACTTTTTTTACCTGACATTTGATTGGTTATGTACCTGAATATATATAAAGGAAGAGAGAGAAACACAGCCATTTTGACTACTACTTCCTGAACTACATTGCAAGATCATTTTCACTCACAACTTAAACTTGTTTTTAGAAGGTGAGATATTATTTTATAAATTTGAAAACATTTTCAGATAGTTATATACTATCCCTCTGTAAGAGTTAGACATTGAGAAAGGCTTCTTTATTATAATTATGGATTGATTTAGGTTTCTGTGGTATAATTATGAATTTACTTAGGCTTCTTCACAGGCACTTTTTAATAGTACTACTTCACGCCTGAAACCATACAGTGCCCATAGATTACTTCTCTGTTATAAACTCACAAGTACCTGTCTGAACTTAAACCCAACAGTGCCCTATCTCTACTGATATAATTATTTTTTATGCAAATTACAGCAATAAAATGGAAGGTGAGCAGAATATTTCCTTCGAAATTGTTCTGGAGAACAACACAGAAAAAGATATTGAGGATAATGATGACTCAGATTTCATGGATGAATCACGGGACCATGAATTAGTTCAATGTGTAGAATCTGTGGATCATTTACTTCATTATGATGACGGTCAAATGTGGGAAGTTATGTTCACTCAACAAGAGGACATATCTGACAGTCAAATGTTAGACATTCTATTAAATTTTGAAAAACAATCCGAAAAATAAAATTATATGTAATATTAAAAAATCATTTGAGTCTTTAATCATTTTTATATGTAATTCATAAACTAGTGAAATGTTAGAAATGTTATTAAATTTTGAAACACAATTACAATAATAAATAATTGCTTAAAAAATAAAAAAATTAAAAAATAATCAACAAAACCAACAATCAATTAACATACAGTATTTGAAAAGTCTATCATTTTTTTTTCCTTATAGTACGCTGCCCAGAACGCTTCCCGGTTCGCGAACCGGGCGCTACCCACGCAAAAAAACAAAAAAAAATGTTTTTCTTTTTTTGCCCCGCGGGGCCCTTTTAAAGCCTCCACATTAAACCTAGGGGGTCAGGGAGGATCTACTATGCCCCCTTATGGTCATTTCTCCCTTTGTTTTGGCCTCCTCTTGTCTCTCAATCCTACCGAGAGACAAGATGGCGGCCGCTCCGGACTGTTTAGAATGTTGACAGACACCGGAGAGCCAATCAGCTTCGCTACGCGAAGTTCCGTTACGCGTAAAGTCCGCGAACCGGAGCGCTGCCCGGTCCGCTGTTACAGATATATATCTTTTTTTGAACGTTAATTTCTCAAAATCCACTGAAGCACATATATTGAGACCTAGCAAAGGCACATCGGGCTACCAGTCTCTACAATTTTGCCAAGTTTCGTGGAAATCCATTCAGCCGTTCGGGCTAAAAGTGAGGCCAACCGCCCTATGGAAAACTCAATGTTAAAAACACGTTTTGGGACCCCCCTTTTTTCTCGCCCCCCCTTGACGAACCCCCCCCCAAATTTCCAGGGGCTGCTCAGAAACAAAATGTTCCATTTTCCTGAAAATTTCAGCCAATTCCGTCCACAAACGCCAAAGTTATTAGACATAGAATTTTCAAAAATCCCATAGGGAAAAAATCCTAACTATATATACCTACTGGCGACCGCCAGTAGGTAATATATATATATATATATATATATATATATATATATATATTATACCTGTAAAGAGTGATCTGCAGAAGTGTTTTGTTCTACCTTCTGCAGAGAAAAAAGCCACTCCTAGATATGTTGAGTGTAAGCTGTGGGGGAAACGGGTTAGTAGAGGTACGATAAAAAAGTACAGTTAAGGCACATCGTTGATGTGGAAGCACAACTAAAGAAACCATGAACATGAGTGCATGAATGCATGAGTGTGTACATGAGTGTGTCATTCTAAGTATGAGTAAGTCCTAGAATGTGTCAGGGTGTGTATGAATGAGTGTCTGAATCTGTTACTAAATGGATTGGTGTGCTTTGCATGCTCCAGTGTATGTATTAGTTAGTTTCAGTGTGTCTCAGTGCATGTATGAGCGAGTGGCAGAATATGTGAGTTAATGCTTTTTTGTGTGTCTGGGTGTGTGAGTATATGACTCAATGAGTACTTGGGTGTATAACTGTATGTATCAGTGTTGAAATGGTTGTGTCTGTAAATATATCAGTAAGCACCTGGAAAGGAGAAAGTGTGAAATATTTTGAAAAATATCTAACATAGAACTGTAAATACTATAAAAACAATAACATCAAAGCAGAAACAATTAATTAAAAGGTACATAAAATGCAGGAAATAGAATAGAAAAAGAGATAACAAACAATAACAATCATAACATAATGTAAACAATAATAATAAATGTATTTCAACCAACCGATTAAACAATGTTTGTAATTTACATATAACTATTAAAGCTCTATATAAACATATATACATATATATTACAACTATCATAACTCTAATAAATATACAATTTATTAAACTCTTTCAATATAACTTTTCAATTTATTGAGGAAATGAGCTGTGCAGCTTAATACATGGAGTCAGTCAATAAAAAAACTAAAAGCTTCAGTTTTCTTTTAGTTCCTCTTTAACCACATGCAGATTTTAAAAACAAACTCACCCAAAACAGTGAGTTTCATCCTCTGGAACTGTTTTGTTGTACATTCAGGAGAAAATTAAGGCACTGCCAGATACATTGAATATCACTTATGTGTGAAGTAGCTCTCCTAAGGTATCCTTATTGTCAAAACACATGAAGACCAACCATGACCATCCATATTTAAGAATCCTAAAGCAGAAAGTAACATCTTAACTGATGTAAGAGAATTGTCATTTACACCCAGCCAACCTTTTGCAAATATCACCATTCTAACAGCTTGTATAGAATTTAAAGAAATAGTTATTCGCTGTTCTAAATGCAAAAAACTTGTTTTGAAAGAAAGCAATCACCATTTTGGAGATGATAAAGGGATATTGTTGTTCATTACTGTTTTGTTTTGTTGTAAAAGTACAAGGAGATGTGCTAATGTTATACTTGTTCAAAGACTGCCAGTTCCTCAAGTGACAGAGAAGCAGGAAGATGTATCAAGTTAAGAATAACTTTCTTTGGTTTAAATAAACCATAAAAGTATAACATTCATACAGAATATAAAAGATTTTATTTCAAATTAATACAATAAAATGCCGCTTAACTCAAATACTCCACAGTTTATCAGTGAGAGTTAAAATACAAAAATGGGGACACCAATTTTATTTGCATTTCATACTGTTTTCTTATTAAAAGAGCAATCCTAATAAAATGTAGTACCATCGTACAGATTGATTCAGTAGACAAAGATAATAAGAGGTTAAAACTTCCTGGTAATGTGGGGTGCGGGTTTCTCTTAGAAAAAGAATAAGGAACTGGGCCCTTGGTTTCTTGTAAAGTGTGCTGAATAGGGTAAAGTGCAAAGTGCTTTGTTTTGCTTTACTGTCACAGGGGCAGGGAATGAGGTAATTGCACCATCCAGCCTGTTTAGGAAAGGCCACTAAAAAGTGCAATGTGCAAAGCCGAAATCTAGTCAATAGAAATCTAAACTGCACGTTTGTGGTAAAAGACAAATAAAATTGGGCATATAAGAGTGGCTGGTCGAAATAGGGTTGCAAACCCGCTGGCTGCCGATGATTATTAAGCCCACGACAATATGCATTTTTTATGGTTGATTTCGTATTTATGTCTATTCTGTTACGATTGTCGTAATAATGCGCAAGGCTTATTTCATTAAATGTCCTTTTTATATAGCAGAGCCATGGGATAACCTTTGCATTATCCAGCATCATAAAGTCCCTGACGATTTCCCTTGTTAGCTTCCAACAGCCAAACTTTAGCCAGAGGATCGATGGGGCAATATTAATCCGATAGGCAATGAAGTCCACCCCTACCTAAGAGTGACAGAATGCTGTAGAAGTGCTTATTGGGATTATCAGCAATCTCTTTAGGAACTTATTTTCTATCGTTTGAAGTTGTGTACTATTATAGTGTCCCCATACCCCCACCCCATAAGTGGCAGTAGACAGACATTTTGATCTATATGAGGTTAACAATTCCGCTACTGGCTTGAGGCCCAACTTACACGCAAAGCAGAAAAGACCTTCCACAGCACGACTAGTATTCTGCACCCTGGATATAATAAGATTTTCCCAATTGTTATTAAAAACATTCCCCAGGTAGTTAAAATGCGAGACCTTATCAATTGTCTTACCCTTTACCACAAACTTTCTTGATTTGGTATGACTGGGTCCGCAGACCATAATATAGGATTTGGTCAAATTGACATTTAGATCCAGGGCTGACATAAAATTAGTAAAAGCATTTAAAGACTTCTGTAAGCTATTAGCAGTTAAAGCCATTAGTACCGTGTCGTCCGCATATGACAACAACGGAATTAGCTTTCCCTCAATTCTTGGAAAGTCTATCTCCAGATCTTTTTGGACAGATTCAAGGCCGTTTGTGTACAAGAGGCCGAGAAAGGGGGCTAATATGCACCCCTGGCAAACTCACTCCGTAGACACAATTGGTCCATCCTTACTCCCCCAGGGCCGAATCGTGTGACTACTGTGGTGGATGAGTGCAGCCTACGCAAAAGGGTAATAAGTGGTTCCTCGAAACCCATATCCCCCATCATATACCACAGTTTACCCCTATTAACCAAATCGAAAGTGCTGGACAAATCCATGAAGGCAAGGTGCATCGACCCCTTCCTTGCCTTCATGTACTTTCCCATGATCAGTGCCAAGTTGAGGCACTGTTCATTTGTCCCCATGCCTTTTCGAAAGCCATATTGGGTTTGGGATATTAGCCCTTTATTGTCTGCCCAAGTCTCAAGGCTTACTAAGATCACCCTCCCCAGTACCTTGACCATAGCGTCAATAAGAGAAATAGGCCTATAACAGGCCGGGTCTTTCTTCTTTCCCTTTTTGTACACAGGGACCACTACGGCCTCTTTCCATGATGTTGGTATGGGGCCAATTAGTGCTGATCTAAAGACATTCATCAAGAGGGGTGCCCACAGTTGAAGATTAGTTTTAAATAAATCAAGAGGCACCCCGTCCGGCCCAGAGTCTTTTAGGTGTATGCATTTTTAACGACCTCCTCCACCTCACTCACTGAAAGGGAGGTGCTCAAATGGTATGCAGATGGTAAATTTAGTGGGACCTCCTGGCTTGTTTCCTGAATAGTTATACCATTGGATTAAATATCTTGGTGTAATGAGATTCCCACACGTCCCCTGGTATTAATGAGTCTATGCCCCTTGAGTCCTTTGAGAACAATGGGCGGTTTATTACCTCCCAGAAGGTCTTAGAATCTTTTAGTGAGCTTGTTCTCTCTAAGTCCTCCCAAGCCAACTTTCTCAGATCTTGTTTCCTCTGTGCAACTATGGTCTTATAGGACTGCCTTGAGCTCTTAATTAAGGCCTTATCTCATGTGTTCATATGTAGTGCCTTCTTTAGGTCCTTTAGGGCCGTTGTACACTCAGCATTGAACTATTTGATACCCCTAGGTAGCTCTACCTCGAAACTGTGCACCAAAAAGGCAAAGCTTCTAGTTATTAACATAAAGTCAATAACACTTTCCCTGCCCGTATAGGTGGGGTATTGGATTTCTGAATTACTGTCCAGGGTATCAACAAAAGACAAATCATTTACAACGATGATATCATTTAAGGCATCTCCCTGTGGAGTTTGTATAAAATGCGTTAGGGGTTGACCCTTGGTGTCTGTTATCCCGCATACCTTATCCTTATCTGAGCTATACCTACATAAGGTGCAATTAAAATCCCCGACCCAATAGATACACAGGAGCTGCCACTTACCCGCAGTCTTATCAATTTTCTCCTTAAGGTTTACGATAATATCACATCTATTTGGGTCGAAAACATTGTAATACCAGGTAATTAAAAGAGTCTTGACCTGAAACACGTTAAAGATCAAAATCAATTGGGGCCAAGGTTAATTAATTACAGACTTGACATTAATACACCCATATTTAAGAGAAATCAGGGTCGGCAGTCCTTCTTTCTCTCTTCCTGCAGGTGAGGCAATTGCATGCACATTTAGGGAACAAGAACCATCCAATTTGATATTCTCCCTCGCCCATGTTTCCTGGGTACAGATAATATCGAAGGCCTTTGCATACTTTAGCCACATTTCGAGCGGATGCCTGTGATGTTCCAGGAGACCAATTTAAGAGGACGGGTTTTGCGCAGCCTTCTAGCCAATTCCTCCCTAATACTAGTAATCGCAAGGTCTAAACTGGCCCCGCCCCTGCCTGGATCAAAAAAATGTAGAGGTGGCAGATTGGTCATCCCCAGTCAACCGCTTCTCAGTGTTGATAGGAGTATCGGCTGGTGTATGTATGTTACGAACCAGGTAATATGACCACAGCCTATTCCCTTCTATTCTGTTCACAGGGCAGCAGATTTCCCTGGATAACCCTCCTGTCCTCACCATCTTACTTGGACTATGTGGGTCTGAGGGTAGTCAGTCAATATCTGTTAATCCCGACAATGCTTCAAAGCGGTTAGGGTGAAACCATGTGGGGGATCGGGAGGGGGGATTCTGTTCAGGAGGCACAGGGCAGGGTATAATGACCGTTTGATGAGGCAGGTAAAAGAAGCCAGTGGGTGTGCCTGTATGTGTTCTGCAGGGGAATCTCTGAAATGACGTAAAGCAAACTCCACCCATCTCTTATCGTTAAAATTTAAGACTACACAATCACCTTCTATATCTTTTTGTGTTTTCCCCAACCAGCTCACTCGTCTAGCCATTATGATATGCTTACACCAGTTTACGTTGGGCAGTATATTACTAGCACACCAGAAGGCAGATTTATTAATAAAGGCTCTGGCAGCTTTCATGGTGGCCTGAGTGAGGGTGTGGGACCCCTGTGAAGATCATTGTGTAAGGAGTACATTCTGGCGGGAGGTCTAAGACCATATTATCATCTCGCCGAATTTGTTTGTGGACTTTATTGGACCCTTTCTTGTTTTCATTTCTTCCGCTAGGATCCTTTTCGGTGCTCGGGGAATTTAACTCACTTTGAGCACTGTTGGCCCTCCTGACTTGCCCGCCTGTGTGTGTTTGCAGCCCTGTTTTGGAGTCTGTGTAATTGGGGCTACCCTGATCGGGACGTGATCTATTAGCCTCTACTCTTGTGGCTATTTGTCTTTCTGTAGCTGATCTCTCACACTCAGTAGCATTGGGGGTGACATTTTCTCCTATATCTGTTGGGAATTTGCCCAAGGAACACCTTACATTAGGCCCAGTTTGCTTCGCCAAACACCTTAGTGGAGATAATAGTTGGCCAAGCTGCTCCTCTATGCGGACCAATCGCAGTAGAATACGTTCTAGTGAATCTGCCACTATTTTCCCAAGTTGAGCTGCCATCATAGCCATATCGGGTGAAGATTTTGTCTTTGCAAGCCCACCTCCCCCTCAAGGTTTTCAGGCAGAGACAGGGGGGTTTTCTTTATCCTTTTGACCCTGGACAATTGGCCGAGGGATCGCTGTTCAATCCCAATAGGGTCAGTGCACTTCCTTTTTCCTCCGACTGTGTTTTGGTCCCACGTATTTGTTGTGGTTGCAATGTCCATGATTTTTGACTCTCCGCCCGGGGGACCCTGACTCAGGATGATGGCCGTTTGAGAGAGTGCAATTGGGGGGTCCTCTTGTCGAAGGGGGGGCACAGGTGTTGATCGCTTGTGGACCTCTGCGGTTATTAAGGGGGCAGCCTGGGCAGAATGTATGTTCATGTTTTCGATTGGGGGTGATGGGGTAAATGATAGCCTGCATTCCGCCAATTCAATGTCTTTGTTTAATGCCCCCACAGCTTTCTGCAGGAAGCTATCTAGTGTTGTGTCTGTGCATTTAGTGGTTGGCGTAGGTTTCTTTCTCCCCATTTCCCCACACAGATTCAACGATTAATATGAGGATATTTTCTACAGGCCTTTCAACCCGACTCCTTACTTTCTATGTCTCCACTGTTGGATCAAAGAGATGTGGCCCATCCTGGCCTCTTCCAGCCGCAGACGGGCCCGGGCTTCACCGAGACGTGGCCCGGGCATGATCGCATGCGTCCCGCACGCGGTGGGAACCCTGCTGAGTTTTTAATGTGCCTCCATGCGCGTGATGCAGGCGGCGGCAGCGGTAGTGACCGCAAGGGAGCCTCAGACCTGGATTCCCGTCCCGCTCCTGTTTCCCCCTCCAGGCACAGCAATGATGGTGGCCAAGGTGGAGTTACAGGAAGTTGTATCATCCGCCAACCATCTCTGAAAATTTAATCAACCAGCATTGAAGTGTAAATAGCGGTTGTTGCAAGGTATCATTTGAAAATATTAGGATATTATTTTCTTCTTGAAGAAATAGAAGAGTCTCTTTTATAAATGTTTCTCTTTTTTTCTTACTATAAATGTAAACATATACTTAGATACCTACATTAGTTCAATAAAACATTTCTTGGAGCTGATGTAAAAGAGTATCTCACACAATTATGATTCCATTTGCAACTTAGACCAAATAACTCTTCAAAAGTCACTTCTTCTTCTTCCAAAAGTTTAATGATAACCCCAAAAAAACTCTGGTGCAAATTGCTGAGAATTGTACTCATCCAGTAATTGTATCCACGGTATGTCATATTCCTGAAGCAGAATGTAGTACAGCCCTACTACTACGTAAATATTGCAGTAAAGAGTATAGTTCTGAACAGAACCTGCTGTCTCCTTTATGCTCAATTGTATTTACTAGGTGTAGCAAACAAAATGCTACATTCAGAACTACATTAGAAGAGCAGTTGATACAAATTGTATTTTCAAACGGAACACCTACAATTTCTCCTTTCTTCTTATTCTCATCTTTATATTTCTTTTGCTTCTTTTGCAGAACATCCATTGATTGCTTACTAACTTCCCATTTAGGACAAATTGTCTGTTGATCATTAATTGAATACTGTCCTAAGTGAGGAGCATATACACTTCTCAACTGATTTACTCTATAATACAACTAGTGTCAGCACTAGCTTTGTTTTTGTCAAAATCAAGTAAAAACAAACCTGGCAATGTTCTAACTCATGACAATGCAAAGTACGATATACCTTCTTTGAATACACTACTATCAATGTTAAAAAAAGTTGCATCTACACTTAAACACTGAGATTTGTGGATAGTTACCACATATGCTAGAGAGAACAAGAGCTGGTGCCACCCTAGATAAAAGTCTTTGACAAGCAAAAACCATACAACACACCAGCTAATTTGTTTCACACCATCAATCTGATCAAATTTTGCAGCTACATATTCAACTTCATTTCTTTTCGGAAAATTAAAAAAATAAATTACTTATGTATTGCTCAATTTACTAAGCCTTCTACACCATTTAAGTGTAGCTGCAAAATTACTCTACAATTTCTACAAAAATGTAAATACCTTTTTAGTCAAACTGTCCTAGAAACAGATTTTTAAATAATCCAATATTGTTTGCAGTTTTCCAGTCAACAGTATAGTTACTCCCTGGGGCTCCATTTTGTAAATAGCTCTTAGTTCAAAAATTTCCTTTTTTCCCAGTTTGATTAATTCTTCATTGAAAATACAGCACTCTTGAAGTGTATGCATTAAACACAGTATTGATTTTCCATCTTCAGTGAAATTGAACATGAGCTGTGCTTGTGTTTTCTTATAGGAGAATAGGTTTTTGGTAAGTTGACTTTCTAAAGTACTCTTGCCTTCTTTGGTAGGAATTTCAACTCTAATGTTTTTTAGAATATTTCCATATACTTCATCAGATGCTTCTCCCCTATTTTTCAACAATTCCTTGTATTGGAAATGCAGCCATATATTTACATTTCCAATACTACCGAAGGAATTAAATGTTGTTTCATGGACAAGGGTCTTGAAAACAGGATCTCCTTCTACATGAGTTAGCTGCAAGAGGTCACTAAACACAATTAAATGATTTCCTCCGAAGAGAACATCATACTTTGTTCTTAATATTTGCTGCATTCGTAGACGAATAAAACCATGCATTAAGTCTTAGACCATTATTAACTCATCAATGATTAATAGTTTAATTTTCTTCAAACTTCTTGCCAGCTCATGACATGCTTCACCAGATAACTTCTGGTATTCCAGTTTATTGTCATGTTCTACAGGTAGCATTAGTAGCTGAAATAGAGTAATTCCTGTAATATTATGTGCAGCTAATTTGGTTGGTGCTGTGACTACACACAAAAAATTCTATTCTATTGTTCTCTGTAGGAAGCAGTCAGCACTTTAATTAAAAAGCTTTTCCCAGTGACAGCTTGACCATTAATGAACAACAGAATTGTTTTAAAGGAAGAGTGAAAGCATTCTTTCTTGTTGTGGAAAACTCCTGTTCCACTTTCTCTTTACCTTCTATGTAAATATCTTTCTGATCATTGTTGAGTTGTGTAAATAACGGCTCCAGATCTTCAGTTTCCTTTCTAGCTTGTTCCATTGAAGTTTCCACCTCATTCATTGCTATTGCAGCATCATTTTGAATAATAGGTGCTTCAAGATGATCTTGACTAAATGGTGCAGAACTTTGACTGCTTTGAGAACTTTCCCTAGCTACTTCTGCAGCAATTGCTTCTACTTGTTGAATCTTATCACTTAACATTGATATATAATTTTGGAAGACTGTACACTGAATACTATTTTTCACAACATTAAATGAATCTTTATAGCAATCATACCCTCCATATAATTCAAATTCTGCAGGCCAACATTTGAAAAGTTGAAGAACTGACAAATAGAAAACTCTCTTTTCTCTTGAATTTGGCAACTGAGGGGCATATTACCAACCAATAGAGATAATTTTTGTCTCTAACTTATTTAGAGACAAAAATTATCGCCGCAAATCGGCGATTTTTATCGCAGATAAACCTTGCTATTAGCAAGGTTTATCGCAAATGCGATAAAAAACGGCCGCAATGCATGAATATCGCTGAAAAGTCAGCGATATTCATGCATTATCGAGCAAATGCTCTTAGCCATGTTATCCACCTCCCATTGGATAACATGGCTAAGAACTGCTCCTGGGCAAGTGTTAGCTTTTGGAGATATTCGCGCTTAGCGCGAATGTCTCCAAAAGTTGGTAATAGGAGATAGCGATGTTAGCGACTGTTTTCAGTCGCTAACATCTTGGCACACCCACTTTGCATGTCATTAGTGATAAATATCACTGACATGCAAAGCGGGGCCCAAGATGGTCACTATCTCCTATTAGCTGTCGCTAACTGGTGTTAGCGACAGCTTGGTAATAGGGAGATAATTTTATCTCCGCTTTCTTGGCTTTTAAAGCCAAAAAAGCGGAGATAAAGCCCCTTGATAATATGCCCCTGAGTTTCCTGTGGTTAATCATATTTCCTTTTGCATGTTTCACTAAACATCCATCATCCAAAAACAGCGAATTTGCCTTCTTCTATGCTTTCTTTTTCAATGTTTCTGTATCTGTAGTACTGAAGAATTTCATATAGGCACATGTTTTCCAAATGTAAACTTCTTCTTAGGTAGTATGTATCAAACATGTTTGTTTTTACTAGATCTGTACTTTCCGGGTCAAACTCTGCTAGGGACTGGATTTTTGGAAAATACTTAAATATTCTATTTTGTGCACATGCAAGGCCCCAACTTACCCAAACTATTGCCCTAGACTTAGAGTACAAAATTGCTAAGCTCAGTCTACCCGAGCATTTAAAAGAACCAATCTCCCTATGCAATAACTTTTTTAAACTGAAGCTGTACAATGTTTTTGTTAGACTCTTTTCTGCTCTAATTTCTTGCAACATCTCTTTCACCTCTGCCTTTTTCAATTTTGTAATGTATGAAGTGACATATTAAGCAACAAAAATAGAGTTATCTGCAACAAATTGTATGTCAATATTTGCCTTCCACATTTTCAGAATGACTGCATTGTAATCATTAATATATTTGTTCTTCTCAGATTGTATGTGTTTTTCTGTGACTATCATGTTACTGTATGTCTCACTGCAGACAAAAAGATGTTCACTGTTCCTTGTGAAATAACAGGTCGTGTAAATCCAAAATCACACGGTGTGTAAAAATTTCCTTTAGATGTGTATCTTCTACAGCAGTTTTTCCCACATCTATGTGTTTGAAACTGGAAACTTGTTGTTTTAGGCCTTTGTCACTAGGGTATTTTGGAATTGCGTACCTCACATTCAGGTCTATGAAAGAGAGCACATACTCATCACTTTTAGAGTATATTTTATCCCTAACAGCATGTGAATACGAAGAGCTACTTTTGCTTGGTACTGTTTTTGCCCAAAAAAATCAGTTACTTCACCAAGTGGAGGATTACTTTTGTCACAAATGAAAGATAACATGGCTTGGAATCTGTGATTAAAATATCTGCAAACATTAGCAGGATCCAAAGAGCAAAGTTCTCCTGCTGTTCTTACATTAATGTTCTCAATATTTGAATATGCCTCGCTCAAAATTTCAAGCAAATGATCCCATGCATATTCAGCACAATTTAGTGTAACAAATCTAGTGGGTGCTTCTAGGTTTCTCAAAATGCATTTGAGTTCTCCATGAATATGATATCAGGACTAATTTGTTCCCTGTTGGCATGCCATAAAAGTTATTAAGTTATATTCCAAGTTTTTATCTTTTTCTTGAACTTTAGCAACAAATTCCCTTGCAGACACATTTTGAAGATTTGACCCTGTCTTCAATATGATTCATAGCAAAGTTCAGGCAAATCATTTTCAAACAGAAGATAAAATATATATGGGATGCACTAACGAAATCTTGGATCCTCTGAATATATTCGTGTTTAGCGGTATTTAGCTGCTGGTATCTGTACAGGATGGTCATCATATCATCCACCTACTCCAGTGGGAAACAGTTGTGCTAAGCATCCAGCCTCTAAGATTTTTTCAAAGACACTTAAGCGACTTCCTTTTGCTTGTTTCATTTGAAACAAATCAACAGTATCACAAATGACTTATTTAGAATGCATAGGGTGGATGCTATAGTGTTCATACATTTCTTCTGATCTAGATTGATACACTTTTTCAATCTGTCTATATGATGCTAAGGTATCATCTTGTATGCACATTGGATTTTCAGCAACATCAACACTTCTATAGTTAATATTATTTTTAACAAGGTATAATGTTGCTTGTTTAACAGTATTAACATCCACTGACTCTTGCCAAACATTTCTATTCTATGTTGGTAACCCATTTACTAAAATGTTAAGTGGTTTTTCAATCTCTCTATCTACTCCTACAGTTTCAATATTCTTCTTAAAGTCTAAAGGTAAATACACAACCTTTAAGCCCTCTCTGGAGCACAGTTCGAGATAATTTCCATATCTTTGGCTCCATACAAACTATTGCTTGAAAAGGATTTATGTGCTGTACAAGAATGTATTCATAAACATTCACTGCTTGAAGCTCTAGTGCAATGAATATCAATTCTAACTTGTTATGTTAAACACTAGCTGGCATTTTATTTTTCTCCAATTTATCATAACAGCACTTACTTCTGGGCTGTAGACAAATCATATTGTTCTTCGAGAAAAAAATATGCACCAAACGTTTGCCACTTATCATTATTCTCTTTTCCAAATTTAGAGTGCACAACTACATTCCGAGTTTGCGTTTTGTAGTGAGTACATTGACAACAAATACAAACACAGTTAGTCTTTCTGAGGAAACTGTGTTAAACTCTGCAATGTCTTCAGTAAAGTTTTCAGTTCTAATTTCTGTATCTTGTTCCTCTACACCTCCAGGTACCAACTCTTCATTTTCCCTGAACTCTTTTTCTGGACCATAGAACTGAAACTGAAAATCTTCACAAATGTTCTCAAACTCTGCTAATGTTCCATTCTATAAACATATTTTATTCTCTCCTAAACATAAAGCAGGACTTTTTACATAGTAAAGTCTTCTAACCAAAGTTCATATTTTGGAATGGTGAACACCTAACATCCAGAAATTATGAAATGTACTTCTACAAACATTCTTTGAAAGACATGGCAGGGAATGTCACTGTAAATTACTATATTTCCTAACTTTACATGGATCTAATCCTTGCAAAATTTAAGTTTTCTTTCTCAAACCTTTGCTTGGAAAGTCACATAAAAAAATCAGTAGTAAATCAATTGATTTCTTATGTATCCTAAAAATACTACTGTAATTCCATTTGTATACTGGGGCCTGTCTATGCTATCCCTGCATCTCCTAAGCTATCACTTCCTTTGAATTCCTTAGAACCATCTCCTCTTTTGCAACAGGAGCGCCATAATTTACTTCATAACGATGACCACTTAAATCAACAGCATGCACTAGTGTATTCTCTTGGAAATATCTTTCCTCATTGAAATAAGGTTCTTTACTAGACATATGCTTCCATTCACCTTTAAACAATTTGCAAACATTTGTAAACTCCTTCTATCAATAAGCCTTTGCCTGGCACTTTTTTTCTTCATACACAACACTGTTTTCTGTATGGTCCTCATTCTATTCAATATTAATATAACTAATTTCTTCTTCAAAGCAAATGCATTCTCTGCAATACTGTCAATATGTTGCTTTTGATTAAATGCATCACCTTTCCTCTGATATCTTCTCATTCTTTTCTGCAATTTTTGTAATACCCTAGTACAAAACATTTTAGCTTTTAACTCCCTAAACTGTTTCTGTCCCCACGACAAGCTCTATGATTCTTAGAACCTTTACTACTTTGTGAAACACATACTCCTTGCCCTATTCTACTTGTTGAGTGAATTCCATTTTTAGGGAAGACTGTCCTCTCAATCGGCATTTTCTGACATTTGTGTCTGAGAAACTGCTTTGTATTCTTACCAGCTTCTCTTTCTTTCCTCTGCACATTCTCCTCCTTGTTTTATTTGTCCATCACACTTTGAAATTGATAATACTGTTTCCTCTGTTTCTTTCTTTTTTACATTTGTCAGGCATTGTAGTTCTTCTTTTTCAAAACTGTATATTTAGAAAAGTAATAAACAATGCATTAAGGTCAAGATTACATCATGTGATAATTCATTAAGTAACTAACTTATTCACAAAACAATACAGGATAATAAGAGAAGGTGTGACAGACTCTGTATGGATATGTAAATGGTATAAGAGTAGCTGCATATATATGTGAGAGGGTGTAAGAGACTCTGTATGGGTATGTGAATGGGTATCAGACTGTATGGGTATGTGGATTAGAATAAAGGAGGTCTGAATGCATATGTGACAGGATGTAACAGTCTATGTATGGGTATGTGAGAGGGTGAGAGACTCTATGTAAATGAGGCAGGGTGTTAGAGTCTCTTTATCAGTATGTGAAAGAGCATAATGGTGTTTGTATGGGTATGTGAGAGGGCATAAGAGTGCCTGTATGAGTATGTGAATGAGTATAACAATGTCTGTATGGGTATGTGATAGGATGTAAGAGTGTCTGTATGAGTGTCCTAATGGTTGTCACACTGTCCATATAAGTATGTGAATGGGAATAAAGGAATGACTATCAGAGTTTGTGCATAGCTATGTGAATGAGTATAAGGATTTCTGTATGTATATACATGTGAGAGTGTGTGAGAGTCTGTATACATATGTGAATGATTATGACACTATCTGTATGGGTATGTGAGAGGGTGGAATAGATTGTGTTTGCATATGTGAATGGGTATAAGGGTGTCTACATGGGTATGTGAATGGTTATGACACTACCTTATGGGTATGTGAGAGAGTGTGACAGTATATGTATCAGTATGTGACAAAGTGTGAGAGTCTCTCTATTGGTATATGAGAACATGTTTCTGTAACATATGAAGGGGAATAAAATAATTCTGAATGGGTATGTGTAAGGATGTGCTAGACTGTATGTGAATGGGTATAAGGGTGCCCATATGGGCATTTAACAGGGTCTGATAGTGTATGTGCGGGTATATGAGAGGGTGTGACAGTCTGTGTATGGGTATGTGAAAAGACATAAAGGTATCTACATGGTATGTGAAAGTATGTGACAATCTATGTATGTCTAGGAGGATGATTATGACACTATCTGTTTGGGTATGTAACAGGCTGTGACAGTTTATGAATGGGTGTGTGAAAGGTTATAACACTATCTGTGTGGGTATGTGAAAGACTGTTATATTCTATGTATAGGTATTTGACAGAGTATGAGAGTCTTTTTATAGATATGTGATGGGGTATCTAAATCACTATATTTATATCTGAATGCTATTAGAGTATCTGGCTGAGCAAGTTACAGGGCGTAAGAGTCTTTCATCAGTATATGAATGGGTCTCATAGTCTGTATAAGTATTTGAATCGGAATAAAGGAGGTCTTTATCAGTATATGGAAGGGTGTCAGACTCTGGGTATAGGTATCTGAATGTATATAAGGATGCATGTATGTATACACGACAGGGTGTCAGAGTATCTCTAGAGGTATGTAAAGTTGTAACAGTGTCTTTATAGATAACTGAGAGGGTCTGATAGTCTACAAATGGATATGAGAGTGTCTGAGAGCCTGTGTATAGGTATGTAAATAGATATGAGTCTCCACATCACTTTAGAAGAGTGTGTAGCAGAGCATGTAAATCTCTATATATAGGGTATAAGGATGTCTACATGAGTATGTGAGAGGATGTAAGAGTCTCTATAAAGGTATGTGAAAGTATGTAAGAGTCTCAGCAAGGGCATGTGAATAGGTGTGAAACTGTCTGTATGCATATGTGAATAGGAAAATAGAAGGCCTCAATACATATGTGACAACCTGTGACAGTCTATCTATGAGTATGTAACAGGGCGTGACAATCTCTCTATGGGTATGTGACACAATGCCAGAGTCTGTCTATCAGTATGTGAATGGCTATAAACTGTCTATATGGATATCTGGCAGGGCGTATGAGTGTTTGTGTGAGTATGGGATAAGATATTATACTGTCTGTAGATGTATGTAAATGGGAATAAAAATAATTCTCAATGGGTATGTGTAACGCTGTGAAAACAGTACAGATATCGGAGAGGGCGTGAGCACCTCTGTATGAATATGCGAGTGGGTGTCACACAGTCTGTATAAGTATGTGAATGCAAATAAAGCATTTCTGAATGAATATGTGAAAGGGTCTCAGAGTTTGTGTATACCTATGTGTATTTGAATAAGGATATGTGAGAGGGTGTGAGAGTATCTGTATAGGTATGTTAATGGGTATAAGGATACTACCATGGGTATGCAATGGGGTCTTACAGTGTATGTATCAATATGTGACAGGGTCTGACAGTCTGTGCACGGTTTTGTCAATGGACATAAAGCTCTCTATATGGTATGTCAAAATATATGAGAGTCTATGTGTATATATATATATATATATTCACTGAAAAAACCATAGGTTATAGACCATATATAGTTAGGAATTAGCATTTAAAAAACCTTATTTTACTCACACAAAACCATTGAAATTCCATATATAGTTAGTTGCACTAACTATATATCGCGCACCCGTAATCCACTGCTGATGATGTCACATATTACATCATTCATGACATGGTCAGTGACATCACTGATGACATCACTGATGACATCTCAAATGACATCACTGATGACAACATCCAGTGATTATGTGTTTCTGTAAAGTTTAAATATGTTTTACATATTGAAGAATGAGTGGATGTATAAGTGTCTCAATGAAGGTTTTAGTAGGTGCGTGATTGACTGTATGAGTGAGTGATTAAATGCGTCTTACTAAATGCACGGGTTAGTGACTAAACTGTCTGAAAGTGTGCATCAGCATGTCTGTTGTTGTGCAAGCTGCTGCATGTGTTGATCAGTAGCTATATAAGTAGCTATATGGGTTATTGATTGGTTGCACAAGTATTTGTATGGGAGACTGAGTGTGTGTATGACTGGCTGGGAGGTGTGTGACTCTGTGCAGATCAATGTGTACTTGTATCAGTGATTCTATAAGAGAGTAAGTATGTGTTAGTATATGTTTTAAAATGTAAGGTACTCTATGTTTAACTGTGTAGATTAGAAAATGGAACTGTGATTGATTCTTTACAGGACTGACTAGGTGTGTGAGTAACTCCATGGATGAGTGGCAGAGTGTGAGTGTCTGTATAGGTGTATGAGTGCATATGATAGTGTTGTAAAGATGAGTGATTGTATGTATGAATGATTGTATGGGTGAATGAGTGAATGTGTGTGTAGACGTAGGAATCAGTGAGTGGGTATGTAGTAACTAGTATTGGTGTGTCAATGGTTTCAAAAATTATACTCTGTATTTAACACTGGGTGTAACAGAGGTTATATTAAAGTGTGAGGAGATGCATTGTATTGTCACATTAATGATATCATCATTGATGTGACCATTGATGTCAAATGAGATATCATCAGTGATGTCATTTGAGATGTCATCAGTGATGTCATCAGTGATGTCACTGACCATGTCATGAATGATGTAATATGTGACATCATCAGCAGTGGATTACGGGTGCGCGATATATAGTTAGTGCAACTAACTATATATGGAATTTCAATGGTTTTGTGTGAGTAAAATAAGGTTTTTTAAATGCTAATTCCTAACTATATATGGTCTATAACCTATGGTTTTTTCAGTGAATTTTCAAGGTTTTGTAAATGCTAATTCCTAACTATATATGGTCTATAACCTATGGTTTTTTCTGTGAATTTCATTGGTTTTTTAACAGCTAATATCTGTAGCTGTAAAATGTATTCTTCTTTAAATCCAAAAATATATTTTATATGTTTATGAATAATTTTTTTTTTTTAATATTTTTTTTTCTTCGTTCCCGCTTCGCGAATCGGGAAGCTTCCCGTTAGCTGACCTTGATGCCGCGAAATAGACCGCGAGCCGGTAAACGTTTCTTTACCGCAACTGCCGCGTTAGAAAACAACATCGTGACGCCTCCCGTCCGCATGACGTTTCGCGTTGTCGCGTGATACGTCATATGACGTGCTACGTTAGCGAACTCGTACGCTTACCGAGTCGCAAAGCACAGGTTTCTGGAAGCAAACCGGGAGGCCCTGCAAAGCGCGTAACGTAAACACAGCAGGTCATGTGACTTGGTAATAACACTTTTCATTGGTTCATTTCACTTTCGGTTTCCTAATGATGTAAGACTAGGTCATATGATCTAAAATGAACACTTTTCATTGGTTGAGAACTATTTTTTTTCCCAAATGGTGAAAATCCCTCCTTCTTTCCTCACTCTGACTTTCATCATTGTGAGAGAAAGACCCTTTGTTACCAGTGAGCAATGGCTTCTTTACTAGCTTCAGCTGGTGCTTCCCCACCACCTCCACCACATCCAAGGAAGAGTGGACCACCTGCTAAAGTTATAATTCAGCAAGAAGAGGAAGAAGAGGAACAGGACGACCTAGATAATCTCCCTATTATGGCCAGAAGATCTGTTGTACCGGAAGTAACGGGACCAGAGGGCAGGGAGATGGTGCCAAATATACAAACGAGATTTCGTGAAGTAAAACAAGTCTGCGTACATTGCAGTGGAATCATTTGCTACGCAGAAAGTAGCATCACTCTGATCAACAGAGCTATTAACAATCATGCTCATGTTTGTCCGAAACTCCCCAAACAATAAATTCTTTTTTTTGTTTTCTTCCTCCTGTTGAGCCCTTTACACTGAATCGTTTTCGTTGCCCCCTCCGAAAAAAAACAAAAAAAATATAAAACTGTTCAGAAAAATTCAAAAAAAGTAAAAAAATGTTCAGAAAAATAATAAAAAAAATATAAAACAACAAAAACAATTTAAAAAAAAGTTCTTTTCAGAACTACCTCCCCGTTATAAAAAAATTGGTACAATATTTGCAACTGTGCCAACCTCTATTTCTCTTAGTTCGCTTCCCAGTTCGCTCCCCGGTACGCGAACCGGAAGCGAACCCAAAAATTTTTTTTATAAAAAAGAACAGTAAGTATAAGGGAAGGAAACAGACAGTTATGTTAAAAGAAAGACAGCTATAGGGGAGTAAACTAGAGATACTATTACCCGTAATCCACTGCTGATGATGTCACATATTACATCATTCATGACATGCTCAGTGACATCATCAGCAGAGGATTGCGGGTAACAGTATCCCTAGTTTATTCCCTATAGCTGTGTTTCTTTTAACATAACTGTCTGTTTCCTTCCCTTATACTTACTGTTCTTTTAAAAAAAAATGTTTTAGATCTGTCAGAAACAGTGAAAGTAATGAAATATAAAAGACTACGTAGAATATGAGCACTGTATGCAACAACTTTGACACTGACAGAAGCCTCACCTTCTCCATGCCTCCTACACAGTTCTACATGTACATCATAAATGCAAACAGAACAGAATTAATTATACATGTTAAATGGTTTATTTTTGCTGTTCTCAGAATGTATCAAATTTCACTAAAACAGTGACTTGAAGGTATTCATCATATAACAGCGGGGAAAAAAAAACACAATCAAAATGATTGTGTTTAAAAAACCCATACATTACAAATCAGAATTCAGAACTCCTTAAAGTTAACTTACTTTCCATGACGGCCAAGGATGTCCTATGAACAGCTTACACTCTGTTGTGCTGTTATTACTTTCAACCCGCCACTTTCTGAAAGAAAACCTCCATCGTTTTCAAAAACATGTTACATACAATAAATGACTTCTCGCTCTCTACCACACGATTCCACAAGGCCAAATCGTGTCAGAGCCATGTATAACTCTTGGATTTCTTGTAAGCCAATCCCGTCTTTTCGCATTTCCGCAACTTTCAGAATTAAAATGTTGAAGATCATTTACACAATCCTGGACTAGTAATATCTTCCCCTTCTTGCTCAATCATGTTCTACATTTCCTATCACACTGATACTGCTTACTATGAAGCAGACTTACACTACCTTTATGACTAGTACAATTATTTAATTCTCTACATCACTTTTAATCACAAAGCAATGTAAAACAGTAGACAGCATTGCAGACTTACATTCCCTCTACTCCATGTTTTGATTCGCTGCTTCAATTAGCTTATAAAAAGAAATAGTTTTTCTGAACTCATTCAAAGTGCACGTATTTCTCAATAACGTCCAGTGTTATGGTAAAAAGTTATGTCTCTGTACTACACTTATCCTCAAGGCCAAATAGTGTAGGAGCCATGAGAACTTCTTGAAATTCCTCAGAGCACATCCCGAGATTCTTTCCCTAAAATTTTGGTTTTAAAAACACCAGGTAAGAGTTTTTAAGGTCATTTGGCAATTTTTTTTTGAAAATTAAAACAGAATCATTGCAGAATGACCAGCCATTTCTACACTTTAAATAAGCTGTATAATGTCCTGATGTTATTGAAGGACCATCATGATATATAATTGCTACAGTTACAAAAGTCCTTCCTGATATTGACAACTGTGAAGCCACAAAATTTTTAATTAAAGTTGTCAATTTTGTTCCATCAGGCCTACATCGTTGGAACATTAAAATGACATACTGGCCATATGTTCGTATAAATAAAGTGGACATCATTTCAGATTTACATTGGCTACACTCCATGTTGTGATCAGCTGCTTTTACTAGCTTATTAAAAGAGACTGATTTACTGTCTGGCAAAGTTAAATATATAAATCTTTCTGAGTCTACACTAGTAGTAGCTGATACCCTACAGTTCTCGCAGTCATGCTGCCATTGATAAGAAAGCCCAAACAGGTGATCTACATCTACACCTTCATCATGCAATACATCAAGCATATACATTAAAAACTCCTGACAATCTTGCTGACTATTTTGAGAGAATTGTGTTTGGCCTGAACATCTGTCTAACAGATTTCGAATTTCAGACACACTTTCTATGTTTGTTCTATCAGTGCTACATTTCTCTAACACAGAATTTAACAAACTGCAAAATCTTTGATCCGAATTGACCGCAATCTGTTCTTTTAAAGTTTCTAGAGAAAAGACAACATTAACCACTACATTAGCATAGCAGTTGACACCAGAACTGTTTTCAAATTGAAAACCAACAACATCTTCAACAGAATCCTTTTTGTTTCTGCTTATAATTTCAGGTTCATCAACTTTTCGTCTTTTTGCTACAACCTCCCCAGTATTGGTCACATTTCTTCGTTTCCGGCCTACCACACGTTTCTCAAACAAAGGATACTGAGGCAAATGTGGCGCATACTCTCTTCTCAACCTATTGTATTCCTTAACACAATCTAGATCCGCACAAATGTTTGTGACATCACACTCAATCAAGTACAATCCCGATAAAGTCCTAACTCGTGACAATGCCACATATGCCATACCCTCCTTGAACACAGAACTGCCAATATTCACCAATGCACAGTCTACACTTAAACCTTGCGATTTATGGATTGTCACTGCATATGCCAAGCAAACAGGAAACTGCTTACGACGAACATATAAGTCTTTTACAAGCAAAAATCTAGCAGAACAACGAGCAATTAGCTGTACTTCCTCAATGCCATCAAATTTAATTTTTAAAAATTCAATTCCATCTCTATTTCTGTATTTCACAAAATCAACAACATTACCCATTGATCCATTTACCAGACCTCTTTCAACATGTAAATTCCTTCTTAAAATTATACGGCAGTTCAAGCACACATTCAGAGTCTTTTCAAAACCCGCAGTTTTAGATATACTCTTCTCTAATGAATCCAATTTTGTTTTCAGATTCTCAGACAAAATAATTGTTGATCCCATATGCTCTACTCTGTCAATAGCTTCCAATTTCACAATCTCTTGCTTTTCTAAATGCAACATTTTGTTGTTGAATTTGGCACATTCTGCAAGAGTTGGCATCAAACATATTCCAGATTTTTTCTCAGTAACTTTCTGAAAAATATTCTCAGGCACAACATCTTCGTCTGGATATAAATTTGTCAGTAATCGTGCATGTAAAGCTTCTTTCCCATGCTCGGTCACTTTTCCAATTCTAACATCTTGTAGAATAGTCTTGTAAACTTCATCCTTTGCCTGACGCATATTTTCATGCAGTTCAGCATAATTGAAGTTTAACCATATATTGACGTTGCCAATACTCCCTAAGCACTTCCTGGTATCTTCATGCGTGAGCATTTTGAACACAGGTTGCCCTTTCACTGGTGTCAGCTGCAGAAGATCTCCAAAAACAATGATGTGTTTGCCACCAAATAACACATCATACTCTGTTTTGAGAACTTCTTGCATTCTCAAATGCACAAAGGCAAGCATAACATTGGAAACCATGCTTACTTCGTCAATGATAAGAAGTTTCATTTTCCTCAAGACTCTTGAAACTTCAAAACAAGCATCTCCAGATAGCTTGTGATATTCTAATTTGTTGTCATGCTCCACTGGCAGCATCAGTAAACGATGTAAAGTAATCCCTTTAATGTTATGTGCTGCCAGTCCAGTTGGAGCGGTGACAACACAAGACAGTGATGACTCTGTCCTTTCCTGCAAATAACATGAAATTGCTTTAATAAGGAAACTTTTTCCAGTTCCCGCTTCTCCACTCACGTACAGTCGGACAGGCTTCAACGACGTACATGAGCACTCTTTCTTATCATGACTTAATCCATGATCAATTTGCATGGTAAGTTCGTCATATATTTTCCTCTGCTCAACGTTGAGTTGTCTTTCCAACTCTTCTAAGTTAACCGCATCCTCCTGAGCATGTGCCATGGCTCTTTCCACTTCATTCATAGCAGTGGCAGCTTCATTTTCGATAAGAGGTCCTCCTAGTGGATCCTGACTCAATGAAGCAGAACTCTGACTGTCCTGAGAACTGTCTCTGGCAATCTCGGCTGCAATCGTTGCTTCCTGCTCAATTTCCACATTCAACATTTCTACATATTTGGGAAAAGCAGGACATTCTATGGTCTCCTTGGCAGCATTGAAAGAGTCTTCGTAACAGAGGAAATCTCCAAGCAGTTCCTCTTCTGCACGCCAAGGCTTAAAAAGTTGCAAAAGTGCTAAATAGAAAAACTCCTTTTTTTCAGGAGATTCGCCACTCAATTTTCGATGGTTTATCAAGTGGCATTTTCTTTGCTTGACCAGACATCCCTCACTTCCTATTACAGCATACACTCCTTTCTCAGTATCTTCTTTGATGTTCCTCTTGAATATGTAATTTTGCAGAACCTCATACAGACAAACATTCTCGAGGTGACTGCTTCGATTTGGATAATATGTATCCAACATGTTGCTCTTCAAAATGTCGGTACTGTTTGGCTCCTTTTCCGCCAAATACTCAATTTCCCGCACAGGTTTCAGAACTCGATTACGCGTTGCAGCAAGACCAACACTCCCCCAAACGATACTCCTGGACTTGGCATAGAGACTTGCTGAAGACAACCGGTCAGAACATTCGTAAGCTCCGATTTCTCGATGCGACAACATCTTCAGACTGAAACTGTACAACTTCTTGCTGAGGCTCTTTTCATGGGAAATGTCCTCCCACATATCCTTCAATTCTGTCTTCTCTTTTTTGGTGATGTAAGATGTCACATACCTAGCCACAGCCATACAGTTATCAGCCACAAACTGTATATCCATGTTAGCATTCCACATGGACAAAATCACCGGGTTGTAGTCGTTGATGTACTTAGACTCTTCGTTCCTCTTCAAATTGTATGTGTTTTTAGGTGATTTCTTCATCACATTATGTCGCAGCGAAGACATCAAACTGTTCACTCTTCCTTTAGAAATCACCGATCGTGGAAAGCCGAAACGACATTTGGTGTAGAACTTGTCTTTGTTCCGGAATTTACGACGACAGTACTTTCCACATCGATGGCTTTGGAAACGTAGAACTTTTTCTCTTAGGCTTTTTTTCTCCTTTGCGTTTGGAACAGCACACGTAGAATACTGTTCTATGAAACTCATCACTGAGTCGTCTGCATCCGTTCCAAATTTAGGTGCATCCTTGATCCACAGCAACATATGTATATGAGGAGCACCTCTTGCTTGGTACTCCTTCCTCCAGAAGAAATCCAACACCTCTCCAAGAGGTGGATTCTTCTTATTCATGATGAAAGACATCATACCTTCAAATCTATGATTGAAGTACCTACATACATTGACTGGATCCAAAGAGCACAGTTCTCCGGGTGTCTTGAATTCGATGTTTTCTACGTTAGCATTTGCCTCTCGTAGAAATTCAAGTAAGTCTTCCCAGCCATACTCAGCACAGCTCAAAGTGAGGAACCATGTGGGAGTTCCTAAGTTCCTCAGCATACATTTTAAATCACCATGACGACGGTACCAGTACTCATTAGTACCACGCTGACACGCCATGAGATTAATCAGGTGAGAATCCAAAATACTGTCTTGGACATTGACTTTATCCATAAAGTCACTTGCCGAGATGTTTTGCATGTGTATACCACTTTTCAAGATGTGGTTCACTGCATATGACAGTCCAGACAGATCGCTTTCAAACAGGAGATGAAACAAATAAGGAATGCATTGTCGAAACCTAGGATCTCCTGCATACAATCGCAAAGTCCGGTATTCAGAAGCAGGAATTTGATGAGGTCGCTCATCATATCTTCCTCCCTGACCTGTTGGAAAAAGCTGTGGGAAACACCGAGCTTCCAAACTTTCCTCCCAAACACTAATGGGACTCCCTTTCGCTTGTTTCATTTGAAACAACTCAATAGCATTCCCCATGACTACCTTGGAATGCAAAGGATGAACACTATAATGTTCATATATTTCTTCACTAGTACAGGGTTCTACTTTCTCAATTTGACCAGCACACAAATCGCTATCCTCTTCCTCACTTACTTCCTCTTCTGCAACATATACATTTTTATAGTATTTATTATATTTTTTCAAATACAATGTTGCCCTTTTGACTTTCCTAACATCTACTAAATCTTGCCATATTTTCTTATTCTTTGTCGGAACCCCATTAACTAAGATAACCAGAGGTTCCTCTTCCACTTTTTCTACTCCAATTGTGTTAATGTTTTTCTTCAAATCTAGAGGCAAATAAACAACTCTTCCCTTTAATCCTCTCTGTAAATCTGATGGAGGCAATTTCCCTGTCTTTGGCTCCATTCTTACAATAGCCTGAAAGGGATGGATACTTTGAATCAAAATAGATTCATAAGTATTTAAATCCTTCAATTCAGAAGGAATTTCAACCAATTCCAGATTATTATGAACTGCTCTAGCAGGCATCTGGTTTTGATTTAATTTGTTACAACAATAAGTACACACACGTTGATCCAATCCCAAATCAAAACAATTTTCTACCATCAAGTATGTTGTAAAATCCTTCCATTCACTATTATTTTCCCTTTCACTTTTTCCATATAAATCCACTAACTTAGTCTGATTCTTATAATAAGTGCGTCGACAACACACACAAGTGAAATTTGGCCTCTCACTTGATTTCACCTCAAACGTCGCAATTTCCCTCTGGAAATTATCTGTACTGGAAACCTGTACACTATCTTCCACATTACTCTCTTCTTCTTGCTCAATTTCAACATTCTCCTCTTTACTTCCAAAGTAACAAAACTCAATTTCTTCACATATATTCTTCACATCTATTTCAGAACCATGCAAAAGAGCAGCGCATAATTGTTTTAGCATAATTGCTGGACTCTTAGCATAATACAACATTCTAACTAATTTCCTCACTTTATTATGATGCACTGCTAGCATCCTGAAATGATGAAAAACACTCTGGCATACTCTCCTGGAAAGACAAGCCAGTGAATGACCATGCAAACCTATCACTTCTCTCACTCTGCAAGGATCTAATTCTTGCAACAACTTCATTTTCTGCTTCAAACTTTTCTTACTAAATGACCGTATAAAATCACAAAGCAAATTGATGGAATCCTGTCGTACACTGCAAATACTACTACACTTCCAGGTGTACACAGGACCCTTAGGACGTCTCCCTAAAACCTCATTACCTAACACCTCTTCTATCTCTGTTCTCACAAGTTTTTCTTTTTCAACTGGACAACCATCTTTCACTTCATAAGCTCGACCACTGGTGTCAACTGCATGCACCAAATCATTATCCTGGAAATAACTCTCCTCATTAAAAAATGCCTCAGAGCTTGAACTATGCATCCATTCTCCAGAAAAAACTTCACAAAAATTACTACGATTAACTATTCTCTTCCATCTACTATTTCTTTTGAAATCATAAATTACCTTGTTTAGCTTCCTAATTCTATTGATTGTCAAAATAAATAACTTACGTTTAATTTCAAATGCCTGATCAATAACTTTCTCAACTATTTTTTTTCTCTTATAAAAAACCACTTTCTGCTGACCTTTCTTAATATTTTTTAACAAATTCCCAATTATCCTGTTGCGGAACATTCGTTTACGAATATCCCTAAACTGTTGTTTCCTTCTACTTTCATGCATAGAGTTATCTCTTACTCTAGCAGTAACATTTCTCATTGGCCTTTCCTTACCATTTGAATTCGGTCTCCTTTTCTGGAGTGAAACATTTTCTGTAGTAATATTTTTTTTACTACACATATTTCTTATGACTGTTTTTCGACTCTTACCCGGTGCTTTCTTGGTGACTTGACAAATCTTTTTGTTAGAGGACTGCTGCAATATTCCATGCTCCTGCTGTCTTTGACGTTTTCCAGCCTTTCTTACTCTTTCTTTGCTAGGCATCCTAAAATCTTGAAATAATGTGCAGTTGAATCTGTGGTAAAATATAATAAAAAATGTTATTAACCACTATTACCCAACAGTAAATTAATAACAGTCATCAAAAACTTAACACACTACTTAAGTATATAATATACTGAAGCCTATCTCCAATTTTTCACTGAACAGGACTCATCTCTTCTTAACCTTGGATAAACCTCACCTACTCTGTGTCCCCTGCACATAATTAAATGTAAAGGGGCAGATTTATATTAACTAGCACATCCCCAGGGATGCACCAGTTAACGTGCACCGCTGCTCTGCCACCCACGGTGTGCCGCATTTACAATCAGATAGGACAAAGCTACATCAAAACCCTGCGCCTGCTTGAAGCAGGCATAGATCTTGACGCAGGTAGGCTGAAAGCTAAAGCAACAACTAAGTGTCGTGTGCAGAAGTTACAAAAAAGGAAAAATGGCGTTTAAACCAGTAATGAGACCATGCTAACGTAATACAGAGTAAAAATATCCAGGATCTACATCAGTTTGGGATTCACGAACCTGGCAGGTACAAGGCACTGAGGCTTTCCACCGTGCATGTCTCATCCCAAAACATATGTTGTTTGTGAATGAAACAATTTCCCAGACCAAATGCTTTGGATTGGCTACTTCTAAAAAATTAAACACCCCTACTATCCCGGAGTTAGAGGAATACGATGGTTGGAGTAATTTTACTCGTTGTCTATTAAAGATTTACAGGCCCTACTCCGTAATTCTTCCTTTAACATTTCCAGTATAAATCCAAAAGGTTGACTGCTTTGGCAACGTGCCTTATCCACGGTTTAATAACGCTGCCTTTTGCTTTATATAAGTTTTCAAATTGTATGAAATATATACCAATAGGTCGTTATTAACCTTTAGGTAGTGGTTTTCTTCATCAAGTCTGGTCGCTTCCATACACATACAGATTTTCAAAGATGATCAAGAACTTTCTCTGAATGGAGAGGAATGCACTGAGACGCCAGATCATTCACTAATGTGTAGGCACAGACAGTTACACGGTTCATGCAACAAACACCGACCAAATATGGCTTGCGTGTTGCAAGGCACGCCAGTTCCTGCTATCATCCCCACGTTCAAGTTCTTGGAAAATGGTAGTTATTTGATGCTCAATAATGAAGATTGTTCTGGGTTAATTAAAAGTATTCATTTTATCGTAACAGTAAATGAACGGGTTATTTGCTGCAGAAATGTTCTATTTCCTCCCACACATGAACATAGGGAGTTTTCAATCTGGCCACAAATACCAACCTTGGGAGCACATTTCAACAGCATGGCAAGAATAAGAGCTCTTTTGTCTCAGAGAGAGGTGGCCTTGAGTTCGGCCCGTGAAACTTTCGTGCTTCACATAGCGAACACCCGTACAGAGGTGCAGACCCTTTTAAATACAGATTCGACTTTGCATTTCAGCAAGATTACCCATTCATTTCCATGCAGCAGGAGGCCCATAGGAATGAAGGTGCAATTTGCGATTAGCAATTACCTCATCGCAAATTACGAATTTTTCCGACGGTGCAGGGGTATCTCAAGAACACCCTGCTGCACCCCTGAAAAAAAAATTTGGGGTCATATGGCGCACATAAATTTTGAAAACATTCCTTTACCTCAAAAACGATTTTCAACTCATAATTTGAAAACACTGCACATGGGGAAATGACTTAAAATGTCCTTAAGACACATAAAAGCATTTTTTGATTGCCTTTGCAGCATGTTTCAGTCACCTTTAACATGCCTATGTAACGGAAACATTCAAAATCTAAATTTGCCATGCACAGGTGGGAGCATATTTACAAGCAATTTGCTCCACAGACAAACTTCTTACATTGAAATGGGAAAGACTCTCAATTACCTTATAAAGAAGCAGACACCATTATGTCCTTCTCATCAATATTAAAACCATTGCTTTTTCTCAAAAACGATTTACAAGTCATAATTTGAAAACACTCCACAGCTCCTATGCACATAAAAGCCCTGTCAGTACTAATACTTCACATTTTCTCCAATTACAATTTCTCAAACAAACAAAATCTATTTGTGAAACACTTGAGACAAAGCAACATTTGAAAAACACAACTTTCTTCATAATTTTCTCCTTAAAGCACACTATTTTCTATCTAAATTAAAGAAATTTTTTCTCACCTTAGCAAGTACTTTGAGTTTCAAAACAGTCTCAGAAACACACCAATTTGTCTTCAGCAGAGCAAAAGGTATGCACTCCAGAGTCTGCAGCTATCAAAAGCACATAAATGCTGTAATTCCTCACACAGATCTCTCATGTCACCCAATCAAAACTCTTCCCTCACTTTTTTTCAAAGCAAAACCCTTCCCCCCTCTGCCCCCTCTCTGCTTTTTCTGCATAGCAACCACCTCTTGCAAGACCTCTCACACAACAATGTTGCAATTGAACTCTGAACTCTCAGTGCACCTGCATATCCAAAGCATTCTTTCATTTAATGATTTTTTCTTCGCCACTCAAAATACATCTTTCAACGAACTCATCCATGCACACTAACTTTCTGTTTTCAGCAATCAAAATCCACCAATCACTCTTACTGCTTCATTAACACAGAAACTCCTCAGTTTTTTTCATTTTACACTCTCATTTTTTCAACTGCCATTTCATTGCCACACTTCATCTGACTGCAGGAGAACCTTCTCTCGCCATGTTTTCTGTCTGGATTGTTGGACATAGCTACATCTATTGGGCTCAAAGGTACGCTGAAAACAGGAATTTACCTAACCTCAATTTACAAGATGTGGAAATTAAGTGGTTTGGCCACAGAGGATTAAAATGTCACCAATTGATACCATTGGTGAAAACCTTTATGCATTTGCCAAAACCTGACCTGTTAATTGTGCACTGTGGAGGTAATGATTTGGGCACTTTGACTGGGGTAGGTCTGGAAATGCTTTTAAAGGACACCTTTGAGCAATTGATGGCACTTTTTCCTCAGACTGCCTTGGTATATTCAAATATATGCCAAAGACAGAAATGGAGGTGGTCGAACCAATTTTGTCCACAAATTGAGAAATCGAGGAAGCATGTAAACAAATCTGTTTCAGCTTACATGAGAGACCATGGAATGGGCTCCCTGTACAACAATAACTTGCGTTACTACATGCAAGATATCTACAGAGGAGATGGAGTTCACTTCTCAGATGAGGGCAACAGAGTTTTCACTCTGAATTTAAGAATGTGCATTGGTACCTACTTATAAGTACCTAAATGTACCATAAACCCAAAAGCTCTTCTCAGAGCTACCCTACATCTGATCACTCACAATTATTATTGTACTCTAACTTTTTTCACTAATTTTCAAGAAAGTACGCTCCCCAGAACGCTTCCCGGTTCGCGAACCGAGCGCACTCCACGCAAAAAAACTAAAAAAACGGTATATATTTTTTTGCCCTGCGAGAACCTTTCAAAGCCTCCACATCAAACCTAGGGGGTCAGGGACGATCTACTATGCCCCCTTATGGTCATTTGCCCCTTCGCTTTGGCCTCCTCTTGTCTCTCGATCCTACCGAGAGACAAGATGGCGGCCGCTACGGACTGTTTGGAATGTTTACAGACGCCGAAAAACCAATCAGCTTCGCAAACCTCCGTAACGCGAAAAGTACGCGAAGCGGAGCGCTGTTACAGATATATATCTTTTTTTGAACGTTAATTTCTCAAAATCCACTGGAGCACATATATTGAGACCTAGCAAAGGCACATCGGGCTACCAGTCCCTACAATTTTGCCAAGTTTCGTGCAAATCCATTCAGCCGTTCGATTATTAATATTATTTTTTTTTTTGCCCCGCGGGGCCCTTTTAAAACCTCCACATCAAACCTAGGGGGTCAGCGAGGATCTACTATTCCCCCTTATGGTCATTTGCCCCTTCGCTTTCGCCTCCTCTTGTCTCTCGATCCTACCGAGAGACAAGATGGCGGCCGCTACGGACTGTTTGGAATGTTGACAGACGCCGGAGAACCAATCAGCTTCGCTTCACAAAGCTCCGTTGCGCGAAAAGTCCGCGAACCAGACCGCTGCCTGGTCCGCGCTTACAGATATATATCTTTTTTTAAACGTTAATTTCTCAAAATCCACTGGAGCACATATATTGAGACCTACAAAAGGCACATCGGGCTACCAGTCCCTACAATTTTGCCAAGTTTCGTGCAAATCCATTCAGCCGTTCGGGCTAAAAGTGAGGCCAACCGCCCTATGGAAATTAACATGGGAAAAACGCGTTTTGGGACCCCCCTTTTTTCTCGGCCCCCCCTTGACGAACCCCCCCCAAATTTTCAAAGGCTGCTCAGAAACAAAATGTGCCATTTTCCTGAAATTTTCAGCCAATTCCGTCCACAAACGGCAAAGTTATTAGACATAGAATTTTCAAAAAACCCATAGAGAAAAAATCCTAACTATATATACCTACTGGCGACCGCCAGTAGGTAATATATATATATATATATACATACTGGGTTATCCGAGAGCACACCTTGGGATCCGGCATGAAGTAAGGCTGCTGTGGAGTAACTGTACCCCACGCCAGGCAAATTCGGATCTACAGTCCTGCCTCTGCTGAATGGATTACCGGGATCATGAGGTCGGTGCAGTATGGGGAGCAGAGGAGGTTTCTGCATTGCCGACACACAGGTGACATTTGCCCGCATATTCTACCTACCTCCGGTTCAGTGCCAGACCAGCCCACAGCTTTCTGGGACTTGTAGTATGGACGCACTGGGCATCCCACTACACTTGATATCAGCGAATCACATCTCGAGCTGTCCGGGGGGCGGAGCCTGCTTGCACCTGGCAGGAGGGAACATGGTACTTTACCGGCATTTTTCCCCGACACCCTGCTGAAACCACTAGGCGCTGAGGAAGGCTAAAACTATGCCGAAATGCATTCGCCCGAACTTTGGTTTTAATCAGCAATAAAGATTCCTCCACAGTCTCCCCGGTGTGGCCTCTTCTTCTTGCCCGTTGGAGAGGATTCGGTGTATATATATATATATATATTACTGCATGCTTCGCCATACACAATCCATTAGTTCTGGAACAGACAAATGCGGACCCAGTATTTGGTGCAATGATTTTATTGAGCACCCTGCACCACAGAGCATAAAAATACCACTGATATCCGACAGGTAAAATTCCAGCATAATGCGTATTTTAAAACCATGTCTAAAATCAGTAAAGTAAGCTCTCATGCCAATCGTACACCCAAACAGTATTATGCGATGTTTGCGGATCAATTATTTAGGTATCATATGCAACTGTTGAACAATTTAGCCCTAGTGGGCCACGACTATTCCCTATAGCTATGACATAAAGTGCTAGTACTAAGAAGGTGCCACCATGTTAAACCATAATGGTTTATAAAGTGCAAATGTGCAAACAATACAATACATGAAGACTAAAAACAATATAGAGGCAGATCCATAAACTATTTAATGAGTATATACAAAAGAGCAATCACAGGCAGATAAATATTTCCTCACTGGAGTTAAGACCTTGTGTATAAACCTAGTTTCAAGTCTACACAGCAAAGCTTTGCGGTTGCCTCCACGCCTAAGTCAAGGGACTGCCTCCACAACAAAATATTTTAAATTATCCAAGTTATTGCCATGGGAGTCCTTAAAATGCCTGGGAACCGGGTAAGTTGCATCACAGTTAGTAATGGCCCTAATGTGCTGGAATATTTGTTTGTGGACCGGCAGTTTTGTACTTTCTACATACTGCAGGCCACAAGAACACTCCAGCACAAACATTGCATATTCGGTTTTGCAGGTAAGTAGCTTGGTGATGATTATGACACTATCTGTATGTGCATGTGACAGGCTATGACAGCTTATGTATAGGTGTGTGAAAGGTTTTGACACAATCCGTGTGGGTATGTAAAAGGCTGTGCCAGTCTATGTATTGGTATGCAACAGAGTTTGAGGGTCTCTCCATAGATAAGTAACAGGATGTCACAGTCACTGTATCAGTATGTGACTAGTTATCACAGTATCTGTATGGGTAAGTGAGAGAGCAAAAGAGTCTCTCCATGAGTATGCCAATAGGTGTTACGCTCTGTATAACTATATGAATTGAAATAAAGTAGGTGTGTATGATTATCTAAAAGGATTTTAGAATCTAAGTATAGGAATATGAATATGTTTAAAAGTGTATGTGTTAATATGTGAGAGAGTATGAGGGTATCTCTATAGGTATATGAATATTTGTGACACTGTCTGTATAGATAAGTGACAGGGTCTGACAGTCTATGAATGGATATCTGAGAGGGATTAAACACCTGTGTATACATATGTAAATAAATATAAGAGTCTGCAAATGAGCAGGGTATGTACATTTCTATATGCATATCTCAAGGTTATAATGATCTGTACATCAGTATGTGAGAGGATATAAGAGTCTCTCTATGGGTAGGTGAGAGGATGTCTAAGTCACTGTATCAGTATGCAAATGGGTATTACAGTATCTGTTATGGATAAGTGAGAGGGTGCAAGAGTATCTCTATCAGTTTGTAAATGGGTGTCACAATCTGTATAAGTATGTCAATAACAATAAAAAAAGCTATATAAGAGTATATGAAAGATTGTAACAGTCTAAGTACAAGTATGTGAACATGTATAGGGATGTATGTAGAATGTGGATAGCAGTGTCCGTATAAACATGTGAATGAGAATAAAAAACGAATTAGTATGGGAAATGATGCACACATCAGCTTACTTCTTACTATCGAAATGTATGTATCATTGTACCTTTTGCTCTGTTACTATATGCATAAATATATAATTGTTTTGAAAGTAAATATATTTAACTAAACCTTGCTCCCTTACCAAAAGAATCAGTGTGAACCACATCATCTTAATCTACATATGTGAGTATATGTTATTTCATAAATGTATACATAATATTTATATATATATATATATTCACTGAAAAAACCATAGGTTATACACCATATATAGTTAGGAATTAGCATTTAAAAAACCTTATTTTACTCACACAAAACCATTGAAATTCCATATATAGTTAGTTGCACTAACTATATATCGCGCACCCGCAATCCACTGCTGATCATGTCACATATTACATCATTCATGACATGGTCAGTGACATCACTGATGACATCACTGATGACATCTCAAATGACATCACTGATGACAACATGCAGTGACTGTATTTTTCTGTAAAGTTAAAATATGTCTTGAGTGGATGTATAAGTGTCTGGATGAAGGATTTAGTAGGTGCATGACTGACTGTATGAGTGAGTGATTAAATGTGTCTCACTGAATGCATGGGTTAGTGACTAAACTGTCTTAATTTGTGCATCATTATGACTGTTGTTCTGTAAACTGCTGCATGTGTTGATCATTAGCTATACGAGAGGCTATATGTGTTATTAATTGGTTGCCCAAGTATTTCTATGGGAGATTGAGTTTGTGTGGGGGTGGCTGGAAGGTGTGTGACTCTATGCATAGATGTGTGAGCAGTTTATTCACTAGGTGTATGAGTTCAAGAGTGCATGTGGAAACAGCTACATGGGCAGTTGACTGTGTGCATGAGTGTATTGATGAGTGAATGGATATCTCAATGCTACATGTCATAGTAAGTACATATGTAAAACACAGTACATGTGAGAGTTGGCATATATAAATAACTGTGCATGAGAGCCACTGAATGAGTGAGTGGTTGTATCGATCATTGTGAACTTGTATCAGGGATTGTATAAGAGAGTAAATATGTGTTAGTATATGTTTCAATAAGTAAGGTGTGTTTAACTGTATAGTTGAAGAAATGGAGGTGAGATTGTTTCTTTGCATGACTGACTGGGTGTGTGAGTAACTCCATGGATGAGTGGCAGTGTGTGAGTGTCTGTTTACACTGAGTGTATCTAAGGTTATATTAGAGTCTGAAGAGGTTTATCGTATTAGCACAAGAATGATGTCAAATGAGATGGCATCAGTGATGTCATCAGTGATGTCATTTGAGATGTCATCAGTGATGTCATCAGTGATGTCACTGACCATGTCATGAATGATGTAATATGTGACATGATCAGCAGTGGATTGCGGGTGCGCGATATATAGTTAGTGCAACTAACTATATATGGAATTTCAATGGTTTTGTGTGAGTAAAATAAGGTTTTTTAAATGCTAATTCCTAACTATATATGGTGTATAACCTATGGTTTTTTCAGTGAATTTTCAAGGTTTTGTAAATGCTAATTCCTAACTATATATAGTCTATAACCTATGGTTTTTTCAGTGAATTTCAATGGTTTTTTAATAGCAAATATCATAAGCTGTCGAATGTCAAGTACGTGGTAAGTAAAAACATTTTCGTGTTTATGCACACTGATCTGCTTTGAATACTGCCCCCCACCCCTCATTTCTATTAGGAGTACTCTCTCTTTGCAGATAGTGAAGGGTAGTTAACGCAGCCCTTTGCCCCCTTTGTAATACGTCGTGCCTGCTTCTCTCTCCATTTGATTGATTGTTCTCTTTGGTTCATTCTCTATTTACAAACAAGCACAGAGTCGCAATACTCTGTTTAGTCTTTGCAGATAGCGAAAAATCGTGTAAAAAAACAAAAGGAATCGAGCAAAATCAGTAGGCCACTAATGGGATCTCTTTTTGACCTCGCTAAAATAGAAACATTAGGAACAACCTGTTGAAAATAGCAATGCGTATGTACATAAGTGGCGTTCATTTGTGTTCACAGTACCCCTTGTTGATTGTTTCAATCGAGCATTGAATTGTTCGAAGTTAATTCTCTTAAGGATCTTCTCTACCTGCAAACAAGGAAGAATAGGAATATTCTCTCTCCCTTTGCAGATAGTGAAGGGTAGGTAACGCAAGCCTTTAACACGTCGTACCTATTTCATTCCTCATTGATTGATTGATTGTCCGAACATTGACTGTTTGGGAATTAGTTATTTTTGGAGGTATTCCCTGTTTGCATATAAACGTAGGAAAATCTTTGCAAGTAGTGAAAGGGTACGTAATGCGGACCTTTCTCCCCCGTTGTAATCTGTCATGCCTATCTACTCCCCACTGATTGATGCACCTTTTTCACCCGGACCATTTACTAGAGATACGTCATCTGGCCCGACCAGAGAGCACCCCTAGTGAAAAGGACATATGCAATAATAACGAAGTGATCACTGTATCCTGTTAACAGAAACTTTACCATGAAACAACCTGGAAAGAAAAAAATAGGAAAACGAAAATCAGTAGGCCACTGATGAACATGAACTTTTATTAAACAACAAACAAAGAAACGATAACATAACGTAATGATAAAACCTATTAATGTCCTAGAAACAAGAAAACGTTAAACTATGCCAGTGGTGAGAGACCAGAAAAACAGTCCGAGAAACCAAATCCGAGAAACCAAATCACCCCTCGCTGTCCCAACTCATGCACTCTGAAAGTTCAAAGTTTTGAGGAGTGCTTGTAACATTGTCTGAAGCCTATTTGCAATTGCTTCATCTTCACTATTCTTAAAGTAAGTGGGGGCTGTTGTGATGCGGTGCCACCCTGAACCGCTTGACGGAGGCCCCCGAGGGACGGTGTCATGTCGCGGACTCGGAGGGGGCGCTTGGCTCCGGCCCCCTCCCCAAGTCGTGTTGCCCTGGTGTGGCCTGAGATCGCCCCCGACATAGGTGGCCGGCTCCCGGGGTCAAGCGGAACTTTTTTCCTTTTGGTGACTCTTCCATTCTTCACCTTGTCCCACAATCCGTTTCACCTAAAGACACGCTGTAGTGGGGCACCCCTTTTCCGTTTCATTTGCCATTCAGCCCGCTTTTGCTACACTGTGCCTCTTCCGCTATTCAGCTGTTTACCGCCCGCTCTTTCGACTACAGCGTCTCGCTCACCATGTACTTGAGTTGCTCCCGCTCTTGCGGCGCAGCGATAGGCGGCTGCCACAGGACTCTCAAAATGGCGGCCATCTCTTCAGATTTGGGCGTGGTCCACTAAAATGGGCCTGCGACACCTTGGAACTCGGACGCTTGTCTGCTAGAGCTTGGGCTCCATTCTCGAAAGCGTCCCCTCATCCTTGAAGATTCTACAAAAGTCTTGGGGGGCCCCCGACTCCCGCAGGCTTCTGGTGGGGAGCGCCTAGCATGATTGCTCGTGGAATGGCCACGACGGAGCTACGAAATGGTGGTGCTCTCATGCTAACGCCAGCTTCAGTCTGAAACATCCAGAAACACTGTAGACTACCAATTCGATCAGTTCCGGTAGCGCTCCAACGTGACCCGGTAGAGAAGAACTTGCCCTCCCCTCTTTGACTGATGGTTCTTGTTGCCTGTCCCTTCTGTTGTCATTTAACAGAACTATTTAGCCTGCTGAAAGGGGTTGTGTGCCGTCCGCTGGTTGGTGGAGACATTTTCACTATATTCTGGACCTGCGTTGTCGCGTAATGCGTCATATGACGCGCCGCGTTAGAAAGTTTAATAAATTATTAAACACAATAAACAATCCTTAAAAAATAAAAGTCTATCATTCATTTTTCATTGCAGTACGCTGCCCAGAAAGCTTCCCGGTTCCCGGACCGGGCGCTACCCACGCAAAAAAACAAAAAAAAAATTATTTTTTTTTGCCCCGCGGGGCCGTTTTAAAGCCTCCACATTAAACCTAGGGGGTCAGGGAGGATCTACTATGCCCCCTTATGGTTATTTGCCCCTTTGTTTTGGCCTCCTCTTGTCTCTCGATCCTACCGAGAGACAAGATGGCGGCAGCTACGGACTTTTTGGAATGTTGACAGACGCCAGAGAACCAATCAGCTTCGCTTCACAAAGCTCCGTTGCGCGAAAGGTACGCGTCCTGGAGCGCTGCCCGGTCCGCTGCTACAGATATATATCTTTTTTTAAACGTTAATTTCTCAAAATCCACTGGAGCACATATATTGAGACCTACAAAAGGCACATCGGGCTACCAGTCCCTACAATTTTGCCAAGTTTCGTGCAAATCTATTCAGCCGTTCGGGCTAAAAGTGAGGCTAACCGCCCTATGGAAAAATCAATGTTAAAAACACGTTTTGGGACCCCCCTTTTTTCTCGGCCCCCCCTTGACGAAACCCCCCCAAATTTTCAGGGGCTGCTCAGAAACAAAATGTGCCATTTTCCTGAAAATTTCAGCCAATTCCGTCCACAAACGCCAAAGTTATTAGACATAGAATTTTCAAAAAACCCATAGGGAAAAAATCCTAACTATATATACCTACTGGCGACCGCCAGTAGGTAATATCTATATATATATCTATATATGTATCTATATATATATATATATATATATATATATATATATATATATATATATATTACCTACTGGCGGTCGCCAGTAGGTATATATAGTTAGGATTTTTTCTCTATGGGTTTTTTGAAAATTCTATGTCTAATAACTTTGGCGTTTGTGGACGGAATCGGCTGAAATTTTCAGGAAAATGGCACATTTTGTTTCTGAGCAGCCCTTGAAAATTTGGGGGGGGTTCGTCCAGTGGGGGCCGAGAAAAAAGGGGGGTCCCAAAACGTGTTTTTAACATTGAGTTTTCCATAGGGCGGTTGGCCTCACTTTTAGCCCGAACGGCTGAATGGATTTGCACGAAACTTGGCAAAATTGTAGGGACTGGTAGCCCGATGTGCCTTTTGTAGGTCTCAATATATGTGCTCCAGTGGATTTTGAGAAATTAACGTTTAAAAAAAGATATATATCTGTAACAGCGGACCGGTTAGCGCTCTGGTTCGCGGACTTTTCGCGCAACGGAGCTTTGTGAAGCGAAGCTGATTGGTTCTCCGGCGTCTGTCAACATTCCAAACAGTCCGTAGCGGCCGCCATCTTGTCTCTCGGTAGGATCGAGAGACAAGAGGAGGTCAAAACAAAGGGGGAAATAACTATAAGGGGGCATAGTAGATCCTCGCTGACCCCCTAGGTTTGATGTGGAGGTTTTAAAAGGGCCCCGCGGGGCAAAAAAAACCCAAAATAATAATAATCGAACGGCTGAATGGATTTGCACGAAACTTGCCAAAATATTAGGGACTGGTAGCCCGATGTGCCTTTGCTAGGTCTCAATATATGTGCTCCAGTGGATTTTGAGAAATTAACGTTGAAAAAAAGATATATATCTGTAACAGCGCTCCGCTTCGCGTACTTTTCGCGTTACGGAGCTTTGCGAAGCTGATTGGTTCTCCGGCGTCTGTCAACATTCCAAACAGTCCGTAGCGGCCGCCATCTTGTCCCTCGGTAGGATTGAGAGACAAGAGGAGGCCAAAGCGAAGGGGGAAATGACCATAAGGGGGCATAGTAGATCCTTCCTGACCTCTTAGGTTTGATGTACCATTTTGCCAAGTTTGGTGTAATTCCGTTCAGCCATTCAGGCTGTAGACGTATGTAAATGTCCTATGGAAAATTGCATGGGGAAAACACATTTGAAAGTGTTGAAATTTAGAACCAATTAAAATGTTACTTTGGTTTTGTATTTGTGTGTGATGAAAGTTAATTGGTTATGTATATATCTAAAATGAGAGGAAACCACAGCCATTTTGTGATACTACTGTCTGAGGTACATTTGTGAGGAATTTTTGGTGGTGAATTTCTGGTGTTTGATTTACACAGTACTAACACTTCTGCTACTTTTAAAAAGGTGAGTTGTTAATTTGTAAGGGGAACTATGTTGTACACTTGAAGATAATTTGAAAAATGTTTTCTGTTATTTATTTGCTGTCCTTCTGTTATACTAAATACTTGATGAAGTTAGTTTTATATTATGTATTACTAAAAACGATAAATGAAAGTGATTATTTTTTTCTGCAATTTACAGCAAGCAATTTCAAAATAAAATGGCTCACAATGAAGAGACCGTGGCAATTTCTTTTGAATTGTCCACTACATTGATTGAAATTGAGAGCACCAATAATGAAATATTGTCACAAGGAGGACATGACTTGTATGATTCCATTAGATTGATTGAAATGGACAGCACCAAGAATGAAATATTGTCACAAGGAGATGACTTGAATGATTCCACTACATTGATTGAAATTGAGAGCACCAATAATGAAATATTGTCACAAGGAGGAGATGGCTTGTATGATTCCATTAGATTGATTGAAATGGACAGCACCAATAATGAAATATTGTCACAAGGAGGAGATGACTTGAATGATTCCACTACATTGATTGAAATTGAGAGCACCAATAATGAAATATTGTCACGAGGAGATGACTTGAATGATTCCACTACATTGATTGAAATTGACAGCACCAATAATGAAATATTGTCAGAAGGAGGAGATGACTTGAATGATTTTTTTGATCAATCTCTTGATGGCGAATTTATCGAGTGTTTGGAGACCATAGAGTTACAAGAATCATCATTGCAGACTTTTAATGAGGAGATTCCAGATGAGATGATTGAAGAGGAAATTACTGATGAGGACATGTTAGTAGTTGTTTCAAATTTAGAAAATTCTGAAGAATAAATTTATATTTAGAAATCAAAAATTGTTTGAGACATTATTTATTTTTATTTTTAATTTATGAGGTTGTAGCGAAGTGATTGTAGTATAAAATGAGACTTATAGTATAGAGTGCAACATTTTTATGTTACATGGTAAGTTTACTCATATTTACTTCCCTTCTGCCACTATATTATCTCCAATGTGTATTTGACATGTCTTCTTCATCTCCGGCCTCCTTTCTCTCACTGTGTGTCTCCGATGCATCTTATCGCTGGTATTTTGTGTAATTACAGAAGAGAGTAAAATAAAATAGTTCGGAACGTGAAAAGGGGGCAAAGTAGAGTACTCCTCACCCCCTAGGCCTTTTTAGGCGGTCCCAAAAGGATCAGTTTCTGCTTTCCTGAGAGATTATGGTATGAGTTCCATATACCACAATAACTTGCATTACAACATGCAAGATATCTATCTCCTATTACCAACTTTTGGAGATATTCGCGCTAAGCGCGAATATCTCCAAAAAGTAACACCTGCCCTGAGCAGTTCTTAGCCATGTTATCCAATGGGAGGTGGATAACATGGCTAAGAGCATTAGCTCGGTAATGCATGAATATCGCTGAGTTTTTAGCGATATTCATGCATTGCGGCCGTTTATTATCGCATTTGCGATAAACCTTGATAATAGTAAGGTTTATCTTCGATAATTTCTGACGATGCTTAGTGGTAAAAAATTGGTTGGTAAGCATCGTTAGCGATAAATATCGCTTAACTTTGGTAATATGCCCCAACGTCTGTTAACGTTCGATTCGAAGGAAATGAGGAAGTGTTGAAAAACATTGTCTGCGCCATCTTGCCTTTTTTGAAATGCCACACTTTTGTCGTGCACGGCAGCCATTTTAGATGTCTTGACCAGACCCACTCTCTGCACGCTGTCGATTCGTAGCATGGCTCCTCACCCTCGTAAGCATCTCCCCCAGGCACTGGTCACCACCGCTCTCTGTCTTATGCATGGGCAATAAACCTTCCCCCATCTGCGCTGCTCTTCCCTGAGAATCACACTCTGTGCCCGCCCGACACCTCCCTTTCGCCCTATTCACTACCGCACCCTCTGACACTCCTCTTCCTCTGTGTCCGAATGTCCAGGCCGGTCCTAGGCTATCAGCTAGCCCTGCAGATGTAGTTTATGGCCCCAGCTGTAAAGAATCACCCCTCTTCAAAGGAGTTATAGTAGATCAAGGCCCACACCCGATGTGATCCGTCACAGCACACGCGTTCCTACTATCTGAAAACCATCCTGTATTGTGATTGGGGAGAGGACCGAGCCTGAAGCGGAAGATTCCAGGAATGACTCTTTGTACATCAAAGTTTTTACAATTATGTGTCACATTAAAAATATATAGCACTCCAACAAAGTAGTAGGAATATAAAACTTTAATAACATATAAATATATACAACAAAACAAAAACAGTAAAAACATTTAAACAACGAAGAGACCGTGGCAATTTCTTTTTAATTATCCAATAGATTTATTGAAATTGACAGCACCAATAATGAAATATTCTTGTCAGTAGCGGTCTGTTGTGCGAATAGTTCCAAGGCAGCAGAACGCGCTGAAATCTAGATGGCACGAAAGTGATGTCTAGCAAGTTGCCGCCCAGCAAATAACGGCGTGGGGCGCCGCGGGGGTGAGTGAGTCCAGTAGGCACCACAGCTATTCTTACCGGCATTGCAGAATTACTGCTGGGGACAATGCCTGTGCTGTAGCAGGGTCACAGCAGAAACAAAAAGGATTCTGTTGAAGATGTTGTTGGTTTTCAATTTGAAAACAGTTCTGGTGTCAACTGCTATGCTAATGTAGTGGTTAATGTTTTGTTTTCTCTAGAAAATGTAAAAGAGGGGGAGGCAGTCCAAAGTTCCGTTAAAAGGGCAAAGGAAAGGATCGGTGGTTTGAACTATCAGTCAAAAAGGGGAGGGGGTGCAATAATTTTTCCTACCGGGTCACACTGTGCTTTCACCGGAAGTGAGGTCTGCAGGATTGTAGTAATTCAAAGTGAGGCTGGCGCCAGCATGGGAGCGCCGACGTCCCGCGGATACAGTTTCGTCACTCCACGGGCGATCATGGCAGTCATTCCCCATCGGGGGTCGGAGACTCCCGCGGCTCCTCTAGAATCTTCAAGGTCGTGGAGGACTACGGTGGTGGAGTCAACCAGTGACCGGGCCATTTCTTTATGTTGGGCCCGCTCTTGCCAGGTCGACCGCCATTTTGAGAGTTCGGCAGCTACCGGCGATCGCGGGGTCACATGAGCGGACGGGCTCCACCCTGCCGGGCGAGACGTTGCAGCATGGCCACAGTGGAAGAACCGTTATCTAGGTCGTTCCGAAACTGTGCAGCACTGGAGTTGTTAGGATGCCACCGCCTGGAGCGCTGAGGGTGCAGCTGGGAAGCCTCCACCTGGGGAGGCGGGAGAGGCCTGTTCGCACCGTCTCTCCCTCCCAGTGCACCCCACGGCGTCTCGCTTGAGATTTGTTATGGCCGGACCAGGCGATGAGGACGAGGGGGGGTCGGAGGCATGTGCAAGACATCCCCCTCCAGTGTTGTCGCAGACATTATAAAAGAAAGAAGTGTCCCGTCCGTCTTCGGGCCGGGCTTCCGGTGGATGTCGGCCGGACGCCCCTGGCTCTGGCCCCATGAACGGGTTTCTTGGTTTATCGGCTGCAGCCGGATCCCGTCGGCCTCGGCCCCCCGACCGTTGGTGGTCGGACCGGAAGAGCATGTGGCGGGACTACCTGCAACTCTCAAGGGCCACCGCGGCCGGACTGGGAGAGAGAGGGGAGGGTCGAGGAGACATTCCCCCCCCCTGCAACTGTTCAGCGTTGTAAAGGCAATCCCCTGGCCGGGTCCCGCTGGTCTCGGCCTCTCCTCCGGCTACACCCTACGTTAGGATCTCCTGGCCGAGGCGTGGCAGCAGAACCTGCCTTATATGGGCTGCTCCCGGCTGGGCGTAGCCGGAACCCTGCCCCACCTTGGAAGTTTCCAGAGTGGGGGTGGATGTTCTACTGACTTGCATTTTCCCTAGTCTATCGATTTTTTTGGCGTGGCAGGCGGTGGGACAGCGAGGGGTGATTTGGTTTCTCTTACTGTTTTTCTGGTCTCTCACCACTGGCATATTTTAACGTTTTCTTGTTTCTAGGACATTAATAGGTTTTATCATTACGTTATGTTATCGTTTCTTTGTTCGTTGTTTAATAAAAGTTCATGTTCATCAGTGGCCTACTGATTTTCGTTTTCCTATTTTTTTCTTTCCAGGTTGTTTCATGGTAAAGTTTCTGTTAACAGGATACAGTGATCACTTCGTTATTATTGCATATGTCCTTTTCACTAGGGGTGCTCTCTGGTCGGGCCAGATGACGTATCTCTAGTAAATGGTCCGGGTGAAAAAGGTGCATCAATCAGTGGGGAGTAGATAGGCATGACAGATTACAACGGGGGAGAACGGTCCGCATTACGTACCCTTTCACTACTTGCAAAGATTTTCCTACGTTTATTTGCAAACAGGGAATACCTCCAAAAAGAACTAATTCCCAAACAGTCAATGTTCGGACAATCAATCAATCAATGAGGAATGAAATAGGTACGACGTGTTAAAGGCTTGCGTTACCTACCCTTCACTATCTGCAAAGGGAGATAGAATATTCCTATTCTTCCTCGTTTGCAGGTAGAGAAGATCGTTAAGAGAATTAACTTCGAACAATTCAATGCTCGATTGAAACAATCAACAAGGGGTACTGTGAACACAAATGAACGCCGCTTATATACATACGCATTGCTATTTTCAACAGGTTGTTCCTAATGTTTCTATTTTAGCGAGGTCAAAAGAGATCCCATTAGTGTCAAATGAGATGTCATCAGTGATGTCATCAGTGATGTCATTTGAGATGTCATCAGTGATGTCATCAGTGATGTCACTGACCATGTCATGAATGATGTAATATGTGACATCATCAGCAGTGGATTGCGGGTGCGCAATATATAGTTAGTGCAACTAACTATATATGGAATTTCAATGGTTTTGTGTGAGTAAAATAAGGTTTTTTAAATGCTAATTCCTAACTATATATGGTCTATAACCTATGGTTTTTTCAGTGAATTTTCAAGGTTTTGTAAATGCTAATTCCTAACTATATATGGTCTATAACCTATGGTTTTTTCAGTGAATATATATATATATATATATATATATATAGATATATGGAGAAACTTGCCGCTTGCAGGACATCACACGGGATACCACGCTAGTTCAAAGCAACAAAGAGTCGACCCAAAAGTGCTGGTGCAAGGTGATTTAATCCATAAAAGCCAGTGCTGCCGCCATGACGCGTTTCGCCTTCGAGAAGGCTTGATCACATGACAAACTGGGTAGGAGCCAGCAGAACTTTTAAAGTGACAGTGCATAATTATCTGGCATGAAAATGGAAAAAATACTAGATTGTAGAATGCTGCGATAATACGATCGACAATACATTATATGCGCATTTTTTTACACAAACATCACAAAAATGTTGTCTTGAAAATATTATGTTCAAAATTGTATACTTTGATGAATACACACAATTATCCATGACTCCCATCTAAGTAGAAAAATATATTGATAATCTATACATGATAAAAAAGTTTTCATCTATGTACACGAGCCGTAGCTTTTGTTCCAATATACTTGATTTGTGTGGTAATGAAGTCGATCCATACAATTTTAAAGCAGCAACTGTAGTCCAAATTCATGACACCATAAGTCATACATTACTAAATAGAGCCCAAGTGGGCAAGTCACAATGTCTGCCAAAAACAATTAAAGTGCAAATAGTGATTGTGCAATTCGTTTCAATAGAGTGCTGAAAATATCAACAGATAATTCCTAACATACAAATTAAAATCAATTACTCATGAGAGTTCATTTCATCATCATTATATACAAAAATCCATACAGGACGGGAACTAGTTGGGGGTAACCCAAAAGGATATTAAAGAATTGTATATATACATATAAAGAACTATCCGGACAGGACTTATAGGCATACTAAGTGGTACTAAAGACAGGTATAAAGATCCTCTCTGTCATTGAGACCATTGGGATTTTTTGTGTTAAGCTCCAAGATGTATCTAGTCTCAAGAAGACGGAGTTTGGCCTCACGGTCACCTCCTCTTCTTGAGATTTCGACACAATCAATTAGAAAAAATTGGAGCCTATCAGGTGTGCCACCATGTTTTTCTTGAAAGTGCCTGGCAACCGGGTAGTTCTGATCATGTCCAGTTATAGCGCGTATGTGTTGGAGTATTCGTTTGTGGGCGGGCAGTTTGGTACTGCCCACATATTGGAGCCCACATGGACACTCCAACACATAGATTACATAATCAGTTTTGCAGGTGAGCCACTTGGAAATAGCAGTAGGATGGTCATGGAAGGGACTTTGAAAGTGCGTCGGGTTGCTGCCAAATCGGCAGGCTTTACAGTGTGGACGCGCTTTAAAACCCTTCTTTAAAGCCAACCAAGTAGTGGAGGCTTTGGGCTCCAAGGTGTTGCTGACTAGAGCTTTGGACATTGAAGGAGACTTCCTGTATGTTAAAACTGGCTTAGGATCCATTTTGTGACCAATCACTGGATCACTTCGGACCAAATTCCAGTTGATATATATATATATATATTCACTGAAAAAACCATAGGTTTCAGGCCTTATATAGTTAGGAATTAGCATTTAAAAAAACCTTGCAAATTCACTGAAAAAACCATAGGTTTCTGGCCTTATATAGTTAGGAATTGGCATTTAAAAAAACTTGCAAATTCACTGAAAAAACCATAGGTTTCAGGCCAGAGTAGAAGCGCCCTGACCCCCTAGACCTGCTCAGGGGGTCCCACAAGGACCCCCAAGGCAAAAAAAATAATATATTTTTTTTTAAAGTCGCGGGGTACCTCCAATTTATATAAAAATGCTACATTTTTAAAAAACTCTGTCTTTCTTTTTTGCTCCAGGGTACGTGTACCTGTACGTGTACCAGGGCGCGCACCCCTTCAAAAAAATAAAAAAAAATAATGAGTGTGTGTCTATGGTGTGTGTGTGTGGGGGGTATGTGTGTGGGGTGTGTGTGTGTAGGATGTGTGGGTGTGTGTGTGGGGTGTGTGTGTGGGTGTGTGTGTGTGTGGGGGGTGTGTGTGGGTGTGTGTGCGTGTGGATATGTGTGTGTGTGTGAGCTGTGTGTGTGGTGTGTGTGTGTGTGTGGGGTGTGTGTCAGAGGTGTGTGTGGGGGGGTGAGGTGTGTGTGGGGGATGTGTGGGGTGTGTCTGTGAGGTGTGTGTGTGTGTGTGTGGGGGGGGAGTGAGGTGTGTGTGGGTGGGGGTGTGTGGGGTGTATGGGTGTAGGTGGGAGTGTGGGGGTGTAAGGTGTGTGTGTGGGTGTGGGTGTGTGGGGTGTTTGAGTGTGGGTGGAGGTGTGGGTGTGTGAGGTATGTGTGGGGTGTGTGTGTGGGGGGTGTGGGTGTGGGGTGTGTGTGTGGGGGGTATGTGTGTGGGGTATGTGTGTGTATGAGTAAAATGTTCAGCTAACTATAACTTTTTCAGTGAATTTCAAAGGTTTTTTAAATGCTAATTCCTAACTATATAAGGCCTGAAACCTTTGTTTTTTTCAGTGAACTCGCAAGGTTTTTTAAATGCTAATTCTATTAGCGGATAACGTTTATATATGTTAATATCCTTGTGGGACCACCTGAACAGGCCTAGGGGGTCAGGATGCTTCTACCCTGCCCCCTTTTTGAGTTCTACACGTTTGTTTTTCTGCTTTCCTGTGCCTCAGTCTACCGAGGCACAAGATGGCTGCCAACAGTTTCTGTTTTGGAGTGTTGACAGACATTGGCAGCCAATCAGAATGCAGCTCGCGCACTAGAGGTACGCGTACGGTACACGTAGGTGCGCATACGGTACGGGTACGGTAAGCATACCGTAAGCGTACAGGTAAGCTCACGGGTAAGCTGCTATAGATATATATATTTTTTTTAACCTAAATTACTCAAAATCCACTGGAGCACATATCTTGAGACATAGCAAAGGCACATCGGGCTACCTGTCTCTACAATTTTGCCAAGTTTGGTGGAAAACCATTCAGCCGTTCGGGCTAAAAGTGAGTCCAACCGCCCCATGGAAATTAACATGGGGAAAACACGTTTTGGGACCTCCCTTTTATCTCGGCCCCCGCTTGACGAATCCCCCCAAAACTTTCAGGGAAAGAGCGGAGCACAGCGAGGCAAAGTTAGGGAAAATTACAGGCAGATCCCTCAACCGGCGCCAAAGTTATTCCCAATAGAATGTTGCGATTTCCCTATGGAAAACAATCCTAACTATATATACCTACTGGCTATCGCCAGTAGGTGCTATATATATATATATATATATATATATATATATATATATATATATATTCCTCCAATCCCGCCCTGGTTAAGAACGGGTCCGACACATGCTGGGGCTGCTCAACAATAATTTATTGCCTCCAAGTTACAGCATCAATAACGCGTTGTGCACACAGTTCTCTGTCCCTGGCAGACGCGTTTCGGCGGTTGCCTTCCTCAGTGCCGGGTGTCTTGCGTGTGCTTAGAAGTAAAGTTCTTTCGCGGGGCTTTTTCATAACTCCTGCCGAGGGCTCTCATTGGCTGGATGTTACAGCCATAGAAAACGGACAAGGAAAGTTCCATTTCTCGAGTGTTTTATGCCGCTTTCTTTCTCAAAAGTCCCCGGATGCCGTAGACAGATCCCGCTACCTGGAGAATTGCCGATCTGAGCCCAAAGTGAGGTACAGTGACCCACCCTGGCATACAATAATGTCCTCAATTATGGCGCTCCTTTGATTAGCGGTATCTGCTTGGAGGATTTCACTGTTGCCGGGCAGTCCCGTTAGCAGACCATCTGCTCCCTCTCCCCGACACCTAGCCAAAGTCCAGGCCGGGGGGGCGCCTCGTTTGTGCAGTCTGTGCACCGAATCCATGAATGTTGCCGGCAAACGTGGAGCTCCTGACCGAGGGGCGTGCCGGATTAGCCTAGCCGGCCTCTGCTTCCATACTCCTCCAATCCCGCCCTGGTTAAGAACGGGTCCGACACATGCTGGGGCTGCTCAACAATAATTTATTGCCTCCAAGTTACAGCATCAATAACGCGTTGTGCACACAGTTCTCTGTCCCTGGCAGACGCGTTTCGGCGGTTGCCTTCCTCAGTGCCGGGTGTCTTGCGTGTGCTTAGAAGTAAAGTTCTTTCGCGGGGCTTTTTCATAAGTCCTGCCGAGGGCTCTCATTGGCTGGATGTTACAGCCATAGAAAACGGACAAGGAAAGTTCCATTTCTCGAGTGTTTTATGCCGCTTTCTTTCTCAAAAGTCCCCGGATGCCGTAGACAGATCCCGCTACCTGGAGAATTGCCGATCTGAGCCCAAAGTGAGGTACAGTGACCCACCCTGGCATACAATAATGTCCTCAATTATGGCGCTCCTTTGATTAGCGGTATCTGCTTGGAGGATTTCACTGTTGCCGGGCAGTCCCGTTAGCAGACCATCTGCTCCCTCTCCCCGACACCTAGCCAAAGTCCAGGCCGGGGGGATGCCTCGTTTGTGCAGTCTGTGCACCGAATCCATGAATGTTGCCGGCAAACGTGGAGCTCCTGACCGAGGGGCGTGCCGGATTAGCCTAGCCGGCCTCTGCTTCCATACTCCTCCAATCCCGCCCTGGTTAAGAACGGGTCCGACAGTAGGTACTATATATATATATATATATATATATATATATATATATATATATATATATAGTACCTACTGGCGGTCGCCAGTAGGTATATATAGTTAGGATTTTTTCTCTATGGGATTTTTGAAAATTCTATGTCTAATAACTTTGGCGTTTGTGGACGGAATTGGCTGAAATTTTCAGGAAAATGGAACATTTTGATTCTGAGCAGCCACTGGAAATTTGGGGGGTGTTTGTCAAGGGGGGGCCGAGAAAAAAGGGGGGTCCCAAAACGCGTTTTTCCCATGTTAATTTCCAGAGGGCGGTTGGCCTCACTTTTAGGCCGAACGGCTGAATGGATTTGCACGAAACTTGGCAAAATTGTAGGGACTGTTAGCCCGATGTGCCTTTGCTAGGTCTCAATATATGTGCTCCAGTGGATTTTGAGAAATTAACGTTCAAAAAAAGATATATATCTGTAAGCGCGCTCCGGGCAGCGCTCTGGTTCGCGTACTTGACGCGTAACGGAACTTCGCGAAGCGAAGCTGATTGGCTCTCCGGTGTCTGTCAACATTCTAAACAGTCCGGAGCGGCCGCCATCTTGTCTCTCGGTAGGATCGAGAGACAAGAGGAGGCCAAAACAAAGGGGGAAATGACCATAAGGGGGCATAGTAGATCCTCCCTGACCCCCTAGGTTTGATGTGGAGGCTTTAAAAGGGCCCCGCAGGGCAAAAAAAACAAACATTTTTTTTTTTTTTTGCGTGGGGAGCGCCCGGTCCGCGAACCGGGAAGCGTTCTGGGGAGCGTACTATAAGGAAAAAAGAATGATAGACTTTTCAAATACTGTATGTTAATTGATTGTTGGTTTTGTTGATTATTTTTTAATTTCTTTATTTTTTAAGCAATTATTTATTATTGTGATTGTGTTTCAAAATTTAATAAACTTTCTAGAATTTCACTGTCTGAAATGTCGTTATTTTCATTGAACATAGCTTGTGTGTCCTCATTTTGAAGGAGGTCATCTACTGCTTGCACACATTGCAGTAGTTCTTGGTCCCAAGTTTCATCCATAAATTCTATATAATTTGGATCAATTATTTCTTGGCTGCTCTCTTGCAGGACAATTTGAAATGAAACTTTGTGTTCGCCTTCCATTTGGCCTGAAATTTGGATAAAAAAAATATATATTAGTAGAGATAGGGCACTGTTGGGATTAATTTTAGATAGGCAGTTTTTATCAGTGAATTTATCTTTGGGCAGTGTATAGTATCAGAGTGGAAGTAGGAATATAAAAAAGTGTATGTGATTTAACGTAAGTAAATTCATAATTATACAAGAGAAACCTAACTCCATCCATAACTATAACAGAGAAGTCTATATAAATCTATAACTACTACAGAGGGATAGTATATAACTTTCAGAAAAAGTATACCATATTAACTTATAGTGCACAATATACTTCAGTTTTTAAAATAACAACTTAACTTTACAAAGAAGTTGAAGTGATTAGTGAAAATCCAATTGAAATGTACACCAGGAAGTAGTAGTCAAAATGGCTGTGTTCCCTTCTCTTCCTTTAAATATATTCAGGTATATAACCAATCAAATGTCAGGTAAAAAAAGTAGAAAATGAAAGTAACATTTTCATTGGTTGTCAATTCCAACACTTCAGATGTGTTTTGTGAAGTAATTTACCTCACGGTATTTAGAAAGGTCTACAGGCTAAATGGCTAAATGGAATTTCAATCAAATTTGTGAAAATGGTAGGGATTGGTATGTAGTATGAGCTAATCTATATTTGGTGAAAGTGTCTCCAGTCGTTTTTCTGTAAATTACTTTCCCACCTTTTTTTGATGGAGCGCTTCCCGGGGAACGCCCCGGTACGCGAACTGGTGAGCGCTCCGGTACGCGAACCTGAAGCGTTACGGGAGTCCACCATCTTGTGTTTCGGTCGAATTAAGATACAAGATGGAGGGCAAATAATGTTCAGAATGGGTAGAAGGGGGCACGGTAGACTTATCTTGACCCCCTAGGTTTTCTGAGGGTGGCTGAGGAGGCCCATATGTGCGGAAAAAAAACATTTTTTTAAAAAATTTCGCGAGGTTAGCTTCTGGTTCGCGTACCGGGTAGCGCCCCGGGGAGCGTACTTTGTTGAAAATTAGTGAAAAAAGTTAGAGTAAAATAATAATTGTGAGTGATCAGATGTAGGGTAGCTCTGAGAAGAGCTTTTGGGTTTATGGTACATTTAGGTACTTATAAGTAGGTACCAATGCACAGTCTTAAATTCAGAATGAAAATTCTGTTGCCCTCATCTGAGAAGTGAACTCCATCTCCTCTGTAGATATCTTGCATGTAGTAACGCAAGTTATTGTTGTACATGGAGCCCATTCCATGGTCTCTCATGTAAGCTGAAACAGATTTGTTTACATGCTTCCTCGACTTCTCAATTTGTGGACAAAATTGGTTCGACCACCTCCATTTCTGTCTTTGGCATATATTTGAATATACCAAGGCAGTTTGAGGAAAAAGTGCCATCAATTGCTCAAAGGTGTCCTTTAAAAGCATTTGCAGACCTACCCCAGTCAAAGTGCCCAAATCATTACCTCCACAGTTCACAATTAACAGGTCAGGTTTTGGCAAATGCATAAAGGTTTTCACCAATGGTATCAATTGGTGACATTTTAATCCTCTGTGGCCAAACCACTTAATTTCCACATCTTGTAAATTGAGGTTAGGTAAATTTCTGTTCTCAGCATACCTCTGAGCCCAATAGATGTAACTATGTCCAACAATCCAGACAGAAAACATGGTGAGAGAAGGTTCTGCTGCAGTCAGATGAAGTGTGGCAATGAAATGGCAGTTGAAAAAATAAGAGTTTAAAATGAAAAAAAAATGTGGAGTTTCTGTGTTAATGAAGCAGTAACAGTGATTGGTGGATTTTGATTGCTGAAAACAGAAAGTTAGGGTGCATGGATGAGTTCTTTGAAAGATGTAATTTGAATGGTCAAGCAAAAATCATTTAATGAAAGATTGCACTGGATACGCAGGTGCACTGAGAGTTCAGAGTTCAATTGAAACATTGTTGTGTGAAATTGCAAACACCAGAGGTCTTCCAAAAGGTGGTTGCTATGCAAAAAAGGCAGAGAGGGCAGAGGGGGGAAGGGTTTTGATTTGAAAAAAGTGAGGGAAGAGTTTTGATTGGGTGACATAAGAGATATGTGTGATGAATTACAGCATTTCTGTGCTTTTGATAGCTGCAGCCTCTAGAGTGCATACCTTTTGCTCTGCTAAAGACAAATTGGTGTGTTTCTGAGACTGTTTTGAAACTCATAAAGTATTTGCCAAGGTGAGAAAAGATTTATTTAATTTAGATAGAGAATAGTGTGCTTTAAGGAGAAAATTATGAAGAAAGTTGTGTTTTTAAAATGTTGCTTTGTCTCAAGTGTTTTACAAATAGATTTTGTTTCTTTGAGAAATTGTAATTGGAGAAAATGTGAAGTATTAGTACTGACAGGGTGTTTTTGTGCATAGGAGCTGTGCAGTGTTTTCAAATTAAGACTTGAAAATCGTTTTTGAGGAAAAGGAATGCTTTCAAAATTTATGACAAGGACATAATGGTGTCTGCTTCTTTATAAGGCATTTGAGTCTCTCTGATGTTTTCTTTCCCATTTTAATGTAAGACCTTTCCCCGTGGTGCAAATTCCTTGTAAATATGCTCCCACCTGTGCTTGGCAAATTTAGATTTTGATTGTTTGAGTTACATAGCCATGTTAAAAGTGACCCAAAAATGCTGCAAAGGCAATCAAAAAACGCTTTCATGTGTCTTAAGGACATTTTAAGTCATTTCCCCATGTGCAGTGTTTTCAAATTATGACTTGAAAATCGTTTTTGAGGAAAAGGAATGCTTTTAAAATTTATGACAAGGACATAATGGTGTATGCTTCTTTATAAGGCATTTGAGTGTCTCTGGTGTTATTTTTCCCATTTTAATGTAAGACCTTTCCCCGTGGTGCAAATTTCTTGTAAATATGCTCGCACCTGTGCTTGGAAAATTTAGATTTTGATTGTTTGAGTTACATAGCCATGTTAAAAGTGACCCAAAAATGCTGCAAAGGCAATCAAAAAACGCTTTCATGTGTCTTAAGGACATTTTCAGTCATTTCCCCATGTGCAGTGTTTTCAAATTATGACTTGAAAATCGTTTTTGAGGTAAAAGAATGCTTTTAAAATTTATGACAAGGACATAATGGTGTCTGCTTCTTTATAAGGCATTTGAGTGTCTCTGATGTTATTTTTCCCATTTTAATGTAAGACCTTTCCCTGTGGTGCAAATTCCTTGTAAATATGCTCCCACCTGTGCTTGGCAAATTTAGATTTTGATTGTTTGAGTTACATAGCCATGTTAAAAGTGACCCAAAAATGCTGCAAAGGCTTTAAAAAAACGCTTTCATATGTCTTAAGGACATTTTAAGTCATTTCCCCATGAATGTAGGTAGGCCTCACCTTAAACAAACCTCTGGATAGGCCACACCTTATCGTCATCCTGAATTAATCATTTAAAATGCTAGGGACAGATTTATGATAGGTGTATGCCTCTTTTGCGCCACTGTGCGTCACTTTTGTGACGCAGTGGCGGTGCAAAAGATTTGCTATGTGGCGACAAAATTACAAATTGATGCATCTAGGAAGATGTGTCATGCTGTAAAAAAACCGTGCCACATGAAACCGATGCAGCAGTGATGCAAAAGATGCACCATGTTGCAAGACAGGCCTCACTTCATCTCCAACAAGATAAGAAGCTTAGGGATAGATTTATGATGACTGGTGCATCCCCAGGGATGTGCCAGTCATCCTGCGCCGCTGTTCCGCCACCCATGATGCGCTGCATTTACAATGCGGCGCACCATGGGGCAAAAACGGCACAGAGGCGTGACGCATCTGTGCCGTAAAGGTGGCGCATTGCTGGAGCTGCATCGCAAGTGCGATGCAGCTCCAGCAAGGCTCAGGGGTGCCCCATCTCCATTTAATCTGCAACCCTGAGTAGGCCTCACCTTAAACAAACCTCTGGATAGGCCACACCTTATCGTCATCCTGAATCAATCATTTAACATGTTAGGGACAGATTTATGATAGCCGTGTGCCTCTTTTGTGCCGCGGTGCAAAAGATTGGCTATGTGGCGACATATTTAAAAATTGATGCATCTAGGCAGATGTGTCATGCTGTAAAGTCCTGTGCCACATGAAACCTGGGTCAGTTTTCATATAGGTGTTTTGTTGCAAGGTATGCATTAATTTGCAAGAAAGCCCTGTAAAACTAACACAGTGAAATTTAGAAGATTTCACTGACTCAGCTTTATAGCATTGCTGAATCAAATCATTACGCCTGTTTGAAACAGGCATAAGGAGTGATGCACAATGCAATGTGTGGCTTGCTCCTGTGCATTGCAGTAGACATGTTGCGCTTACGACGTGATTCCTGCAATGTGCTGCTTTTGCGGCACAGATGCGTGACGCATCTGTGCTGTTTTCACTCAATGGTGCTCCACATTGTAAATGCGGCACACCATGGGTGGCAGAGCAGCGGTGCACATTAACTGGTGCATCCCTGGGAATGCGTCAGTTAACATAAATCTGCCCCTTTACATTTAAGTATGAGCAGGGGACACAGAGTTGGTGAGGCTTATCCAAGGTTAAGAAGAGATGAGTCCTGTTCACTGAAAACTTGGACACAGGCCTTACCTCCTCAGCATCGCTGGTCATGGCTAAATAATAGCTGCAAAATGTTACTCTTGTTAAACAATTTTACTATTATAATCTCTGAGATTTGTCTCTTACTCTGCAACATCTCATTGTTGTTCTCTTTCTTTAAAGATAACGACAACATCAACCATGAGTGACAATCAGCAATCAGTTGATTATGACATTATCATTGAACTTGTAATTGAAACGTCAGTGGAAGTAGATCCATTGGATGATTTAAATTCTCAGGATGATGAAGAACATGATGAGGATGCCGATTTGTCAGAATTGTATGACATAGGTTGGGAAGCTGACGTGCTTGAGCCTATGGAACTATAAACATTTATTTTTAAAATTTATAATAAATGAAAAGTAAAAATGTAAACCGTTTGATTTATAATTAAAAACACCTTTAAAAACAGGTTATGTCTAGTGTCTTCAATAAAATATTAAAATATGCTCATAAAATTAGATCAGAATCACATATAAAATAGTAGAGGTAAAATGAAGAAGAATTCTATTTCTTTTCTGCTATTTGTGTATTATATATTTGCCAAAGCACTAAAAAATGTTCTATGTAAAAATGTCAAGTAGTGTGTTAAGTTTTTGATGACTGGTATTGATTTACTGTTTGGTAATAGTGGTTAATAACATTTTTTATTATATTTTACCACAGATTCAACTGCATATCATTTCAAGACTTCAGCATGCCAACCAAGGATAGACTTAAAAAGGCTGCAAAACGTCAAAGACAGCAGGTACATGAAATAATGCAGCAGTCCTCTATCAAAAAACTTGTCAAGTCACCAAGAAAGCACCGGGTAAGAGCACAAAAACATTCATAAGAAATATTTGTAGTAAAAAAAATATTACTACAGAAAATGTTTCAGTCCAGAAAAAGAGAAGCATTTTAAACGGAAAGGAAAGGCCAATCAAAAATGTTACTGCTAGAGCAAGAGATAACTCTGTGCATGATAGTAGAAGGAAACAACAGTTTAGGGACATTCGTAAACGAATGTTCCGCAACAGGATAATTGGCAATTTGTTAAAAAATATTAAGAAAGGTCAACAGAAAGTGGTTTTTTATAAGAGAAAAAAAAAGTTGAGAAAGTTATTGATCAGGCATTTGAAATTAAACGTAAGTTATTTATTTTGATAATCAATAGAATTAGGAAGCTAAACAAGGCAATTTATGATTTCAAAAGAAATAGTAGATGGAAGAGAATAGTTAATCGTAGTAATTTTTGTGAAGTTTTTTCCGGAGAATGGATGCATAGTTCAAGTTGTGATGCATTTTTTAATGAGGAGAGTTATTTCCAGGATAATGATTTGGTGCATGCAGTTGACACCAGTGGTCGAGCTTATGAAGTGAAAGATGGTTGTCCAGTTGAAAAAGAAAAACTTGTGACAACAGAGACAGAAGAGGTGTTAGGTAATGAGGTTTTAGGAAGACGTCCTAAGGGTCCTGTGTACACCTGGAAGTGTAGTAGTATTTGCAGTGTGCGACAGGATTCCATCAATTTGCTTTGTGATTTTGTACGGACATTTAATAAGAAAAGTTTGAAGCAGAAAATGAAGTTGTTGCAAGAATTAGATCCTTGCAGAGTGAGAGAAGTGACAGGTTTGCATGGTCATTCACTGGCTTGTCTTTCCAGGAGAGTATGCCAGAGTGTTTTTCATCATTTCAGGATGCTAGCAGTGCATCATAATAAAGTGAGGAAATTAGTTAGAATGTTGTATTATGCTAAGAGTCCAGCAATTATGCTTAAACAATTATGCGCTGCTCTTTTGCATGGTTCTGAAATAGATGTGAAGAATATTTGTGAAGAAATTGAGTTTTGTTACTTTGGAAGTAAAGAGGAGAATGTTGAAATTGACCAAGAAGAAGAAGGTAATGTGGAAGATAGTGTACAGGTTTCCAGTACAGATAATTTTCAGAGGGAAATTGCGACGTTTCAGGTGAAATCAAGTGAGAGGCCTAATTTCACTTGTGTGTGTTGTCGACGCACTTATTATAAGAATCAGACTAAGTTAGTGGATTTATATGCAAAAAGTGAAAGGGAAAATAATAGTGAATGGAATGATTTCACAACATACTTGATGGTAGAAAATTGTTTTGATTTGGGATCGGATCAACGTGTGTGTACTTATTGTTATAACAAATTAAATCAAAACCAGATACCTGCTAGAGCAGTTAATAATAATCTGGAATTGGTTGAGATTCCTTCTGAATTGAAGGATTTAAATACTTATGAATCTATTTTGATTCAAAGTATCCATCCCTTTCAGGCTATTGTAAGAATGGAGCCAAAGACAGGGAAATTGCCTCCATCAGATTTACAGAGAGGATTAAAGGGAAGAGTTGTTTATTTGCCTCTAGATTTGAAGAAAAACATTAACACAATTGGAGTAGAAAAAGTGGAAGAGGACCCTCTGGTTATCTTAGTTAATGGGGTTCCGACAAAGAATAAGAAAATATGGCAAGATTTAGTGGATGTTAGGAAAGTCAAAAAGGCAACATTGTATTTGAAAAAAAATAATAAGTACTATAAGAATATATATGTTGCAGAAGAGGAAGTAAGTGAGGAAGAGGATAGCGATTTGTGTGCTGGTCAAATTGAGAAATTAGAACCATCTACTAGTGAAGAAATATATGAACATTATAGTGTTCATCCTTTGCATTCCAAGGAAGTCATGGGGAATGCTATTGAGTTGTTTCAAATGAAACAAGCCAAAGGGAGTCCCATTAGTGTTTGGGAGGAAAGTTCGGAAGCTCAGTGTTTCCCACAGCTTTTTCCAACAGGTCAGGGAGGAAGATATGATGAGCGACCTCATCAAATTCCTGCTTCTGAATACCGGACTTTGCGATTGTATGCAGGAGATGCTAGGTTTCGACAATGTATTCCCTATTTGTTTCATCTCCTGTTTGAAAGCGATCTGTCTGGACTGTCATATGCAGTGAACCACATCTTGAAAAGTGGTATACACATGCAAAACATCTCGGCAAGTGACTTTATGGATAAAGTCAATGTCCAAGACAGTATTTTGGATTCTCACCTGATTAATCTCATGGCGTGTCAGCGTGGTACTAATGAGTACTGGTACCGTCGTCATGGTGATTTAAAATGTATGCTGAGGAACTTAGGAAGTCCCACATGGTTCCTCACTCTGAGCTGTGCCGAGTATGGCTGGGAAGACTTACTTGAATTTCTACGAGAGGCAAATGGAAACATCGAAAACATCGAATTCAAGACACCCGGAGAACTGTGTTCTTTGGATCCAGTCAATGTATGCCGGTACTTCAATCATAGATTTGAAGCTATGATGTCTTTCATCATGAATAAGAAGAATCCACCTCTTGGAGAGGTGTTGGATTTCTTCTGGAGAAAGGAGTACCAAGCAAGAGGTGCTCCTCACATACATATGCTGTTGTGGATCAAGGATGCACCTAAATTTGGAACGGATCCAGAAGACTCAGTGATGAGTTTCATACAACAGTATTCTACGTGTGCTGTTCCAAACACAAAGGAGAAGAAAAGCCTAAGAGAAAAAGTTCTACGTTTCCAAAGCCATCGTTGTGGAAAGTACTGTCGTCGTAAATTCCGAAACAAGGACAAGTTCTACACCAAATGTCGTTTCGGGTTTCCACGACCGGTGATTTCTAAAGGAAGAGTAAACAGTTTGATGTCTTCGCTGCGACATAATGTGATGAAGAAATCACCGAAAAACACATACAATTTGAAGAGGAACGAAGAGTCCAAGTACATCAACGACTACAACCCAGTGATTTTGTCCATGTGGAATGCTAACATGGATATACAGTTTGTGGCTGATAACTGTATGGCTGTGGCTCGGTATGTGACATCTTACATCACCAAAAAAGAGAAGACAGAATTGAAGGATATGTGGGAGGACATTTCCCATGAAAAGAGCCTCAGTAAGAAGTTGTACAGTTTCAGTCTGAAGATGTTGTCGCATCGAGAAATCGGAGCTTACGAATGTTCTGACCGGTTGTCTTCAGCAAGTCTCTATGCCAAATCTAGGAGTATCGTTTGGGCGAGTCTTGGTCTTGCTGCAACGCGTAATCGAGTTCTGAAACCTGTGCGGGAAATTGAGTATTTGGCGGAAAAGGAGCCAAACAGTACCGACATTTTGAAGACCAACATGTTGGATACATATTATCCAAATCGAAGCAGTCACCTCGAGAATGTTTGTCTGTATGAGGTTCTTCAAAATTACATATTCAAGAGGAACATCAAAGAAGATACTGAGAAAGGAGTGTATGCTGTAATTGGAAGTGAGGGATGTCTGGTCAAGCAAAGAAAATGCCACTTGGTAAACCATCGAAAATTGAGTGACGAATCTCCTGAAAAAAAGGAGTTTTTCTATTTAGCACTTTTGCAACTTTTCAAGCCTTGGCGTGCAGAAGAGGAACTGCTTGGAGATTTCCTCTGTTACGAAGACTCTTTCACTGCCGCCAAGCAGACCATAGAATGTCCTGCTTTTCCCAAATATGTAGAAATGTTGAATGCGGAAATCGAGCAGGAAGCAACGATTACAGCCGAGATTGCCAGAGACAGTTCTCAGGACAGTCAGAGTTCTGCTTCATTGAGTCAGGATCCACTAGGAGGACCTGTTATCGAAAATGAAGCTGCCACTGCCATGAATGAAGTGGAAAGAGCCATGGCACATGCTCAGGAGGATGCGGTTAACTTAGAAGACTTGGAAAGACAACTCAACGTTGAGCAGAGGAAAATATATGACGAAGTTACCATGCAAATTGATCATGGATTAAGTCATGAGAAGAAAGAGTGCTCATGTACGTCGTTGAAGCCTGTCCGACTGTACGTGAGTGGAGAAGCGGGAACTGGAAAAAGTTTCCTCATTAAAGCAATTTCATGTTATTTGCAGGAAAGGACTGAGTCATCGCTGTCTTGTGTTGTCACCGCTCCAACTGGACTGGCAGCACATAACATTAAAGGGATTACTTTACATCGTTTACTGATGCTGCCAGTGGAGCATGACAACAAATTACAATATCACAAGCTATCTGGAGATGCTTGTTGTGAAGTTTCAAGAATCTTGAGGAAAATGAAACTTCTTATCATTGACGAAGTAAGCATGGTTTCCAATGTCATGCTTGCCTTTGTACATTTGAGAATGCAAGAAGTTCTCAAAACAGAGTATGATGTGTTATTTGGTGGCAAACACATCATTGTTTTCGGAGATCTTCTGCAGCTGACACCAGTGAAAGGGCAACCTGTGTTCAAAATGCTCACGCATGAAGATACCAGGAAGTGCCTAGGGAGCATTGGCAACGTCAATATATGGTTAAACTTCAATTATGCTGAACTGCATGAAAATATGCGTCAGGCGAAGGATGAAGTTTACAAGAATATTCTACAAGATGTTAGAATTGGAAAAGTGACCGAGCATGGGAAAGAAGCTTTACTTTACTGTCAAATTTATATCCAGAACAAGATGTTGTGCCTGGAAATATTTTTCAGAAAATTACTGAGAAGAAATCTGGAATATGTTTGATGCCAACTCTTGCAGAATGTACCATCTTCAACAACAAAATGTTGCATTTAGAAAAGCAAGAGATTGTGAAACTGGAAGCTATTGACAGAGTAGAGCATATGGGATCAACAATTATTTTGTCTGAGAATTTGAAATCCAAATTGGATTCATTAGAGAAGACTATATCTAAAACTGCAGGTTTTGAAAAGACTCTGAATGTGTGCTTAAACTGCCGTATAATTTTAAGAAGGAATTTACATGTTGAAAGAGGTCTGGTAAATGGATCAATGGGTAATGTTGTTGATTTTGTGAAATACAGAAATAGAGATGGAATTGAATTTTTAAAAATTAAATTTGATGGCATTGAGGAAGTACAGCTAATTGGTCGTTGTTCTGCTAGATTTTTGCTTGTAAAAGACTTATATGTTCGCCGTAAGCAGTTTCCTGTTTGCTTGGCATGTGCGGTGACAATCCATAAATCGCAAGGTTTAAGTGTAGACAGTGCATTGGTGAATATTGGCAGTTCTGTGTTCAAGGAGGGTATGGCATATGTGGCATTGTCAAGAGTTAGAACTTTATCGGGATTGTACTTGATTGAGTGTGATGTCACAAACATTTGTGCGGATCTAGATTGTGTTAAGGAATACAATAGGTTGAGAAGAGAGTATGCGCCACATTTGCCTCAATATCCTTTGTTTGAGAAACGTGTGGTAGGCCGGAAACGAAGAAATGTGACCAGTACTAGGGAGGTTGTAGCAAAAAGACGAAAAGTCGATGAACCTGAAATTATAAGCAGAAACAAAAAGGATTCTGTTGAAGATGTTGTTGGTTTTCAATTTGAAAACAGTTCTGGTGTCAACTGCTATGCTAATGTAGTGGTTAATGTTTTGTTTTCTCTAGAAAATGTAAAAGAAGAGATTGTGGTCAATTCTGATCAAAGATTTTGCAGTTTGTTAAATACTGTGTTAGAGAAATGTAGCACTGATAGAACAAAAATAGAAAGTGTGTCTGAAATTCGAAATCTGTTAGACATATGTTCAGGCCAAACACAATTCTCTCAAAATATTCAGCAAGATTGTCAGGAGTTTTTAATGTATATGCTTGATGTATTGCATGCTGAAGGTGTAGATGTAGATCACCTGTTTGGGCTTTCTTATCAATGGCAGCATGACTGCGAGAACTGTAGGGAATCAAGTACTACTAGTGTAGACTCAGAACGATTTATATATTTAACTTTGCCAGACAGTAAATCAGTCTCCTTTAATAAGCTAGTAAAAGCAGCTGATCACAACATGGAGTGTAGCCAATGTAAATCTGAAATGATGTCCACATTATTTATACGAACATATGGCCAGTATGTCATTTTAATGTTCCAACGATGTAGGCCTGATGGAACAAAATTGACAACTTTAATTAAAAATGTTGTGGCTTCACAGTTGTCAATATCAGGAAGGACTTTTGTAACTGTAGCAATTATATATCATGACGGTCCTTCAATAACATCAGGACATTACACAGCTTATTTAAAGTCTAGAAATGGCTGGTCATTCTGCAACGATTCTGTTTTAATTTTCACAAAAAAATTGCCGTATGACCTTAAAAATTGTTACCTGGTGTTTTTAAAACCAAAATTTTAGGGAAAGAATCTCGGGATGTGCTCTGAGGAATTTCAAGAAGTTCTAATGGCTCCTACACGATTTGGCCTTGAGGATAAGTGTAGTACAGAGACATAACTTCTTACCATAACACTGGACGTCATGGAAAAATAACTGCACTTTGAATGAGTTCAGAAAAACTATTTCTTTTTATAAGCTAATTCAAGCAGCCAATCAAAACATGGAGTACAGCGAATGTAAGTCTGCAATGCTGTCTACTGTTTTATATTGCTTTGTGATTAAAAGTGATGTAGAGAATTAAATAATTGTTGTAGTCATAGAGGTAGTGTAAGTCTGCTTCATAGTAAGCAGTATCAGTGTCATAGGAAATGTAGAACATGAGTGAGCAAGAAGGGTAAGATATTACTAGTCCAGGATTGTGAAAATGATCTTCAACATTTTAATTCTGAAAGTTGCGGAAATACAAAATGACGGGATTGGCTTACAAGAATTCCAAGAGTTATAAATGGCTCTTACATGATTTGGCCTTGTGGAAACGTGTGGTAGAGAGCGAGAAGTCATTTATTGTATGTAACATATTTTTCAAAACGATGGAGGTTTTCTTTCAGAAAGTGGCGGGCTGAAAGTAATAACAGCACAACAGAGTGTAAGCTGTTCATAGGACATCCTTCGACGTCATGGAAAGTAAGTTAATTTTAAGGAGTTCTGAATTCTGATTTGTTATGTTGTATGGGTTTTTTAAACACAATCATTTTGATTGTGTTTTTTTTCCCCGCTGTTATATGATGAATACCTTCAAGTCACTGTTTTTAGTGAAATTTGATACATTCTGAGAACAGCAAAAATAAACCATTTAACATGTATAATTAATTCTGTACTGTTTGTATTTATGATGTACATTTAGAACTGTGTAGGAGGCATGGAGAAGGTGAGGCTTCTGTAAGTGTCAAAGTTGTTGCATACAGTGCTCACATTCTACGTAGTCTTTCATATGATAGACTACATTTCCACAATGAGATACCTAAGCAAAGGAAACACAGGTGATGTGATTGTGGAATGAGCAAAAAAAATTGCACGTTTTTCTATTATATTACCTGTGTTTCCTAACATTACACATCACATTGTGTAGATGAGGTTTAGGCCTGTTCCAGGAGACAGAGGAGGTCTGACATTTGTTCAAGAGTGCAGTGGACATGACTCACTTCGTTGGTAGGTCTGCACTTGTATTATCTCCTCTGTATTCTTCAACAAACCTAAATTTCATCTGCAACCCTGAGTAGGACTTACCTGAAACAAATCTGTGGATAGGTTACACCTTATCGGCATCTTGAAACAATCATTTAAAATGTTAGGATCAGATTTATGATGGCCGTGCGCCTCCTTTGCGCCGCTGTGGGTCAGTTTTGTGTAAAAGATGCACCATGTTGCAAGATAGGTTTTAGTTCATCTCCAGCAAGATACCATCAGTTTGAAATGTATATAATTAGCACTGTGTAGGGGGCATGCAGAAGCTGAAGCTTTTGTAAGTGTCAAAGTTCTTGCATGCAGTGTGCATTTCTGGGTACTGTTTCATATGCTGGACTACATCTGCACTATGAGATACCTAAGCAAAGGCAACACAGGTGATGTGATTGTGAAATGAGGAAAAGAAACTCCACATTTTTCAATTACATCACCTGTGTTTCCTAAGTTTAAGAATGACATTGTGCAGATGAAGTTTAGGTCTGTCCACGGACACAGAAGAGGTCTGGCCTTTGTTCAAGAGTGAGGGTGGACATGACTTACTTCATTGGTAGGCTTTCACATGTATTATGTCCTTTGTATTCTTCAAGAAGCGTAAATTTGATCTGCAACCCTGAGTAGGCCTCACCTTAAACAAACTTCTGGAGAGGCCACACCTTATCGTCATCCTGAAGTAATCATTTAAAATGTTAGGGACAGATTTATGATAGGTGTATGCCTCTTTTGCGACACTGTGCGTCACTTTTGTGACGCATTGGCGGTGGAAAAGATTTTCTATGAGGCGACAAAATTACAAATTGATGCATCTAGGCAGATGTGTCATGCTGTAAAAAAAACGTGCCACATGAAACGATGCAGCAGTGATGCAAAAGATGCACCATGTTGCAAGACAGGCCTCACTTCATCTCCAACAAGATAAGAAGCTGAGTCTTCTGTAAATGTCAAAATTGTTGTATACACTGCTCAACTTCTGTGTACTCTTTGATATGCTAGACTCCATCTGCACTATGAGATACCTAAGCAAAGGAAACACAGGTGATGTGATTGTGAAATGAGGAAAAGAAACTCCACATTTTTCAATTATATCACCTGTGTTTCCTAAGTTTACGAATGACATTGTGCAGATTAAGTTTAGGTCTGTCCACAGACACAAAAGAGGTCTGGCCTTTGTTCAAGAGTGAAGTGTACATGACTTACTTCATTGGTAGGCCTTCACATGTATTATCTCCTCTGTACTCTTCAACAACTCGAAATTTCATTTGGAACCCTGAGTAGGCCTTACCTGAAACAAACCTCTGGATAGGACACATCTTATTGGCATCCTGAAACAATTATTTAAAATGTTAAGGGCAATTTTATGATGGCTTTGCACCTCTTTTGCGCTGCCATTGCATCACTGTTGTGAGACAGCAGCAGTGCAAAAGATGCACCATATTGCAAGATAGGCCTCACTTCATCTGCATCAAGATACTGTTAGTTTAAAATGTATATTTTTAGGACTGTGTAGGGGCATGGAGAAGCAGAGGCTTCTGTAAGTGTCAAAGTTATTGAAAAACTGTTTGTCCTTCAATCTTTTCCCTTGTCTTTTCTAATTTTTAAATACATGTTTTAATATTTTTCAAATGTTTGTTCTCTCTCTCACAGATTGAAAGTATAAAAATTACAAGTGACTAAATTAACGACAATTATAAGGTAAATGTTTTGTACTCTTTTCGTTACATTTCTATCACATTTAACTTCTATTAGTTTCACTACTTCATTTCTTTAACCCTCACTTTCCTGCCTTTGCTACTTCCCTCAATCCTTTCTCTATTACTTACTTACTCTACTCCTTCCACTATTTTTGTCAGTCCCTCTCTTCTCATACTTCGTCACTCTTGTTCACTCACTCTGTGTCTATTACTCTCACTGTTTCTGACTGATCACTCTTTCACTACTTGTTCATTATGCTTTCTCTCTGTAGTTCAAGGACAGTAAGGGGCATATTATCAACACAGGCAATAAATTTATCAATGTTTTTATCGGCAGAAAACTGCCGCAAAAGTGGCTTTAGCAGCACTTTTCTTCCGGAAAAGCGGCTTTAGCGGCAGTTTTCTGCCGATAAAAGCAGTAATTATTGGCAGAAAACTGCCGCAAAAGCGTCTTTAGTGTCAGATTTCTGCTGATAAAAGCAGCAAAATTTTTTATCGCCTATGTTGATAATATGCCCCTATGTTATTTACATTTCTTTGCTGTTTCAATCATTCCTTTTCTGTTACTTCTTCTTTTCTGCATTGTGTTTTTTCTCTCTGTTATTCCGATGTTTTAATCTTAATTTGATTATTCATTCACATTCTCTAAGAAACTCTTGTTTGTTATTCTTCTACTCTCTTTTTTTTTCTCACTTACTTATCTATTTTGTTTTTCACAATTATACTCTCTTAAATCTTTTCTTCAGTAAATAGATCTATTAAACAGTATCTCTACTTTACTCCCTATAGCTGTCTTTCTTTTAACATAACTGTCTGGTTCCTTCCCTTATAATTACTCTTCTTTTTTTTTGGTTCGCTCCCGGTTCGCGTACCGGAGAGCGAACGGGGAAGCGAACCAAAAGAAATAGAGGTTGGCAGAGTTCCAAATATTCTACCAATTTTTTTATAACAGGGAGGTAGTTCTGAAAAGAACTTTTTTTTAAATTGTTTTTGTTGTTTTATATTTTTTTTATTATTTTTCTGAACATTTTTTAACTTTTTTTGTATTTTCTGAACAGTTTTATATTTTTTTGGTTTTTTTGGGGGAGGGGAAACGAAAACGATTCATTGTAAAGGGCTCAACAGGAGCAACAAAAAAAAAAGAATTTATTATCTTGGGCGTTTCGGACAATCATGATTGTCGATAGCTCTGTTGATCAGAGTGATGCTACTTTCTCTGTAGCAAATGAACCCATTGCAATGCACGCACACTTGTTTCACTTCCCCGAATTTCATCTGAATATTTGGGACCAACTCCCTCGCCTCTGGTCCCGTCACTTCCGGCACAACTGATCTTCTGGCCATAGAAGGAGGATTATCTTGCTGGTCACGTAACTGCGCAGCACTGTAGTTGTTAGGATGCCACCTACTCATATGGCGATGCATCGTGTGATTGCCGTAACTGTACTTCTTCTCGGTGCCTCTGGACAGGCTTTCTTTACATATAAGGCAAGTTACGTACCGTGCATTGACTTTTTTTTGGCCCTGGGGATAACTAAAAAATTGCCAAATATAATTTACTTTCACATGAGACCTCCTGGGCTCCTCACGCAAAAATTGCCTCTCTTGCTGCTCTTCCTCTTCTTCCTCTTCTTCCTCCTCTTGCTGAATAATAACTTCAGCAGGTGGTCCTCTCTTCTTTGGATGTGGTGGAGGTGGTGGGGAAGCACCAGCTGAAGCTACTAATGAAGCCATTGCTCACTAATCACAAAGGGGCTTTCTCTCACAAAGATGAAAGTCAGAGTGAGGAAAGAAGGAGGGGTTTTCATCATTTGGAAAAACAATAGTTCTAAACCAATGAAAAGTGTTACTTTTAGGTCACATGACCTAGTCTTACATCATTAGGAAACCAAAAGTGAAATGAACCAATGAAAAGTGTTATTACCGAGTCACATGACTTGTTGTGTTTACGTTACGCGCTTTGGGCCGCGTCCCGGATCGCTTCCGGGAAGCAGCGCTTCGCGCCTCGGTTCGCGTACCACTTCGCTTTCGGGTACGCTACCTTGGCGCGTCATATGACGTATTACGCGACAACGCGATACGTCACGCTGACGCGACGCGTCACGATGTTGTTTTCTAACGCAGCAGTTGCCCAAACGGAACGTTTACCAGTTCGCGGACCGGGTCGCGGCACCAAATTGCGCTAACGGGAAGCTAACCGGTTCGCGTACCGGGAGCGAAACAAAAAATATAATTAAAAAAAAAAAGTATTAAAAACATGTAAAATATATTTTTTGATTTAAAGAAAAATACATTTTAAAGCTTTTGTTATTTGCTATTAAAAAACCATTGAAATTCACTGAAAAAACCATAGGTTATAGACCATATATAGTTAGGAATTAGCATTTAAAAAACCTTTTTTTACTCACACAAAACCATTGAAATTCCATATATAGTTAGTTGTACTAACTATATATCGCGCACCCGCAATCCACTGCTGATCATGTCACATATTACATCATTCATGACATGGTCAGTGACATCACTGATGACATCACTGATGACATCTCAAATGACATCACTGATGACATCACTGATGACAACATCCAGTGACTGTATGTTTCTGTAAAGTTAAAATATGTCTTACATATTGAAGAATGAGTGGATGTATAAGTGTCTGGATGAAGGATTTATTAGGTGCATGATTGACTGTATGAGTGAGTGAATAAATGTGTGTCACTGAGTGCATGAGTTAGTGACTAAACTGTCTTAATTTGTGCATCATTATGTCTGTTGTTATGTAAACTGCTGCATGTGTTGATCAGTAGCTATATGAGTAAGTATATGGGTTATTGATTGGTTGCCCAAGTATTTGTATGGGAGACTGAGTGTGTGTGTGTGGGTGGCTGGGAGGTGTATGACTCTGTGCATAGATGTGTTAGCAGTTAATTCAATAGATGTATGGGTTCAAAAGTGCATGTGGAAACAGCTGTATGGGCGGTTGACTGAGTGCATTGGTGAGTGAATGGATATCTCAGTGCTACATGTCAAAGTAAGTACATATGTAAAACACAGTACATGTGACAGTTGACATATATAAATAACTGTGCATAAGAGCCAGTGAATGTGTGAGTGGCTGTATGGATCATTGTGTACTTGTATCAGGCAATGTAAAAGAGAGTAAATATGTGTTAGTATATGTTTGAATAAGTAAGGTGTGTATAACTGTATAGTTGAGGAAATGGAGGTGTGATTGATTCTTTGCATGACTGACTAAGTGTCTGAGTAACTCCATGGATGAGTGACAGTCTGTGAGTGTCTGTTTACACTGAGTGTATCTAAGGTTATATTAGAGTCTGAAGAGGTTCATCGTATTATCACATGAATGATGTCATCAGTGATGTGATCAGTAATGTCAAATGAGATGTCATCAGTGATGTCATCAGTGATGTCATTTGAGATGTCATCAGTGATGTCATCAGTGATGTCATTTGAGATGTCATCAGTGATGTCATTTGAGATGTCATCAGTGATGTCATCAGTGATGTCATTTGAGATGTCATCAGTGATGTCATCAGTGATGTCACTGACCATGTCATGAATGATGTAATATGTGACATGATCAGCAGTGGATTGCGGGTGCGCGATATATAGTTAGTACAACTAACTATATATGGAATTTCAATGGTTTTGTGTGAGTAAAAAAAGGTTTTTTAAATGCTAATTCCTAACTATATATGGTCTATAACCTATGTTTTTTTCAGTGAATATATATATATATATATATATATATATATTACCTACTGGCGGTCGCCAGTAGGTATATATAGTTAGGATTTTTTCTCTATGGGATTTTTGAAAATTCTATGTCAAATAACTTTGGCGTTTGTGGACGGAATTGGCTGAAATTTTCAGGAAAATGGCACATTTTGTTTCTGAGCAGCCCCTGAAAATTGGGGGGGGGTTCGTCCAGGGGGGTCGAGAAAAAAGGGGGGTCCCAAAACGTGTTTTTAACATTGAGTTTTCCATAGGGCGGTTGGCCTCACTTTTAGCCCGAACGGCTGAATGGATTTGCACGAAACTTGGCAAAATTGTAGGGACTGGTAGCCCGATGTGCCTTTTGTAGGTCTCAATATATGTGCTACAGTGGATTTTGAGAAATTAACGTTTAAAAAAAGATATATATCTGTAACAGCGGACCGGGCAGCGCTCCGGTTCGCGGACTTTTCGCGCAACGGAGCTTTGTGAAGCGAAGCTGATTGGTTCTCCGGCGTCTGTCAACATTCCAAACAGTCCGTAGCAGCCGCCATCTTGTCTCTCGGTAGGATCGAGAGACAAGAGGAGGCCAAAGCGAAGGGGCAAATGACCATAAGGGGGCATAGTAGATCCTCGCTGACCCCCTAGGTTTGATGTGGAGGTTTTAAAAGGGCCCCGCGGGGCTAAAAAAAATAATAATAATAATAATCGAACGGCTGAATGGATTTGCACGAAACTTGGTAAAATATTAGGGACTGGTAGCCCGATGTGCCTTTGCTAGGTCTCAATATATGTGCTCCAGTGGATTTTGAGAAATTAACGTTAAAAAAAAGATATATATCTGTAACAGCGCTCCGCTTCGCGTAACGGAGGTTTGCGAAGCTGATTGGTCATTCTGTCACTGGGCTATAGTTGGGCTACATCTGGCTGATATTTGGGCTACATTTGGTTTTTTTGTCTCTGGCGGCCATCTTTGGGCTACATTGGGCTACATTGGGCTACATTGGGCTTCATTGGGCTTCATTGGGCTACATTGGGCTACATTTGGGCTCCAACATATATATAGGCCAATGTAGCCCAATATATATTTTTCAAAGTTAATTTTCGTAAAAACCACTGGAGCATATATCTTGAGACATAGCAAAGGCACATCGGGCTACCAGTCCCTACAATTTTGCCAAGTTTCGTGGAAATCCATTCAGCCGTTCGAGCTAAAAGTGAGTCCAACCGCCCTATGGAAATGAAGGAAATGAATGGGTAATTTGTAATTAGCAAATAGGTCATCGCAAACTAGGAATGGTAAAGAATCGCTATTTATTCCTTAAAGTTCGCTATTTAGGAAATGCAAAAAACTTTGATGATACATATGGCGGTTCATCTCTAACAAGATAAGAAGCATAGGGATAGATTTATGATGACTGGCGCATCACCAGGGATGTGTTAGTCATTCTGTGCCGCTGTTCCGTCACCTATGGTGTGCTGCATTTACAATGCGGCGCATCATGGGGCAAAAACAGCACAGACGCGTGATGTATCTGTGCCGTAAAGGTGGCGCATTGCTGGAGTTGTATCGCAAGTGTGATGAAGCTCCAGCAAGGGTCGGGGGTGCCCCTGTCGCAGGGTTTCTGTTCTCACACAGAACTGTGGACAGAGGATTGGAACCTCGGCGAATTAGGGTGCCCCAAAAGTCACCTTAGTAATCAAAAACCCCTTAGCAAGCTAGGTACAGTGTCACATTGGATATAACAAACTCTCAATGTTTAGACAATCCAGAATATGAACTTATAGTACCTCAGGATACGTGGAACTCATGAACAGTCGGTCGTTATATATTTCTTAGAAACCAGAACATGGAGTTAAGAAGAACACATGTGTATTTGAAATGTTTATTTACTAATGCCATCTTCTCAGGCGTAGTATCTTAGATAATACAAGTACACATATTATCAGTAGCAAAATTACCAGCATAGTTACTAGTACATAAAAAGCGAATGGTGACAGTATGTTAACATGCTGTAAATGAATAAGAGTTAGCAACACTTATAAGCAGCCACGGGCCGTGGAGGGAGTTACGGTGGGGCAGGGAGGCGGGGAGGGGGAGGGGCAGGGTGGAGAGGGCTCCACCCTGCCCCTCCCCCTCCCCGCCTCCCTGCCCCACAGTAACTCCCTCCACGGCCCGCGGCTGCTTATATCTCACCCTCCCTAATACACATATTATATTATTTGCTAAGAAGGTCTGTTTGTGTTGGTTTAGGGCATGCCCATACTTTAGTGTCTTAGATTTGAAGGAATCACATCAGCATACACCAGCTCTCTCTTCATGTGAACCGCATCAACTGTTGTGTATGTGTGTTCGGCAAAGCAATATAAAACCCGCCTCATGCCCAGAATTGGCAGAAGCTGCACTTATGTTATGAGTATGAAGTCGTGGAGATCAGACCTCATAACAATTCTGTATCGTGTTGTTCTTGAAACTTCAGCACTCGCTGTACAGATATAGTTTAACAAGCAAAGCAGATAGTAGAGCAATAACATATTATTCTCATGTAAACCACGATGAACTACTAGGTTGAAAGCTAAAGCAACAACTAAGTGTCGTGTGCAGAAGTTGCAAAAAAGGAAAAATGGCGTTTAAACCGGTAATGAGCCCATGCTAACTTAACACGGTGTGAAGATATCCAGGACCTAGATGACACCTCCCCATGATCCGGAAACGAACTGAATAAGATAATAGAAGTGCCATCTCATGAGAGCAGATTGCAACTTTATATGTGGACGGTCCACAAGGTAAAACATTAAAAACTAGGAAAATTTAATGCTAAAGAAAAATAAAACAGCCAAGTACTTTATCGAGTCTTAAGCCAATAGGCAAGCTAAATAATAAAAACTTGACAAATAAGTCAATGAATTATCAATGAAATGCTAGTACTCAGCATATCAAACATGAAAAAGGTCTATGACATAACTGTGTATGCAAAATAAGCTGCAACAGCCTCCAATAGGAAGTCACCGTCTTCATCCGAAAAGAGTTCAGCCATCCAATTTAAAAGCGGAAAAGAACATACGTGCTCTCCCAGCACCGGATCCTCTATCACCATCAGAGGACAGCTCGGTGGGTTTTCAAGAAAGCTCTGTTCCAAGAAAGACTGTGTTGCCGCCAGTAAATTCCAGGGACCAATTAGTCCATGCATCAATGCCACAGCCATAATCCTTTCGCCAGGACAAACCAACTCGTGAGTAATGATAGGAGTCATCAGTTGATTAAAGTCGACGTCAGGAGAAACCGGTCCGCAGAGACACAAATCAATGGCCCAATCGAAATCACAGGTCAGGCAGTGAAATACAGGCTGGACACAGGTGAAGTAGGAGAATCGAAAAGATAATCCATATGCCGTGCTTAATATCGCCAACGGCATTGTGCCATAATATTCTAGCATGCGATTGCGGAACAGTGTCAGCAGCTGCAGGGCGGGAGCTTGCACAGGAGGGACATCCATATTTAAAAATGTAAAAAAGCACAAGAGCGTCCGCTGGTAATGCAAGTAAAAATGGGAATCCACGAAGCACAGTGGAAAAAAATAGAATGAAAGAAAGCAGGGATGACTCCAAAGATTTTCTCAAATGAAGTCACGAGACCACTGGTAACAACTTTAAAAAAGTGCGCCAGGCCCTTTGTGGAGGACGCGTTAAAGATAGTCCGAACCATCTTGCTGAAATGGAAAGGCGAATCTGTATTGAAAAGGGTCTGCACCTCTGTACGGGTGTTCGCTATGTGAAGCACGAAAGTTTCACGGGCCGAACTCAAGGCCACCTCTCTCTGAGACAAAAGAGCTCTTATTCTTGCCATGCCGTTGAAATCTGCTCCCAAGGTTGGTATTTGTGGCCAGATTGAAAACTCCCTATGTTCATGTGTGGGAGGAAATAGAACATTTCTGCAGCAAATAACCCGTTCACTTACTGTTACGATAAAAGGAATACTTTTAATTAACCCAGAACAATCTTCATTATTGAGCATCAAATAACTACCATTTTCCAACAACTTGAACGTGGGGATGATAGCAGGAACTGGCGTGCCTTGCAACACGCAAGCCATATTTGGTCGGTGTTTGTTGCATGAACCGTGTAACTGTATGTGCCTACACATTAGTGAATGATCTGGCGTCTCAGTGCATTCCTCTCCATTCAGATAAACTTCTTGATCATCTTTGAAACATCTGTATGTGTATGGAAGCGACCAGAACTCATGAAGAAAAGCACTACCTAAAGGTTCATAACGACCTATTGGTATATATTTCATACAATTTGAAAACTTATATAAAGCAAAAGGCAGCGTTATTAAACCGTGGATAAGGCACGTTGCCAAAAAACCCGCAATCCTCTGCTGATGATGTCACTGAGCATGTCATGAATGATGTAATATGTGACATCATCAGCAGTGGATTACGGGTAATAGTATCTCTAATTTACTCCCCTATAGCTGTCTTTCTTTTAACATAAGTGTCTGTTTCCTTCCCTTATACTTACTGTTCTTTTTTTTAAAAAAAATTTTGGTTCACTTCCGGTTCGCGTACCGGCGAGCGAACTGGGAAGCGAACTATGAGAAATAGAGGTTGGCACAGTTCCAAATATTGTACCAATTTTTTAATAACGGGGAGGTAGTTCTGAAAAGAACTTTTTTTTTAATTGTTTTTGTTGTTTTATATTTTTTTAATTATTTTTCTGAACATTTTTTTACTTTTTTTGAATTTTTCTGAACAGTTTTATATTTTTTTGGGTTTTTCTTGCAGGGGGCAATGAAAACGATTCATTGTAAAGGGCTCAACAGGAGCAACAAAACAAAAAAAAAGTATTTATTATTTGGGGCGTTTCGTACAAACTTGCATATGATAGTCAATAGCTCTGTTGATCAGAGTGATGCTTCTTTCTCCGTAGCAAATGAATCCATTGCAATGTACGCAGACGTGTTTTACTTCATGAAATCTCGTTTGAATATTTGGCACCATCTCCCTGCCCTCTGGTCCCGTTACTTCCGGTACAACAGATCTTCTGGCCATAATAGGGAGATTATCTAGGTCGTTACGAAACTGTGCAGCACTGTAGTTGTTAGGATGCCACCTAGTCATATGGCGATGCATTGTGTAGTTTCCGAAACTGTATTTTTTGTCGGTCCCTCTGGACAGTCTATCTTGACATATAAGGCAAGTTACGTATCTTGCATTTACTTTTTACTGACCTTTGGGAATTTTAAAAAATTGCCAAATGAAGTTTTCTTTCCGGTGAGACGTCCTGGGCTCCTCAGGCAAAAAGTGCCTCTCTTCGTGCTCGTCGTCCTGTTCCTCTTCTTCCTCTTCTTGCTGAATTATAACTTGAGCAGGTGGTCCACTCTTCCTTGGATGTGGTGGAGGTGGTGGGGAAGCACCAGCTGAAGCTACTAAAGAAGCCATTGCTCACTGGTAACAAAGGGTCTTTCTCTCACAATGATGAAAGTCAGAGTGAGGAAAGAAGGAGGGATTTTCATCATTTGGGAAAAACAATAGTTCTCAACCAATGAAAAGAGTTCATTTTAGATTATATGACCTAGTCTTACATCATTAGGAACCCAAAAGTGAAATGAACCAATGAAAAGTGTTATTACCAAGTCACATGACCTGCTGTGTTTACGTTAAGCGCTTTGCAGGGCCTCTCGGTTTGCTTCCAGAAACCTGTGCTTTGCGACTCGGTAAGCGTACCAGTTCGCTAACGTAGCACGTCATATGACGTATCACGCGACAACGCGAAACGTCATGCGGACGGGAGGCGTCACGATGTTGTTTTCTAACGCGGCAGTTGCGGTAAAGAAACGTTTACCGGCTCGCGGTCTATTTCGCGGCATCAAGGTCAGCTAACGGGAAGCTTCCCGATTCGCGAAGCGGGAACGAAGAAAAAAAAATATTTAAAAAAAAAATTATTAATAAACATATAAAATATATTTTTGGATTTAAAGAAGAATACATTTTACAGCTACAGATATTAGCTGTTAAAAAACCAATGAAATTCACTGAAAAAACCATAGGTTATAGACCATATATAGTTAGGAATTAGCATTTACAAAACCTTGAAAATTCACTGAAAAAACCATAGGTTATAGACCATATATAGTTAGGAATTAGCATTTAGAAAACCTTATTTTACTCACACAAAACCATTGAAATTCCATATATAGTTAGTTGCACTAACTATATATCGCGCACCCGCAATCCACTGCTGATGATGTCACATATTACATCATTCATGACATGGTCAGTGACATCACTGATGACATCACTGATGACATCTCAAATGACATCACTGATGACATCACTGATGACATCTCAAATGACATCACTGATGACATCATGACACACCAATACCAGTTACTACATACGCACTCACTGATTCCTACGTCTACACACACATTCACTCATTCACCCATACAATCACTCATACATACAGTCACTCATTATTACAACACTATCATATGCACTCATACACCTAGTCAGTCCTGTGAAGAATCAATCACACTTCGATTTCCTCATCTATACAGTCATCTATACAGTTAAACACAGAACACCATACATTTCACACATATACTAACACATACTTACTCTCTTATACAATCACTGATACAAGTACACATTGATATGCACAGAGTCACACACCTCCCAGCCAGCCACACACACACTCAGTCTTCCATACATCCACTCATTCTTCAATATGTAAAACATATTTAAACTTTACAAAAACACACAGACACTAGATGATGTCATCAGTGATGTCATTTGAGATGTCATCAGTGATGTCATCAGTGATGTCATTTGAGATGTCATCAGTGATGTCATCAGTGATGTCACTGACCATGTCATGAATGATGTAATATGTGACATCATCAGCAGTGGATTGCGGGTGCGCGATATATAGTTAGTGCAACTAACTATATATGGAATTTCAATGGTTTTGTGTGAGTAAAATAAGGTTTTCTAAATGCTACTTCCTAACTATATATGGTCTATAACCTATGGTTTTTTCAGTGAATATATATATATATATATATATATAATAAAATACCTTCATATTTCACTGCATACATTAGTATTTCACTGCTTATGGCACTCCCGATATTGGTGTATAACTCTGTTTTGTTTTTCCTCACCAGTTTTTATTTATAGTTCCTGGTTAATACACATTACTTTTATTTTCTCTTCGACTCACTCTGAACGTTTCCTTTTACTATTTTCAAACATCCTGCTCACTTTCATCCACCTTACTCACACTAAGTTCTTGTGTATCAACTTTTTTTATGCTACAACTTGATACACATGCCTGTTAAATGTGATTGTTGGTCAGTATGTTTCTTTCTCGTTATTAGGTTGTCAATCATGTCTCAAGAACGCACAGAAAAACTGAGCAGAGGAATGGTAAACCACTCTCATACAAGGCAACCAGTAATGGCGCCCTATTCAACTTTCAAGGTTACAGATACTGCAAACAAATAGAAACAGTGGTTTAATTTTATTTAATCTCCTTATTAATCATACAGCTCTTCTGAATGGTCACATTTATTAACCCTTTTTAACGCCTCTAAAGAGAGCCAAAATTGGTAACGAGTTTGGGCATGCTCCACTGATTTACTAATGAATTCTGGGGTGTCAGCTTGGCCCTCGTCAACCCTCGTGGAGAATTTGCAGATCTGCTCAGTAAACTGAGATCTTTTAAACAAAAATATTCATATACACTACCACTTACACTCGACTTCCTACAAATCCATAAATTTAGACCCAAACAAATCATATTTGTACTTCTTTTAAATTTATTGCACAACCTAGTTTGAATCACTACCTAACTTACAACATCCAATCAAATGTGATGTGGTAAACTTTACTTTGTAGAGCTATTTTTAACTAACTTCATTTTCAAAAGTGCTTCATTCTGTCGCAGACATTTCCTGTGTTCAACTGCTCCATCCTTCAAAATGGTTAAAGTGTGGATTGTGGATTATAGCTTTGCAGGTATTGACAGGGATCTCAGTTTGACAAATGTGGATATTATTTGGTTTGGCCAGAGAGGGTTAAAGTGGAATCAGTTACGTCCATTGGCTGAAAGCATTATGGAGAAGCACCACACAAGCCTCATGAGTGAGCGCTGTGGTGGGAATGACATGGGCACACTAACTGGGGTGGGACTAGAAATCTTACTCAAGTGTACCTTCGAACAATTAATGCAACTATTCCCTCACACTACCGTGGTGTTTTCTAACACATGCCAGAGGCAGGAATGGAACGAGTCTTCTGAATTCTGCCAATAGGTAGAGAAAGCAAGGAAACATGCTGATAAAACAGTTTCAGGATTTCTCAGAGGTTATAACATGGGCTCTGTCTATACTAATACACTGCACTTCACCATGCATGGACTATACAGAAGAGATAGTGTTCACTTCACAGATGAAGGCAACAGAGTGTTTCTGAACAAGTTGAAACTCTGCATTCTCGCATATATTTAGTCATCATATACTCACAATGAACACAACAGCTCTTCTAAGAGCCACCCTATGCCCCAATAGTTGTTATTTCTAACTGTGAATCTTCTTTTTAAATAAATGTATCGAATCTGTGGATCCGTCGCAGATTTGTAAACCAAAAGCACATATTCAATGAAGAAGAGCACATTTAATATTTCTAGTAAAGGTTTCTGAATGCATATCACAGTGAGGATAACAAAGTGTAAATGGGTATCATTTTAGGTGCATAAGTGGGTTTGTCAATGTGTGTAAAAGTGTCTTTATTGTCTTTATCGTACATAAATGGCTGTGACAATGCGTGTAGAGGGGTGTTACAATATCTCTATCAGTATGATAGGTGTCCTAAAGTCTGTATGGGTATGCAAATGGGTATAACAGTGTCTGCATGGGTTTGTAAATGGGTGTGACAGTAAATATTTTGGTATGTGAATGAGTGTCATAGTGTATGTATGGCTTTGTGAATGTGTGTCACAGTGTCTGTGTGGGTTTGGAAATGGATGTGAGAGTGTCTTTATGGATATCTGCAATGTTGTAACAGAGCCTCTATAGCTTTGTAAATGCGTGTGACATAGTCTCTATGGGTATATGAATGAACATGACAGTGTTTATTTAGGTATATCAATGGTTGTAACAGTATCTGTTTGAGTAAGTTAATGGGTGTAACAGTGTCTGCATGGGTTTGTAAATGGGTGTGACAGTGTCTGTATGCGTTTGATTGTAAATGGATATTACAGTATCTGTATGGGTTTATCGATGTGTGACAGTGTGTCTATCAGTATGTGAACTGGTGTGAGAGTGTCTATTTTGGTATGTCCATGGGTCTGACACTGTCTGTTTGCATTTCTAAATGGGCGAGACAGTGTTTCTAGAGGTTTCTGTATGGGTGGGACAGTGTCTGTATAGGGTTCTGAATGGATGTTAAACTGAAAATGGGTGTGGCAGTGTCTTTATTGATATCTGAACAGGTGGGACAGTGCCTCTATGGGTTTGTGAAAGGGCGTGACAGAGTGTCCATGGGTATGTGAATGGCTGTGACAGTGTATTTTGGGTTTGAAAGTGTCTATATGGGTTTGGGAATGGGTATGACAGTGTTTGTATGAGTTGATGAATATGATATGTAAAACAGTGACCATATACGTGTGTAAATTGATGCCACAGCATCACAGTGGGTATGCAAATGGGTCTCACAGTTTCTCTATAAGTATTTGAATGGGTGTGACATTGTCTGTATGGATATCTGAATAGCTGTAACAGTGACTGTACAGGTTGGTCAATGTGTGTCGCGGTGTCTATATTTTGCCTCTTACTGTTAATTTCTCTCCTTCATTTTGCCTCTTTCTGCTCAGTCACTTCTCACCTTTATTTTACCTGTTGTTGCTGGTTTTTGACCTTTATTCTGCCTCTTTCTGCTTGTTTTTCATCTTTCTTTTGCCTCTTTCTGCTCATTGCTGACCTTTATTTTGCTTCTTTCTGCTCATTTAATACCATTTTTATGCCTCTTGCTACTGGGTTCTGACCTATATTTTGCTTCTTTCTTCTTGTTTCTGACCTTTATTCTGCCTCTTTCTGCTTCCTTCTGACCTTTATTTTGTCTCTTTCCACTCTTTTATGACCTTTATTTTGCCTCTTGGTGCTGGTTTCTAACCTCTATTTTGCATCTTTCAACCTCATTTCTCACCTTGTTTTTGCCTCTTTCTGTTTGTATTTTCACCTTAATTTTGTCTCTTGCTACTTGTTTCTCACCTTTCTTTTGCCACTTTCTGTCCACTGCTGACCTTTATTTTGTCTCTTTCTTCTCATATCTCTCCTTTATTTTGCCACTTTCTGCTCATTGCTGACCTTTGTTTTGCCTCTTTCTGGTTGCTTCTCACCTTTATTATGCCTCTTGCTGCTGGTTTCTCATCCCTATCTTGCCTCTTTCTGATCATTTCTCACCTTCATTCTGCCTCTTTCTGCTCCCTTCTGACCTTTATTTTGCCTCTTTCTTCTCGTTGCTGACCTTTATTTTGTCTCGATTCACTTATTTATCAGCTTTACTTTGCCTCCTGACGCTGTTTTTTTACCTCTACTTTGCCTCTTTCTGCTTGTTTTTTACCTTTATTTCGCCTTTTTCTGCTCATCTTTTCACCTTTATTTTGTCTCTTGTTTCTGACCTTCGTTTTGCCTCTTTCTCCTCATTTCTCACCTTTGTTTTGCCTCTTCCTACTTGTTTCTTACCTTTATTTTGCTTCTTTCTGCTCGTTTCTCACCTTTATTTTGCCTCTTGCTGTTCATTTCTCACTATAATTCTGCCTCTCTCTGCTAATTTCTCACCTTTATTCTACCTCTTTCTGCTCATTGCTCACCTCTGTTTTGCCTCTTTCTGCTTGTTGCTAACCTTTACTTTGCCTCTTTCTGCTCATTGCTGACTTTTGTTCTGCCTAGTTCTATTCATTGCTGACCTTTATTCTGCCTCTTTCCTGTTAGTTGTTGACCTTTATTTTAACTCTTTCTCTGCTTTTCTCCATTACCATGGGGGAGAGTCAAGGCCCCTGCCGTCCCATCTGGCTCCACATCACCTGTGGAAGCCGGCGCTCCTGCTGAATGGGGGGAGCTGCTGGAAAGGTAGCTCCCTCTTTGCAGAAGCAATTGTTTCATCTGTTTCTTTGCTCGCTTGTCTCTGGGCAGGGAAAGAGATTGAACCTCTGCTTCCGGGGGGGAGCACTTTGACAGCTCCCGCCCGCTGGATCGATATTGTTTACTTTAGCTTGGTGGGAGCTGTCACAGCTCCCATCAAACAAACGTAAGCAGCTATACCCTGGATGTGGGCACCCAAGGACATAGAAGGAGCCAGTGCGGGTGGTGGCAGACCCCAGGCCATGTATGAGTCCAGTAGGGGGCCATGCATCCCCCCTCCTTCTATTTGCAAGGCTGCACTGGTGAAATGGTAGTCCCCGGGGCTGACTGTTGCTCAGGAGGGGGACCCCCTTTCTTTCACTTCAAACAACTATTCAGCCCTGAGGAAGTGGAGGTCTGCACACCTGCTGACCATTTTCACATAAAGTCCTGGGGTGGTGATGTTTAACCGAGGTGTCTGCATTCCCCTCGCATTTGTATAAAAAAGAACCCTGGGGAGTTGAAAGTCCTAGGGGCAATAAAAAGCTCTAGGAGGGGAGCCCTGTTCTCCCCACCTTAATTTCTTTAAATAGAAATGCCCCGGAAAAATGGGCCACACCAGGGCTCTTTACAAAACAAGTACAGGAGTCCCCACTTGGGTTTTAAAACATTTTTGCCATGGATCTAGAACTCCATCACGTTTCCATGGCACTTTTGTTTTAAAGTGCTTTTTTGATAGGCGTGTGTAGAGTTTGTGGTGTCATGCCATTTACTGTTTATGATGCTGGGCCTGTTTTGAACCCCACTTTAATCTTTTGTAATCCTCCGCTCTCCTAATTAATCTACCCCTCATTTTTATTTATTGTATTAGTGTGTGTTTTTGAGTCTGTGTATTTTATGTATTTAAAAAATAAATAAATTCGGGACTTTTTGTATTTCGGTTTATTTTTTCCCTTTACTTCCTTATTTTATCCTTTCTTTCTTTTCCTGTTTCTTTTCTTTATCCCACCCAGCACCATGGCAGAGCAAAGTGACCAGGGGAGAAGAGGCATCAGGACCCCCAAACAGCCAGCAGTAGTCACCTACCATGAGGGTGGCATCACCGTCCAGGTGTTCAGACCTGGGCTATCTTCAGCAAGAAGGAGGTGGGAGCACTAGTTTTTTTGTGCTATTCCACCTCCCCATAATGCTGGCAGCAGGTGGCAGGCCCTGCAGAAGATATCCCCCGCAAGAACATCGGCTGGGGCATCGGCTGCGGAAGGGTGCGCCGGTGTGTGTGGCACACCAGTCAGGTACAGACAACCCTCCAGCAGCTGATGCACCTCTAGGTGACTATTCCTGATGGATAGCTAATAGATAATATTCTTGATTGGAATAGAACCTGCTAGACCTGTGTGGTGTCGAGATCCAAGGGCATGGTGAGCACTATTAGTTATTAGTTATGTTTGTTTTCTGCAATGCTAAAAATGTTTCCCAAATAGCATGTTGCTCTTACTCAGAGGTCAGTTACTTTTTAGTTTACGTCAAAAATATTATTATTATATTATCCAGTTTCAGCTAGGCAGGTGCTGAGTGCTACCTAGTCATACTTATCATTGGCACTCGCTTTAGCTGATTAATTAAGAAGCCATTGAAGACTCTTCTATCCTCCTCTCGCCATAATGAATCAGTGATATTAGTGAGTTAGCATTCTCTGTGACTTTCTTTATGTAGCTTGTACAGTTCCAAACTATTTCACAGTGATGTGTACTATGCATCAATTCATTGCAAAAAAGGGAGACTGATGTTTGTCCATCAATGGGGTTGAGAAATGAGAATAGAATCAAAGATCATTCATTGCAATGCATTAGTTCTAAATGTAGTTTTTGTTAAGGAAATGTGAAATAGGGATTTTAGGATTAGTATGGCCAACTCAGCTATAGTCAATGGACTCGAAACTTGTACTATAGGCAATCTGTTTTAGATAATTACAACGTGACTGCATTTGCCTGTCATAATAATACATAGGTGGAGATGAACTGAATCATTAATGTATTTTTTTTTTAATCTTCTTCATTACTTACATCAGTACCCAAGGGCAAGAAGATGGACATTGCATAATTGGGTCTGGGAGTAGCTGTTCACGAGGCGCTGACCACCAGCACCGCTGCTGAGGGCTCTGTTAACCCCAGTAAGTCCTAATATTTCATTCTATTCATTCATATTATCATTTCCCTAATGTTGGGTTTTATGATTGTTGTGGGCTTAGGGTAAAATCTTGGGGCATTGCAATGTTGGTGCTAGGTTCCAAGATGGGCTTTTCTGCCTAGTTGCGGTCATGAAATAAAGTTACGGTGACACCCTTACCTGCTGTCTTCCCTTCACATGGCAATGAGGAAGGGGTATGAACCCACACATGCAAAGCACAATGAATTAGCTTTTTCCTCTGCCCACTATGTTACTTTTGAATTTTGCCTATTTGTTTACACTGTCTCTTTTTTCCAACTCCCCTATTTAATTTTAGTTTCATTCCTGTTACCCCTCAATATTTTTTTTCCTTTTTCCTTATTTCATGTTTTATATTTTGGTAGCTACATTTTCCAGTCTCTAATTCACTTATATTTTGCTTTGTTGGTAATATTTCCCTCTCCTCTCTATATTGTGTGCTACAGTAAGACTAAGAACACATTTTTGGTACTCTACTGTCTGTTGTGAAGATTGCAGGCCCAAGTTAGCTAGTATTATAAATAATATTCACCATGCATGTTTTTGACAAGACTTTCTTTTTCTGGCTCATGCTTTAACAGTTAACGAGAGAATGGCATGGTCATGGATACGCCTCCAAACGTTGTGCTTTGTAATTCATTTCTACAGTATACCAGCAGTTTCTAAGATAGTGCAGTATGGCTGGAAAATGTAAGGTGCCATTGCATGTGCCAACCAACACCGTGGGGGTCATTAGGATAGAGGGCGGATCGCCATCGCCCATATGGCAGTGGCGATCCACCCGCTAAAAACCTCTGCCCGCTTTGAATTTCCCCTGCCACATTACCATGGTGGGGGGACCCAGGTCGACGGAAAGGCCAGTTTTCCGCCCAGTCGTTCGTAGAGTCGACCAGACGGTAAAGCTGCTAATATGGTGGCGGTGTCTGGGAGACACCGCCATCCATATTACATTGTCTGTGGAAAGGCAGGCTGTTCACGCAATTGGGGGCCCGTAGTGGACCCCCAGGTATTATGTGGGGGGTGAGGTACACATGGGTACCTATGTATTTGTTCCATGCAGTTCCATGCACAAAGTGCCTGCCACGTTGTGCATGGAAGTGCACAACGTGCCTTCTTGCATTGCGGCAGGCAGTGCTGAGAGCAACGCCCCCCGCAATGTCAAGAATGCAGGATGCGCCCGCCAGTGTGACGGGCGCATCCTAATGTCACCAACGGGACCCCCGCACCAATGGCAGGCGGTCCCATTCCACGAAAGGATGGCGGGCGGAAGTCTGCCCGCCATCCTAATGAACCCCCATATGTCTTTCATTGACCATTATTTCACCCCTTCATTATGCTTCAATGACTTTGAGTCATCACAATCATCATTTGTTATAGCACTGCCCCTCTATTACAAAATGGTTTTGGTTGGCTTCACTACCTGGCTTGTCTATCATTGTCAACCTACAAAATGCCCAGAATTATATTTTTGTAAGGAGATACTACAATGCCAACCAAACTGTAGTGATGTATGTATTGTGGATGTAATTTTTGATTGAAAGAATTAAGGGGAGGCATATCTGGCATCTAAAAAATATAAAATGTTTTATTCTAGATACACAGACCACCAATGATGCCGGCTCAAGTGCCACTGCTGGAACAGAGTCAGCTGGAGGGATAGAAGCAGGGACGGGCACCTGGAAGTCACATAAATGCTTGCTTACTGACAAATACTATTATACTCACTAGTTACCAGGCTCGTGGTCGTGAACCCCCTAGCTTTACCAGCTGTAGCCATGATTGAGTTATGGCCTCTTCTATCTGCAATACAGTGAAAGCTCAAATAATGAGCATTTATGGATTGAGGGAAAAGGGGAAGACGAAAGGTTAAAAGAAAGGATTGGTGAAACGGTATACGAGCGAAAGGGTGGGTGGGTGAAAGGGTGCATGGGTTAAAGGGATGGATGGGTGAAAGGTTGCAAGAAAGTGTGGATATTCAATGGATAAATAATGGATTGGAAATTTTGGTGAAAGACTGGATGAGAGAAAGGATGAATAAATATTTGGATTGGTTGGATGAATAAGCAAGGCAGCTCTTCTCATGGAGAGCGGCATTCTGCTCACCTACTTCGCTTTTTCTTTTTATGGTTATCAAGGTTATGGTTCAAAGTGGTGGGTATTTTTTTCAAACAATTCTACTCCCTTGACTCACTGTATTTGTTAAGCGAGACAGATATATCCAACGGGAAATGTCGATTACAAAGTAGGCATTACACTGTGATGCCTTTACAATGCATCTTTTAAAATGCAAGTGAAATTACACCGCATGCCATTACAACGCATGTTCTATTACAACTAAGGGCAGGCAGGGATCTCCGCTCCACCAGCAGAGTGTGCGGAGATTACCCTTCTCCGTGCTCTACTGAGAACGTGGGGTTGGGCAAAACTCCGACTCCGCAGTACAGCGGCTTTAGCCAATCCCTTCTTCCCCCTCTAAATTGGCTCCCCGCCTCATCCCTCCTAATAAAATAATACTTACAACCTAATTTAAAAGAAATAAAGTCACTTACCTGTATTGCGGCATCCCAGGGCTGCCCTCCACCTTTTCGCCGCACATCTTGCTCGAACAAGATGTCTTGTGAGAAATGCGCATGCATGCGTGTGCCATGTGCAGTTCATGCAAGATGTGCGTCAAGGAGGAGGAGGGCATCCCGGGGATGCCACAATTCAGATAAGTGACTTTATTTCGTGGGTGGTAGAGCAGAGTTCCACAGAGTTTCTCCCCAACTACGTGGACCTCCACGTAGTTGCACTCTGCCAGCTCCACCAGGGGTTAATTACAACTAATGCCATTACAACGTATTTTAGGGTAAGTGATGGAGGTAAGTGAGGTAAGTTTTTATTTTTGATAATTTTTTATATTTTAGGTAAGTAATGGAGGTAAGTGAGGTCAATTTTTATTTTTTTATTATTTGATATATTTTCATTTTTTTATTTTTTTGCGGGCGTTTATGAATATATTATTATATTTGTTTTTAAATAATATTATTATATATCCAAAAATGTAATAAACACAACCGGAGAATGCAGGAAATGCCACACAAATCCATTGACACACCAGAGGATGGTACACAAAAAAAGTATTGTGCACGCAAACAACGCGTTGCAGCAATGCCTTTTTCAAGTTAGAGAATTGCGCTCAAACTCCTGCAAAAATACGTTTCTGAGTTCATGGACAGTGTAAACGTACACTCTGTATTAGCTCAAATGAAAAAGTTGGAATTATAAATATAACGAATATAAATGTAAATACAAATTGATTTGGCAAAATACAAAGCAATTGTGACAACCTTATGTCTAAGAGGATTACTTCCCCACATCAAAGGTTAATAGACAGCCAAGAAATACTCCGAAGTTGGCACGCTAGATAAAGTTCTAATACATCGATAATTTCATCATAGATTCAATCGATTATATACAATTACTACAATCAAGATCTGAACAATTTATCTATGCGCAAAACATTACTTGATTGCCAGCCAGTGCATTATTGTGATATTTCGACACTGCAACATTCAATAAAACGCAGTGTACATATGCTATGAAGGGTAATGTACCCTAATGCGACAAAATAATTGCAGATGCTAATTGGAACTGGAAAAATATATAATAGACTGGAGGAGTGGACACAAATGTTTGTGTGCGCCCAAAGACCCAAACAAGTGTACAACATCATTATTTTTTAATATTTGTTATATTTTTATTTAAAACATTTTGGGGGGGAGTTTATGAATATATTATTATATTTTTAAAAAACTAATATTATTATATATCAAATAATTTAATGAAAAAGGCATGGCAAACATCCCCAGGTTCTAAATTTAATTTTTGTGAATTCATTAATATTTAGTTTACATGTTTGTATGTTTTTTTTTAAATTAAAGATATATATGATAAAAATTAGTTAAAAAGGATACGTTTTGGGTTGGGTAGTGTATTAATACACAGGTGTTATTTTTGTTATTTTTAACACTTGAGTATTATTTAAAAATTAGATTATTTGTTATAAAATAAATATATATTTATATATATATATATATATATATATATATATATATATATATATATATATATATAGATTGATTGAATAGCTTTATTTCAATATATTTGCATATCATAAAAGCATTACAATACAGAAATAGATAAAAATGCATAAAAAACTAACAATGTGCATTATATAAAATCTACAGAGTCAATAATAAAATCATAAGATAGAATATTTGCCCAGACATAAGAACAGGTTAGAGGCTTGTTCCACCAAAACATATTACTGGAGCAGGAGTTTCCTTGCAGATCTTATCCGCCATGCCCAGCCCAGAAATTTTGCCAGGCAACAGGCGAACAAAGGACGAGCATCAGATCGTAGTATACCTAGAGCCTCCAGATGCGATCTAGTGCAGAGGCTCCTGCATAATGGTTTCAGCCATCTAGACCTGGGCACTACATATGCGGGACACTCGAACAACAGGTGGGCGGTAGACTCAACCTTTAATTCACAGAAAGGGCAGTATGGTATCGTTTGCAACGGAGGCTTCCAACTAGAAGTTCACTGCCCTAAAGGAAGGACTCCCACCCTAAATCTAAAATACAACGATCTGTCCCATGAATTAGGGATCGAGTCCAGATAGGGTTCTCTATAAGGCAGCTCCTTAATTGATAGAAACTCTACAGCTGATCTACAAAGATTGGAGTTGCTCGTTCTCACATTAGACGCCCATGACCAATACATTTTCTTGAGCATCTGTTTTGGTGGAGCTGTTCTATTAACCCAAGCATCTCCTAGACCTAATTCATAGAGAAGCCACTTGACTTCCCTAAACCAGCCGACCTTATGCCAGCCAGGTAAAGCAAGGAGTTCTCTTAGGGCATCAGCATAACTGCACAATTCTGGGACGTTCCATATCCGGGCCCATAGTAACAGGGGACGTAGCCTAACTTGCTCACTTATTGGGCGTATACCTGCATCAAGCAAGAGAGGGAGTGTAGGGGTGCTATGTGGCAACTTCATAAGATCTTTATGGAAGTTGTTTTCGAGGTAAGTTAAGGTATTAACTCTCTGTACTCCCCACATTTCCGCACCATACAATGCCACGCACACCGCCCTTGCCCTGTAGATATCTAATAATGCCCCAATAGGTTAAAGGGATGAGGCACGTTGTTCTTTTAGCAGGGCCCCTGTAACCCTCTTATGGATCAAAAAGACTTTTTGATGATGGGCCTTCCAATTCATGGAGTCACAGAGTCTTATGCCCAAATAGTCGAACTCCTTGAACCTTTCAAGTGGGACTAAGTCTAGAACAGGGGGAATTACAGTTTTCCTAGGGGGGTTTAGAACAAGGAATTTGGTTTTGCTTATATTAATAGCTAGGCCCTTGGTGTCACAAAAGTCCTTAAAGCTAGAAAGCAACTTTTGAATGCCTACAGGCATTTTTGAGATTAGGAGGGTGTCATCTGCAAATAGGAGCGTGGGTATTTTTCTGCCCGCCAGGGAAGGTGCATCTGTTGGTTGTTGGAGAAGATGCTCCACCACTCCGTTTACATAGAGTGAAAACAGAGTGGGGGCTAGCACACAACCCTGGCGGGCGCCCCTATCTACAGGAATGCGAGATGTTTTTTGCCCCTGGTCACCCCACCTAATCTGAGCAAAGTTGCGTTGATGGAACTTGATAAGCAATCCCAGCAAGTATGGGGGAATGCCCAACCCTTCTAAGACATTCCACAGTTGGGCTCGTGGGACCAGGTCAAAGGCAGTCCGCAAATCTATGAAAACTAGATACAGACTGCCCTTGCCTAATACAACCACTTTCCAATACAGCATTAGTAGGCGGAATGTCTGTTCGATGGTGCCTATTCCTGATCTAAATCCAGCCTGGAAATCTGATAATACCTGGTTATCTTCAGCCCAATGGAGGATCCTACCTAGGACTACTTTGCCCGCTACCTTTTGGGTTGAGTCGAGCAGACTGATTGGACGGTAGTTGGCTGGGTCGTCCCGACAGCCTTTCTTAAAGATCGGGACGATCTCAGCACCCCTCCAAGAGTCAGGTAGGCAGCCTCCCAAAACAGCCTCATTCAGGAGTGAGGCAATTAATCTACTCCACACACATACATTTTCCTTCAACAGATCGCCTGGAATGCCATCCGGGCCAGCAGCTTTGTTGGTAACAAGGCACCTAATTGCCCCTTCTACTTCCTTAACGCTAAAGGGGCAATCATTGATTGTGGTGGCAACCGGCAGTCTGAGTAGGAAATCCGTGTTAGATTGTAATACGTCTAGAGGGATAGAATATAGCTTAGAAAAATGGGCAGACCAAGCCTCCCCTGAGATGTTGCAAGTCAGTTGTACATCAATGGGCTTATCCCTGGCTCTCATCAGATCCCAAAACCCCTTGGAGTCTTTTTTAGAACTCGCCTCCATAAGATCACTCCAGAAGATGAAATCATGTGCTTCCTTAGCCAAGGCTATAGTTTTATTATGTGATTTCCTGGCAAGTCTAATTTTTCCTGGATCTTTGGATTTCACAGCAAGAATGAGTTCCGCTTTAGCAGCCCGACATTCTGAAGAATACCATTTGTCTCTTGCTTTGGAAGTACCTCTCGTTGCGGCCCTTACCCTATTTTGCGGAATAATAAACAACTCACTTAGGGCCGAGATGGTTTCTGTGAAGGTCGCTAAGACAGTATGATCGGTGTTTTCCAGAACATCTAGACTCGACCTCACAGCTGTCATTATAGTCTTTGCTTGTGCCATCCTACCCTCGTCCGCTGCTACTTTGGCCCATTTTAACCGCCTGCCACAGTTTGAAGGAACAAGTACATGGGATGTTTTCCATGCAGAAGTGGCCTTAACCGGGTTCCTGTTGTGCCACGGCGGGGTGAGGGTTAGAGACAAGGGATTGTGATCGCTATCACAGGACAATATAACTTCCAAATCTAGGTGGAACAGCCATAGATTGTGATTCAGCATAATATAATCTATTCTGGAGGTATGTCCCACCCTATTATAAGTGTGCGCTCCCCTGAGATCCGAGTTGGAGCGACCATTATTTGCTCTCAGGGCGTGTTCCATACAAAGTGAATTAATGTCTATAGCACTCTGCGTCCATTTTTGAATCGGGTCTAAGGCGAGCGTGGGAATACCTCTCCTTGTGTCATCTTCCCAGATGTCCAGAATGTCCTCACTTGCCAGAGGCTCGAAGCAGCAATTAAAATCGCCTGCAAGGATTACATAAGAATCAATTTTACAGGATTCGAGTTCACTATTTAAACCTGTTGATGATAACGTTGAAGCCCCTCCCCTAGCCCCCCTTAAGTAGAGGTTAAACACTTCTAACTTCCTGCCCCCCAGGCACTGTATAGTTATTCTCTGGAGATCGGGGGATTGGGTGGATTTATGATTTACACTTAGACCCAATGCAATACTGACCCAAATAAGAAGGCCGCCAGACGGGCGACCTTTGCTACCCTGTTGTTGAGTGGCGGGAATGAAGTAAGTTGTAAAGCCTACCCTGTGTCTAGGTTCTAGGCACCAGGTTTCCTGCAAGAGACAGATGCTAAAGGGATCCAAAAAGGAGTTCCACTCTGGGATGTCAAAATTGCGAGCAAGCCCTGCCACATTCCAACTTAGAATCTTTAACTGAGCTCTACCTGGGGTAACCTGTCTAGGCAAGCTAACCAATATAGCGGGATCAGGCTCTATTCCTGACGTCACTACAACAGCTATATTTTGTCTTTGGAGGGGCTCGTTCTGAGCTCGGGAAAAGGCCCTAATTACAATGGATCGCTTGCCATCCGGCGAGGCCATCCGATGGGGTGACACGGGAGTCATAGGGGGAACATCTAGATCCTGCACTGCTGCTTGGGTTCCTAAGTTATTTGAGGAGTTCAGAGCCCCCTCTATTAGCGGGGGATATATCATAGATTGTATAGGTATGATGGGGTTAATATCCTCAGAATTGGTCGACAGGAATAAGGGATTTGAGACCCCCAAGGTTAAGAGAGCCTTTTCAGTTGCTGGAAAAACAGGTTGCCTTGGGAGTCAATCAACATCCTCAAGGCAGCCAAACCTGTTCATGGTTGGAAGCCCAAGCCAGCGTCTCGATAAATCTTGATCTTTTTCTTTATTTGAGTACCCCCTCCATGACCGATGGCGTACCAGAGACCAGTCGCCGTCCTGAGTATACGTAGTGCGTGGGGGATAGAAAAAGGACAGTGGCCTAGGAACAATGGGTAAGCCTTCGCCATCCAAGGGCCATGAGCAAATATGGTGTGCCGTGTATGGATCCTCAAATGTTACCACTATACAGTCCCCAGGACTAGATTTCCTTGAGGAACCCACCCATGGAACTCGACGGACCATTAAGACTCTGCTTCTCCGACCATTTGGAATCGGTCTGTTCACGTTGAGCCAGTGCATGGTCTTATTCTTCAGAGACCGGTGGTTCTCATGTTGGTCATTTTCAATCTGGGGAACACCCGTCAACACAACCACGTACTCATTGGCCTCCGGTGGAAGATCAATATAACCCCCTTGAAAGTTATTCTTAATACGTGGGCCCTGGGTCAATTGGTGAACAGCTTTGCTGGCAATTGGTCTTGAGGAAGCGCCAGCATTGGGGTGTACAAGAGTTTGGGAGGTGGGGAGCTTCAATTGTCTAGTTGGTAGATCAACGGTTTTTTGATCCACACCTAAGGTTCGCGGTTTGGGAACTGGCCGTGCTATGGCAGGTGTAGGGGGTGGAAATTGTGTGGCTTGTGGGGCTGGGTCTTTCTCTAGAAGACCTTGGTTTTCTAGTCCTCGCAAGCCAAGAGTAGCCAGGGCTATAATGCTCTTTTCCATCTCTAGCAAGTTATTTTCAATGCGTGATAGTCTCAGGTCTAAGGGAGAAAGAAGCTTCTTTAAAGTTTCCCAAACTAAGCCTATAAATTCCCCATCCCTCCCTTCGTGTCCCTCAAAGTGTAAGCCATCACCCTCAGCAATTGTGTTAACAGATGCAGAGGCTATTCCCTCTTCAACTACATCTGTGTGTGCCTGGGACGAAGAGGCACACCCTCCTATAGCATTAGTCACAGGTACACTTCCCACATTAAACTGGTATGCCACAGCAATTTTAGCTTTCTTACGAGCGTAAGCAGACCTAGAATCGCGTTTCCTTTTGGGTAGTTTACCTTTGGTGTTATTACATACAGGTATTTCAGGAGTTACCAGAGAAGGGGATTTAATAGCTAGCTGGCCGGGAGTAGCCACAGATAGATTCTGATTATCAGACTGGGTCGCGGGACACAAGGATAGAGGTGAAGTGAGTGGGACGGACTATGATGGACGTCAGCCTGCGTAATTACGCAGCGCGGGATGGCCGGACGCTCCGGAGTTACAACAGCTGCTATGTGTCCCAGGGAGGATTTTTTTGACTTGGCAAAGTCCTGGGACAATCTTCTAGCAGCGGCCAAGTCCAAAGAGACACGAGTCTGCAGTTTAGAAATGTCTTTATCAATGGCTAAGTTTGTGCGAGTAATGAAATCGTCCATGGGGCCATTTGTTTGCGGCCCACCCTTAGTAGCCCTACTACGTGTTGCCCGGGTGCACATAACTAACAAAGTAGGGAACCCACCTAAGCAGGAATAGAGGAACAGTATTAATATCCAGGTGGCTGAGCAAAGGGCAAAAGGGGTTGGGCCAGTCCAGTCCTCTCCGTACTCGAACGGCCTCAAACGGCCCGCTCTTTGCCCGGTCTTCGCCCCGGTCGCTCCCGCGCGCTACCGCGCAGCGGATGCTCCGCCCTCTTAAATAGGGTTAGGACAGGACAGGGCAGGGGGCGTGGCCGGCAGGGAGAGCGTCCACAGGTGGAACACGCAGGGACTCCTGGGCAATGGAGTCCCTGCTAGACTGCTCGCAGCCCTGCCGGTATGCTAGGGGTTCAAGGGTGACCAGTCCGCCTCCCAACGCCCCACGATGGCTGCAGACGCAGCGGGACCCGCGCAGCGGGTCCGGCAAGCTGTAGGGATCTCCAGCGACGACAGGCAGCAGGGATAGGGGTGCCTCCAACCAGGTCCGTAAAACAAAGTTTCCCGCTGGATGGCGGGAAAGGTGCAGCTTTATCCGATGTCAAGGGGCGTGGCCGGCAGGGAGAGCGTCCACAGGTGGAACACGCAGGGACTCCTGGGCAATGGAGTCCCTGCTAGACTGCTCGGAGCCCTGCCGGTATGCTAGGGGTTCAAGGGTGACCAGTCCTCCTCCCAACGCCCCACGATGGCTGCAGACGCAGCGGGACCCGCGCAGCGGGTCCGTCAAGCTGTAGGGATCTCCAGCAACAACAGGCAGCAGGGATAGGGGTGCCTCCAACCAGGTCCGTAAAACAAAGTTTCCTGCTGGATGGTGGGAAAGGTGCAGCTTTATCCGATGTCAAGGGGCGTGGCCGGCAGGGAGAGCGTCCACAGGTGGAACACGCAGGGACTCCTGGGCAATGGAGTCCCTGCTAGACTGCTCGCAGCCCTGTCGGTATGCTAGGGGTTCAAGGGTGACCAGTCCGCCTCCCAACGCCCCACGATATATATATATATATATATATATATATATATATTACCTACTGGCGGTCGCCAGTAGGTATATATAGTTAGGATTTTTTCTCTATGGGATTTTTGAAAATTCTATGTCTAATAACTTTGCCGTTTGTGGACGGAATTGGCTGAAATTTTCAGGAAAATGGCACATTTTGTTTCTGAGCAGCCTTTGAAAATTTGGGGGGGGTTCGTCAAGGGGGGGCCGAGAAAAAAGGGGGGTCCCAAAACGCGTTTTTCCCATGTTAATTTCCATAGGGCGGTTGGCCTCACTTTTAGCCCGAACGGCTGAATGGATTTGCACGAAACTTGGCAAAATTGTAGGGACTGGTAGCCCGATGTGCCTTTTGTAGGTCTCAATATATGTGCTCCAGTGGATTTTGAGAAATTAACGTTTAAAAAAAGATATATATCTGTAAGCGCGGACCGGGCAGCGGCCTAGGACGCGTACTTTTCGCGCAACGGAGCTTTGTGAAGCGAAGCTGATTGGTTCTCCGGCGTCTGTCAACATTCCAAACAGTCCGTAGTGGCCGCAAACAGTCCGTAGTGGCCGCCATCTTGTCTCTCGGTAGGATCGAGAGACAAGAGGAGGCCAAAGCGAAGGGGCAAATGACCATAAGGGGGAATAGTAGATCCTCGCTGACCCCCTAGGTTTGATGTGGAGGTTTTAAAAGGGCCCCGCGGGGCAAAAAAAAAAAAATTATAATAATAATCTTACGGCTGAATGGATTTGCACGAAACTTGGCAAAATTGTAGGGACTGGTAGCCCGATGTGCCTTTGCTAGGTCTCAATATATGTGCTTCAGTGGATTTTGAGAAATTAACGTTCAAAAAAAGATATATATCTGTAACAGCGCACCGCTTCGCGTACTTTTCGCGTTACGGAGCTTTGCGAAGCGAAGCTGATTGGCTCTCCGGTGTCTGTAAACATTCCAAACAGTCCGTAGCGGCCGCCATCTTGTCTCTCGGTAGGATCGAGAGACAAGAGGAGGCCAAAGCGAAGGGGCAAATGACCATAAGGGGGCATAGTAGATCCTCGCTGATCCCCTAGGTTTGATGTGGAGGTTTTAAAAGGGCCCCGCGGGGCAAAAAAAATAAATAATAATAATAATCGAACGGCTGAATGGATTTGCACGAAACTTGGTAAAATATTAGGGACTGGTAGCCCGATGTGCCTTTGCTAGGTCTCAATATATGTGCTTCAGTGCATTTTGAGAAATTAACGTTCAAAAACAAGATATATATCTGTAACAGCGCTCCGCTTCGCGGAGATAACATTATATCTGTATTACCTAGCTGTTGCTAACACCAGTTAGCGACGGCTAGTAGGAGATAGCGACCATCTTGGGCCCCACTTTGCATGTGAGTGATATTTATCACTAATGACATGCAAAGTGGGCATGCCAAGATGTTAGCGACTGGAAACAGTCGCTAACATCGCTATCTCCTATTATCAACTTTTGGAAATATTCGAGATAAGCGCGAATATCTCCAAAAAGTAACAGCTGCCCTGAGCAGTTCTTAGCCATGTTATCCTATGGGAGGTGGATAACATGGCTAAGAGGATTAGCTCGGTAATGCATGAATATCGCTGAGTTTTCAGCGATATTAATGCATTGCGGTCGGTTTTTATCGTATTTGCGATAAACTTTGATAATAGCAAGGTTTATCTGCGATAATTTCTGACGGTAAAAAAATCTTTGCAATGCATCGTTAGGGATAAATATCGCTTAACTTTGGTAATATGCCCCAACGTCTGTTAACGTTCGATTCGAAGGAAATCAGGAAGTGTTGAAAAACATTGTCTGCGCCATCTTGTCTTTTTTCAAATGCCACACTTTTGTCGTGCACGGCAGCCATTTTAGATGCCTTGACCAGACCCACTCTGTGCACGCTGTCGATCCTTAGCATGGCTCCCCACCCTCGCAAGCATCTCCCCCAGGCAGTGGTCACCCCCGCTCTCTGTCTTATGCATGGGTAATAAACCTCCCCCCATCTGCGCTGCTCTTTCCTGAGAATCACACCCTGTGCCCGCCCGACACCTCCCTTTCGCCCTATTCACTACTGCACCCTCTGACACTCCTTTTCCTCTGTGTCCGATTGTCCAGGCTGGTCCTAGGGTATCAGCTAGCCCTGCAGATGTAGTTTATGGCCACAGCTGTAAAGATTCACCCCTCTTCAAAGGAGTTATAGTAGATCAAGGCCCACACTCGATGAGATCCGTCACAGCAGAAGCGTTGCTATTATCTGAAAACCATCCTGTATTGTGATTGGGGAGGGGACCGAGCGTGAAGCGGAAGATTCCAGGGATGACTCTTTGTACATCAAAGTTTTTACAATTATGTGTCACATTAAAAATATATAGCACTCCGACAAAGTAGTAAGATTATAAAACTTTAATAATTTATAAATATATACAAGAAAACAAAAATAGTAATAACATATAAACATTTTTAGGGAAAAACAACGAAGTAGCGGTCGGCTGTGCGAATAGTCCCAACGCAGCACAACGTCCAGATTTCCGGCGTGGGGCGGGTCATCAGTAGCAAACTGTTGTGCGAATAGTTCCAAGGCAGCAGAACGCGCTGAAATCTAGATGACACGAAAGTGATGTCTAGTAAGTTGCCACCCAGCAAATAACGGCGTGGGGCGTCGCGGGGGGTGGGTCTTCAGTAGCAAACTGTTGTGCGAATAGTTCCAAGGCAGCAGAACGATGGCACCAAGGTGATGTCCAGTAAGTTGCCGCACTGGTTTTGGTATCCTACAATGCTGCTCCGAATAACGGTGTGGGGCGCCCCGGGGGAGGCGGCGTGAACGGGCCTCTCCAGGTGGAGTGTCATCTGTTGTAGTGGGGCGCCCCTTTACCGTTTCAGTTGCCATTCCGTCCGTTTTTGGTCCACTGTGTCAAAAGCCGCAATTCAGCTGAGTTGCGCCCACTCTTGCGGTGCAGCGATAGGCGGCTGTCACAGGACTCTCAAAATGGCGGCAGGCTCTTTCCTTTTTGGGCCTGGTCCACTGAAATGGCCCTGGGACACCTTGGAAATCGGACGCTTGTCTGCTAGGTCTTGGACCCCATTCTCGAAAGCGTCCCCTCCGCCTTGAGAATTCATCAAAAGTTTTGGGGGCCCCGACTCCTGCAGGCTTCTGGTGGGGAGCGGCTGCCATGATTGCTCGCGGAATGACTACGACGGAGCTACGAGATGGTGGTGCTCTCATGCTGACGCCAGCTTCAGTCTGAAACATCCAGAAACAAGGTGGGGCTTTCATCGTTTGGAAAAAAAAAAAGTTTTCATCCAATGAAAAGTGTTGTTTTTAGGTCATATGATCAAGCCTTCCATCATTAGGAAACCAAAAGTAAAATGAACCAATGAAAAGTTTTATAAACAAGTCACATGACCTGTTATGCGGCATAGGGTATAAAATGCGGAGAAAATACGTTGGCACGTGAGGCGGCGTCAGTAGCGGACCGATGTGCGAATAGGCCGAAGGCAACACAGCGCGCCAAGATCCGGATGGCACCGAGGTGGTGTCCAGCAAGTTGCAGCACTGGTGTGGCCATCCTACAATGTTGAAAGTCGGCGTGGGGCGCCCCGTTGGCCTGTGAGTTTGCGTCAGTAGCGGACCGATGTGCGAATAGGCCGAAGGCAGCACAACGCGCCAAGATCCGGATGGCACCGAGGTGGTGTCTAGTAAGTTGCCGCACTGGTGTGGCCATCCTACAATGCTGAAAGTCGGCGTGGGGCGCCCTGTTGGCCTGTGAGATGGTGTCAGTAGCGGACTGATGTGCGAATGGGGCCAAAGGCAGCGCAACAATATTTTCTGACTGACACCACAAGGCGCTGAGATGCCAAGATCCGGATGGCACCGAGGTGATGTCTAAGTTGCGGACTGATGTGCGAATGGGGCCAAAGGTAGCGTAACAATATTTTCTGTATGGAAGATACCACTAGGCGTTGAGATGCCAAGATTCGGATGGCACCGAGGTGATGTCTAGCACGTTGCTGCACTGGTGTGGTCATCCTACAATGCTGAAACTCGGCGTGGGTCGCCCCATTAGCCTGTGAGATGGCGTCAGTAGCGGACCGATGTGCGAATAGGCCGAAGGCAGCACAACGCGCCAAGATCCGGATGTCACAGTGGTGGTTTCATAGTTGAGAGGCACTTCATCTGCAGTGGGGCGCCGAGATCCGGATGGCACCGAGGTGATGTCTAGCAAGTTGCTGTACTGGTGTGGTCATCCTACAATGCTGAAAGTCGGCGTGGGGCGCCCCATTAGCCTGTGAGATGGCGTCAGTAGCGGACTGATGTGCGAATGGGGCCAAAGGCAGCACAACGCGCCAAGATCCGGATGGCACCGAGGTGGTGTCCAGCAACTTGCCGCACTGGTGTGGCCATCCTACAATGCTGCGCCGAAAGTCGGCGTGGGGCGCCCCGTTGGCCTGTGAGTTCGCGTCAGTCAGTGGGGGCTGTTTGAGGATCTGACTGCATTGGAAAGCAATGTGATGCTGTGCGTCGCCCCCAAGATGGAGGTTCCTCGGCTGCAGTGGGGCGCCCCTTGGTGTTTCACTCGCTATGCAGCTGAGTTGCGTGCGCACTTGTGGCGAATAGGCCGAAGGCAGCACAACGCGCCGAGATCTGGATGGCACCGAGGTGGTGTCCAGCAATTTGCCGCACTGGTGTGGCCATCCTACAATGCTGCGCCGAAAGTCGGCGTGGGGTGCCCCGTTGGCCTGTGAGGTGGCGTCAGTAGCGGACCGATGTGTGAATAGGCCGGAACCAGCACAAGGCGCCAAGATCCGGATGGCACCGAGGTGGTGTCATAGTTGAGAGTTCTGAGCAGCGCTTGTAACACTGTCTGAAGCTTATTTGCACCTGCTGCAGCTTCACTATTGCCCTGGTGTGGCCTAAGATCGCCCATGACATAGGCGGCCACCTCCCGGGGTCCGGCGGAACTTTTTTCCTTTTCCTTTGTGCATCTTGTCCCACAATCCGTTTGACCTGAAGACACGACCAGGTCCCTGAATGTGTGCAGGGGGACGCTATTGATTGAATCAAAATGGCGGCTTCACACAAAGCTGACTCAAGCGTTGCTGCTGATGCTATACAGAGAAAAACTGGTTTTCAGTTTGTACATTCTTCAGGATTTTTCCATCCAAGGCTGGTTGAGAGTTTGTATAACAATGGCTTCAGATTTTCAACATACTACTCTTCAACATTCTTCCTAAATGTAACAATGTGAGACTCACTAGGAGAACGGTGTAGTGAGGGCCACAAACGGCTGTTTGTCTTTCCTTTCAAAATGCTGCCAACAATATTTTCGGAATGGAAGACAACACAAGGCGCTGAGATTCGGTTGGCACCGAGGTGGTGTCCAGCAAGTTGCCGCACTGGTGTGGCCATCCTACAATGCTGCGCCGAAAGTCGGCGTGGGGTGCCCGAAGGGGGGGGGGGAGGCGGCGCAAACGAGCCTCTCCCGCTTCTCCATGTGGAGGCAGTTCATCTGCAGTGGGGCGCCGAGATCCGGATGGCACCGAGGTGGTGTCTAGCAAGTTGCCGCACTGGTGTGGCCATCCTACAATGCTGCGCCGAAAGACGGCGTGGGGTGCCCGAAGGAAGTGTCCTTATCCAGGGCATTATCGCTGTATCATGTCCTCCACTAAAATGGCCCTGGGACACCTTAGAACTCGGACGCTCGATTTTTTTTTCCTTTCCTGTACATGCAAAAAAAGGTAAATGCCCGGTACGTTACACGCTTCATCTGCCACGATGAACTCTCCAGAGGAACCGAAAAAAAATATAGTTGTGGTAACTATACCATGCATCGTCATATGGAGAGGTGGCACCAATTAATTATAGTGCTGCATAAAAGAGAGATTTGGAGGAGAACCCCTGACCTGCTAGTACATTCATCAAAGAAGTGGCACTGAGAGCTTCAGAGGCAAGGGAAACGGTCCCAAATATTTAGAAGAACTTTGGAAAGATTAAAATGACATGTTTAGATTGTGGTAAATTAATTTCATGTGGGCAGATGAGTGTTACTCTAATAAATACAGCATATGAACATCATCATAGTCGATGGTTGGTAGAGACATTTTGACTATATCCTGGACCTGCCCGTCCTCGCCCAAAATGGCGCCGGAATAAATGGGACTCGTAACTCCTTGTTGTGTACTGGTTGCAGAACCTTGAAATCACGAGATACGTATGCAGTTTTGAAGCACATGGCGGGCGGGGACGAGAATTGATTGAATATTTCGACATCCCTATTGATATTAAGTTCTGATGTGTTATTGATTACTGTACTGTTGAAAATTCGAATTAACGTCACCCATGGTACTTGCCCGCAAATGTATATCTAGATAATTTTATTGTAACTGGCCCTGTCGTATTTTAATTATAAAATGTACGTCCACCGATTCCGTAACTGTTAGACACCTTAGTTTTTGCAACCTAATGGCCCGCCCGTTACGTTCCTCTACAGTGTAAATGTCTATTCATCATATACGATTACAGTTTGCTCCGTGGCAGGCCCACGTGGTTATAGGCTCGTATTTGTATAATGAAATTTTCACAATAAAGGTTTTTAAAAGAAAACATGGTAGTAGTGTATACATTGGTAAAGTTTTTAATAATAGTCACTGTTTTAGAATCATTAAAAGGCAAGTGAAATAAAGCAGACCAATTACATGAAGGGTAAAAGGTATAATACGAAGGAACGCAGTAAAGATAAATGGTCAAGGGCTGTTGTGTTTTCTATTCCTGCAACATAAAGTGATCGATAAGAATCTCATATTCAGGCGTATCGGCGACTAAGACAGCAGGTCGACCCTCTTTTGCTCAACGGCTCCGTCATGGGACGAAGAAAAGCTCTTTTTCTCGAAAAAAGAATATATTTTACTTGCAGGACAGTTGTAAAATTTCCGGGAAAGTACATTAGCCTGGAACATTATAACATATATTTAAGAGAAAATAATGTTCGGAAGTAATTAAAAGCGTAATTTTTAGGTGATATGACCAAGGCTTTCATCATTAGAATAAGAAAAGTAAAATGAACCAATGAAAAGTTTTATTAACAAATCACATGACTTGTTATGCTTACGTTACGCGCTGCGCGCCCCGGATGACTTCCGGATGCGCTAACGCGGCGCGTCATATGACGCATTACGCGACAACGCAGGTCCAGAATATAGTCAAAATGTCTCCACCAACCAGCGGTCGAAACACAACCCCTTTCAGCAGGCTAAATAGTTCTGTTAAATGACAACAGAAGGGACAGGCAACAAGAACCATCAGTCAAAGAGGGGAGGGCTAGTTCTTCTCTACCGGGTTACATTGGGGCACTACCGGAACTGATCGAATTGGTAGTCTACAGTGTTTCTGGATGTTTCAAACCGAAGCTGGGGTTAGCATGAGAGCAGCACCATTTCGTAGCTCCGTTGTGGCCATTCCGCAACCAATCATGGCAGCCGCTCTTTATCGTTATTTTGGGCGGGGTGGGTGGCGGAGCCGAGCTGTTTTGCAGCCATCATTGTGTGGAGTTCAGTTCATCTCACTAGTTTTGTATTTGTCATGAGGGGTTGTTCCTAATGTTTCTATTTTAGCGAGGTCAAAAAGAGATCCCATTAGTGGCCTACTGATTTTGCTCGATTCCTTTTCTTTTTTTTTACACGATTTTTCGTTATCTGCAAAGACTAAACAGAGTATTGCGACTCTGTGTTTGTTTGTAAATAGAGAATGAACCAAAGAGAACTAATTCTAAAACAGTAAATACTTGGATAACAATCAATCAAATGGAGAGAGAAGCAGGCACGACGGATTACAACGGGGGCAAAGGCCTGCGTTAACTACCTTTCACTATCTGCAAAGAGAGAGTACTCCTAATAGAAATGAGGGGGGGGGGCACCATTCAAAGCAGATCAGTGTGCATAAACACGAAAATGTTTTCACTTACCACGTACTTGACATTCGACAGCTTATGATATTTGCTATTAAAAAACCATTGAAATTCACTGAAAAAACCATAGGTTATAGACCATATATAGTTAGGAATTAGCATTTACAAAACCTTGAAAATTCACTGAAAAAACCATAGGTTATAGACCATATATAGTTAGGAATTAGCATTTAAAAAACCTTATTTTACTCACACAAAACCATTGAAATTCCATATATAGTTAGTTGCACTAACTATATATCGTGCACCCGCAATCCACTGCTGATCATGTCACATATTACATCATTCATGACATGGTCAGTGACATCACTGATGACATCACTGATGACATCTCAAATGACATCACTGATGACATCACTGATGACATCTCATTTGACATCAATGACCACATCACTGATGATATCATTCATGTGACAATACAATGCATCTCCTCACATTTTAATATAACCTCTGTTTCACCCAGTGTTAAATACAGAGTATAATTTTTGAAACCATTGACACACCAATACTAGTTACTACATACGTACTCACTGATTCCTACGTCTACACACACATTCACTCATTCACCCATACAATCATTCATACATACAATCACTCATCTTTACAACACTATCATGTGCACTCATACACCTATACAGACACTCACACTCTGCCACTCATCCATGGAGTTACTCACACACCTAGTCAGTCCTGTAAAGAATCAATCACACTTCCATTTTCTTGTCTATACAGTTAAACATAGAGCACCTTACATTTTCAAACATATACTAACACATACTTACTTTCTTATACAATCATTGATACAAGTACACATTGATCTGCACAGTCACACACCTCCCAGCCAGCCACACACACACTCAGTCTCCCATACAAATACTTGGACAATCAATCAATAACCCATATAGTTAATCATATAGCTACTGATCAACACATGCAGCAGTTTACAGAACAACAGACATAATGATGCACAAATTAAGACAGTTTAGTCACTAACCCATGCACTCAGTGAGACACATTTAATCACTCACTCATACATTCAGTCATGCACCTACTAAATCCTTCGTCCAGACACTTATACATCTACTCATTCTTCAATATGTAAAACATATTTAAACTTTACAGAAACACACAGTCACTGGATGACGTCATCAGTGATGTCATCAGTGATGTCACTGACCATGTCATGAATGATGTAATATGTGACATGATCAGCAGTGGATTGCGGGTGCACGATATATAGTTAGTGCAACTAACTATATATGGAATTTCAATGGTTTTGTGTGAGTAAAATAAGGTTTTTTAAATGCTAATTCCTAACTATATATGGTCTATAACCTATGGTTTTTTCAGTGAATTTTCAAGGTTTTGTAAATGCTAATTCCTAACTATATATGGTCTATAACCTATGGTTTTTTCAGTGAATATATATATATATATATATATATATATATATATATATATATATATATATATTAGTTAAAATACATGGGATGGGATGTATGGGAAACAGGGGTTTTGGGTTGGAGAGTGTATTAATAGCCTGTACACACATACAGGCCATGGTCATGGATACGCCTCCAAATGTTGTGCTTTGTAATTCATTTCTACAGTATACCAGCAGTTTCGAAGACAGTGCAGTATGGCTGGAAAATGTAAGGTGCCATTGCATGTGCCAACCAACACCATCGGGGTCCTTAGGATAGGGGCGGATCACCATCGCCTATATGGCGGTGGCGATCCACCCGCTAAAAACCTCTGCCCACTTTGAATTTCCCCTGCCACATTCCCATGGTGGGGGGACCCAGGTGGACGGAAAGGCCAATTTTCCGCCCGGTCGTTCGTAGAGTCGACCAGACGGAAAAGCTGCTAACATGGTGGCGGTGTCTGGGAGACACCACCATCCATATTAGATTGTCTGCGGGGACAAGCTTTTCTGTGGTGGCAACGCTGCCCCGGAAAGGCAGGCTGTTCATGCAATTGGGGGCCCGTAGTGGACCCCCAGGTATTATGTGGGGGCTGGGTACAAAAAAAATATAATACAGTTAAAAAAGAATCAAAAATTAAAAAAAATATTATTAGTTGTATAATTTTTCAAAAATAAACATAGATTTTTAAATGTATTGTAACATATAATTTTTATTTTCTTTGTAGGTTTTCCCACGGTTTCCCATTGAAGTGAATGTGAGATATTGTCCTTTTTTCCTTTTTATGGTAAGAGATGACGTTGCCACTTGCACATAAGTTTTGTCATTGCAGGGATCGCCGCGGTCCGGATCAGTTGCAAGGAAGAGCTGCATCCAGGTAAGGCAAATCTAAATTATTAAAAATAGATTAAAGGTGGTATAGCATATTGTAAGGAGAGAGGAGTGAGGTTATAAGAACTAGGGAAGTTGTATTATGATTTTTTTGTAAGATTTAACTTAAATATAATATAGGTAGCAATTGTAGGCCCACGTCGGGTTGATTTCGTTCGTAACTCTTTTTGTTTAATAGAATTTTTTTTAAAGAATGATTACTTTTTCTACTAAACAATAGTGCTATGAAAGAAATATTTTTTGATTTTTTTTAAGCGAAGGGTTTTTGGAAATGAAGTTATTGCATTGTCGTGGTTTTCGGATAGGACAAAGAAACATTGACAAAGACTTCATGGATTGTAGAAATACTTTATGGGACATTCTGAAACATGGATATATAGTTTTTGGGACTTATGCTGGATTTCGGTCGAGTGAGGACCTCAACGATATATTTTTTGTTGTTGTAATTTACTTTAATTTGATTGAGACAGGATTGCAACGTTGAATTTCTTGTTGCGTTTTGTGCCAAACAAGTATTCTTTTTCTGGATTTTTGGGGGGGAATTTGCTTTTTTGTAGGTGAGCACAATACAGTTTCCAGCACAATTTTTGCTGTAAAGAAATGGCTTTGCCAAACTGTGTCCATTTTGGTTAGTTTAATTCGGGTCATGGCTTCCATCACGGATAATGGATTATTTCCTAAGGATTAAAGGACTGCTCAAGACTCTTGGTGAAATGTGAGTTTGTCGGTAAGTCCAAGAGTTGAAAAAAGAAGACAGCTAAAGGTAAGAAACCTGAGTTTTAATTTATAATTTAATTTTTGTTAGAAAAATGCCAATTGAATTAGGGACATTTATTGTCAAAACATGAAAGTAAGGTGGTTTAGGAGTTAGGGACCGATTATGATTGCGGACAGAAGTACATCCGCAGTGGTGGCGGTGGCGCAAAACTTAGATTGTGCCACTGCGGCAGTGGTCCTTGCGACTGCCGTATTACAATGGCCCAAGATAGCCCATTTTCCGATCGCCGCCATGTTTCAGACTCCGCAAATTTTTTCGTTACGCAAGGGTGCCGGACGAAGCCAATAGGTCAAGACTGAGCAACAACACAGGGTCTTGACTCTTAACCAGCAAGGCTAAGTCAAATCAATATAAGCAACAACACAAATGCCAATGCTGGACTACAATTAACACTTTTTATATCAGGCAATGGTACGAATAAAACATACCAAACCACTTTTACTTACGTCCGTAGTTTATTTTAGTCATTAGTAATCACTAGTTCAATTATTTTCATTCTTTTTCACGAAACAGTATTTTTGTGCATATATACATTATATACAAAGACATACAGTTTTTTTTATAATTGCACAGAGTTTTTACAAATTTACAATATAACAACACATACACATAATCCTTTCTCTCTTCAGGCATTCGACTTTCATACCCAATCAAAAACTCAAAACCTTTGGAAATGTGGCCCTTTATCAATAGCTTCTTTGATCATATACAGTCATGAGTCGTGTTTGTCTAATCATAGAAGTTGAATAATAAAAAAACTGTATGTCTTTGTATATAATGTATATATGCACAAAAATACTGTTTCGTGAAAAAGAATGAAAATAATTGAACTAGTGATTACTAAGCATGGGCGTAAATTCCGCTCCGATCGCGGATTTTTCGGATTTTCGGCAAATTCGCAATCCGCGAACTCTCGCGAATTTGTCGAAAATCCGTGAATCCGCTCGCGGCGGATTTTTTGCTTGGTTGCGGCGCGCGGCGTGGTGCACGGCGTTCACTTTCCGTCATTTAGTGTTTGGCGAGTTGTTTTTCTTTGCGAGTGACGCGCCATTTTGGATCTTGCTGCGTGATCCCGCGGGAGTTTGGCGCCCGCGAATACGTAATCGCGGCTTGCCACCTTGCACAGCACACCTCGCGAGAGTTCGCAATTGCGAACACGTAGTTGCGGCGGAAAGGAACAATCTCGCACTCGCGAAATAGAGCTTTTGCAATTCTGCACAAGAAAATCACCAGCAAACAGGATAAACCTTCAGAAAATTATGATTTTTATCAGATTCACTCCTCAGATTGACATTTGCATGGCCTTTTTTTTTGCAAGGAGTCCATTTTTGGGGGGGGGGAAGGAAGGAAGTGCCCCACAGTCTCCAACTTCCTGTTCCTGTCCAGCAGGCTCCTCCCAGTGCTTTGTCCATCTCCTGGTCACTTTCATTTGGATCTGGAGCTGGAAGGATTACTTTTTGTGGGTGCTGCTGGATATTTGGATTTGAGGCCTTTTTGACTGTCTTTGGATCACTTTTGGATTAGAAATCAACTTTCACAAGTAAGTTTGTTTGGGGCATTACAGTTGCTGCAAGTAAAATTTTGGAACTTTTTCAGAACATTAAATAAATTATATTGTGGGTAGCCACAGTATCCAGTAGGACCAGGGTTGGTTAGGGGTGCATGATACAACTGTTTTGTTGAATTTAAACACCATTGAGGCCATGGATGGGCTGGGATTGTGCTGATTTTTGTCGTTTTTTTGGGCCTGCTGGTGGGGCCCTTTGCCCAGGGGTGGTGAGTGTTGCATGGGCCTAGTCTTTCTGTGGGGTGTCTTCTTGAATTTAAACATAATTGAGGACATGGATGGGCTGGGATTGTGCTTATTTTATTGTTTTTTGTCGTTTTTTGGGGGCTGCTGGTGTGGCCTTTTGCCCAGGGGTGGTGGTGCATGGACTGAGTGTGCCTGTGGTGTGGTCTCACTCTCTTTAATGTAAACATCATGGATGGCATTGGATTGTGGTGATTTCTGGCTGTTTTTCTGTTTTTTGGGGGTGTACTGTTGATGTGGACTGGCCATGTGGGTGGTGGTGGTGGCCATCTTGAGTGCTGGCTGGTACAGGCAACATGTGCTTGGGGTGTAAGGGGCCATTTTGAGGAGAGGCAGTGTCTGAGGCCTGCACTTATTTTGCCTACTTTTGATCCTTTATGCCCAGGGGTAGTGAGTGTTGCATGGGCCTAGTGTTTCTGAGGGGTGTCTTCTTGAATTTAAACACCATTGAGGCCATGGATGGGCTGGGATTGTGCTGATTTGATTGTTTTTTGTCGTTTTTTTGGGCCTGCTGGTGGGGCCCTTTGCCCAGGGGTGGTGAGTGTTGCATGGGCCTAGTCTTTCTGTGGGGTGTCTTCTTGAATTTAAACATAATTGAGGCCATGGATGGGCTGGGATTGTGCTTATTTTATTGTTTTTTGTCGTTTTTTGGGGGCTGCTGGTGTGGCCTTTTGCCCAGGGGTGGTGGTGCATGGACTGAGTGTGCCTGTGGTGTGGTCTCACTCTCTTTAATGTAAACATCATGGATGGCATTGGATTGTGGTGATTTCTGGCTGTTTTTCAGTTTTTTGGGGGTGTACTGTTGATGTGGACTGGCCATGTGGGTGGTGGTGGTGGCCATCTTGAGTGCTGGCTGGTACAGGCAACATGTGCTTGGGGTGTAAGGGGCCATTTTGAGGAGAGGCAGTGTCTGAGGCCTGCACTTATTTTGCCTACTTTTCATCCATTATGCCCAGGGGTAGTGAGTGTTGCATGGGCCTAGTGTTTCTGAGGGGTGTCTTCTTGAATGTAAACATAATTGAGGCCATGGATGGGCTGGGATTGTGCTTATTTTATTGTTTTTTTTCGTTTTTTGGGGCTGCTGGTGTGGCCTTTTGCCCAGGGGTGGTGGTGCATGGACTGAGTGTGCCTGTGGTGTGGTCTGGTCTCACTCTCTTTAATGTAAACATCATGGATGGCATTGGATTGTGGTGATTTCTGGCTGTTTTTCTGTTTTTTGGGGGTGTACTGTTGATGTGGACTGGCCATGTGGGTGGTGGTGGTGGCCATCTTGAGTGCTGGCTGGTACAGGCAACATGTGCTTGGGGTGTAAGGGGCCATTTTGAAGAGAGGCAGTGTCTGAGGCATGCACTTATTTTGCCTACTTTTCATCCATTATGCCCAGGGGTAGTGAGTGTTGCATACTTGCATGTCCCTAGTCTTTCTGTGGGTGTCTTCAATGTAAACATCATGGATGGCATGGGATTGTGCTAATTTTTCTGTGTTTTGTCCATTTTTTGGGGTGTATAACTGAACTGATGTTCCTCTGTCTTCCATTGCTTTTAGGTGCACAAGAAGACTCAAGAGAACCACCAGTGCCAGGAAGAAGTCCTGCAGCGGTGTGTGTGTGCAGCATAACGTCACGCGACGTCACGTCTGGACACAGAACCCTCTGCAACTCGTGCAACTGCTGCCTGCTGACCTGCTCTGAAGAAGATGGCCCCAAAAAAAGTAACCCATAGCTCCTCTAGCAAGAAAGGTGCCAGTAAGGAGCAGAAGAAGCAAGTTACCAAGGACACTGGTGTGCCGCCCGCCCCTTTTTTTGGGAGTAAAAAAAAAAGTATGCCTGCAGCAGCAGCGGGATCTGCTGGGGACCAAGCTGGCAGCAGCACCCCCGCTCCATTGGGCTCAGTGCCACCACCACCACCACTCCAACTTAAGTCCAAGCCCTTGAGTGCTGCAGAGGCAGCCAGTATAGTTCTTCAATCACCATCGACCAGTGATGTTGGCTCATCGCAAGAAAGCAGCAGCAATGTCCCTCAATCAACACAGGTTGTTGTAGCTCATCTGACGAGTGTTGAACAACCACAGCCGCAACAACAATCACATGTGCAAGTACAAGCCCAAGTACATGTGGAAGGAGAGGCAGCGCAAGGAGATGCGCAAGCAGAGGTGCATGGAGGGTCACAAGTGGCCACAATAGTTGTTCCTCCCGAAGTAGGGGCACATCAGGAAATCGACAATCAAGGCGAGGTATCATTTGAGGAAGCCACTCCTCCTGATGATCCTTCATTGTCTTCCACACCCCTAGCAAGGAAGAGATCAAGGGTGGTGTCTACATCTTCTTCAAGCACACCTCCTTCTGATGATACGGATCAAACTTGGGAGCCAGCACCACAGCCGTCTGAGAGTGAGGCACACCATGATCCGACAAAGGTAGTTAAGCGTAAAAGGAAGCTCGTCCAAAGTCTCAGAGTTATGGAGTGTCATGAGGCTCAACAAGAAGTGGCGGATACTGCTGCTGATGAAGACTCTGCCAACGACGACCCAGTCATCATAAAGGTCACTGCAGCCCCAGCGGGCATGCAGCAAACAGACATTTTGACCCTAGCCCGAAGAGCTGCTGAGCGTGATGATGATGATGATGTTGTCGATGAGGAGGCAGTGGAAACACCACAATCATTGGAGTTAAGTAGTACACCAACTCGTCCCGCTTCCATATTTCTTTCTGGCAAGAAGAGACCTCCGTCAACCTCGACCTTAATTAGTGGCGGTGAAAGTGCAAAACGTACAAAAGTTGGGCAATCCAGATCCTCCACTTCATCTGGCATTAGCTTCATGACCACCACCACCAGTATCGCCGCCTCCTCCATGTCCCACAGACACTTCAAGTCCCCAGTTTGGGACTTCTTTACTGTTTGTCCAAAAAATCCAAAGTTTGCCATTTGTACCATTTGTAAGCAAGCAGTTAGTCGTGGTAAGCCAGGTACCAACTATGGTACCGGAGGCCAGAGAGGTCATCTTAGGAGACAGCACACTGTCAAATGGTTTGCGCACCTAGATGCGATCAAGAAAGGCCGAATTCAAGGAAACGTTGATGTTTCATCTGATGATGACGAGGAGGAAGAAGACGTGTCAAACACTTCCCTTACACCCAGTACCCCTGTCAGCAGCACACCCAATGTGAGGCACACTAAGAGTGTTGGAGCGACTGAGACACCAACGCACAAAAGTTCACCAGCGAGCAAAATTGGGTCAACGAAGTCATTATCAGCCCGTAAATGCTTGGTCCAGGGCAACATTAGAACAATGCTTACTTCAGACGTGCCATATGAACGCAACCACCCACTGACGCGTCTGTATAACACTAAGCTGGCTAAAATGCTAGCTGTGGACCTTCTCCCTTTTTCTTTTGTAGAAGCGGTAGGTTTTCTAGAATTAGTGGCAACGCTCTGCCCTAAATGGAAGGTTCCTAGCCGGTTCTATTTTGCCAGAGTTGCGGTTCCAGCACTACATGAAGATGTGCTGGAGGCGATTGGGGCAGCTTTGCAGAAGAGTGCTGTTCACACAATACATCTGACAACAGACATGTGGACCAGTGGCGCAGGCGCTGATTACATGTGCATCACTGCACACTGGGTCTCTTTTTCAGGTGTTAAAGCAAAGCTAAACGCAGGTGTTGACCCGGACCAAGTTTTTAAAGCTGCTCGGAAACATGCAACACTAGCCATGTTTGGCTTGGAGAAAAGTCACACAGCAGAAAACCTTTTGGAAGAGTTTAACAAAAAGGTCTTGAAAATGCTATCCCCCCAAAAACGCATGATTGGTTATGTTTCCACGGATAATGGCGCCAATGTAGTTAAGGCCATGTTTCAGGGTGACTATTTTAGAGTGCCGTGTTTGGCGCACTGTATCAACCTGGTAGTTCAAAAATTCTTGAGTGATAAACACAGTCCAGCGTTCGAGGTAATGGCCACCTGCCGCAAAATGTGCAACCATTTCAGCCATTCTTTTAAGGCCCGGAAGCATCTGAGGAGACTGCTACTTGAACGTCAAATGCCAGTGAAAGCACTCATCCAGGAGGTGGCAACACGTTGGAACTCAACCTTCTACATGCTTGAGCGTCTGTATGAGCAGTATACGGTACTCGATCACTATTTCTTCACAGAGGGTACATCTCAGAAGGAGGACATGCGGTTGGGTGCGGCGCAATGGGACATGGTTAAAAGCCTGACAGACATGCTTCGTCCTTTTGAGTTCTTCACGCGTGCAGTCAGCCAGGAGGACTGTAATTTGGGAAAAGCTATCCCATTGTTGTGCATGCTGGAGCACCAACTGATGGCGGTGTCTTCTGAGTTTGAAAAAGATGGAAAAAAAAAGACCATTTTATTTTGTCTGAGAAATTATTAGAGCGCCTACGTGGTGATGAACGTCTTAAAAACATCAAGTCAGAACAGCATTACATTTGTGCTACTATTCTGGATCCACGCTACAAAAAGGCACTGGCAGGCGAAGCATTCTTTCCTTTTGCTGATGCAGATGTTCAAAAGTACAAAAATTGGTTAGCCTTGTCAGCCAAGAGGTTTGAAAAAGAACGGCAGGTTATTGAAGGAGAAGACAGTACATCAGCATCAGCATCAGCAGGCCATCCCCAGTCACAAGAATCCACTTCTGCACCAGTGGCTGGGGCACAAGTGACCTCTCAGCCGTTAAAGGCAACTGGATCATCTGCACCACACACAACAGTATCAGTGGCTGTTGTAGAGGATTGGCTAAGTTTGCTTGGGTATGGTTCTCGAAAAAATGTCAAAGGCACAGCAAAAAGTAAGCAAAGTGGAGGAACCGTTGATGACCTTGAGTCGATGGTGCAGGACTATATGAATGACTCAACAGAAGTCTTTCTTAATGATGAGCCATTGCAGTATTGGCATGGCAAAAAACAATTGTGGCCACAGCTCTCCAACCTGGCTATAAACTATTTGTCTTGCCCACTCGCAAGTGTGTCTTCTGAACGTGTTTTCAGTGCTGCTGGTGGCATTGTAACTCCCAAACGGAGCCGCCTCTCGCACTAAAATGTGGAGCGGCTGACAATGATCAAGATGAATCAGCACCTCATACCACCAGATTACAAAGTACGAGAAAGCACGCCGCATGAAGACGAGGAGGACGGCAACGTAGATGAGGGGATTTGTTCTCTGTTCGGTGGCACTGACCTCATCCTGCCTGAATTCGCAGAGTATGATGACGAAATCTTCTTCTTATTCCCTGACACCGAGCCCTGAAAATGAGACAATGAATCAAGAACTTTCTTTTTCGTCCTTATTCACTTTTATTCCTGTTTGTCTCTCTTTCTTTGGTTTGCACAGTTAATTTAATTCAAACTTTAATCACCTAATCCCAAAAACAAGACCATCAGCAGAACTGTCTTCACTTGTTTGCTTATTGATTTGAAGGTGCCGCAGTCTACATTCCTCAGGTTCACAAGTTCTGAAGAACATGCTCCTCTATCCTCCTCCTCCAGACTGCGATTTCCCTCAAAGCAGAGTGCAGGATTACGCCCAATGAAGAAAGACTCAGCACTTGTGGGGGTGTTGTACTTCTTTGCGGGTGAGTTGACGGATTTGGGCCCATTGCTGTGAAGCTCTAATAATGGACAAAAGTGTTTTGGACCAAATATGAGGTAGAAATTTCTTGCCGTTTTTGCTGACTTGCTTGCCTTTGGGGTGCTCTTTGGCGGGGTTCCGGGTGTTTGTGGGTGATTTTTGGTGTCTGGGAGCACTGCTGCGACAGTCTAATCTTGATTGCATTTGCTTTTCAGGAAATCCGTGGTGGAAAACAGGAGTTATGATGATTGATGATGATGACCTAGCTGCACAGCGCCGCGATTGGACCGAAGGCCGAGAGATATTGTAAGTATGAGATTTAGCTTTTTCGCTGTTTGGGGGTGTTGTCGGGTGGTTTTTTCCGGGTGGGTTGGCGGGTCTTGCCTGGGGCATTCCTGGGAAGGTCTAATACCGGATAGAAGTGTTTTGGACAAAATCCTTAAGGAACAGCCTTTTTTTTGCTATTTCTTCTGTCATCTTGCTCAATGTAGCGTTTTGGGGGGCTTCCTGCTGTTCGTGGGTGGGTTGCGGCCGGGGTCTCTGTCGAAGCACTGCTGCGACAATCTAATCTTGATTGCATTTGCTTTTCAGGAAATCCGTGGTGGAAAACAGGAGTTATGATGATTGATGATGATGACCTAGCTGCACAGCGCCGCGTTTGGACCGAAGGCCGAGAGATATTGTAAGTATGAGATTTAGCTTTTTCGCTGTTTGGGGGTGTTGTCGGGTGTTTTTTTCCGGGTGGGTTGGCGGGTCTTGCCTGGGGCATTCCTGGGAAGGTCTAATACCGGATAGAAGTGTTTTGGACAAAATCCTTAAGGAACAGCCTTTTTTTTGCTATTTCTTCTGTCATCTTGCTCAATGTAGCGTTTTGGGGGGCTTCCTGCTGTTCGTGGGTGGGTTGCGGCCGGGGTCTCTGTCGAAGCACTGCTGCGACAATCTAATCTTGATTGCATTTGCTTTTCAGGAAATCCGTGGTGGAAAACAGGAGTTATGATGATTGATGATGATGACCTAGCTGCACAGCGCCGCATTTGGACCGAAGGCCGAGAGATATTGTAAGTATGAGATTTAGCTTTTTCGCTGTTTGGGGGTGTTGTCGGGTGGTTTTTTCCGGGTGGGTTGTCGGGTCTTGCCTGGGGCATTCCTGGGAAGGTCTAATACCGGATAGAAGTGTTTTGGACAAAATCCTTAAGGAACAGCCTTTTTTTTGCTATTTCTTCTGTCATCTTGCTCAATGTAGCGTTTTGGGGGGCTTCCTGCTGTTCGTGGGTGGGTTGCGGCCGGGGTCTCTGTCAAAGCACTGCTGCGACAATCAAATCTTGATTGCATTTGCTTTTCAGGAAATCCGTGGTGGAAAACAGGAGTTATGATGATTGATGATGATGACCTAACTGCACAGCGCCGCGTTTGGACCGAAGGCCGAGAGATATTGTAAGTATGAGATTTAGCTTTTTCGCTGTTTGGGGGTGTTGTCGGGTGGTTTTTTCCAGGTGGGTTGGCGGGTCTTGCCTGGGGCATTCCTGGGAAGGTCTAATACCGGATAGAAGTGTTTTGGACAAAATCCATAAGGAAACACCAGTTTTGGCACTTTTTGTAAGTTAGGGTTCGTTAGGGTTAGCCCTAGCAGCAGGATTGCATGTGTTTCGGGGGGGTTCTATTGCAACGCAGTTCTGGTGTTGTAGAGCACTGTTGGAGCGATGCTGGCTATGGATACTTTTGCTTGCTTGCAAGTGGTTTGAATACAATGCACGGTCTGTATTTGGGCCTACTGTTAGTTTCAAAGTACGTTTTGTAACCATTTTTCTGCTAGGCATCGTTTTTGGAGATCTGATTGGGGTTCTTCTACATTTTTGCGACTGGCTTTAGTAAGGGTCTTGGTGGGAGCATTGCTGGGAAGGTCAAATTTTGTTCTAAAACACAATTTACAGTACACCTACCTTGAGGGGAAAGATCCGCTATAATATTTTGGCCATACTTATTTATCCTTAAAAAGGTGACTCAGACAGAGCACGCAATTTCAAAAATATTGTACTGTCTATTAGGGAAATCAAAGTGTCACTTTTTGAACCACACAGCGTACATACCTTTTATTTATTTATCAGTGGTATTGTAATAGCACTTCCTGTTTTCCGTTCAATAATTACAGGCCGGGTTTCAGTCAACATCCGTCAGGCAGGCAGTGGACAGGGTGTCTTCTGTCAGTGGTCACCAACATTGATGGACGAAGCGTCAGCTGGAATGGAGGAGTGCCGCCAATAAGAGGAATTGTTTGCTGCATGCAACTTACTTACCAAATTCAACAGGACAACTCCAACAACATACGCAATACAGATACAGTATCCATTGTTTTATTCTATGAGTGTGACTGCATGTGCTTAGCTTTAGTTTGTAACCAAAGATTGTCTTTATCTTCAATTATTGTTTGTCCATGCTCTGCTTTTTTTTTCTTCTCTCAACAAAACCTACCCAAAAAGAAACCCCCATTCCCATCCATTTTACAAACCCTAACCCTCTTCCCCCGGGCTGTGTTGTTTTGCTTGATGTCTGACTAAAATGACATCAATAATTCCACACACTTGCTGGGGAGGATAAGGTCATAGCAACAGGCTGGTGAAGGAATACGAGGATATCTTCTAGACTTACTCAGCTTCAGTACTATATCTTCTAGTAGTAGTAGCCAATGTCAAATAAATTCAACGCAAGTACTAGTTATACTTGCAAGCAAATACTTTACCATTTGTTAGGCTACATTATGGCACTGTTCTAGTGTACTGTCACCTGCTATATTCTCAATCGTACCGTAACCGTTGTAATGCTACAGTAAGGACAAACAAGGTTTCGTTTTCTTTTTTTCCATAGGCATGCAACTGCCACTGTGTCACACCACTAGTACCACCGCAATGAGGAAATGTCACCCGCCCAGGATTGACAACGTTAATCCCCATTTCACGTGGAGCCAGCCCTGGGCCTAGCCCTAATTTCTAACACTAATTACAGGTAAGATAAGCGTTTGGTGGGAGGTAGTATAATGGAGTATTATTTCGGAGTAGACAAGAGATTGGCGGTTGTACTACTAAAGTCCTACGACTGTTCAGGAAAACAAAGTTACTGTTACACCCCCGTCCCCCACCCACCAGACTGAAAAGCAGTAAAAAACAGGTATGGTCAGATAAAGTTTAAAAATGTATATTTATGTAGCCCTAACAAAATAATCTCCCTCAAGACCCACCCTAACCCCAACGATTGTCTTTGAAACGTCCCAAAACGATCCCAACTCCCAAATCCCACCCCCCAAAAGTCTATAAAAAAAGGGCAAGGGACACTCCACTACTGGAGGGTGCTGGTGCTGGTGCATTTTGCCGCATGGGCATCATACTCCTTGCGGAGGGTGGCAAGCTCGGAGCGGAGGCCCTTCACCAAGTTCTTATACTTCTGGACCTCCTGCTCCAGGTTGGACATTCGGACTCGTAGGCGGCGTTGGCGTTCCTTGCAGCTCCTGTGGGGGGCAGCTGGTTTTTCTGTTGCTTGGCGGTGGCGGTGGCGGTTGGCTTTGTTAGCCCGGCTCGGTCCCGCTGGAGCACTGCGGGACCTGGAGGAGGATGCAGCGGTCCCAGCCGAGGATGTTGTTGTTGCACCGCTCGACTGCGTGTCCTCCTCCTCCTCCAGGGCCACCAGCCGCCGATATTCGGCGACAGTGGCCTCCAGCCTCCATTGCCGGGCCATTCTAGCCTGCTCCTTCCGTGTTGTTGATTTGGAAGGAGCAACTATATGAAGAAAGAAAGACATAGTCTGTAACCAATGCTCCTTAGCATTAATAACACAAAGTGATTGAGCCGAAAGTTGGGTCACAGTACAAGTAGCAAATTGAAAGCACAGTACATAACTATTGAGTACAGTATCTATGTCACCTCCCACTCCTGCATCCTTGCTCTAACATTAGTGGTACTTTAATGAACAAATTCTACGACCACTATGGACTTCCATTACAGTCGACTATGACAGTACACCAGTCTTATTCTTCTTCTTCTCTCTTGTTTAGGAAAATTGGTACGTTATCTTAGGCAAGCCGGCAGAATGACATGGACAGCACAGTGAACTTGCACCCGAGAAAAAAAGTTGCACACCATGATGAGTGAGACAGACTTGCGTTACTGTACCGGTCCAGTACATGCAGGTGGTGAAGCTATTACTTTTCTATTACGGGTGGCACTGAGAATACTCTGTTACAAGGGCTACTGCTTAATTAATTTACCTTTCACCCTACAGTGCAAATGAGTACTAGAAAAGGACAATGAAGAAGCTAACTAATTTGATTATCTATCACTTCACATGGGACGTATTTGATGACATATGGGATGACTTTAGGTGCTTTGCTTAATATTGAGTGAACAGTGATACACCCACACATGAATGACGTACTACAAGCAAACTAAAGTTATTAAGAGAGGTACGGAGTGTCCACCGTAATAACCAGATATATGCTGTGATTGCAGACGCAATACAAAGTACTGCTACTATTCATGGTAGTATTGGACACATTTACAATTCCTTTTCCTTTCCTTCCCTGCACTGGAACGGACGTGCGGGTGCGGTGGTACATGCTCTTCAAGGTAACACTTAGTACATCTGGCGACCATCTACCCTCTCTCTAGATACACATGTGCTATCTAAGAGTCAGAGAATACCATGCTCCAGGCATCCATTCAGTCAAAGTATACGCACACATACAGTTTCTGTTTCACCCACCCAGGCTGCTGTCCTTCCACCCATCCTTGCTTCATCATTGACCCAGCCATGCACCATACCATATTCTTTCCTTCCAAGCCACCTCGGGGGCCAAGCAAACACATATCGTTCTTCTTTGCCAGCCATCATACAATTTCGTGTCCCACTTACTTACACCCTTCTTTCGCTTTTCGTTCATCCCATCCATCACGTTCGTCTAAGAACTTATTGGGATTCTTCTCACCCAAAACTTCACAGCTAAGTCGAAGTACATTTCGAGGAGGCTACTACCTGGTTGATTTGTAATACACCCGTGCAGAAAGCACACTATGCAGTCTTCAATCTCAATAAGTAAGGAATATATAGCTTACCTGTTTCCGCCACCACCGTTTGAACCCCCACAGGACCGTCCGCCGGCTCTTGCACCGCCTCCTCCCCAGAGTCCTCCGAGTCCTCGCCCAACACAGCCACCTCCGCGCTGGCCCCGTCACCAGATGTTACACCTACAAAGTACATTTAAGAATGTTAGAATACACCACTCACTACTATATAATATTTGGTCTAGGAGAAATGTTAAAAAAACTGAATACAATGTAATAATTTGTGACTGTCTACTCCAAAGTAAAAATGTCCCTTTTTCCAGGGAAGGCTGTTGTCTTGCTGCACTTTTATGCACAACTGATGAATGCTTGCTTTTTATTTTTAACACGCACCACTTTTTCTCCTAACAGACAGAAGCTTGACTCCTAAGAACACGACCAGGATCAAGTTCAAACCAGGTGAGAGCTCGGCTCGACCACAAGAAATGTGTCCAATTAATCGTCAGCACTAACCACTTTTCCGTTTTCAGTTAAATAGTTTTATGACAAAGTAGATTTTAATAAATGTGTTTACTTTTAATAAAGCTTTTAAACTTAAATAGACTCTGTGGTTTTTGGTCCTCCAGACTAGAGTGGATGAGCTAAAGGTTTTGGAATTTTTGCAAGCATGAGTGCCTCTGACACTTCTTGACTGTGCAGTGACTCCGTACTCTCTTGTCCTGCGTACGATAATCTAGAGATCATTGGGGATCAATAATCGGTGACTACAGAGCTGAATGACTCTGCAACACTATCTAGTCAGTAAGGAGACAGTGCATAGAGCTATTGCTGAATAGAATGGGAGTCCAATGGAATTGCCAAATGTCCAATCTTAGTTAGCTACACAGACAGACTAATAAGAATAATCTAGTAATACGACAGGGAGTCATATTAGAGCCAGGATAAGAATTTATATCCAGTGTACAAGAAGATCAAAGACGATTTAGAAAAAATCGAATGAGGAACGCTAGGAAAAAATAGGTACTCTTTATTACAATTAAAACTTACTGGGGCCAGCAAAGGAGCCCTCGCCTGCCCGATCCTGGCCTGCATCCTGAGCACCCTCCTCCTCCTGTGTCCTCTTGCCCTTGGGGGGAGCTGATGTACAACATGAAAGAAAGAAAGACCACAAAACATGGATGAGATTTGTCAACCAAATCAACCATTTCAAAAGAACAATAACAACATTTTTTGGAGAAATAGCAAATAGATAGACAACTATTCCACGGGATCTATCTCATGTGGTATACTACGTTATTCGTATTGCCTGATTTGCGGAACGTTGACTTAGAAAGTTCCTATGTAACTCAATAAACAGACTACTAAAGAGGTTTGCCTAGGCCTGGCACTGCAGGCAGCAGTCCGCAGCACGCGAAGTGACAGACAAAGTCCATCCTGCTTGCAGATCAGTGAATACTCAAACTATCAATCCACCCACCACCACCACTATTTCTTCTTATAGCCATGTGTCTAAAGGAAGGAGTGGACTTCAGTCTGTTGGGGCTGATTTAGAAGTCCCTTGCGGCTCATTTTCCTCCATTGTTGCGTGACTTTTGTGACGCTGCGGCAGAACAAAAGACTCGCCATGGTGTTGGTGCGGCGTATATATTAAAAAAAAAGAAATTATGGGCGATGCATCATGTTGTAAAGCCCTGCGCCATCAGGGGGCGTTCCGGCGCAAGGGAGGGCGTACCTGCGCAGGGACGAATCCTAAAAGTGGCTGAGGGAAATCTACAAGATGTCAATCAGTCACTTTTAAGACAATGATGCATGAGTCAAACCCTGCGCGCTTGAAGCCGACGTACGGCTTGATGCAGCATTGGGGAGATAGGGTACCCCAGAGCATTGCTGGAGCTGCGCCATCGTTGGCACGCAACTCCAGCAATGCGCCGCCTTTACGGCACAGATGCGTAAGGCTTCTGTGACGTTTTGGGCCAATGGGTGGTGGTGGTGGCATGGCACACAATTACTGCCGCATCCCTGCTACTTTGCAGGGATGCGCCGTTAATTGAAAATATGACCCTTAGTGTCTAGCATTACGCAGTTCTTATCTTTACACTACACTCATACATAATTTCTCAGGCCAATGAAATGAACACAATGTACAAAACAAATAAGCATAGTAGCAAGCAAGGCTACTGAGAAGGAGAGCAGTGCACCTGAAATGCATAGAAGATTTTGAAATATAATTTACCTAAAATGTAATCGGCAGCATTATTGCTCTTGGTAAAGAACAAAGATTTGCAAATAACAGAGCCGGATAAAACAGAGTAGTGATGAATAGCTACTACTACTCACCAAGCCCGGGGACCTCTACGCCGAGCGCGTCCAGCAAGTCCCGTTCCCGGTCCATGACATCGGTCCAGCGGTGGGTGGCCTGGTTATATGTGCGCCGGACCCCAGAGAGCTGAAACATGGCCCGGCACACCTTCTCCCACCGCTTCCGGCGCTCCCGGATGCCATAGCCAGTCGCGATCTTGCCGCCTCCCAGGATCGTCTTGGGGAGGCGGCGCTGGACGTGGAAGATGAGTGCCGCCACTTCCTCCGCGCTGAAGATCTCCCGCGGCACCACTTGCTCCCCCCTCAAACGCCCGCACTTTACCATGGTCTGGGCAGAAATAAACTTAAATGATAAAGAAGAAATAGAATAGTGAAGAAGAAAAGTAAAGAGTTTAAAAAGTAGTTTAAAAGTAACTAAAAGTAGCAGAAAACACAAAAATATACAGCTAGAAAAATAGAGGGATAGATAATAAGTAAAATAGATTAAATAAACTTCAAACAAGCAAAGGATGGCAGAGATTCAGAGAGGATACAGAAAGCATGCCCAGAACCATAGCAATGAAAGAGAAACAAGATGGAAGGAAGCAGGTGCCAGCCAGACTGGAACTTTCTAAATAACTGACACATTAATCAACCCCCAATTAATTCATGGCAGTTGAAGTAGGGGAGGTGTGCTTGCCTTTTTCACCCCCCATAAACTACAGTGATAAACAAACCTAATGGGTGGCAGTGAGGATGTACCGGAGGGTGGCATGGGTGTCCCAGAGGGTGGCAGTGGTGAAGCAGAGGGTGCTGTGAACCTGTGATGATAAACCAGACGTAGAAACAACATAGTCGCGGCCGTTGCGTGCCGAAAAGTAAGTTCGCAATTGCGAAATTGTCCCAAAATCGTCGCGAACGCGCGCCAACACAAAAAACGGAAAAATCCGCAAATCCGCTAGAGTTCGCGTATCTTCGCGGATTGCGAATCCGTAAATCCGCAATTTCGCGTACGCGAGATCCGCTAGATCCGCCCATGCTTAGTGATTACTAAGCATGAGCGCAAAATCCGCTCCGATCGCGGATTTTGCGGATTTTCGGTAAATCCGCGATCCGCGAACTCTCGCGAATTTACCGAGAATCCGCAATCCGCGATCGGAGCGGATTTTGCGGTCAAAAGTTCAAGCCTAATGCATAATTTACGATGGCGCCGGCAAGCTGCCAGCGCCATCCTCAAATGGTTACTTAATTAGCTTCGACAGGAAGCTCTAACAGATAAGACAAAGCAGGGGCTCGAGCGCCTGCTTTATTTTATCAGTTGGAGCTTCCTGTTGAAGCTAATTAAGTAACTTTTGCAGGATGGCGCTGGCAGCTTGCCGGCGCCATCGTAAATTATTTACATGGTGTCTTCTGGCAGGGTTCATTCTGGCACGACGGTCCTGGCACAAAAAATAAACCTCAACAGGATACACTTGCAGATATCAATAACGCATGTGCCCTAGTTGAAGCTTAAATTCAGTGACTCATTCATCAGCCCAAAAATAATCGTGAGCGTTGTGGAGGCTGGGCAGGTGTGCCTTGTTCCCAAATATACCATCGGAAATCCGCTATGATGCTGGTCTCTGACCTTTTATACACACAAGAGGCATGTGCGCTCGCATGGAAGCCCCGTCCGTTTGGCCCCGCCCACACACTCGAGGTGTGCACCGTCTTCCCGCCATTTACCCACTATGATGGACATTTCACTCAAGGGACCCCTGCGCACTTCGGCGCGATTGCATAGTAACACACACTTGGTCGCTGGAACTAGTTGAAGCGCAAATGCAGTGACTCATTCATCAGCCCAAAAAAAAATCGTGAGCGTTGGGAGGCTGGGCAGATGTGCCTTCTTCCCAAATATACCATTGAAAATCCGCTGTGATGCTGGCCAGAGGCATTTGCATCTTTGACTTTTACGAGCGCAATCCCCGTGCTGTTCCTGTGACCAGGGGCTTCTGTCTCTTAATCTGCTGCTCTGATCGGTCTCTGACCTTTTAGACACACAAGAGGCATGTGCGCTCGCATGGAAGCCCCGTCCGTTTGGCCCCGCCCACACACTCGAGGAAGCCCCGCCCCCAAATCCGCAGATCCGCTAAATCCGCGGATTTTGCGGATCCACGATCCGTGAATCCGCAAATTCGTGAATCGTGGATCCGCAAAATCCGCCCATGCTTAGTGATTACTAATGACTAAAATAAACTACGGACATAAGTAAAAGTGGTTTGGTATGTTTTATTCGTACCATTGCCTGATATAAAAAGTGTTAATTGTAGTCCAGCATTGGCATTTGTGTTGTTGCTTAAATAGGTCAAGACTGGCATGCGTAATGACAGTCTGTCTGCCAAACAGATCACGATGTATCAAACAGCCCATCTCACCGTCGCGGTAAATCCACCTCATCGCTGATGGCGAAAGCATAACTACAGACAGAAAAAGTCGGCCCAGAACACCTCCATACGACCAGAGCTGCCATGGATCCTTCTCTACAGGCCTTTCCACTGCTCTACCTGATGCACTACTGGCAGATAAGACGCCGCCGCACTCTAAAGCAGAGGTACGTCCAAAACATCTCCATACATGCAACCCCTGTACAACAACAACTCCCAGCAAGCACGCAGGCAGGGCTGGGTCAACAATGTTTGGGGTAACCTGAGAAAGGCATTGTGTGAGGCTCCCTCTATTTATATGAGTGACACCCTCAGGGCTCCCGAAGGCTGCCTTTTGCTGACTCCTCCTGGCACACTGCTCCCCTCACCCCCTCCTACAAGCACCACTCACACAGCTCCAATCGGGCTCAAGGTAGCAGATTTGCTTGGGGGCTAGGAGTGTGTACACTGCAGACTGTCAAGTGCGGAAGATGCGTACCCAGGATGGGTAGCAGTGTCGCAGCAAACAGCTGCACGCGTTTGCTATCACCTTCTGCTACTCAACCCTGGCAAACATTCATGCTGGAACAAGACAAGAGGACTGTGCTGGAAATCTACCTGTACTGTACATCAGCAACCATGACTGAAATCAAGTAGGCTCAAAGAGTACATATCACATACTGCAACAGTGCTGAGGACCACAATGCTTCTGGATGCAAATCATTTGCACACAGTACAGTGTCACACCATGGAGTGATGGGGAGGGACAAACATTTGCCTGGCATGCAGGGGCACATGTTTTGACTGAATTGGTGTATACATGAGAATTGTACAGGTGAGTAGTGTACAGATCAAAAATCCATAGTGGAGTATCTCACATTGTGTAGGTCTCAATGGTATGACTGCGTCTGCTTTGAGTCAGACCAACACATATTGGAGCCCATAAAGTGGAAAGAGACAGCAATGCATGTGAAAACTCACATATCATGTTTGTATCCCAGAGACATGCAGCACAGTGAGAACAAAGGTAAGCATGAGCCAGGCCGGATCCCAAGACTCCCAACACAGACATTGCAGTGACACACTCTGCATACTCACAAATTATGTGGATAAGATGTAGGTGTACCCTAGGATTGTGAGGTTACAATGACACACTGCACACTGCTCTGGCAACAACGCCAACATGTGCACAAACACTCCAGAAGGTGTCTGATCATGGAAACAAACAGACACTCATCAACTGGATCATACTTGTGTGAAAGGGCAATGCTGAAGGGCACATACACATTAACACATCCGCTAATGAAAGGACACTCACACTATCTGATGACTCCAGTGCGCACATGTACATCCATCCATTTGACTATGAAGCCATAACTATCCAAGATGACAACAAACCTACACTGGTGTGTACACATCAAGATAGATCACACAAATATGTTTTACCCAGTCCACCCCCAAGTCATCATGTAAAATTGAATTTTTTATTACATAAACTCTGTATCAGCATATAAAGTGCAAAACATTAAGGGCAACGGCCAGTCCAAACTCAAGTCTGCACATGTGTCTTTTCAAATTTCACACAGATGATTGAAACACAGTCCACCACCATGGGAAAATCACAAGGATGGGGCCAGCTAATGGGCAGGTCAGGCACCGCTCAGGGAGGAATGGGGTGGGAAGATGGACTGTGCTTCAAATTTAGGGAGAACTGGAACTGGGTGGGGGATGACTGGCTGGGGTAGTCGGAGGACTGGACCTGGGAGGGGGAGAACTGGTTGAGGTAGAGGGATCCCTGGATGTGGGAGCCTGAGGGCTGGCTGGACCTGGTGGAGTCGTCACATGGGGAGGTGGCGAAATACAGTGTGGAGGCTCAGTGGCTGATGTTGAATGTGGAGGGCTGGGCCTCACTTGCTTGGGAATACGATAGCCCCCAAGTGTCTCTGGCCAAGGGATAGGTGATGTGGCCACAACAGCTTCCTTCTTCCCAGAAAGTGGAGCAGGTGCTTGTGGATCCTTCCGGGAAAATCATTCGGATCTGGTGGTGTGCTTGGGGGGGTCTTTAACCCTGCCTCCCCTGTTTTGGATCTACCACTACCTCACTGCTTTTCTGTCCATGCTTCCTAGGGGGTTGGGGGGTGGGGCTGGGAGTGGCAGTCTTGTGCACAACAGCCCTCTGAAGTGGGGGGGGGCAGTTGTGGCAGGCAACAGGCCCACGACAGCCAGGACAACTTCCTGTGCTGATTCAGAATCAGGTTTCAATCTTGGAGGGCTCCTGAAGGGTGAAGAATATGAGGACTGCAATGTGGATGCATGTTTTTTGTGTTTCTGCTTCTCTGTGTCCTGTGATGTGCTCGTAGTGGGGCTGGCATGTGTGCTCCTTATGTGCCTTGGGGATGATGCCTTGTTTATGTGTCACTTGGAATGCTGTTGCCGTGTGCTACGTGAGGATGACTTGATGCTTGAGTGCTCTGGTGTGTGTGTACTCTGGTCAGGTGGGGTCACTGGCAGGGTGGTTATGGAAGAGACTGTGAGATTGTGACAGCAGAATGGCCGCTGTCAGGGTGGAGGCCAAAGACGGGACAGTTCTGTGCAGGCCACCGATGTCCGAATGATGCATTCAGGTGCCCCAGAGACACCTGCCGCAAGATGTCGATGACCTCCACACTGATGGCAGCAGGGGACACAGGGGCTGGGGCAGCAGTGCCTGGGAGGAAAGATACCCTACCCTTCTTAGGGCAGCGGGCTCGTATACCAGTTGGGGTAGCATCAGAGAGGGTGGACACAGGACAGGGTGTGGCAAACGATGAAGCAGAGGTCGATCCTCCTTTGCCCGACAACAACGAGGAGTCACCGCTGTAGTGTGAGGAAGTGTATGTAGGCATTTCTGGAGCGGAGTCCTCCAGGGCACTCTTGTCCCCTTTCTGCCCCCTATGATGCACTGGTCCCCTCAGTGTCGCTGTACTCCAGGGAGCAGTGATGCCAGTAGCCTCACCAACGGTTTTGGGCCCCTCTCCTTCTCTGACCTCGGTAGGTTCTGTAGGAGACAGAGACACTGTTCAGTGAAGTGGCAGGATCACAAACATGTTAGGCAATACAAACCGAAATGCTTGTACTCAAGGCACACATTTGACTCTCCATGCGCTACATAAGTCAAAATATTTCTATGATCAGCTGATGCATTTTACCATGCTAATTGGACAATCATGCTCCATGTTGTCTTCATACTGCCAAATTGCTAGGCATGTGTTGCCATCTCACCATCACATCGTATTGTCTGTAGGCACATCTACATGTCGTCAGCTAAGAAAGCTACACATCGGAATTTACTGTGTGTGCCACACTTGAAGTATGAGGTGATAGAACCCCACAGATCGAAAGTTAAAGGAAACTATTATTAAGTGACATGACATCCTTACATCTACTAACTAAGGGGCCGATTACGATTGCGGTTAATCTGCATCCTCCGGGCTGGCGGAAGCCACCACTGGCCCGGAGGATGCGGATTATCCGCTGCGGTCAGAGAAATGACCCCCGCCGAATTAGGATGGCGGGGGGTCATCTGCGGAAGGCAAGACCGTCTGGCACTTTTCCGCCACGAGACCGCGGCGGAAAAGCTCTAATATGGTGGCGGTGTCTATCAGACACCGCCAGCCATATTAGGATGCATGGTGAAACATGCTTTTCCACGCTGTGGAAAAGCATGTGGTCTTTGGCTTTTGGGGGCCCTTTGCGGGCCCCCAGGGTGTCGGGGGTTGAGGGTCCACATGGGGGGTACCTATGGGTACCCAACATTTATATGCACAAAGCGGCAGGCACTGCGCGGTGCCTGCCGCTTTGTGCATGTAAATGTAACACATGCAGTTTTAACATTGCGGCGGGTGCTGCTTCAAGCAGCACCCGCCGCATTGTTAAAACATACAGGATGTGACCGCCCAGGTGGCGGTCACATCCTAATTTGCACTGAGGGACCGCCGCTGCCCCTGCGGTCGGTCCCTCCACCTCTGGGGTGGCGGACGGATGCAAGTCCGTCCGCCATCCTAATTGGCCCCTTAGTTACTACAACACAACTACTGTCAAAAATTGGTAAGCAATCTGTAGATGTATCAATTATTTGGAAATGCACATCATCAATCTCGAAATGCACCCTGACATAATGCTCACTGATGTTCACTTACAGTTGATGCTACAGAGACTGACACTTATGCTGATGTTACCTAGCCACATGACAATCCAGACATTGTACAGGCGCAGAATATCTGCACTCACCTCTGAATCAACTTAGAGGCAATTACACTACACTAGCGACAACTGATAGGTAACTGCCTTGCTCTGGGCTGGGATTCGTACAGTCTTTCATTTGCAACATCACACTTTGTACTATACTCACCCCCAACTTACTGCTGCTGGGACTTTAGGCGTCCATCCAGCTCTGGCTGTGTCACTGCCAGGATGCGGGTCAATAGTGGGGTCATTCTCTGGCGTGCCATCCGACCAGTCCGTGGAAGGAGGCCCAGAGTCATTTCAGCGACGTTTTAGCTAAGGCAGCATCTCTTGTGGCAGTGGTTGTTTCTATGGTTAGAGACCCCTAGGGCCTGCACCTTCCGGGTGATGGCCCTCCATATTGCCATCCACTGATGGACCTTGAGCCGGAGGTATGGGAGATGAGAGGAGGCATTTGTAACACTGTGTAGTGGTGCATTGAGTGTCAGTACACAATGAATACACATGAGCGAGTCTACACATAATGACATCAAATGAAGTATGACATGTCCACTGTACATTTATCAGTGGTGAGAGGTAATTTCACGCAAATGTAGACAGTAAGAGGCCATGTACTCTTTTGCATACTGGGCTCATCTCCATATAAATAAATTAAAATCAATACATATCCCAGTAGAATGAGCAAACCCCATAAACACTATCTTCTGCCCAATCGATACTTACCATCTCACTAATGTACATATGTACACGTAATGAACTCATAGAGGACGTGGCACAGGGAATGTGCGTCCAAAAAGAGATTTCATGAAGTCATCATTGTAACTGTACTACTGATAAACCATGTTCTAGCAAATTAATCATTGCATGCACTCAAGGCGCAGGGGGAACAAGGCTCTACACCAACTGGCAGCTGGTGGTCCTGGAAGAAGAAGAGGCAGAAACAGCTACCTCTCAGCTGGGCCCCAGTACAGTCGGTCACCCTACGCCTCCAGCCTCCCAACCATCTCATCGCCGGCATTGCCGCCAGTTAACTCAGGCCCTGGCAACAACTTTTGCCACCCCTTCCTCCTCTGACAGGCCATTGCTATGGCGCAATCTGCAGCAATTGGACGCTATGGACAGCTGGCTCATTAGGATGGAGCAAAGCCTGGATCAACTCCAGACCCTAATGGACAATGCCCTCATCTCGTCCTTTTTTAAATTTTTTGTTTTGGTCAGAGGGACTTGTTGTGGGGGGAGAGGGTGGGAAGGAAATTGGGACCAGGTTTTTTATTTGTTGGACATTTTTAGACATTGGTGGTTGGGTCAATTTATTTGGGGAAAATTATTATATTTCATCAAATTGAATGTGCAAAGTTATTTTTTTGTGTTTAATTTTTATTTGCAGTGCTGCCTTAAGTTTTTGTACCACCTTTTTATCTGCTTGTAAGAGTGTATACAGCTTAATTGTAGGTAGTTATACCTCTGTAACTGTCCTGACCGTTAGAGGGAATGCTGCCAATCCATGACCTAGATTGTCTACAGCAACCTAGATAAACAGTTACTTGCAGCAGCAGTTAGTCACTTACTTACTTACTAACTTAACTAGTTCACTTCACTCCATAGTTGTCTTACTTGAATATAGATGAAGCAATAACAGGGAAGGCGTCACAACTTCAAAATGTGAGGTCCCACTCACTGCCAGGTGAGCTCCAACTGTGAGATTAATCAGAAGGATTATACATCGAAGGCACCTAAATGGAAATAAAAACACTAAGACGTAGATTAGGATGGCGGACGGACTTGCGTCCATCCGCCACCCCCGAGGTGGAGGGACCGTCCGCAAGGGCAGCGGCGTTCCCTCCATCGGAATTAGGATGTGACCGCCACTCTGGCGGTCACATCCCGTATAGTTAACATTGTTAACATGTTAAATATGCATGCTTTGCATTTGCATGCACAAAGCGGCAGGCACCGCGCGTTGCCTGCTGATTTGTGCATGCAAATGCAGGGGGGTAACATAGGTACCCCCCATGTGCACCCCCCACACCCCGACACCCTGGGGGCCCTCAAGGGCCCCCCAGAAGCAAATCTCCACATGCTTTTCCACGGCAGAAAATCCGCCGCGGAAAAACATGTTTGCACGCACATCGTAATTTGGCTGGCGGTGTCTTGCAGACACTGCCATCAAATTGTGGTCAACACCCCGCAGATCAGCGGCGGACGGACCTGCCGTCTGCCGCTGATCTCACCGCCATCATGATCTGGTGGTAGGGTGCTTTCAGGGTCCGCGGTGGTGAATCCACATCCTCCGGGCCGGCGGTGGCTTCCACCGGCCCGGAGGATGCGGATTCACCGCAATCATCTTCGACCCCTTAGTTAGTGGGTTATAAATTATATCACAGCTTTACAAAGAATTGAGACCAGACTACTACACGAGGCAACAAAGAATTTCTGATAGTCATGAGATAACAAAAAATAGCAATAGTAACTTCTGAGCAATGGGGAGCTACTATTTATTTAAACCTAAAGTTACAAAATGCTCGACTTATGAAAACTGGATTCAAAATCTGGAGTGGACAAGGTTAGGTCTTACACTTATGCAACTCAAGGCCTAAATGATGATGCTGATGACTGATGTTCTTCATTCTATATCTAAAATATGGATCACTTTTATGCGTTTCGCATTGTACAAACTTGCTATTGGGTGGTTGCGGTCATAGGGCCCCTCGTGCCTGAACATGATCATAGTAGTAGCCCGTGTTTTTTTCTCTTTCTCTGGTGCCACTGACACAGGCGACTTTTGAGATGTAGGTGGTAGTAGACTCAGTTTGTGTCATAGTGGGGCAGTCACTGTATGCTGTGGTGTCTCCAGCTCACTCTGAGTCTTGTGCCATTGTGATGTTGTTGAGGTGGGTGATTCTGCTGGTTAACTGATGGGGACAGGACTGCTTTGGGAAGGTGTCACCCTCTTCTTCCTCATCATCATCACCTCCTACCATGATTGGACTTGTAGCTGATATTCTCTGGCTATCCTCATATTCACCACCACAACCACGTTCAGCAATTTTTTTAAGGTGCTGCTCCCACCTGAATGTCTGGTGTTTTTTTACATGGAGCGCTAGGCCTCCGGTACCATAATGTATACCAGGTTTTCCTCAATGAATATTTATGTGGCAAATTATACATAATGCAATGTGCTCCCCCTCTTTGTTAACCGTAAAACACTCCCAAATTGGGGAGGAGTGCTTTTTTATTGTGCCACTGCCAAAGCCTAAAGAAGAACTAGAGGTAGGTTTGTGTGTTGTTGATTGCCTCTCTGCAGTACATACTTCTACTGAGGTAGTGGTTCCCAATGTAGGTCTCTACTGGTGCTTTGTAAATATGGTAGCTGGCAGTGCTACCTGCGCCACATTTCTTGGAGCAGGTTGAATAGCCATGTCCGACTCCTCTGTGAGACCTTCCTCAATGACTGGCTCATTGTCATCTTCTTCCTCATCATACCCTTCCATAATTTTACGGCTTTTAGGAACTTTTTTCCCTTGCCTCTCTTTTTTCCCTTTGCCTGTCGTATCCTGGACTCTGCCTGGGTCCACTTCATGTCCTTATAATCATCATCAGAAGTGGTGCTTGGGGAAGTTGGTGGAGTAGTACCCTTCCTTTTCCTTGCTGGAGTTGTGGGAGCCAATTAATCTAAAAGGGAGGCTCTTCCATGGAAGGAAGCTCAACCCCCATTCTGTTCCAACATCAGGAAGATGTACTATTGCTGGCTGCAACTGTTGTGCACTTTGCTCTGCTTCCTGAAACGTTTGGGTAGTACTTTGCGAAAGGGACAAATCTTACGAGTGTCACTGCTTGTCGGAGTCACCATGTTTACAGTGGCTGCTTCAACGACAGACATGGTCTTGGGCTTAGGTTGGGGTGTTACTGTTAATGCGTAAGTGCTGTTCTGAGACTAATGTTTTAAAATATAATATACCACAGAAACAGTTGTTTCATGTACACATTACTAGCCCTGGTCTGGCCCTACTGGGTGGCCTCTTGGCAGACTAGGCCACATAGTAAAATAAATAAATGTTGCAAATGTACAAGCATGATGAAAATTTACTGAACTGTGCAACGTTGTTCCTTTACAAAAGAAGAAAAATTAAATGCAAAAATATAACTGGGCCCCTACTAAAAAAATGCACGCTACCCACCACTATAACTTCCAGTTCCAAATCCAAATGAAAAGTAACCAGGAGATGGAAAAATCACTGGGTTGAGCCTGCAGAGTCTCTGGGATACTTCCTTGCAGTGGTAAAAAAAGTCTTTAAAAAAGGGCTTCTTGCACAAAAAAACAGCTCCAACGGCCTGTTGGAGAAGAAAATCCACCCGAAAAGCCTCTCAGTAGCTTCTCAAGCACAAAAGCTGCTCGAGGGGTGCGTTCACAATCAGCACTGCATTGGCAGAGTCGCAGCCAGAAGCCATGTGAGCGAGCAAGTAGTCTTGCGCGAGTTTGTTAGTGGCCCAAGATTACTGTGGCACTTGCTCATGAGCGCTATAACAAATCCAAGTGCAAACTGAAAAAACTCCATTTCACGTCCAGGAAGACAGCTATTAGGAACGCGCTGCTCCTTCGTGGAGTGCCCAAATTACGCAAACTAATTTACACATGGTTTCTCTTAGACCTTTGAGTAACTTTAATACTTTTAGCTATTCACAAAACTTGAGTGGTAAGTAACTGAAAAGTGTAGAGATACATGTCTCCACCCCTTGAAAAAGGGAGTGGAGCCTTACTTACAAGTGTAAGTTACAACCTAAAAAAAGACAGTAGTAAGTCTATCACAACACACACCTAACCCCTGAGAGTACAACACTCGACCAAAAGAAATAATGGATGCAGGGACTTAATGTAAACCCCATAGGAAAGAATCAAAATGTTTATTACAATAATTGAAATAGTTAAAAATATAAGTAAATATAATTTAATGTTAAAAAATATATCAAAATAGTATACATTTTTTGATTTAATTATACAACATTTTAATAACTTTTAAAAATGAATGTGCTACATTTTATTAAATATAAGTACATTCTTTAAAGTAATTCTATGCATTGCTTTGAGTAATTATTAATCCAAAATAAAAATGATTTTGTTTTACTGTGGGTGTTAATCCATTTTTTTATTTATCCTTCAGAAAAATAATTTTAATTCAATTTCATCTTCATCAACAAATACTTTATTCAGGATATCCGCACATAAAATTACTTAAACAAATACAATACATATATAAAAAAATGCACAACACTAAAAATAGACAAACTAAAACAAACCAATAAAAAATAATCCAGTCATCAGTAAAGGAACCTTTAGGGTATAATTAATAGCATTATCAACGTCCCCCCTAGGGAGTTTGTAATTAATAATCATTTCCGTTTGATATCAAAAAGGTACATCAATTAAAAATAGCAGCTATAAAAATAGTGTTTCAAGAATCCATGAAAAAGAGCTAAAATAAAGATGAGAAAAAGTAGTTAGGCCAAACCTATTAGTCACTCATTCACATTGCTTCTAATACACTTACTCCACATAACATACTTTGATACCGCACAGACAACTGTCTGCAAAGATTCAATATGGCAAATTCAATCAGCACATTTGCCTTCACAATGGGATGATCCATGTTTTCTATATCGATTGCAGCCTGGGCAGAAAAAGATAAAGTGCCTGCTGGCAAACTGGACATACGTTCTTATTAAATTCAAATGACTCCATTTAGCAGATAAAGACTTTGGGCCTGATTCACAGAACTAACTTAAGACAAAATCCTAAACTTACTACCATTTTGTTATTCACAGAATGAACCTACTACATTTGGTATTTACAGAATGTACTTACTACTTTTGGTATTCACAGAATGGATTTACGACTACTAACTTTACATCCACACTCGGCCCGGAATTTCTGGCACCTGGAGACCACTTTTGGGCCGGAATTTCCGCTTGCGGGCCGGAACTCCCGAATTTCTGCCAGAATACTGCCATTTTGGCCTGACGAACGTTTCAAGTGCCTATCATCTCCCACCACGCTCGAGCTGAAGTCAATTAACACTAACTTCAAGACCAGCACAACCAAACATATAAAAGCTGTACATATTGAAGGAACAGGTTTGGCCACAGAGAGTTTGTGTTTACAATCGCTGTACATCACCAGAGGAAAATAGAACAAATGAGGAGGAAGAGGATCTTTACCACTGAGGAGACCATCATGCTTGTGGAGTACATAGAGAGGCACCACACATGCCTATATGGTCTCCCACCTTACTGCACCAGTGGCACTCAGAAGGTGGCTCTATGGCAGCAATTAGCCACTGCTGTCACAAGATTGGGGGAGGAGGGACGCACTGTCCAGGATATCAAGAAGAAGTGGGAGGATGAAAATAAGAGGGTGAAGGAGAAGTACTCCAGGATCGAATTGAACAGGATTCTCCCTGCCCCACACTCCGGAACACGCCTCCGTCTCACCCCACAATAGGAGGACATCCTCACCACAATCCACCCCCACGTGGCACATAGGCTGCCTGTGAGTGATGTCCGCAATGTGGTACCAGGTAAATGGGATGACAAGGAAAAGTGTATGAAAAGATTGTCTGTGTTGCACTGGCATTGTGAGTAAGGAAGTTGTAAAGAGTGTTTACAAAAATATAGTCAGTCAGAGACTCATGTGTTACCCTCTGTATGTTGCACCACAAGTCCCAGAATCCATTGTTATAGAAATGGCAAATCACTCTCCCACTATTGAAAACATGGGCACAGTATTGCTGCCGTATATATACCTAACCCTGCTAAGTAGCAATTGACAGAGTGCCCTTTCCACTCATCCAGATGTGTCCGAGTCAGTCAAAAATGTAAGGGGTTGCTGAGCATATGAAAATCAACTGACAAATGAATTGGGACAAAACAAGGGGGCAGATTTACAAGGACTGGCGTTTACCTGGATATTTGCAGGGATGCGTCAGCACAGATGCGACATGCAATTCTACCCTTGCGCCACCACGGATGCGTCGCATTTACAATGCTGTGCACCGTGGCACAGGGATAGATAGATGTGTGTCACTTCTGATGGCGTAAGGGCTGCGATTTGCTGGAATTGTGTCGCTAGTGCAACGCAAATCAACAATGTTCATGGACCGCCCATACCTAACGTGCTGCGCCACTCCTCATGTCTGCTTCAAGCAGGCATAAGGTGTCGTCACAGCGGCCTATGAAAAGTGACTCCGTGGAATCTTGTAGATTTCACTGCATCACTTTCAGGAGGAATTTCACAAAGGAATTCCCACCCAGCTTAAACCTCATTAATTAATGTTGCGCAAGGCTACACAACGTGACGCATCTCCCTAGATGCATCATGTTGTAACTAAGTCGCAACATGGCGCATGGTTTCTGCCGCCGCTGTGTTACAGAAGTGATGCAACGGCAGCTTAAATATCTTGCAAGGGTCCTCTAAATCTGTCACAAATTATCCAAGAAGTAACTCACCCTGTGCCAGAAAAAATCACATAGCAGGAGGTGAGAGAATCCTCAGGTCAAAGTATGTCATTCACATATTCCGGTGTTCATTTCCCACACTGCCACACCATTACATCCCCAATGCCCCACTGCACGTACCCCTCCGTCTGCTGCAGTACTTCACAACACTGTTAGCATGCAGAAGATATGGGGTAATGTCTGAAAAGTTCCACATGTACATTTACCATTTGGTTACTTTTCTCTCTTCTCACCTATTGCCATATTCAGCCAAAGCACAGACAACCGCAGTAGCAGAGGTCCCTGCATCTTATGGCAGGAAACAATATCATCCAGAGCAAGGCATACCACCCTCACAAACTGGTAAGTCAAACTAGTCAGGAGATGGTCAAAAGGCATACATTGTCAGGAGACAACAGAGGGACACATAGTGCCCAAATGTGAAAGGCAACCAGAGATGAAAATCTAGCTTAATAACTATTGGATTTGTCAATGGACATTCACCTTTAGCAAATGACATATGTGAATAGCGAAAGATAACATATAATATATCTTGGCTCATCATACCTTTGTAACAGTCCCAGACCTGGGAATTTTATCCTGCAATCGAGTGAAACAACAAGTCAAAAGGGTGTCCCCACTATATTGTAATAGTGTCTGTAGACATAATCAAGAATTCAAATGTTAACAAATATGACAATGATGAACAAGAAGTGAGCTACCATTGTCAGTAGTATTGACAATGCATCCACTGTCCAACTCGGAGTGTTTTCACTATAAATGAAAATGCCCAGTCCAACCAGCTGGTCATGTACTTCTTACATTGGATGGCTTGTTTGTTGGCCATCAACAAAACACGGTAGTGGACCTTACTTCAGGATTCGGAGTCATGTCATTCTGATATACGTCGCTTCTAGGTAGTGGGCCCAATATAAGGTATATGTGGGATCACTCATGATATTAAGTGACACACAACTTCTGCAATGGCGGTGCCCACACCTGCTTGTGTTTTTCCATTGTGCCAGAAATTGAGTGCATCACATGTGCCAGCAAAAATGTAAAGTTGCAAACACACTCATCATTGTAGGTACACCGAGGTCTTCCCAGAATTAGAGACACACACTGACGTCTGCTACAAGGTTGGCTGTGACATCTGGTCCGGGACCACACACTGGGCCGGTGCTGGGCTATGGTGAGTAAACGCAATCATAATGTACCTGAATGCTCATTAAATGTGCCTTTGAGCTCCACCGTATGTTGTATGTGTTATACAACACTGTTGTCCTGCATCACAATATGCTCCCATATGGCATTTAATCACATACCAGATCAGACTTTGGTGGCTAATGAGAGGATGACACAAAATATATGTCATATGAATGAAGAATGGACATAAAATAGCACAATGTGTCATATGAAGTGTCCAAAGCACAACTGGCTTGCAATTCAATGATATGAAAACTCCCTAGCTAAATATCTATGGCAAAATCACATTGGTATGGATGAGGCTCACACTGATGCCAGTTGTGTACCTTTGAGATGGGTGTATAGGCTGCTAAGGTGAATCTCCATGCACTTACATTTTCAAATCACTTGGCTGAAAAGCAACACGCTAATCCAGTGCAGGCGGAAAGCATCAAAGCTTCTCAACTTAGCCGCAATGTGGGATTATTACCAAATGTTGCATTCTGCTTGGCTCCTCTTCTACCGTATTTACATATAGGTGAGTGGTTGACATATGAGGTTAGGATGTGTGCTGTACAAGACACCATTCGTTGTCAGCTAAATACTACCATGATGTTGGAATTAGGATATGCAAAAAGAGGACACTCAAGGGATGGATATAAGACATCTGTGTTCTCTCAGTCAGAAATGAGATGTGTGACTTGTTGGGTAGGGAAGCACAAATGACCAACATTATGTACCTGACTATTGCACATCTCACACATGAACACCTTGTCAACAGGCAACATTACACTCACGAAACCTGTTGGTCTTAATGGTGAATGTGAAATCAGTGTAATGCGGAGGAGTCTGGGTCATTTATCCCCTTCCTTGAAATATCAGTAACCTTCTCATACAAGTTTGTCTGTTGATGTGTTATCCTATTGATATCAGTGCTGCGTAGAGGTAACAGCCGGCAACTGCTGCATGTGAGCAGGGGCCCACATGTAAAGTCCATGAGGGAAACATGCCGCACATTGTCCTGGATTAACCGGTGAATGGTTACTGAGAATGACATGTTAGCTCATAGCTACCATCTACTGTACTGAAATATGGACATGCATGTCTCATCACAGCTGCTGACAGGATCACACCAGTGCAGCGTACACCATCCCGGGGAATGCATGACATCTAGGCTACAGCAGTGAAACCCTTTCGCACCCATCCATCAGGTAATTCTGGCATAAAGTGTGTCACTAGCTTAGATCACTGAGCCATGACAGAGATCAAGATCCCCTTCTGTATGGAATCAGCAGTTATTGTTTACAAAGTGACATACATATTATGAGTGTCACATGTGCCTGTTTGTCAATTAGTAATGCAGATAATTGAGAATGTTGTCACTTCCCTCTACAGCTGCTGGATTGGGGACGCCATGTCAACGACATCAATGAGCAGACAGGTTCAGCAGTTGAGAACAGGGGTGATCACAAAGGGACCGAAAGTTGTGGTTGGAGCTGGTGAGTTTGCTTGTATAATGTACATCTCTGTTTCACACCTCAGTGTTGTGGTGTGAGCTGTCATTTGGGTTGGTACACTAACCAGGTCACATGATCCTCATCTGTTGATGCAAAGTACAGTTAATCAAACCCTTGTGTTGCATCACATGTAATACCAGGTCAATCACTAACACGGTATCCAACCTCTGTGTTCCAGGGGATGAAGAGGATGAGGATGACGGACCTACAACCAGTGTGGGCCGACGGGCAATCAGAGGGGAATATCCACTGATCCTCCAGGCAGTAATGTCGGCAGCAAATAATTTCAATGTGATTTTGCCAATTCATTTTCGGAGATTACGGACCAAAAATGTAGTTTCCGGTTCCGGAGCGGCGGGTCCGCATCCGCGCATTACGGTCTGAAACCGGATATTACGTTTTCGGGCCGTAAACTCTGAAATTGACCCGGAACACATAATTTCATACAGGAAATGTTATATGTTTCCTGAGGCGGAAAGCCGGGAGCGCTGGAGGAAATTTTATTTTGTTTTCAAATTTGTGTATTATTGTGATTTTAAAAACTTACTCGCACTGAAGCCAGGCACTGCACTCTTAAAACCCCCAAACAGCCGACTTGACGCTGTCACGGGAAATCTTTCTTCACGATCGCCATTCCAGAGAGGGACTTAGCCCGCCCACCTCACTGGCCACGCCCCCCTCCCCCCTGCCCCTAACGCTGCTATAATATCATGTGCATTGGCCGGAAGCGCAGCGTACGGGCGCAGCGGGCGCGACGATTGCGCGCCTAAGGCAAGCCCGTCTGCGCCCGTCCGCGACCGACCGGGGCTAGGGGCACTCCACTCTGCCCAATTTATCACCTACACTTCCCCCCAACTCCTCAGTCTTCAGGGTACTTGGTCACTACCCGCCTCCGCTCGCTCTCTTATATCTTCTCTTGATTTGAACCCTCCCCCCCCTCCTCCCGATGGAGTTATTAGCCCAACATCACCTAGGACTCTTTCAACTTACTACCTCAATACCCGGTCAGCAGTGGCCCATTCACACGAATGGTCGGTGCTATTGGATCTCCACGCACCGGATCTCCTTTTCTTAACAGAAACTTGGTTTGGTGACGACTCCCTCCCCGTCTTACTGGCCACTCTCCCCACTCCATATTACGCCCTACGTGCTGACCGTCCTGCTGGTAGGACAGGAGGTGGTGTAGCGGTCATTACCCGAACTGACCTTCCTTTTCAATTACTATCTTTGCCAGGTATTGCTACCACAGAGTATCTAGCCATTCGTACCACATCTACCACTCCCCCTCTTACTTGCTTTCTCACTTATCGTCCCCCTCAATCACCTTTATTGTTTCTCTCCGAGTTTCAGGAGGTATTGGCCACCCTTACGGTTAATAACTCCTCTATCCTATTATTGGGAGATTTTAATTTTTGGCCTACAGACCCTGCAGAGTGTTCGTCCTCTAGAGAGTTTTCAGATATTCTCCAATCCCTCAATTTTGTATCCCATGTCCATTCCCCCACTCATGTCAAAGGACACATTTTAGATCAGATTTGGTCCTTAAATTGCCCGGTAGACTCCCTATCTATCTCACCCTGCACTTGGTCTGACCATCATCTGATCTCATTTTCCCTTCCCATTAACCCTACTATTAGGCCCCCGCTCCTCAAGAATGTGTGGGTCCGATCATGGAGCCGAGTGGATCCCGAAAAACTATCCACTTCTCTAACCTCTTCCTACCCTACTCTACATGGTCTATCCACTCACTCTCAGGCCACTGCCATTGAACACTGGCTCTCCTCAAACTGTGACTCCGTTGCCCCGTTGAAGCGGGTAACCTCAAAGCGGGAGAAGGACGCCAACCTGTGGTTCAATGAAGATCTTAAGGCCTCCAAACTAGCGGTCCGCCGAGCCGAGCGTGCCTGGAGGAGGAACTACTGCCCCTCTCTCAGATCTGAGTTTACCAACACTCTGGCCCAATACAAGAAGGCTATCTTGGCTGCAAAAATGGCCTATTTTTCTTCTAAAATCCTTGCAGCGGAGAACCAATCAAGGGAAATCTTCTCGATTGTTCACAATCTGGCTTTCTCCGACAGGATATCTCTAAAGCCCACTCCCTCCCAGGATCTCTGCCACTCCTTAAATAATTTTTTCATAGAGAAGATTGCCATTATCAAAGCCAATATTCCCCCACCTTTCCCTTCTTTTGTTGACCCTCAGTGCCCTTCTCCGAAGGGACAACTCAACGCCCTTCCTCCTCTGACCAAAGAATCCCTGTTCTCGATAATTCCTCTTGTTAAATCTGGAACCCACTGGACATCTGCCCTGCGCACATCCTCCGCCATATTTTCACCTCGTGTCCAGACCCAGCTCTCCACTTCCTCAATAGCTCTCTTATTCAGGGGGTTGTTCCCAGCTCCTTGAAGACAGCAGTCATTGTCCCCATTCTGAAGAAACCTGGCGCAGACCCTTCGGTCCCTTCCAACTATCGCCCCATCTCTCTCCTACCATTTTTGGCCAAAGTGCTCGAACGTCATGTCACCATTTCTTTGAGCACTTTCGTGGAGAAGTATGGAGTTTTAGCCCCCCGCCAGGCTGGTTTCCGCCCCGCACACTCTACTGAGTCCGTCGTACTTTCGGTCCTCGACAACCTCAGGGAGGGTATGGATACTAACCAGACCCAGGCTTTGATCCTCCTCGACCTCTCAGCCGCTTTTGACACGGTTGACCACACCATCTTGCTTTCCCGTGTCAGGGCGGCAGGGATCGGAGGGACTGCCCTGGTATGGTTATCCTCCTTCCTGAGGGACCGCACCCAGGCCGTCCGCCTTGGTGATTTTTCTGCGGAGTTCCAGAGAGTTCAGTGCGGGGTCCCCCAAGGTTCTTCCCTTTCACCCCTTCTGTTTAATCTTTATATCTGCCCTTTAATTTTTGCACTACAGCAAATGGAGGTCGACGTATATAACTATGCGGATGACCTCCAACTTGTGTTCAATCTTTCTCCTTCCCCTGCTTCCATCCTTAATTTTCAGTCTACTATGACTTTTATCCGGGACTGGATGAGCCACAATCACCTGAAACTTAATCCGGACAAGACCGAGCTGGTATTGACGGGTGGTTCATCCAGTCCCTGGTCCTCACTTTTTTGGCCCCCTTCCCTTGGCCCTTCCCCCGTCCCTTCTACCTCAGTTAAAACACTAGGCATTAAACTCAATTCTGAGCTCACCTTTCACTCCCAGGTTAGCGCTGTGGTGTCCTCTTCCTTTCTGTCACTTCGCACCATACGCAAGGTATCCCGCTTTTTTTCTGTTGATGCCCTGAAAACAATCATTTTGGCAATGGTTATCTCCCGCCTGGATTATGGCTACGCCCTATATGCAGGTCTACCTGCATATAGTTTAAGGCGTTTGCAGTTGATACAGAACCAGGCGGCACGGCTGGTATTCAATCTCCCAAAATTCCATCATGTAACACCCCTTCTCAAATCCCTTCACTGGCTTCCCGTTCGTGAACGTGTCCAGTTCAAGCTTGCCTCTATCATCTGTCAAGTACGACTGGGCATGGCTCCGGCCTTCATTACATCCGAGATAGTTCCCTATGTTCCCACTAGGGCACTACGCTCAGCCTCACAAGCTCTCCTGACAGTTTCCCGCTTTCAGAGGAAGAAATGGGAAGGCTCAAAGTTTTCCACCCTCGCACCAATTCTATGGAATTCCTTGCCTTTAGAGCTTAGGTCCATACCTCTCTATCCCCAATTCCGAAAAAAGCTCAAGACCTATCTTTTCACCAAATCTTTTAATTAGACCATTCGTTTCTTCTGTTCTCATTTTATTTACCTCTCTCATTTCCCACCTCTTGAGGTCTGTCTGTTTTAGCGCCATGAAACCGCTGGTGAAAGAGCGCTTTATAAATAATTTTAAATTCAAATTCAAATTTATACCGGAAGTGAGAGACAGGAAATACATCACAGGAAATTGTTGGCCGCCATTTTGTATTCATCCTGATCCATCCACAATCACTAATCGAATCCACTGCCATCCTGCTGTTCTGTTGTGTAAAAAACCTGAAATGACAGTGCAGGTGAGAATCATGAACATGTAACAAAAGGGGGAACATACCATTTAATTATATTTTTGCGTGGACGGGGGGGCTGACACAACATCAAACCCCAGGTTCGTTTTCTCCTACTTTGCTTTATGGTACATGTAGTCCATATTGAGTGCTCATTACAAGAGTTGTGTGATGTGTTACGTAACATTGGGGTGGAGCAGTGCTGTATATCACAAACACATCGTGCCTGATTCACCCATGACATCATCATTCACGTTGTGGACCCATCATCTGTGGGGGAGTCAAATCTGTTGAGGGCACAGGTCTGAGACTGCAATGGTTATGGCTTTTTGTGATTAAGTGACCCATCCTCATAAGGACCAGGTAGGTCTCTCAGAACATGTATCGTTTATCATCTGCATGAATAGATTGTTTAGGGACATCCACTACAATGATCGCTGACATGGGCACATGACCTGAGGCATGCTCAACCTTTTGACTACTGTTTAACAGCCGTGATTTACATGCAGTTAGTGTGGTTGCAAAGTAGTCTCAGGATGGAATCTATTGACACAGTTGTGTCTATCCAAGTGTCATCATTGACAACAGACAGCATACCACATTTTGTCCATGACACTACATGTTGCTCATGTGAAAAACGTAGCAACGAGCTGATCACGGACTTGCATATCCTAACCTCGGTTATGTACAATGGCCCGGTTTCCCAGATACAGAGGTAGCAGAGGTTCCGGAGGAATGTGTAAGCCATGCGTTAAAGCAAAGTTGCCCAAAACACAACAGGCTAATATGATCTTACACACAACTTCAGGGGAGTACAGCAGCACACCGCCTGTACGGTTCAAGACATCTGAATCGCGACTTCAACATACCAAAAGTGCACTCTATGATGGCTCTAGTCCATATGTGTACCCTATTGTACCTATGCTGAGGTACAGTGTTTGCACGCCTGTAAGTGGTGAGGAGATGTGGGGAAAGTGTATACCCAGCATCGCCTGAGGTGGGAAGAAAGGGCAGTTGGTTACATTTCCCTCTTTGATTTGCACAGGACATGATCTATACTTTAGTACATGCAGTGTCTGTTGGGCCATGTATGTAGCTTTATCATTCTTATTGTACAATGGTTAATGTTGTATGGCATTCAGACATTTCAATAAAACATATCCCTCATTTTTAGTGCTTGGTACTTACCCAGTAGCCACTTGTTGCCAAATTCTCCCACAGCCATCTGCCAGGCAAGAGGTACATACGGAATATGAAGCTGTCATGGGTACTGCCTGGGAACACTGCATGCACATCAATGAACCTCCCACTGGCATCACAGACAGCTTCCACATTGATGGAATACCATCGGTGTCTGCTGCAGAAGATGTGTGCAATGCGGCGGGTGGCTGAAGGCCACATGGGTACAATCAATTGCACCCAGCACACGTGGAAAGTGTGCAATGAGTTTGAAATCTCGTGCTACCCTTTGTCTCCTAGCCAGTGTAAGGGGCATTTGTGTGTGGTTGTGGGCTCTAGCATTGATGCATCTCAGTACCTGATGCAGGCACCGCGACTGGCTTGCCTGGGAAATGCCCACATGGTCACTGGAGACCCTTTGGAAAGACCCAGTGGCAAAGTAATGGAGAGCAGACAGGATCTTGAGATAGGCTGGTATTGCATGGGAGCAGCAGGTCACAGAGTCAAGTTCCTGCTCCCACTCACATACCATATCCAAGATGACTTCTAGAGGGAAACGGTACCTGGCCCTCACATCTTGGCTGGACATTTCAAATAGGTTGATCCTCTGTCTGAAGATCCTCTCTGCTCTCCTCCTCCTTCTCAAGTAGTTTTGCCACATGGCAAGGGGAAAAGCAACAAACACATTCAGCGACATGTTGAAAGGGCTTGTGTGTGTCTGCTCTGCATTTCTACATGCTGCAGGGCTGGGATTGGCTGTAGTGTGTCAGCTGTTGCTTGGTGGGGATGGTAGGCACTTGGACAAGTGTTTACCCTTGAGGAAAATGATCAACGGCCACAGTGCGTGTACGACTCGAATTCGGAGATTCTGTCCCGAAATCGGAGATTCCGGACCTTAAGTGGAGATTCCAGGCCGTAAGTGAAGATTCCGGGCCGTAAGTGGAATTTCCGCTCCAGGTGCAGAAATTCCGGCCCGAGTGCGGACGTAAAGTTAGTAGTCGTAAATCCATTCTGTGAATACCAAAAGTAGTAAGTTCATTCTGTGAATACCAAAAGTAGTAAGTTCATTCTGTGAATACCAAAAGTAGTAAGTGCATTCTGTGAATGCCAAAAGTAGTAAGTTTAGGATTCTGTCTTAAGTTAGTTCTGAGAATAGGGCCCTTTAATTGTAAAGTGTTGTAGCGAAATATAAGGAAGAGGGTCTATGCAGATAATAGATTAATAAAATCCAGAAAAGGCTCCCATTGAAAACTAGGATTGAAATCTAAAAAAAATGAAGTAAGTTACCCTTCTGTTACATTCTGGAATTCATTGTGATAAACATGGGCCCAATATGCATCCATAAGTACAGACAAATTAGTTGTGGTAGCCAAGGAGGACTAGTGCTCCCCTAAACCAATTTGAGCCAACAACATTTGGACATAGGATAACCACTTAATTTTGGCACATCCATCCAATGATTCCACCTCTTCAAAGGCTCCACGATAATCCTCCAAATCCTCAGAGTACTTCAGCCTTGTCCAAAAAAGTAGCATCCTTAATTGGACCGTATATATGATTGAATTAGAGGCCAAAACCCATCTTAACGGTATTAATGGGGTATTATTGGGAAGGTTAGTTAGTACTCTCAGAAATGTGTTCTCTGCTATGTCTGGTCAAATTCGAGGTGCCCCACATTTCAGCCCCATAGAGACCACTGCCCTATGCTTTGGCTCTATAAACCTTGAGTGCAGGAGAAATAGATCTAGACCTGGACATTCTATAGCATCTTAATATTACATCAGAATGGTGGGTTAGAATTAGACTACCCTTTTCCATCTGTGGAGCTCATGACACAGACTTGGTTAACCTAACCCCTAGGTAGTCAAACTCGCTAACGCTGTCTATAGGGCACCCCGTCCCCAGCATTATCGAGACCCTAAATGTTTTATGGGGACTTAGAGTCATAAACGTGGTCTTGGAGTGGTTTATTATGAGACATTGATCAGTGCAAAAATCTGCAAATAGTAAAAGAGAATTTTTATGCCACCTAAACAAGGGGAATCATGTAAGCTGTCCTCCACAAAAGTTATCACAAAATACAAGGAGAAAAGTGTTGGAGCAAGGACACAGCCTTGTCGAACTCCATTCTTGATGCTGATCCCTTTAACTCCCCTCCCCGGCCCCATCTCAATTGGGCATACCTATCCTGGTGGAAACAAACCAGCACACTTAGGATGTCAGCCAGAACGCAGCTGTTCCTAAAGACAGCCCAGAGGTTTGTTCCAGGGTCTAGATCCGACGCCAATTTTATATCGATAAAGACCTGATTATGGTTGGCCTTTTGCATAACAACAATTTTCCAATAAATTAATAAAAATGAAAATCTGGTCAATCATACTAATCCCTCTTCTAATACCTGCATACTGTGGAGAAAGGGCCTGCTGTTCCTCAAACCAAGAGTTCAATTTTCTCAATATCTGTCAAGTAAAAACCTTTTGGCCTGCATCTATAAGACTAATAGGCCTGTAGTCTAATGGAGAATCACGCAGTCTTTTTTTTGTAGAACTGCATGATCACTTGCCCCTTGTAAAATACAATTTGACAGTTTGTTAAAATAAAGGTCCTATACCTCAATATCTGCAAGAAAGAGGTCACCCGGGAGCCCATCAGGTCCAGCTTCTTTTCCTGGGTCAATAGCCTTGATTGCCTCTGATGAGTCCCTAATTTCTGCAGTTAAAAGGCCCGTCAAGGGGTAAGTAACGTCATATGGTTGCGGAGCATCATCAGCCAAAAGGCCTTGCCCTAGCTTATATAGTTCAGTAAAATGGGCATGCCAGACCTCTACAGAATTTGTGTCTGGTAAAGGTCTTGATGGGCTCTCGTTGAAATTTTCAAACAACCTCAAAAAGATTTGATTATCTTTTGATAGCTGCATCATATATTTTTCCCCATAACTTTGCTTTCCAATCCCTGAGTGTCTTAAACTTGAGTGGCTTTATACTCTTTTCTTTTTAGTTTAGGGATGTGTTGCCCAGCATGTGTTGCCCAGCATAAATGCCAAAACAAGTTCATTCTTTTTGTTAATGCACAGCTTGCTATACCAGGAAGGTTTGGATTTGGAATTGGCCCTTGTTGACTAATAAGCACTAGCCTAGAGTTCCAAATACGATCTTGTTTATGAGATTACACTTGTGAACCAAAAATGGTCCCTAGGATGGAGGTGACTTTGCATATCTAACTCTAGCATTGCTTTCATAAGGGCCCCATTCATACAGTCTCTGGTACTCAGGTCATGGACTACTTGACCCCATGTAATCCAGTGCCTATCATTAGATGGCCCTAAATTAAGGGCAAGTGATATGGGGACATTTATCAAATGGTAAAAAAGGTCATACAAAGTACAATGAAGAGCATCATGATCACTATCCACACAAATTAATATCTTGAATCGGCCACATGTTTCCAAAGCTGAAGGAGATTTAAAAAATAATCAATTCTACTTGAGCGTTCTGGATGATAAAAAGTGCGTTTTGCATTAGGGTTGGAAATGGAGCGGCCATTACATGCCCTCAAACAACATGTCAAAGCCAAGGACAGGAGCTGATATGCAGATCCAGTCCAATGCTTTACTGGGGGCAACATTAAGAGGGGGTATCCCATATTCTTCATCCTTTTTACTAACGGGAGATTAAATACCCATATCACAAGGTTCATGTGTGTAATTGAAGTCACCTACAAAAATCGTAGTATCGTGGGAATCAAAAGAGGCCCTATGTTGATCAGGTTTCAAGACAGTCTCTGTTTCCTCCCACTCTTAGTGATCCTAGTATAGATATTATATTATACAGATTTTAAATACGAAGGCCAATACTAGTAATAGATATTTCCATAATGTTATGTGGAATTGGCAGGAGGGCAAGTATTCTGGCATTAATGTTGTTTTATCCCAAATAAGAAGCCCACCTGATGGTTGAAAGCATACTAAAAGATGTAGAAGTACAAAGGGTAGGGTTTGGGGGAATAGTGGCTGTACAAGTGGGAATACAGGAGATGTGCCAGTGGATTAAATTTAAACTGAGTCAAGGGTACCACAGCCAGATGGTAGCACAACTCCATGTTCACCAGGCCCTCAGTCAACATTTTTACCTCAGCTCAAGCCTAATGCAATCATAGGAACACAAGGGGTCAGAGGAATCAGGGAGTCTCTTTGCATCCAAGATGTTAGACCGGACATCCAAATGGCATTGGTGCATGGATCGTTTATGGAAAGTACACCTATTTATGAGTGATTCTGTTTTCATGTGGGCACCCTACGGTAAAATATGAACCATATTCATGTAGACCAGGGCTATTGGCATAGTCCTTGGCCGAACCACCGTACCTGCACTAGGAGGACCCCTATATAACTACCACTCATTGAAACACATGCTTAAGGCTGGGTCTGCCCATTCTGGTTTTTGTGTTCTATTTCAAGGATCTTAGAAATATTCCATACAAACGTAGCTTGTGGCCGACAAGCCGGACACGGAACAGAGTTAATGACCAAATTTGGAGCATTAGATGAATGAGAGTTGTTCATAGGTGTGGGACGGGTGGGAACTATGTGGTTTCTTACACTATTTTTCTCATTAATAAGAGTTATATAAGCAGAACAAATGCCAGATTGAGAGCTTTTAGGTTGTGTTTACTCAACTTCTAATCTTAGCTCTTCCAGTTAAGTAGTTAAAGATGCTAATTGAGACTTTAAATCAGAAACCTCAACTTGTATACTACATACCAAGTTCAAATCTTGACTACCCTCACCACTGATGTGAATATTCAGATTAATAGATGCAATATTTATGGAGGGAGCCTGGGAAGCGGGCAATTCCAATGTACACCCAGCTTTTTGTGTGGTTGTGGATGATTCCAAATCAGAAACAGGCCAGACCAGGGATGAAAATAAATTAGCACACATTATTTCAGGCGACAAAGGTACCAGCATTTCCTTAACAGTTTAAGGTTTAAATGGAGAGGGGGTTGGATCATTATAAGGATCAGCCAGAGCAATGCCATCAAAGCTTGAAATAGAATTTAGGCAGTCCTGTAACAGTGATGGGGTTTTATTTTTAGTTTTCTGCTTGTTAATAAAAATACAGGGGGCTTTCTTTGTGATTGCAGAGGGGTGCGTATCAGGCCATTTACACTCCCCCTAAAGAGTTTCAACTTCTTCAATAAGCATGTCCATGACCTTAAGTGATGTCATCAGTGATGTCACTAACCGTGTCATGAATGATGTAATATGTGACATCATCAACACTGCATTGCGGGTGCGCGAGTTATAGTTAGCTGAACTAACTATAACGGGGGAATTTCTATGGTTTTGTAGGAGCGAAATGCCCAACTATTATAACGTCCCTGAAACCTATGTTATTTTAGTGAATTTCAATGGTTTTGTAAATGCTAATTTCTAACCATAACGTGCCTGAAACCTATGTTTTTTTCAGTGAATTTCAAAGGTTTTTTAAATCCTAATTTCTAACCATAACTAAGGTGGGCGTAGTTCGCGAAATAGCGCTACGCGAAGCTACGCGAAGTGCACTTCGCACTACGCGAACTTCACGTAGCACTACGCGAGCTGCGTAGTAGCATGTTCGCACTGTGCAAGATGCATTTTCAATGATTGCACAGTGTGAACCACCATCCGGCACTGTGCAATCATTGAAAACGGCATCTTGCACAGTGCGAGCTGTAGTTTTCTGCAGCTCGAGTAGGTTTTTACTCGAGCGGCAGCTTTCTCAACGCGAACTGGTAGTTTCTCGTCGCGAGCATGCACGACCACTTGCAATGAGAAACCTGACCTCCCCGTGTTGAGAGTCATGTAATTTTGATTGCTCGCGGTTGCGTACATGACGTTGAGGACTGCGAACAAGCAAAAAATGACCACTGCACTACGCTACGCGTGTTCGCGCTGTGCTACGTGCAGCTCGCGTAGTGCGAAGTTGTGCAAACTTCGCAAACTATGCGAGCGTAGCGTAGTGCTTTGCCCAGGGTTAACCATAACATAGCAGCCACGTTTGCAGAGTGGTGGAGAAAGGTGAGCGTGGCCTTCACCTCTTAGCAATCCCACTGTGGGATTTACTGGAGGTAACAGGAGGAGAAGTTAGCCCCCAACGTCAACCTTGGGGGCCAACTGCCCCTTTTATTACCACTAGTAAGTCCCACACAGCAGGATTGCTCACTTCTTATATTAGGTCCATCCCCCTCCCTGCACCACTGTGCAAACGTGCCCCCTAGCATGTTGTAAGTTGGGGGATTAAGTCTGCTTGAATCCTGAGGGTCCCTGTGGGGCAACTAGCCCACCAGGTACCTCCAGTAAGCACCACAGAGCTGCTCTGCAGAGAGGTGGTCCAAGGCCACGCCCTTTGTACACCTCTCCGCAACGCAGCTCTGAGGAGCTGACTGGAGGTACCTGGTGGGCTAATTGGCTCCCAGGGACCCTCAGGATTCAAGGGGACTTAATCCCCCACACTTGACACATCAGGCCCCGCCCCCTTGCCTTCACGTCTGTGAAAACGCACCCCGTGGTGCATTTTAAGTTGGATCCCCCTTGAATCCTGAGGGTCCCTGGGGGATGTGCTCAGAGTTTACTATTCTGTTGTGGCCTTCACTTAGATGGCCCCAAAGTTTTGATATAATTATAGAATTCACTGGACGGGAAACAGCTTACGAGCAGAGATTTATATGACCTCTCAGTTCATGGAAGTATTTGACTCGACCATCATCTAGTGCTCTGAAGAAGTCCTGCACTATGACGAAAAGCGTCAGCTGTACTGTGTGTTGTCATTAGAACCGGACTCTGTTTTTATCTATGTAAAATGAAACTGGAATAAAAAGAAAATCTGAAGCACTTTTCTTTCTGTATATGGATTTTATAATTGTCCCTATTGTTCAAATTTTGTTGTGTGGTGCACCTGTGCTGTTGTTCTAAATTGATAGGTTCCTGAGGGAACAAGGACTGTGACAGTGAGTGCTATCCAGCGTGCACACAAACCCCTGCAAGTATAAGGGACAATACTGATGGAGTGATATTAGGTTAGGTGCTGTCAGCTGGAAGGTCCCACTGTTAGTATGGCCAGGTACTACCTAAACCCCCTCCTCCCCTGTCAATATCCAGATAATAACATCAGAAGGTTTTGGATTAGGGATCGTCAACCCCCGGACGTATTTATTTACAAAATTATTCAAGTGAAATTTATATGCAGAAAACCATTACATTACATTGATTACATTGATATTTGCAGATATCAGAAGGCTAACCTTAACATATCTCTAATACAAAGGTATTCCTATCCGAATCTAGACATACCATAATCAATAGTCATAATAATAACATTTATTTTTTCTGCGTATCCCTATTGCGAGCCTAGGGCAAGGTCAATAACTGGTGCCCAATCCTTATCCAATTATGCCCACACTGGAGTGCGCATGCGCAGGGGGCCCGTTCACCGTGAGGGTACTTCCCCCCAAGGTCGCCCCGTACACCTTAAAGCCCGCCCTCCAAATGGAGTGCGCATGCGCAGAGAGCCTGTTCCCCGTGAGGGTACTTCCCCCCATGTCTCCCCCGTACTCCCTGTAGATTATCTCCATAATGGGGCATTTGCAGTTATGGGCCGTTTACTTGTGCCATTGTGCACATGCGGGGTGGCCAAGCAGCCTACCGGAAAGCGTGAATCCCACTCCCCGCACCATCCAACCAACTGGCTGTAACTGCCCCTGGAGTTCTATGAGAGACCACTTGTCCCTCCCCCTTGGGCGACTCCATTCAAGAATGGCGCTGCCCTCTAAAAACCTTAAATTTACTGCTCAGCAATCATGACTGCCTGCATAGTTGACGACTATCAGGCCCCCCAAGAGCTCACTGAAACGTCATGCCCTGTCCCTATAAATAAATAACTGAAATATATAATTCCCTAATGTGGACAAATGGACCCCGACTTTTAAGAAGCATGACTCCTCAGATGCACCCATGGGCTATAGAGGGCAGGTGTAAAGTCATAGATAGCCTCACTAATTTGTTACTAGTTATCTAACCGAGTGGCTCAATGCCTTTGGAATCTCTGGAGTCTGTGTGCCAGGGGGTACCTTGGCCATAGACCTTTCGACCAACCCACTTCAGTGTTTAGTGCTCGGACCAACCACTCTGCTACCCAAGCGCACCCAGTCACCCCCCCCCCCCCAATGAGGGATAACAATTGCTAACGCTGGCTTACTCAGAGGGAATTTGACATACCATCTTGGAGGCACTAAATGGCATCACTTGATAGTATCACGATGTGCCCGATACTCACGTTGCCCCAAGCAATGATACCAACTGCTGGTGCAACTGCACCATTGGAAGGCTACCCAGGGAACACCACACAGGCCCCAAGCTCTCACCAAGCAGCACAAACCCGCGAGCAACGCCATCCGGCGCCACCGCAGGCCCAGAGCACAGCATACCCAAGTAACACTCGCTGCAGCGATTCAGGGCGAACGCGGGACCCAAGCTTGGTGGATACTCACCAACAGCACACTGGCAGATCACAAGTCTGCAGCATTGCCTACAGCTACCGTCCAGTACTTACCGCCAAAGGCGGTCTCTTGCCGCATTCCTCTTGCTGTTGGCCACTCTTCCAGGCCAAGTCTTGCTCTGTGTTTCCCCTGCACCTGTCCAGGAGCCCGTAGACTGCCGCTCCCAGCCGCTGATCCTATGTCTCGCAGCAAAATTACTCCATCTAGAAAATCTAAAAACAAAAGAGAAATTAATTACAGCCTCCTAGCGAGGCTGGCATGATTAAATGGCAGGCTGAGGGAGTGGCGGGCAAGAGGCAGACTCCGCCACTCCCCGGCCTTTTATCACTGAGATTCAAGCCAGGCCAGTTCTAACCGGCCTGGCGTTAGCCATATGCACGTGACCCGGAAGTGCTTTCAAGCACTTCCGGGTCATGCCCTAATTTTGACCAACTAACGGTGAAGCGTGCCTGTCGTGTCATCACTATGCTTGACAGGCCCGCCCCTGTATGGTTGTAAGGGGGTTGGCACGGCCGCCATACCTTCGGCATGGCCGATGCCGGCCCCGCCTTTCTTGTCTTTTTGTTTATGCACCAGTGAATAAACAGCTATGAGATAGGAAAAGACACATGAAAATATGTCTTTTGATTGATTAGCCTTTTGGTTGACCCGGCAAAGCCATCTAGAGAAATGGATGATTGATATGAATGAAGTTAAGGGGCACATTTAAGCTTTTCGCATGGAAGAGGTAAATGAAAATAATTATGAGATTCTAAATTGGTTATTGGGTAACTTTGGGATGACCAAGGAAATAGGAAAAGGGCAAAATTATTGAGAGATCAGAGATAGTTTAGGGAGGGCAGGAAGCATACAGATGCTAAGAAAAAGTTATAGAATACAGGAACATCATCCATGTACCTATCAGAACTGCCCCAACCTTGGATCAATTTAGGGATAATTTGAAGTCACAGTGATCATTTTTATGATAATCAGTGCGGAACAATATATTAAAAGCATTGCTTCATCTTTCTTGTAGCATAAACAATAATTCAGCCTTAGGACAGATGGAATACACCAATAACCATACATAAGTGCACAAATAAATTATATTTGTGAAAAGAGAATTAAAAAACACAAATATGGGCAAAAAAAAAGAAAGAAGTTTCCTCTTTTATGAGTAAAACCATTGAAAATAAAAAAGTGAGAAATGGAAGAAACAGAAATATAATATTGCCTATGTCAACAGGACAAAGACTGTAGAACAAAAAGCTTACCTCTCATTCTCCCATAAAATGATGGAGAAGACTTGGTATTAGCCTTCTGTTCCATTTCTAATTGAGTTTGCTTGTTAAAGGGAATGTGTTGGTCTAAAGTTTTTCAAGCTGGTTGACCAACCCCACTGTTTTTCTGTGGTTCAACTAAAATCTGAGAATATTAGGAGTTATGTATTTGGATTTGCCTCTGGAAGAAATTGGAGTAAATCATCCCAAGCATATTCAGTACAGCTTAGAGTAAGGAACCATGTAGGAGTTCCTAAGTTCCTTAGCATACATTTAAGTTCTCCATGAGGATGGTGCCAGTACTCATTAGTATCACGCTGACATGCCATGAGATTAATAAGCTGAGATTCCAAAACATTATCTTTCTGGTGTTCTTTATCCATAAATTCCTTTGCCGAAACATTTTGCAGATGTACACCTGTTTTCAATATATGGTTGACTGCATAAGAAAGTCCAGACAAGTCACTCTCAAACAAAAGATGAAACAAATACGGAATACATTGTCGAAATCTAGGATCTTCTGCATACAATCTAGATGCCCGGTATTCAGATGGATGCATCTGCACAGGTCGTTCATCATATCGTCCTCCTTTTCCTGTTGGAAACAACTGAGGGAAACAACAAGCTTCCAAGCTTTCTTCCCATACACTCAAGGGACTTCCCTTTGCTTCTTTCAGTTGGATTAACTCAATAGTATTCCCCATCACCTCTTTGGAATGAAGTGAATGAACACTGTAATGTTCACAGATTTCTTCAGTTCTCGACATATCCACTTTTTTAATTTGTCCAGTTGAGGAGTCACTATCTTCTTCTACAGTTATTTCTTCTTCTCTCGCATACACATTTTTATAGTACTGATAATGTTTTACCAGATACAACGTTGCCTTTTTCACTTTCCTAACATCCACTAATTCTTGCCAGATTTTCTTACTCTTAGTAGGAACGCCATTTACTAGATTAACTAGAGGTTCATCTTCTACATTTTCTACACTAATTGTTTCAATATTTTCCTGTAAATCCAGAGGCAAATATACAACTCCTCCCTTTAATCCTCTCAGTAAATCTGAAGGAGGCAATTTCCCTGTCTTAGGCTCCATACGAACAATAGCCTGAAATGGATGCACACACTGAATAAGAATAGACTCATAGGTATTTAATCTATCAGTTCAGAGGGAATATTTACCAACTCAAGATTATTATGCACAGCTCTAGCAGGCATTTTGTTCTCGTCTAATTTGTTATAACAATATTTACAAATATGTTGATCAGAACCCAAATCAAAACAATTCTCTACCAACAAATAAGATGCAAATTCCTTCCACTCATTATTATTTTCTCTTTCACTTTTTAAATACAGATCAACAGTCCTAGTCTGATTGTTATAATGAGTTCGTCGACAAAAAATACAAGAATAATTTGGCCTTTCACCTGAAATCAACTTAAACTTCGCAAGGGTCTAGTCCTTGCAACATCTTAATCTTTTGTTTAACACTTTTCTTAGCATAGTCACGTAAGAAATTGTGTAAAAAATCAATAGATTCCTGTCGTACACTACAAACACTACTGCAATTCCAAGTGTACACTGGAGCTTTAGGACTTCTCCCTAAAACTTCATCAGCTAACACCTCTTCTGCATTTCTGGGAACAATTTTCTCTTTCTCAACAGGACAAACATTTCTAACCTCAAAAGCTCGACCACTAGTGTCAACTGCAGGCAACAAATCATTACTCTGAAGATAACTCTGGATTGTACATGGTGCTGAATGCATCACTAGAGCAGTACATGGGGAGACACAGAGTATTTGCTGCAACATCATGGATACTAACTGGGGAATTGAAGGTGTGAAAGACAAGTGTGCACGTGGATAGAAGACTGCGAGCATACAGCATAGGGGTTTGAAGCAGTCCCTGTCCTAAGGCCTATTTCGCTACATGAGTGCTGAGTGAATGATTACAGTACAGTAAGGAGAGTGTCTGAGTGAATCTATAAGTGATTCAGTTTTAGTGCACCGAATGATTAGTACATAGTGCTGAATGGGTCACCACAACAGTGCAACAGCAGGGACAGAGTATTTGGTGGAACTGTAAGGATACAGACTGGGGAATTGAAGATGTGAAAGACAAGTGTGCACGTGGATAGAAGACTGCATGCATACGGCATACAGGTTTGAAGCAGTCCTTGTCTTAAGGCCTACTTCGCTACATGAGTACTTGGGTACTGAGTGAATGATTACAGAACTGTAAGGAGAGTTTCTGAGTGAATCCATAAGTGCTTGAGTTTTAGCGCACTGAATGATTAGTACATACCACTGAATGGGTCACTACAAAAGTGCAAGGGCAATGACAGAGTGTTTGCTGGAAGTGTAAAGATACAGACTGGGGAACTGAAGATTTGAAAGACAAGTGTGGAGGTGGATAGAAGACTGCATGCATAGTGTATAGGGGTTTGAAGCAGTCCATGTTCTAAGGCCTACTTCACTAAATGAGTATTTGGGTACTGACTGAATGATTACAGTTCTGCAAGCACAGTGCCTGACTGAACTAATAAGTGCTTGAGTTTTAGCGCATTGAATGCATTAGCACATACTGCTGGATGGGTCACTACAATCTTGCAACAGCAATGACAGAGTGTTTGGTGGAAGTGTAAGGATACAGAGTGGAGAATTAATGATGTGAAAGACAAGTGTGTATGTGGATAGAAGACTGCATGCATACAGCATACAGGTTTGTAGCACTCTTTGTCCTAAGACCTACTTCGCTGCAAGAGTACTTGGGTACTAACTGAATGATTAGAGTACTGTAAGGAGAGTGTCTAAGTGAACATATAAGTGCTTGAGTTTTAGTGCAGTAAATGGATTAGTACATACTGCTGAATGGGTCACTACAACAGTGCAACAGCAGTGACAGAGTGATTGGTGGAAGTGTAAGGATACAGAGTGGAGAATTGAAGATGTGAAAGAGAAGTGTGCTTGTGGATATAGAAGACTGCATGCATACAGCATACAGGTTTGAAGCAGTCTTTGTCCTAAGGCCTACTTCGCTACATGAGTACTTGGGTACTAAGTGAATGATTACAGTACTGTAAGGAGAGTGTCTGAGTGAATCTATAAGCAAATAAGTTTTAGCGCACTGAATGATTAGTACATACTGCTGAATGGGTCACTACAATAGTGCAACAGCAGTGACAGAGTGTTTGCTAGAAGTGTAAGGATACAGACTGGGGAATTGAAGATGTGAAACACAAGTGTGCAGGTGGATAGAAGACTGCATGTATAGCGCATAGGGGTTTGAAGCAGTCCACGTACTAAGGCCTACTTCGCTGCAAGAGTACTTGGGTACTAACTGAATGATTAGAGTACTGTAAGGAGAGTGTCTAAGTGTACATATAAGTGCTTGAGTTTTAGTGCAGTAAATGGATTAGTACATATTGCTGAATGGGTCACTACAACAGTGCAACAGCAGTGACAGAGTGTTTGGTGGAAATGTAAGGATACAGACTGGGGAATTAAAGATGCGAAACACAAGTGTGCAGGTGGATAGAAGACTGCATGTATAGTGTATAGGGGTTTGAAGCACTCCATGCCCTAAGGCCTACTTCGCTGCATGAGTACTTGGGTACTGACTGAATGGTTACAGTTCTGCAAGGAGAGTGCCTGACTGAATTTATAAGTGCTTCAGTTTTGCTACAGTGAATGGATTACTACATACTGCTGAATGGGTCACTACAACAGTGCAAAAGTGACGCAATAGAACAACAAAGAGGTGCAAGGGGCTTGTGAATCTGCCCAGAGTATTTGCAGAAGTGTATGTATACTGACTGCGAGTCGAAGATTTGAAACACAAGTCTGATTCTACACAAGCAACACTATTAATTACTGTGGAAGGGCTAAAATGACTGCACACATTCCAGAAATGTAAATACTGCATTTTAGGGTACAACCATAACTAATTTTTCCAAATACAAAAGCAATAACTAGTTTCTAATTCTATCAAAACTTTAAAAAAGGATACGTTGTTAAGCAGTTATGTGTCTGCAAACACAAAACTTATAAAAATGCTTCTCTCAGAATGATTCCTAAATACACAGACTCACAGTGTGATTCTAGACAAAAAATATTAAACCTTGCATTTTACAAAAACACATTTACTAGTATAGAAACGGTAAGGTGACTAAACACATTCTATATATATGACTGCTGCATTTTTCTGTACAATCCTGACTCATTTTGCAAATACATAAGCAATTTGCTGCATTATTTGCACCAGCATTACATCAAAAAAGTAACACAATACAACCACAAAGAGGCACAAGGGGCTTGTAAATCTGCCCCAAAGTGTTTGCAGCAGTGTGTGTATACTAACTGAGGAATTGTAGATTTGAAACACAAGTCTGATTGTAGACAATCAACACTATTAATTACTGTTGAAGGGCTAAAATGACTGCACACATTCCAGAAATGTGTATACTGCATTTTAGTGTACAACCATGACTCATTTTGCAAATACAAAAAAAATAACTGGTTTCTAATTCTATCTAAACTTCAAAAAAGGATACGTTTTTAAGTAGTTATGTGTCTGCAAACACAAAACGTACAAAAATACTTCTCTCAGAATGATTCCTAAATGCACACAGACTCACAGTGTGATTCTAGATAAAAAATATTAGACCTTGCCTTTTAACAAAACACATTTACTAGTCTAGAAACGGTAAAGTGACTGCACACATTCCATTTATATAACTACTACATTTCAGTGCACAACCCTGACTCATTTTGCAAATACATAAGCAATTTGCTGCATTATTTGCGCCAACATTGTGTCAAAAATGTGACGCAATGGCAGCACAAAGAGGCACAAGGGACTTGTAAATCTGCCCCAGAAAGTTTGCAGTAGTGTATGTATACTGAGTGGAACATTGTAGATTTGAAACACAAATCTAATTCTAAACAAGCAACACTATTAACTACTCTAGAACTGGAAAAGTGACTGCACACATTCTACATTTTTTAGTACTGCACTTTACTGTACAAAGCTGACTCACCAAAAACATAAACTTACCAAATGCTTTTATTACAAAGGTTATCCAAATGCAGACAAACTCAGAATGTGATTCTACGCAACTAAACTACTACTTGAACTTTAGCAGGCTAAACATATTACTTTTATTAAAAACAAAATGCACCACATACATCCCCTTACAAGTTAACAACTAACCTTTTAAATTGATTTGTAGATTAAGAAGAATGTCAGTCACACGTCACTGTTCTTAGCAAAACCAAAAAAATGATGGCACACTGTCCCTCTCAATCTACACATATATGCATGTAAATAACAAATCAAATTGCTTGCCACATTAATTCAAAAGCAAATACACATTTTTATTGGTTGAACATTTGAACCCTTTCCAACTGACATAACCTTGAACCCTACCCTCTATTTGCTTTCTGCTGTTACCATAGTAACAGATCATGCAAAACTCAACTGACCACAGAGGTCAAAAGTTCAGCACACTGTAAAACACTCCTCCTCAACAACTTTAGACTCTGCATAGGTACTTACTTATAGGTACCAATAAATACAAAGGCTCTTTTTACAGTCAACCAACATCTAAACACATAAGCTTGATAGATATCTGAAACACGTATTTCTTTTTTCTTGCTTGGATACGCGTACCAGACGCCTTAGAAATCGCACAGCATACGTGGTATGATACGCGTACCCAAAGTGTGCACACCAGAGGTCGTGCTGAGCGCCGCGCTCGCCACGCGCACACTAATTTTACCGTAAAAATAAAGCCCCGGGTAGGTGGTGATCACCGGGGCTGGGGGGTCCGTCACAGACCCCCCAATTTAAAAACATAGTGCCCGGGGAGGTGGCTGTCCCAGGGGCATGTGGGGGGGGCGCAAAACCCCCCACAAAGGTGTTTTATTTCATAAAAAAAGAAGCCCCGGGGGGTGGCAGTCCACGGGGCTGGGGGGCCTCTCAGGCCAAAGACTATAATAAACTCTTTGCCCCCGGGACTTGCCCCCCCGGAGCTAATTACAACTAAAGCGAGCTTCGGGTTCCTTTTTAATTCACGGGATACGCGTAACCTTCGCGCATCCCGCGATTTCTTTTTTTTTAAAAAACAAAATTGGGGCCTTGGGGGTCACGACCGGTATTTGGCCACCTACATATGGCCCATAATTGTGCACTGTGGTGGCAATGACCTAGGCACTTTGACTGGGGTAGGTCTGGAAATGCTTATGAAGGACACATTTAGAGAACTGATGTCACTTTTCCCCCAAACTGCCTTTGTCTATTCTAACATATGCCAAAGGCAGAAATGCAACTGGTCCAATCAATTTTGTCCACAGATTGAGAAAGCTAGGAAACTTGAATAAATCTGTTTCTGCTTTTCTCTGAGACTATAGAATGGGGTCCATATACAACAACAATCTGTGTTTCAATATGTATGACATCTAAAGGAGAGGTGGTGTACATTTCACAGATGATGGGAACAGAGTCTTCCTCTTGAACTTTAGACTCCAGTGCTTACTTGTAGGTACTAAAATCTCTCAATAAAGCGGCACCCAACATCTAAACACATAAGCCTGATATATATCTGAAAAATATTTTTCTTTTTCTGGCTTGGATATGCGCAGCATATGTGGTACGATACGCATATCCAACGCGTGTACACCAGAGGTCGCGCTGAGCGCCGCATTATGTGCGCGTATCCTAATTTAACTGTCGAAAAAATAATAATAATCTGCCCTTAATTTAAATATTTAGTGCCCCGGGGCTTGGGGGTGCCTTTCAGTCCCCCCCACACGTTTACATTTGCTGCGGGGGGCAGTGAGACCTCCGCACATATTCAACCAAAGCCCCGGGCGGTGGCGGTCCCTGGGGCTGCGGGGGGGCCCGTGAGCCCCTCATATATATTTAAAAAAACAGCCCCAGGGGATGGCAGTCCCCGGGGCTGGGGGGCCCCCATGGGCCCCTCATTATAATAAAGCACATTGCTCCCGGGACTTGGCCCCCCGGGGGCTAATTAGCACTAAAGCGAGCTTCAGGGTTTCTTTTTATTCACAGAAAATGCATATCCTGCACGCATCCCACGATTTTTAAACAAAATTCTGGGGCCTTGGGGGTCCTTTTGGGACCCCCTGAGCAGGCCTAGTGGGTCAGGGTGCTTCTACCCTGCCCCCTTTGTGTCTTTTGCGCACTTGTTTTTCAGTTTTCTTGTGCCTCAGCTCTACCGAGACACAACACAAGATGGCTGCCAACACTTCCTGGTTTGGAGTGTTGACAACAGTTGACAGCCAATTAGCATGCAGCTCGTGCTCGTAATGGTACACGCATGATCCTTGGAGGATACGCTTACCCTATGCGCTCATAGATATCTCTATGATTTTACTTTTGAATTTCTCAGGAACTACTGCACGGATTTACACCATTTAACAAAAAGCGTGAACTGTGAACCAAACTCTACCTTTTTGCCAAATTTGGTGAAATTCCGTTCAGCAGTTCGGGCTGTAGCCGTGGCTAAATGTCCCTATGGAAAATTGCATGGGGAAAACATGTTTTGGGACCACTTTTTTCTCGGCCCCCGCTTGATGAATCACCCCAAAACTTTCAGGATAGGAGCAGAACGCACCATCTTCTTGGAGAATATATATATATATATATATATATATATATATATATATATATATATATATATATATATATATATATATATATATATATATATATATATATATATATCCAACAAACACCCCTCCAATGAGAAAGGTAAGAGGCCACTCGGGGAAACCTTGGAAGCCGTTTATTTAGACAGTGCAGGCATAATGCATTTCGGCTAAACTAGCCTTCCTCAGATGCCACTGCTGCCGAGATGAAACTCCACCCACGCCTTTAAGTGTCCTGTGTTGATCCCATTGGAAGGCATATTGCATACCCAAGTCACATGCTCGTGCACCCCAAGTGGTCAGGATTTCACTACAGTTCCCAGAAAGCACTGCTCTCTGTAGAGTGTTCCGTGGGGAAGGCAAAGAAAAACGAAACCCAAGTAAGTTTCCACTGTTCAGGGCAAAGGCGCAGCATATCCACATGGAGTGTCCCGGTTTATAATGATGTATAGATATATATATATATATATATATAAGAATTCACAATCCTGAGGTGCCAGAAACAGCAAACGGACACAAACCAGGTACAGACCACAGAACGAGGAGTTGAAGGTGAATAGTGTGCTTTATTCCATCGATGGGGACGGCAACATGACGCGTTTCGTCCGGGAAACCCGGACTTGATCACATGACAAAACCCAGAGATTTACGTGGTTAAGTACTGGTAATGTCGAGACTCCTCCCATAAATCAACTAACATAGAAGACATATCCTTAAACATCAGTTAAGGTCAATCAATATACTTTTCTGATACAAATTAATACATAAAATGCAAAATATCAAACATTCAATTAGAAATTGAAATAAATTGTTTTATAAATAAAGGGCAAGTGCCCAACGATCAACCACAGTATAAACTATGTCTCATAATTAAGCAATGTAAACTGATATCATGGGGTCATGGCAAAAAACCAGTAAAATAGGAGTGGAAACCACATAAGAAAATAAGTGCAAGAGTTCAAGTGCAAAATATATTATCCCAAAATTTGGGAGAGAGCAATATATATCCAGGTAAAAACCTGGAGCAAGATGTAAACGAATGTGATAAAGTGCATAGTGCAAGAAAAGGTTTAAAATGCGGCAGTGCATATATTCATATGGGGGAGATATATGAGGGGATTAATTGATCAGTGACTGGCAGCAAGAAAACGGGCATACCTAAAAAGAGTCATAACAGCACAGCTAGATTGTAAAATTATATGTAGATAAGTCCATTATGACCAAATCACAGAGTAATAACAATACATTCAATTTTAAACCATCCTCAACATGAATAAAATAGATTAAAACCAAATAAATAGGTACAAAATCTATTTAAAAAGATCATGCATATGATGAGATAAAATATTTACAGAAAGTTATTTAGATCTTCCCCCATGTTGAGGCCATTGGGAATCTTACTGTTTAGCCTCAAGATGTATTGACTTTCTAACTGTCTTAGTCTTTTCTCTCTATCTCCACCTCTTTTGTTTGGAGGGACTGCATCAATAACAAAATATTGTAAGTCATTAAGGTTATTATTGTGCACCAACTTGAAATGGCGTGCCACAGGGTAATTGGGGTCTGAATTTACTATGGCACGAAGATGCTGTAAAATGCGGTTGTAAACTTGTAACTTAGTGCTGCCAACGTATTGCAACTCGCACGTACATTTTAACACATACACCGCATGGTCAGTTTTACAAGTGTACACATTATTAATTTGGATTACAGCATCCGTCAAGCCCTCAACAAATTCGGTGGTATTCACACCGAATTTGCACGCCCGGCACGAACTACACTTTCGAAAACCTGTTTTGTTTGAGAACCAATTAGGTTTTATAATGGTCTCAGGACTAGTTCTAACTAGAGCATCCCTCATCGAGGGTGCTCGTCGGAAAGTGATGCTGGGCATGTCTTCCAAAAGTGGGCCTAAAATAATATCAGTTTTCAAGATGGGCCAATTAGACTTAATGATTTGCTTCATCTTTTTTTGTTGGTTATTAAAAGTAGTAATGAGACGAATGGTAGGTTTCTCAGATGTAACAGCAACCTCCTCTGATGTTACCATAGTAGATTGCTCTGCCATTACCACTATTTGATTAGACACAGCCCTTTTGAGAGAGTTAGTGAGGGTATGAACATCATAGCCTCTACGTAAGAATCTCTGATAAGATCCATTAAGACAATTCATGAGGTCAATCTCGTTGTTACATATGCGTCTAATTCTTAAAAACTCCCCATAAGGGATGCTTTTGATAAGATGATGCGGGTGGTTACTCTGGGCATGCAAAATAGAATTTCCAGCTGTGGTTTTTCTGTACATTCTAGTCATGATCTTATTTTCTCTAATGTAAACCTCCACATCTAGAAAGTTAACACTTACATTGTTGATGTTGGCAGAAAATTCTAGATTTAAAGAATTGTTATTGATGTTACTAACAAATTCTTCGGCTGATGTTTTGCAGCCTTGCCAGATTATAAAAACATCGTCAATGAAGCGCCACATTTTCACAATACCTGTTTCATCTTTGTCCAAACAGTCGCGGATCCCACCCAGGACGTGCCTCTCCCACCAGCCCACGTGTAAACACGTGTAGCTGGGGGAGAAGCACGCACCCATGGCGACACCACGCAACTGCTGGAAGATCTCATTATTAAACAGGAAAAAATTGTTTTTAAGGCACAAATCAATCATACTGATGAGCATTTTACTATGTTCATAATATCTGATGTCTCTTTTAGACAAAAAATATTCAATTGCATTTAAACCATCAACATGATTAATAGAGGTGTACAGGGATGTAATGTCCATGACTAGAAATAAGTAGTTAGGTTTCCACACAACTTCTTTCAATTTCATCAAAAAGTCACCAGTGTCTTTTAGGTAACTAGGTAAGGCCTCCATATAATCATGTAAAAAGAAGTCAACATATTTTGAGAGGGGTTCCAACAATCCATTTTGGGCGGAAATAATTGGTCGCCCCGGTATAGGTGTAGTACCTTTATGGATCTTGGGTAACAGATATAGAGTCGGAGTGATAGGGAAATCCTTTTTCAGGAAATCAAATTCTTTCTTATTAATCAATCCTTCCCTCTTCCAAGATGCCAAGTTAGAATGTACAAGTAATTTTACTTTGTTGAGTTCATTAAATGAGGCCTTCCTATAACAAGCAGGGTCACTTAATTGCCTTTCAGCTTCCTTTAGATACAGAGTGCGTGGCCACAAAACGATATTTCCACCTTTGTCGGCTTTATTGACTATAATATCGCCTTTAGATTTTATTTTTCGCATCAGTAGAGAATATTGTTTGTCTCTAAAGCTTCTACATTTTTTGTTTTTGCCACAGTTTTGTTTAGTTCCTTTAGGTCTTCCACGACCCTATCGCTAAAAATGTCAATGGCATCCCGGGGCATCAATGGGACAAAAGTAGATTTAGGGCAAAACGGACTATTACCAGCACTGCCACTGCTGATTCCCATAGAGTTTAATGCATCCTGCGTATTGATGGGGGCATTGTCATCATTAGCAAGAGAATGAGCAGTCTTTAAAGCCTCAGTGTCTGCCATAGAAAAGTTTCTATGACTCTGAGACTCATTCAAAATGATTTTGTCTTTTTCACTTTTCCTATTAGTAGTATGAAATTTGAGAAGCTTTGGTTTCCTTATAAACTTAAAAGTGTCAATTCTCGCTTGCACATACTTGAATCCATTATTAGGGCAAAAGGAAAGACCCAATGAAAGAAGCTGGGTTTCTGCTGCATTAAGATCAAGTTCAGTCAAATTAATCACAGTATTCTCTTCATCGGAGTTACATTGATGGTGAGTAGCACTCCAAGAAGTTTCATCTTTTTCTTGTGTGTTTTTTTCCTCTTTTGTATATTTTTCTTTTACTATTTCTTTTGTATTTTTTTTCTCCTTTTGTATTTATTTCATTCGTTACGAATTTTCCATTATTATCATGTTCACCATCGTTGATCTCAATTTCAGAAGATGAAGTTATGTCATTACATGGTGATATGGTGGGTAGTTTCAAAAATCTACTTATGATTTTGTTTGGGCATTCCCCCTTCCTCCTCTCTTTTTCCCGTAGTTGTTGGCGTTTCCTCCTCTCTTTACGGGATTTGTTTCGCCTCTTCCTCTTGTTGGCTGAGTCCCTCTCGACCTTAAGGTGTTTCGCCGATCTTCCACCATAAAAACCAATTCCTCAGATGGAGTAAAACTGCTAACCCCAAGTTGCCGTCCATTTGTTTCTTCATCGGACCCCCCACTGCTGTAGATGGAACTCAAATCAGTGTCTGATCCTTCGGGGGCTCCCACCTGTTGTTTTTGGGGAGCTTGAGATGTTGTTGCTGACACCGATACTGATGAAGTTAGTGCTTGTCTTTTGGCCGACTCGAACTTCCTTGAGAAAGTGAATATTCTCCCATTTTCGTAGTCAGCCTTGTCTCTAGCAAATTTAGAGACTTTGCGGGTTTTAATGGTCTCCTCATATTTGTCAAGACGTTTTTTGATATCTTCCCGCCCTTTAGTTATCACCTCCTGTTGTTCCATGGCATTTAATTCGAGGTTGAGTTTCTCAATCTGGGACATTAGTTCGCCTCTATCGATTTCGGCGTATTTAATTAACATGCAAACCATACCCATGGATGCATCGAGTTTGTGTTGTGCCCACTCCTTCAACATAAGGGGATTAGGGTTTTCGAAGGATGGTGCAATTAAAACTCTCAAGCCACGAGGAACCCTTTTGACTTCCTTGTATTTTTCAAGACTCTTTTGTTCCCACCATTTAGTGAGCTCCGTCCGGAGCAGTTTTTCAAGTTTTTTTAGTTTAGACTTCACATCGTCTCCTTCAACGATTTTCTCCTTAGATTTCCCCCCAATTGTAGCAACTGCCGGTAAATAAAAAAAAAAGAGCATCTAATGCTTGCTCCCTGTCTCTGAAAATGTCAGCTGCCATCGCCATCTTAATTACGGAACGTCTGTAGAAATTAGCACTGGTTCAAACAGTCTTTCCACGTGTAATGTTCTCCACGTACTGGAAAAGATGAACAAATATCTCCTTAAATCTCGTAGAACCCACGTATAACCCAACGGTAGCATATATATATATATATATATATATATATATATATATATATATATATATATATATATATATATATATATATATAGTACCTCCTTAGCGACCAAGAAGAAGGAGAGGCCCACACTGGGGAAACAGAGGACACCATCTTTATTGCAGGTAAACCATTATAGGCAAATGCATGTCGGCGTTCTGTGCTGCCTTCTTCAGCGCCAGATGGTTCAAACTGGTAATGGGCGCCATCACGGGTTTAAATCCCCTGTACCCAGCCTGCTTAGTGTCAGCAAAGTCCCGCCCCTCAGCTCAAGAAAGTTCTCACTGGTGGATGTCAATCATGTAGGTCGTCCAATGCCCCAACACTACATGTCCCAGAAAGCTGTGTGATGTTCTGTCGGAACATGGGGGGGTGGGGTTGCAAACAAATATGCGGGATAGTGTCCCTTATGGCAATGCTGATGGCTCCTTTGCTCCCCATAACCGCACCAACCTCCATCTCTGGTTGTATATATACATATTCACGCTCCAAAGTTGCCCCAAGCATCGAGAAGCACTCAAGCCAGCATCAGGCTTCAAAAACCTTTATTCGGGTACAAGCAGAAGCCGTCAAGCCGATCCCTTAAGCAGCTTTTCTGTATGTAATTGCCTGACGCGTTTCAGAGATAAACTCCTTCCTCAGAGGCTGTGACAGTCAAGTGTGCGCATTGTCGACACCGCCCAGTCATTTAAATGGCACCTTGCACGTGTTGATTCAACTGCTCTGGATGAGTTTGTGCATGGAATTCTGGGTCTTGTAGTGTCCACAATTAATTCCCTGAATGGGAGCGCTAATCTCAAGTGTCAGAAGTACCTACACATTATATATAACAAAGTTAGAATAACCGAACTACAATATAATAATTTAGAAAACTCATATGAATGACCAGGGTCTAATAGAAAATACTCCTTCAATGCGACCCTCGGTCTAAGTCCATTGTCTCCCCGTAGATCCGCTGTGCCGTCTCTTGCCTCCAGACCCGACTGCCTCCTTGGGAGGTTCCAGGCAGCTGCCCACTCCTGCTGCCCGCTCCAACTGGGACCAGACTGCCTACAACCACAATAACCTTTCTCAGCTGTTTTTTTTCTTAATTTGCTCCCTGTTGTGCCACTGTTATTGTGCCTATCTGTGTCTTGATCTAATTTTACCACTGTTTTTATTTTATTGTGCCTGCTTGTGCCTTTCGCCTTTCGCCACTCCTGCCCCTGTGGCCACTCCCCCCCCCCAGAATTCCCCCCCTTGGAACTCCACCCTAGAATTCCCCTGCTCTAAGCCTCCACTCCCTCCCACCTCCCCTACTAAATGGCGGCCGCAGCAGACGCACACAGCGGGCACACCAAAGGCAAGCCAGTCTGCGACCCAACTGCGTCTCGATCGCGGCCAGCACCAGGAACCTTGGACCTCCCACTACACATCACTACGACACCACCACCCTCCTCGCACTCAACCCTGGAAGCCTTAGAGAATGCCAACAGGTCTCGCCGAACATGACCCACGGTGAGTTCTCCTGCCTCCACTGCCACCAGACCCTCACTGCAACCCCGGCCTCTAACAACTCCAACGCCAGCACCAGCGAAACCCTAAAATGCATCCTCCTCAACGTACACTCCGTACACAAACACGCCATAGAAATCTGGAACCTACTTGACTCTCTCTCACCCAAAATCATCTTCGTCACAGAGACCTGGACCAAAGAATCCTCCTCCCCGTCATCAGCACCACCATTCCAGACAGATACAAGATCCAGAGGAAAGACGACCCCAACCACCCAAAGGGGGCCTTTCCATCGCCCACAAGAGCACCCTCCGCCTCACCACCTCCAGCGAAGCCATCCACTCTGCCAAACACATGCACTACCAGATCCAGACCACCCCCAAAGCCACACTCCGAGGAACCCTCGTCAACAGACCTCCCGGCCCCCGAATACCGCTCGCCACCACCATGACCGACTTCATCCTACCCCACGCCATCGCCTCAACAAATTACATACTCATTGGAGACCTGAACTTCCACCTCGACAACCCCAGCGGCCACAACTCCACTATCCTTTGTGACAACCTCACCAACATCATGCTTAAACAACTCATAAACAAACCAACCAACAGAGCAGGACACACCCTCCACCCCATCTTCACGGCAGGAAACAGCGTCCAATCAGCCACATAACGCAGCTGCCATGGACTGACCACCATTGCGTACACTTCGTCATCAACAAACCCAAGGCACTCAAACCAGCCCCACGCCCACCACGAAGTAACTGGAGCAAGATTGCAGACGAGAAAATAAACTCCACCCTCATGCGAGACAGCCACACCTGGGCACCCAATGCAAATGACGCAGCCAGAGAACTCCACACCTGGATCTCCATTCTCCAACTGCACAGATGAGATCGCCCTCTACGCAACCCCAACAGACAACGCCCGAGGAAAGCTGCCTGGTTCATCACCGCTCTCCAAGAAGCCAGACGCACCTGCAGATGCCTGGAGAAGAACTGGATAAACACCAAGACAACCAAAAACCACACCACCTACAAGGACGCCGTGACGGACTACCAGAACCAGATCAGAGCCACCAAGAGGAACTTTATCCACATCAAAATCCTGGCCAACTCCACCAACTCCAAGGAACTTTTAAGTGTCATTCAAGACTTCACCAATCCACGCAGCGAATCCAAAGACATCACCCTATCCCAAAACCTCTCCGACAAGCTTAGAACCTATTTCCACCTCAAGATCAAAAACCTTTATGACAACTTCGACCATCCACCAGGCACCAAAGATGTCCCCCCACCCCCCATCTTAAACTGATCACCAATCATGGTCGAAGATCCCGCCTCAACCATGAAAAGCATCCACTCGGGCCCCCCACTGACCCTTGCCACCCTCATATCTACCACAGAGCAGCGGACACCATCGTACCTGAACTACAACACACCATCAACACCACTTCTAAACGGGCACCTTCCCAGATGACTGGAAGCGCGCAGAAGTCAGACCCCTGCTCAAAATGCCACCAGCTAACCCCACCAACCTCAGGAACTATCAGCCCATCTTGCTCCTCCCCTTTGCAGCCAAAGTTGTAGAGAAAACAGTCAACAGGAAACTGGCACAATTCATTGAAGAGAACGCCATCCTCGACCCATCCCAATCTGGATTCTGAAGCAACCATAGCACAGAGACAGACCTACTCGCCACCACAGACGAGATCCGCAATCTCCTGGACCAAGGCCACTCCGCAGCCCTCATCCTACTCAACCTATCAGCGGCCTTCAACACCATATGCCTGTCATGATTCCCTTCATGATTCCCTTCAACCCCCAAACAACACTAGCGCGCAGGAAGCGTTTCCATGCAGTTTGACACTCCCCGGTAAAACCCTCCCATGTCCCCTGCCACAAGCACTCCATAGATTGTAAGAGCAAGCCTATCTCTAGGGGCAAATAATCTTTATTGTGCTTGGGAGACACTATTCTAAATGCGTGAAGTGAATGTGTGCTTAATATGCTTATTACCGTAATTGTCACATACCTTCTGCCAAAAGTTGGTTTATTGCAAAACTTGCCTTCTGTCACTGAAACCTTCAAATGTCAAGGTAACTATTATCACAGGACATGATTGCTTAGCGCTGCTTAGAAATATAGCCGGAGAAAAGAACTCGTGCTTCATTGCAGGGTTTAACCCCTCCGCTGCGCTGAACGTTCCGAGCTAGTGCGGAATGTTCTATTGCGTGGGCGGGGCCGCGACGTTCAGCGGACGTGCGCAGCACTACTGAGGTAGTGCACGCGACGTCCGCTGAACGTGCGCAGCACTTAACGGGTTAAAAAATCTGTTTCTGGAAACAAACAGGAGAACACTGCACGTCGCGTCACGTACGACACAAAAGCCATCTTGGGTGTGGCATGACTATAAAATGCCACACCCAACTTCTGGAAGGTGCTTAGCCTTCCTGAAGTTGCTTACCTGCTTTCCGATGCGCTATCCAGAAGAAGCCTTCCTGGTTCCTGATTATCCTGTACTGCAGTTCAGCTTTACGACGATCTCCTAAGGAACAAAAAGACGCAAAGCTAAGTGAACTATTTCATTACCTAGGGGCCCATCGCAAGACAGCACAGAACAGGAGCATTTTTATTAGCATTGTGTAAAGACAGTTTTTGGAACGTTTTTTCAAAGTCAAGAAAACACACCAGAAGAACTTCAACTGAACCTTTAAATACACTTGTACTAATTAGTAAAGACTCAATTCACTAAAGACTATAGTATTTGGTTGCAAAGTTGTATATCTTTTCTTTTAACAGCATATCGTGATAGTACCAATGTTTGGGGGTCAAAGATAAGTAAGTGAATTAATTGCGCAGCATAAAAGACTATGTTGAGTAATCTATGGGTAAAGGAATAAAGTAACTTATTCAGATTATTTCCCACATTACAGAGAAGCAAGGATGGTAGCATCAATAGAAGAATTCACGACTACGACATCCCTTGACTGCATTCCGTAACCGACCATGCCCCAAGACAACACTTCAACTCCTTCAGAAGACTTCTGGACGCAACTCATAACTTCTGAAGATCGCAGGTAGGAAGCTTTCCGTAGCTTACTCAGGGGTAGGGATTTCAGCGCTTGCGCTTAGAGTACAGCTTGTAGAGTCGTATTCTAAAACACATCTTGTTGCCTTGCAGGTGGACAACAGGAATTCACAAGTGTCCAGTACTCTCCTCCCTGAGGTTTATCATGTAGCCATAGTGTACTAATAGATCACAGGTTATCTGATAGGGTCCTGGGAAGTTGGCTCATAGCGTCTCTGTGAAACCCAACCAAGCACTTTACAGGTAAGAGTGTTTGGGTAAATCTGACACTCCCACCGCACACTAGTCGCCAGACTACACAATGCAGGTGTACAAGGAACAGCCCTCGACTGGATCCGATCATTCTTCACTGGAAGAAGCCAAAGGATCAGACTCCCACCCTTCCTCTCTGACACCACATAAATCACCTGCGGAGTCCCACACGGTTTATCACTGAGCCCTACCCTCTTCAACATTTACATGGCCCCCCCCCTCGCAGCCATCGTCCGACAACACAGCCTCAACATTGTATCCTACGCCGATGACACCCAGCTCATCCTCTTCCTCACCAAAGACCCCACCACTGCCAAACTTAACTTCCAGGTAGGAATGCAAGACATCACAGTCTGGATGACGAACAGCTGCCTGAAGCTCAACACTGAGAAGCCAGAAGTCCTCATCCTCAGTACCACTCCCTCTGCATGGGACAGCACCTGGTGGCCGACCGCCCTTGGACGCCCACCTACCCCCTCAGACCACACCAAGAACCTGGGCATTGTACTTGACTCATCACTCACCATGAATCGACAGGTCAACACCGTCACCTCCAGCTGCTTCAACACCCTCCGCATCCTCCACAAGACCTTCAAGTGAATCCCCCCTGAGTCAAGGAAGACAGTCACCCACGCACACTTCACCCGCAGACTGGACTATGGAAATGCACTCTACACCGGCATCAACAAGTCCTTACTTTGCAAACTCTAGACAATACAGAACATCGCCACCAGACTCATCCTCGGCATCCTACAACACAAACACATCAGCCAAAACACCGACGAAGTCTCCACTGGCTCTCCATGGAGAAAAAAGTCACTTTCAAAATCCTCCCTCACGCCTACAAATGCCTACACAACAACGGACCCAAATACCTCAACGACAGAATCAACTTCCACGTACCCAAAAGAAACCTCAAATCTTCCAACCTCGCACTGGCCAAAACCCCGCACATCCACAGAGCCAGAGCAGGTGGATGATCCCTCTTTCACATTGCAGCCAAGACCTGGAATGAGCTACCGGCAGACATCAGATGCGCCCCCTTCCTGAACACCTTCATGAAGACCCTCAAGACCTGGCTCTGCAGCTAAACAGATCTGCGGACCCTCAGAGCCTTGAGACCCTCATGGGTGAGTAGCACGCTTACAATTCCCTGATTGATTGAATGATTGACAGCTACTGGGCGTGGGCCTTCTCACTCAGGAACCACTTAAGAAAATCAAACTATGCCAGGGTTAATGATATACAGACTAAGTAAGTATAAGGAGGCCAGGGAAATTTTTATTTTATTGTGCCTGCTTGTGCCTTTCGCCTTTCGCCACTCCTGCCCCTGTGGCCACTCCCCCCCCCAGAATTCCCCCCCTTGGAACTCCACCCTAGAATTCCCCTGCTCTAAGCCTCCCCTCCCTCCCACCTCCCCTACTAAATGGCGGCCGCAGCAGACGCACACAGCGGGCACACCAAAGGCAAGCCAGTCTGCGACCCAACTGCGTCTCGATCGCGGCCAGCACCAGGAACCTTGGACCTCCCACTACACATCACTACGACACCACCACCCTCCTCGCACTCAACCCTGGAAGCCTTAGAGAATGCCAACAGGTCTCGCCGAACATGACCCACGGTGAGTTCTCCTGCCTCCACTGCCACCAGACCCTCACTGCAACCCCGGCCTCTAACAACTCCAACGCCAGCACCAGCGAAACCCTAAAATGCATCCTCCTCAACGTACACTCCGTACACAAACACGCCATAGAAATCTGGAACCTACTTGACTCTCTCTCACCCAAAATCATCTTCGTCACAGAGACCTGGACCAAAGAATCCTCCTCCCCGTCATCAGCACCACCATTCCAGACAGATACAAGATCCAGAGGAAAGACGACCCCAACCACCCAAAGGGGGCCTTTCCATCGCCCACATGAGCACCCTCCGCCTCACCACCTCCAGCGAAGCCATCCACTCTGCCAAACACATGCACTACCAGATCCAGACCACCCCCAAAGCCACACTCCGAGGAACCCTCGTCAACAGACCTCCCGGCCCCCGAATACCGCTCGCCACCACCATGACCGACTTCATCCTACCCCACGCCATCGCCTCAACAAATTACATACTCATTGGAGACCTGAACTTCCACCTCGACAACACCAGCGGCCACAACTCCACTATCCTTTGTGACAACCTCACCAACATCATGCTTAAACAACTCATAAACAAACCAACCAACAGAGCAGGACACACCCTCCACCCCATCTTCACGGCAGGAAACAGCGTCCAATCAGCCACATAACGCAGCTGCCATGGACTGACCACCATTGCGTACACTTCGTCATCAACAAACCCAAGGCACTCAAACTAGCCCCACGCCCACCACGAAGTAACTGGAGCAAGATTGCAGACGAGAAAATAAACTCCACCCTCATGCGAGACAGCCACACCTGGGCACCCAATGCAAATGACGCAGCCAGAGAACTCCACACCTGGATCTCCATTCTCCAACTGCACAGATGAGATCGCCCTCTACGCAACCCCAACAGACAACGCCCGAGGAAAGCTGCCTGGTTCATCACCGCTCTCCAAGAAGCCAGACGCACCTGCAGATGCCTGGAGAAAAACTGGATAAACACCAAGACAACCAAAAACCACACCACCTACAAGGACGCCGTGACGGACTACCAGAACCAGATCAGAGCCACCAAGAGGAACTTTATCCACATCAAAATCCTGGCCAACTCCACCAACTCCAAGGAACTTTTAAGTGTCATTCAAGACTTCACCAATCCACGCAGCGAATCCAAAGACATCACCCTATCCCAAAACCTCTCCGACAAGCTTAGAACCTATTTCCACCTCAAGATCAAAAACCTTTAATACAACTTCGACCATCCACCAGGCACCAAAGATGTCCCCCCACCCCCCATCTTAAACTGATCACCAATCATGGTCGAAGATCCCGCCTCAACCATGAAAAGCATCCACTCGGGCCCCCCACTGACCCTTGCCACCCTCACATCTACCACAGAGCAGCGGACACCATCGTACCTGAACTACAACACACCATCAACACCACTTCTAAACGGGCACCTTCCCAGATGACTGGAAGCGCGCAGAAGTCAGACCCCTGCTCAAAATGCCACCAGCTAACCCCACCAACCTCAGGAACTATCAGCCCATCTTGCTCCTCCCCTTTGCAGCCAAAGTTGTAGAGAAAACAGTCAACAGGAAACTGGCACAATTCATTGAAGAGAACGCCATCCTCGACCCACCCCAATCTGGATTCTGAAGCAACCATAGCACAGAGACAGACCTACTCGCCACCACAGACGAGATCCGCAATCTCCTGGACCAAGGCCACTCCGCAGCCCTCATCCTACTCAACCTATCAGCGGCCTTCAACACCATATGCCTGTCATGATTCCCTTCATGATTCCCTTCAACCCCCAAACAACACTAGCGCGCAGGAAGCGTTTCCATGCAGTTTGACACTCCCCGGTAAAACCCTCCCATGTCCCCTGCCACAAGCACTCCATAGATTGTAAGAGCAAGCCTATCTCTAGGGGCAAATAATCTTTATTGTGCTTGGGAGACACTATTCTAAATGCGTGAAGTGAATGTGTGCTTAATATGCTTATTACCGTAATTGTCACATACCTTCTGCCAAAAGTTGGTTTATTGCAAAACTTGCCTTCTGTCACTGAAACCTTCAAATGTCAAGGTAACTATTATCACAGGACATGATTGCTTAGCGCTGCTTAGAAATATAGCCGGAGAAAAGAACTCGTGCTTCATTGCAGGGTTTAACCCCTCCGCTGCGCTGAACGTTCCGAGCTAGTGCGGAATGTTCTATTGCGTGGGCGGGGCCGCGACGTTCAGCGGACGTGCGCAGCACTACTGAGGTAGTGCACGCGACGTCCGCTGAACGTGCGCAGCACTTAACGGGTTAAAAAATCTGTTTCTGGAAACAAACAGGAGAACACTGCACGTCGCGTCACGTACGACACAAAAGCCATCTTGGGTGTGGCATGACTATAAAATGCCACACCCAACTTCTGGAAGGTGCTTAGCCTTCCTGAAGTTGCTTACCTGCTTTCCGATGCGCTATCCAGAAGAAGCCTTCCTGGTTCCTGATTATCCTGTACTGCAGTTCAGCTTTACGACGATCTCCTAAGGAACAAAAAGACGCAAAGCTAAGTGAACTATTTCATTACCTAGGGGCCCATCGCAAGACAGCACAGAACAGGAGCATTTTTATTAGCATTGTGTAAAGACAGTTTTTGGAACGTTTTTTCAAAGTCAAGAAAACACACCAGAAGAACTTCAACTGAACCTTTAAATACACTTGTACTAATTAGTAAAGACTCAATTCACTAAAGACTATAGTATTTGGTTGCAAAGTTGTATATCTTTTCTTTTAACAGCATATCGTGATAGTACCAATGTTTGGGGGTCAAAGATAAGTAAGTGAATTAATTGCGCAGCATAAAAGACTATGTTGAGTAATCTATGGGTAAAGGAATAAAGTAACTTATTCAGATTATTTCCCACATTACAGAGAAGCAAGGATGGTAGCATCAATAGAAGAATTCACGACTACGACATCCCTTGACTGCATTCCGTAACCGACCATGCCCCAAGACAACACTTCAACTCCTTCAGAAGACTTCTGGACGCAACTCATAACTTCTGAAGATCGCAGGTAGGAAGCTTTCCGTAGCTTACTCAGGGGTAGGGATTTCAGCGCTTGCGCTTAGAGTACAGCTTGTAGAGTCGTATTCTAAAACACATCTTGTTGCCTTGCAGGTGGACAACAGGAATTCACAAGTGTCCAGTACTCTCCTCCCTGAGGTTTATCATGTAGCCATAGTGTACTAATAGATCACAGGTTATCTGATAGGGTCCTGGGAAGTTGGCTCATAGCGTCTCTGTGAAACCCAACCAAGCACTTTACAGGTAAGAGTGTTTGGGTAAATCTGACACTCCCACCGCACACTAGTCGCCAGACTACACAATGCAGGTGTACAAGGAACAGCCCTCGACTGGATCCGATCATTCTTCACTGGAAGAAGCCAAAGGATCAGACTCCCACCCTTCCTCTCTGACACCACATAAATCACCTGCGGAGTCCCACACGGTTTATCACTGAGCCCTACCCTCTTCAACATTTACATGGCCCCCCCCCTCGCAGCCATCGTCCGACAACACAGCCTCAACATTGTATCCTACGCCGATGACACCCAGCTCATCCTCTTCCTCACCAAAGACCCCACCACTGCCAAACTTAACTTCCAGGTAGGAATGCAAGACATCACAGTCTGGATGACGAACAGCTGCCTGAAGCTCAACACTGAGAAGCCAGAAGTCCTCATCCTCAGTACCACTCCCTCTGCATGGGACAGCACCTGGTGGCCGACCGCCCTTGGACGCCCACCTACCCCCTCAGACCACACCAAGAACCTGGGCATTGTACTTGACTCATCACTCACCATGAATCGACAGGTCAACACCGTCACCTCCAGCTGCTTCAACACCCTCCGCATCCTCCACAAGACCTTCAAGTGAATCCCCCCTGAGTCAAGGAAGACAGTCACCCACGCACACTTCACCCGCAGACTGGACTATGGAAATGCACTCTACACCGGCATCAACAAGTCCTTACTTTGCAAACTCTAGACAATACAGAACATCGCCACCAGACTCATCCTCGGCATCCTACAACACAAACACATCAGCCAAAACACCGACGAAGTCTCCACTGGCTCTCCATGGAGAAAAAAGTCACTTTCAAAATCCTCCCTCACGCCTACAAATGCCTACACAACAACGGACCCAAATACCTCAACGACAGAATCAACTTCCACGTACCCAAAAGAAACCTCAAATCTTCCAACCTCGCACTGGCCAAAACCCCGCACATCCACAGAGCCAGAGCAGGTGGATGATCCCTCTTTCACATTGCAGCCAAGACCTGGAATGAGCTACCGGCAGACATCAGATGCGCCCCCTTCCTGAACACCTTCATGAAGACCCTCAAGACCTGGCTCTGCAGCTAAACAGATCTGCGGACCCTCAGAGCCTTGAGACCCTCATGGGTGAGTAGCACGCTTACAATTCCCTGATTGATTGAATGATTGACAGCTACTGGGCGTGGGCCTTCTCACTCAGGAACCACTTAAGAAAATCAAACTATGCCAGGGTTAATGATATACAGACTAAGTAAGTATAAGGAGGCCAGGGAAATTTTTATTTTATTGTGCCTGCTTGTGCCTTTCGCCTTTCGCCACTCCTGCCCCTGTGGCCACTCCCCCCCCCAGAATTCCCCCCCTTGGAACTCCACCCTAGAATTCCCCTGCTCTAAGCCTCCCCTCCCTCCCACCTCCCCTACTAAATGGCGGCCGCAGCAGACGCACACAGCGGGCACACCAAAGGCAAGCCAGTCTGCGACCCAACTGCGTCTCGATCGCGGCCAGCACCAGGAACCTTGGACCTCCCACTACACATCACTACGACACCACCACCCTCCTCGCACTCAACCCTGGAAGCCTTAGAGAATGCCAACAGGTCTCGCCGAACATGACCCACGGTGAGTTCTCCTGCCTCCACTGCCACCAGACCCTCACTGCAACCCCGGCCTCTAACAACTCCAACGCCAGCACCAGCGAAACCCTAAAATGCATCCTCCTCAACGTACACTCCGTACACAAACACGCCATAGAAATCTGGAACCTACTTGACTCTCTCTCACCCAAAATCATCTTCGTCACAGAGACCTGGACCAAAGAATCCTCCTCCCCGTCATCAGCACCACCATTCCAGACAGATACAAGATCCAGAGGAAAGACGACCCCAACCACCCAAAGGGGGCCTTTCCATCGCCCACAAGAGCACCCTCCGCCTCACCACCTCCAGCGAAGCCATCCACTCTGCCAAACACATGCACTACCAGATCCAGACCACCCCCAAAGCCACACTCCGAGGAACCCTCGTCAACAGACCTCCCGGCCCCCGAATACCGCTCGCCACCACCATGACCGACTTCATCCTACCCCACGCCATCGCCTCAACAAATTACATACTCATTGGAGACCTGAACTTCCACCTCGACAACACCAGCGGCCACAACTCCACTATCCTTTGTGACAACCTCACCAACATCATGCTTAAACAACTCATAAACAAACCAACCAACAGAGCAGGACACACCCTCCACCCCATCTTCACGGCAGGAAACAGCGTCCAATCAGCCACATAACGCAGCTGCCATGGACTGACCACCATTGCGTACACTTCGTCATCAACAAACCCAAGGCACTCAAACTAGCCCCACGCCCACCACGAAGTAACTGGAGCAAGATTGCAGACGAGAAAATAAACTCCACCCTCATGCGAGACAGCCACACCTGGGCACCCAATGCAAATGACGCAGCCAGAGAACTCCACACCTGGATCTCCATTCTCCAACTGCACAGATGAGATCGCCCTCTACGCAACCCCAACAGACAACGCCCGAGGAAAGCTGCCTGGTTCATCACCGCTCTCCAAGAAGCCAGACGCACCTGCAGATGCCTGGAGAAAAACTGGATAAACACCAAGACAACCAAAAACCACACCACCTACAAGGACGCCGTGACGGACTACCAGAACCAGATCAGAGCCACCAAGAGGAACTTTATCCACATCAAAATCCTGGCCAACTCCACCAACTCCAAGGAACTTTTAAGTGTCATTCAAGACTTCACCAATCCACGCAGCGAATCCAAAGACATCACCCTATCCCAAAACCTCTCCGACAAGCTTAGAACCTATTTCCACCTCAAGATCAAAAACCTTTAATACAACTTCGACCATCCACCAGGCACCAAAGATGTCCCCCCACCCCCCATCTTAAACTGATCACCAATCATGGTCGAAGATCCCGCCTCAACCATGAAAAGCATCCACTCGGGCCCCCCACTGACCCTTGCCACCCTCACATCTACCACAGAGCAGCGGACACCATCGTACCTGAACTACAACACACCATCAACACCACTTCTAAACGGGCACCTTCCCAGATGACTGGAAGCGCGCAGAAGTCAGACCCCTGCTCAAAATGCCACCAGCTAACCCCACCAACCTCAGGAACTATCAGCCCATCTTGCTCCTCCCCTTTGCAGCCAAAGTTGTAGAGAAAACAGTCAACAGGAAACTGGCACAATTCATTGAAGAGAACGCCATCCTCGACCCACCCCAATCTGGATTCTGAAGCAACCATAGCACAGAGACAGACCTACTCGCCACCACAGACGAGATCCGCAATCTCCTGGACCAAGGCCACTCCGCAGCCCTCATCCTACTCAACCTATCAGCGGCCTTCAACACCATATGCCTGTCATGATTCCCTTCATGATTCCCTTCAACCCCCAAACAACACTAGCGCGCAGGAAGCGTTTCCATGCAGTTTGACACTCCCCGGTAAAACCCTCCCATGTCCCCTGCCACAAGCACTCCATAGATTGTAAGAGCAAGCCTATCTCTAGGGGCAAATAATCTTTATTGTGCTTGGGAGACACTATTCTAAATGCGTGAAGTGAATGTGTGCTTAATATGCTTATTACCGTAATTGTCACATACCTTCTGCCAAAAGTTGGTTTATTGCAAAACTTGCCTTCTGTCACTGAAACCTTCAAATGTCAAGGTAACTATTATCACAGGACATGATTGCTTAGCGCTGCTTAGAAATATAGCCGGAGAAAAGAACTCGTGCTTCATTGCAGGGTTTAACCCCTCCGCTGCGCTGAACGTTCCGAGCTAGTGCGGAATGTTCTATTGCGTGGGCGGGGCCGCGACGTTCAGCGGACGTGCGCAGCACTACTGAGGTAGTGCACGCGACGTCCGCTGAACGTGCGCAGCACTTAACGGGTTAAAAAATCTGTTTCTGGAAACAAACAGGAGAACACTGCACGTCGCGTCACGTACGACACAAAAGCCATCTTGGGTGTGACATGACTATAAAATGCCACACCCAACTTCTGGAAGGTGCTTAGCCTTCCTGAAGTTGCTTACCTGCTTTCCGATGCGCTATCCAGAAGAAGCCTTCCTGGTTCCTGATTATCCTGTACTGCAGTTCAGCTTTACGACGATCTCCTAAGGAACAAAAAGACGCAAAGCTAAGTGAACTATTTCATTACCTAGGGGCCCATCGCAAGACAGCACAGAACAGGAGCATTTTTATTAGCATTGTGTAAAGACAGTTTTTGGAACGTTTTTTCAAAGTCAAGAAAACACACCAGAAGAACTTCAACTGAACCTTTAAATACACTTGTACTAATTAGTAAAGACTCAATTCACTAAAGACTATAGTATTTGGTTGCAAAGTTGTATATCTTTTCTTTTAACAGCATATCGTGATAGTACCAATGTTTGGGGGTCAAAGATAAGTAAGTGAATTAATTGCGCAGCATAAAAGACTATGTTGAGTAATCTATGGGTAAAGGAATAAAGTAACTTATTCAGATTATTTCCCACATTACAGAGAAGCAAGGATGGTAGCATCAATAGAAGAATTCACGACTACGACATCCCTTGACTGCATTCCGTAACCGACCATGCCCCAAGACAACACTTCAACTCCTTCAGAAGACTTCTGGACGCAACTCATAACTTCTGAAGATCGCAGGTAGGAAGCTTTCCGTAGCTTACTCAGGGGTAGGGATTTCAGCGCTTGCGCTTAGAGTACAGCTTGTAGAGTCGTATTCTAAAACACATCTTGTTGCCTTGCAGGTGGACAACAGGAATTCACAAGTGTCCAGTACTCTCCTCCCTGAGGTTTATCATGTAGCCATAGTGTACTAATAGATCACAGGTTATCTGATAGGGTCCTGGGAAGTTGGCTCATAGCGTCTCTGTGAAACCCAACCAAGCACTTTACAGGTAAGAGTGTTTGGGTAAATCTGACACTCCCACCGCACACTAGTCGCCAGACTACACAATGCAGGTGTACAAGGAACAGCCCTCGACTGGATCCGATCATTCTTCACTGGAAGAAGCCAAAGGATCAGACTCCCACCCTTCCTCTCTGACACCACATAAATCACCTGCGGAGTCCCACACGGTTTATCACTGAGCCCTACCCTCTTCAACATTTACATGGCCCCCCCCCTCGCAGCCATCGTCCGACAACACAGCCTCAACATTGTATCCTACGCCGATGACACCCAGCTCATCCTCTTCCTCACCAAAGACCCCACCACTGCCAAACTTAACTTCCAGGTAGGAATGCAAGACATCACAGTCTGGATGACGAACAGCTGCCTGAAGCTCAACACTGAGAAGCCAGAAGTCCTCATCCTCAGTACCACTCCCTCTGCATGGGACAGCACCTGGTGGCCGACCGCCCTTGGACGCCCACCTACCCCCTCAGACCACACCAAGAACCTGGGCATTGTACTTGACTCATCACTCACCATGAATCGACAGGTCAACACCGTCACCTCCAGCTGCTTCAACACCCTCCGCATCCTCCACAAGACCTTCAAGTGAATCCCCCCTGAGTCAAGGAAGACAGTCACCCACGCACACTTCACCCGCAGACTGGACTATGGAAATGCACTCTACACCGGCATCAACAAGTCCCTACTTTGCAAACTCTAGACAATACAGAACATCGCCACCAGACTCATCCTCAGCATCCTACAACACAAACACATCAGCCAAAACACCGACGAAGTCTCCACTGGCTCTCCATGGAGAAAAAAGTCACTTTCAAAATCCTCACTCACGCCTACAAATGCCTACACAACAACGGACCCAAATACCTCAACGACAGAATCAACTTCCACGTACCCAAAAGAAACCTCAAATCTTCCAACCTCGCACTGGCCAAAACCCCGCACATCCACAGAGCCAGAGCAGGTGGATGATCCCTCTTTCACATTGCAGCCAAGACCTGGAATGAGCTACCGGCAGACATCAGATGCGCCCCCTTCCTGAACACCTTCATGAAGACCCTCAAGACCTGGCTCTGCAGCTAAACAGATCTGCGGACCCTCAGAGCCTTGAGACCCTCATGGGTGAGTAGCACGCTTACAATTCCCTGATTGATTGAATGATTGACAGCTACTGGGCGTGGGCCTTCTCACTCAGGAACCACTTAAGAAAATCAAACTATGCCAGGGTTAATGATATACAGACTAAGTAAGTATAAGGAGGCCAGGGAAAATGAACCTGAGGAGTGTGAGAAAAGAAAAAGGTCTATAACTGAAAGGGAATAGCCTACAAGGTACTTTCCAGGATAACAGAGATGCACACAATGAGGAGAACACAAACATAAAGGGTAACAACAAACGAGGTGTCCAACGACCATTACTACACAAGGAGGAAATGCAATGTAAATGAAATGCTGAGGCTGCCTCAAACCAAGAAGCTGGGACTAAGATGAATTAAAGGAAGCCAAACAACAATTCAAGCAATGTTGACTTCAAGGAAACCAAGGAGGAGGAGACAAAGCCCTAATGCAGGATGTGATGGAAAACTACCTCTCACCAGGGAATGCAGGTTCATGTAACTGACCACTAGAGGGACGTGGCAAGATCAGGTGCATACATGGGTAATAAATGAGGAAGGTTGGAGGGATTATGGGGGATCAAAGACTCAAGGTTTTAAACTCTAGCTACAGAAACCTTAGTATCTGCTTCTATCTTTTTCTATTTCAGGTGCACTTTTCCAAAGTTTGGGCATGATTTAAATCTTGGCAGTGCTCCCGCCCTCCCTCTGGGGCGGTGGTTTCAAGTACTCCATTGAGTTGAGCGTGTCCAATCCACCGTATTTAGATTTGTTTTGGCTCTGCTAGCTCCTTCGCCGTCAGGCCTGCAGTAGTCCACCATGTCTATTTACATGTCCCCGCTGTGCTGTCGAAATCCTAGCAGTGATTTGCTGATGTGTCAATACACATATATGTTATGTTTGCCTGCGAAATATATGTAGGTAATATATTATGTTCCTTTTTTATTAAATATTGCATGCCACACAAACAACATAACCAAACTATTGAATGCACACCCATAGGCACCACAAGCACAACACCCCCAATCACCACAACTAAAATCTTTTTTTTAAATGTCAATACAGGTGTGTTCATTTTCCCTTGAAAGTTGTAAAAAGAACACTACTGCATTACATATATGAAAAAAGTGTAAGACCTATTAAAAAATACACGAGGTTACACAATCGATAGTAAGACAATTGTAAAAGTTGCTTACCTTAGATCTCTTTGACAACTGAGTCATTAGGCGTAGTGGTAGAGTAGGACCAACAAAGAAGGGGCTTAGACGATGGGGTTCAAAACGAAAACAGAAGTGGAAAATAGTAAAAAAGAAAATTGTATTCCTCATTTTCTTCGATTCTGCCAACTCAAAATAGAAGATCTTCCCACCACAGTTGCCTCAAAAGAAAGCCAAATCATGAATAGCTAATTGGTCATCTTGGCTGGACTCTCGATGACAGCCACTTCTGCCTATGGTGTAGTCGACAAGGGTGAGAATTCCTGGCAGAGTCGACAGGACTCTGACGGTCTTTTATCCATTGACCCACCAACATCTAAATCAAGTGGATGGACCACCAAGTAGGCTGGCGGTGAATCAGTTGAAAAAATGACAGCAGGGCCACTAATGCCAAGATCTTGGTCAGGTCCTTAATTTTCTCTCCCATTCTGTTCACAAATTTGAATGGGCAAAATAGGAAATGATAGAGGGATTAAAGTTTGTCAATCTATACAGACAGACAAGGGGAATAATAGAAATGAAATAAAGTATATGCCCAGCTCTGCAGAGCTGCATCTCCAGAACCAAAATCCTTGTCAAATTCTGCTGCATACTGAATAAAAAAAAGTTGAAAATAGGCTTAGTGGCTAAAGAAAGTTTTGATGGAATGAAAATTAAAACAAGTTTTTTCCTACGTTGATGTCAATGAAGATAATATTTCATAAATGTTTCACTTAACATAAAATGTCTTTAAAATGCCTTATTTCACAAAAAGAAATACTTCGGATAATAAATATTTGCAATATTATAATTACTATGATTACATATGAGTAGATAATGCTAAATAATTGAAAGATACTTAATTTGCAGAATTAATGTTTTATGTTGTTTAAAACTTATTTTTAATATACATATTTTCCACCCAAAATGCATGTTGTTTATTATTACAATTACATAATGAAATAAACTTCCAATTTACCAATCTTTCTTATTATACATTGCTTCATAGAATATGCTTAAAACATAATATCTCTGTTGAAATAAAAACATTCAATTTATTTGAACTAAATCTATTTTTTTTTTTGTATTGTATTTCTTTATTGCGTATTCAAACAGTTTGTCAAAGAAAAGGATGTAGGGTTGTACATACACTATTTTCGGTTACATACATATAATCGGTACAAACGTGATATGCCACCAAACATTTGACACATTGATCCTAGGAATAACAATCATCCACTGCAATTTGTAAATGAGGGTAATATTAGGGAAAGTGAAGGGTAGGGTGGTCTGGGGGGTGCATGTATGTGCCCGCACAATTCCCCTTCCTTGCCTCCTCACCTGCCGAGCTGGATGAAAACTGGATGAAAACTACCACCCCACCTCAGCTCGCGCTTTTCTTCCCCTTGATCCCCCAGAGTGTTTGTAGAGGAATATGCGTTACCTTGTTAGTACCTAATTCCCTATTTGAGTGACGAGCCAAAAAGCCAGTACAAAGGAGAGTGTGGAGGGGAGGGGAAGATGCCTATATGTCCTGGTGAAGGAGCCCTAACAGAACATGAGGCCTCTGGTGGTTTACCTGTATGTCAATATAACCCTGTGGTCATGTGGCAGCACAATGGTGCTTGTGCAGTTATGGGTATGAGTGTGGGTGTGCCAGAGGGGGAGAGGTATGGGGAGATGGAGAAGGAAAAGGGAGACACAGCGTCTGATAACGATAATAATAATAATGGCAGTGAACATGATAGTGGTAATAATAATAATAATAATAGTAACAGTGAGAACGATAGTAGTGTTGAGGAGGAGGCTGAGAGTACCGAAACCGAGCTAAGGAGGGGGAAGTATTGGAATGGGTGGATAGAGCGAGTAGAAAAGAAGAAAAGGAGAAAGGAGAAGAGAATGTATCAAAGAGTGGAAATGGAAGTGAGGAGAAAACAATGACTTCTAGAGTGGCTTTGGCGCACAATGCATTCAATCCCCAGAGTTTGCTGCAGACACATCTGCATCCATATCCGGCACTTCTGTGCACAAAAAGGGTGTCCATACATCTAAACAAACTCTGATTGGTCCTGTAGGTCATATATGATCCTCTCCTGGGGGGGCATTTGAATCATAGCTGTCAGCCAGGACTCTTATGTCGGGGGTGGTCACAGCCCTCCATTGGTGCAGTATGCAAAGTTTGGCCGTTGCCAAAGCTGCATGAAAGAGGCAGCGTTGAGGTCTGGAGAGGGCCTGGAACCACTGTAAGTTGTGTAAGAGAACCTCAGTGGGTGTAAGCAGAAGGCAGAGTGGCATAGTGGCACTCAGGGTCCGTCCCAGGTACTACCAAAAAGCATGCACTGAGGAGCATTAACAGACAATATGTGCTATGTCCCATCGGGAATTGGGACATCTCCAGCAGTTGGCATGGGGGAGGAGACCCGCTCTGTGCAACTTCGTGGGCATCCAGTACCAGTCCTGCAAAACGTTAAAGAGGCAGAATTTCATCCGCGCCTCCCTTGCACCTTTGTCCAGGTCTTCTAGTATATCCGCCCATTCGTCATCTTCGTATCTGATCGCCAACCGTTCCTGCCATCTGGCACGCAGCATCTGCACCAAGGGGGTCGAGAAGTGGTGCAACAATAGCACCCCATACAGTCCATACATTACCCCTTTGTACCTCCACTATATGAGGAGAAATGACAGCACCGTAGATGAGGACAGATTCCAAGGGGGGCCCCAAGCTCTGCCGAAGACAGTGTTGTAGCTGGGTGTATCTTCAGGACTGTGTTATGGGAAGACTGTACTCCTCTCTGAGTTGTGCCAGTGGTTTCAGGGAACCGCTACAGATAATCTGATCAATGGCATGTATACCAGCTGCCTGCCACACCTGCCACCTCAATCACTTCCCCCCTACATGGACCGCTTTGTCCTCCCATAATAGGACTTTCTCATGCAGACGTGGATGAGCCCCTAGCAGCTTGTGTGCCCAGTGCCAGGCCATGCGCGTGGCAGATATGATTGGGTGTGCTGTACCACTGTTCCCGGGCTTCGTCATATATAGGGCGGCTAGTCCTCCCTTGACTGAAAATAGGTGGCATTCCAATGGAATCCATTGTGGCGGGTCCGGGAAGCCTGGTAAAAAGCACGTTATTTGGGAAAGATGTAACACTAATGCATATAGTTCTACCGTGGGCGGCCAAGTCCCCCGTGGGTGCGGTGAGATTGTAACTTGGACGTGGCTATTCATGGCTTCGAAGAGCCCTCCTCAAACAACCTTATCTTAGAGTCTATCTGCCGCAGGGTTGTGAGGGGCACTTGCATCAGAAGCATCCCCAGGGTATAGATTGATGCACCGTATCATTAGCATGCGACTGCCTGCATTCTACCCCACAGCGAAAGTCCCAAGGCCTTCCATTGCTGGAAGTCTCGCTGCATCTGGGTAATAAGTAGGGCTGGGCGTAGTTTGCGAAGTAGCGCTACGCGAAGTGCACTTCGCACTACGCAAGCTTTGCGTAGCACTACGCGAACTGCATAGTAGCATGTTCGCACTGTGCAAGATGCCGTTTTCAATGATTGCACAGTGCAGACAAGCATCCGGCACTGTGCAATCATTGAAAACGACATCTTGCACAGTACGAGCTGTAGTTTTCTGCAGCTCGAGGAGATTTTTATTCGAGCTGCAGCTTTCTCAACGCGAACTGGTAGTTTCTCATCGCGAGCGGTCACGAGCATACGCGATCACTCACAATGAGAAAACAGACCTCCCCGCGTTGAGAATCTTGCAGGGAGGTTTATTTTCAACCCTCGCTATCAGCAACTTGATGTTGCTGATCGCAAACGAGGAAAAAGTCTCGTCAAGATGTCATTTTGCTTGCTTGCGGTCGCCAACTTGTTGTTGAGGACCGCGAGCAAGCAAAAAATTACCACTGCACTACGCTACGCGTGTTCGCACTGTGCTACGTGCAGCTCGCGTAGTGCGAAGTTGCGCAAACTACGCGAGCGTAGCCTAGTGCTTCGCCCAGGCCTAGTAATAAGCGGGTTGAGGTTGTCCTGGATCATGCTTGCTAAGCCTTTATTTACAAGAACTCCAAGATACTTAAGTCACAATTGTTGCCATCTGAAGGAGAACCCGTGCATGGCCGCTTTGGAGGTACCGTCCGAGAGGGGGAGTGCTTCACTTTTGCCCCAGCTGATCTTAACCCCGGAAAGGGAGGAAAAGTCATCAATAATCTGGAGATAGCATGGAGTGGGGCAGGTTCATCAGGGCTAACACGATATCATCAAGAGAAGTGGCGACAGGGGGGCATCCCTGGTGAGCACCCCTACAGATAGTGAAGGGGTTGGATAAGAATACACCACAGTTCACTTGTGCTATGGGGTTCTCATACAGGAGGCGCATGTTTGCTTTAAATTGAGCCCCTGGGCCATAGTGTTCCATCACTCGGAAAAGGTATTTCCACACGCTCCGGTCAAATGCCTTCTCCGCATAAAGGGAGAGGAAAATAGAATCCGCAAGGGGGCCTTGGATGCCCACTGTGCATGGGTGAGGGTACGCAGATGGTTCCTGGAGGACACTCCTGGTATGAAACCCATCTGTGAGGCATGCACCAAGGATGGTAGGATTTTGCGGAGGCATGCGGCCAGGATACTTGCCAGTATCTTTATATTGCGGTGTTTACAGTGAAATAGGATGATACATCCCACACTCCACCGTGTCTTTCCTGGGTTTGGGTTTATCGGCTATGACAGCATTGTTGGAAATGGGGCCCAGGGAAGCTGACTGTTCTGTTTCACAGAACGCGGCCTGCAGCATAGTGTCCAACTCTTCCCCTGCCCAGCGGTAAAACCCTGCCAGGTAACCATCCTTGCCACGGGCTTTATGATAGGGCAATTTCACTATTGCTGAGGTGATTTCCTCTTTGCTGATCTCCCCTTCTAATAGCTCCCTTCCCCAGTCCGAGAGGCCAGATATGAAGTCAGTCGGTCCGCCTCAAATGGCGGCCTGGGGTGTACAGGATCTTATCAAAGGAGGCAAATTTGTTTGTTATATCCTGGGGTCGGGTAAGAGTATCACCGACCGTTGATCTAATGGCCAGGATAGCCATGGACCCATCGTGTTGGCAGAGTTGAGCTGTCAAGAGCCTCCCTGCTTTTTCCCCGTGTTCATAATGTCTCCCCGACATTCTCTGCAAAGCATATTCCGCTTTGGTAGTAAAAAGGTTATTCAAAGCCATCTTTGCCTCCTCCAGAGACTTGCGATGTTGTGGTTTGGAATGAACAGAGTAGAGATGAGTATACTTCCTGATGTTGACTTCCAGTGCTCTTTGTTTGTCTTTATTTTGCTTGTTGGCTTTGGTCAAATCCCTCATGAGTCTGCCGCGTATGGTGGCCTTTGCTACTGTGTATTTGAAAAACTTGTATGCAGTTCCTAAATGTGGGGGAGCATGTTCAGGTCTGTTAAGACGTGCCTCAGACACCCTGGAGGATTACATGCTTCATAATTGGGCCTGTTCTTCATCGAGCCGGCACTGCAATGCCCTGCGGACACCCGCGAAGGGGCTGTTTAGCAGAGATCTTTTGTAGATGAAGACGTACGGTGCATGTGGGTGTGTGGACTGGGTATCGAGGTGAGTGTGCAAAATTGTTTACAATAGGTCTAGGGCAGCCCTTTATATTATTTTATTCCTAGGGGGGCACTAGCCTAACTAAAAGCAGGTAGCCCTGAATGGATATAATGGTCCTACAGGGCCTTTGTGGTGCGTGAGGTCGACATGTTTCATGCCAAATGTAGCCCCTAGCGGGTCTAGTGGCTATTCATCAGGACCATATTTGATTCATCGAAATTAATCTCAAATCTAGCACTACCGCAATGCTGGTTCATGGATTGGCGTGATGTAGTAGTAACCAGCCTTGCAGTTGAACACCAGGTTCAATTGCCCTAGTGATCTGAGACCTGAAAGGGAGTGACAAAAACAAGGGTAGACCCGGGTTAGGGGGTTGTGGCAGCATCATCACGGTATTTTGTTCATAGAGTGAGCCCTTAAGGGTGTAGCCGTGGTGAAAGGGTTGGTGAATAAAACAGAGAAAGAGACACCTAGTGATTTGAGGTGTCCCTAATGCGTAGCTACTCACTGTAACTTGTGAAGCGCCTTGGCGTGTATCTACAAATTAAAAAAACCTGGGAAGATCCCCTGTGGTTCACCGCTAAATGTGTGCAGTGGAGTACATCTAATGTTTTTTTTTTTTTTTTTTTTCAATCAGAAGGGGGGGGGGGAGGTAGAAATCAGATCCTTTCGGTTTCCAAAATATATCCAATGATCAATATGAGAAAGGATCACTTGTCCTGCACAACCTTAAGTATTTTGCAAGAGCGGAGGCGTGCGTCCCAAAGATAAAAAACCCTCATGCACGTGATGGGTATCTCGATGTTATAGCGGTGTATCTTGATTCTCCGCTCTTAAATCACGTGTGTGCATAATCATTGGGTTGTTCAGGTTATGCAACCTCCACCAGGAGGCGTTGACCCAAGGTTGAAGCAGTAGTGAACCAGTGATAGGGAATGTTTTTTTTAAAAAGCCCGGATAACCAGAATGCAACTTTAATAAGTCTGGGTTCGGGTCTAAAAAAATTCTGTTGTTAGTGCATCTATAAGTACTTGTTATGAGCAATGGATGCACTCAGAATATGACAAGAATATTGTGAAGAGGGGGGAGATGATTAAAAATTGGTCGACATGTTTCTGCCTTCTATGCCTCAATAGGACTTACTGGCTTTCATCAGGACCGTGCCACAGTGCGGAGTTTGCGCAACTCGTAAATACTGAAGAGACAGTGACAAAACAACACAACTAGTGGGGTTTGAAGCAACAATAATCGTTGCCATTTATGTGTGAACATAGTCACAGGCAGAAACCGGGGGTATCCACCTGACCCCTAGTTTTAGCCATATACACGTACACATATATAATACGATATTGATCCAGCTGTGGGCATGGTAATTTACATTGTAAACATTTGTAGTTGTAATCAGAGGAGTAAGTCAAGTGCGCGCGTTCTAAGCTTGATGCAAAGCGAAACACGGGTTATCCCACTCACCCCTAAGTTAGTATGTCTGGATTGACGGTGGAATTACAACAGAGCACCTCGTTGCTACAACCTGTGGAAAAACATGGCATACACGGGCATATAATCAGTACTCAATCATTGCTTGTATCTTACTGTCAGTTGTTGGTCATGGCCGGTAAGCGTGTTCTGAGTACAGACATACTCATGAAGGGTGGCGCTGCAACTAGCTGTGTTCCTACCCTGGCTCTGGTCCCCGTGATGAGTGTTTGCGGGGACATAGTATTTAAAATAACACAAGCTGACGTTTGTGCGTGATAACGCTAGAACGTCAAGTGCATCGGCCATCTTGGGGGTGAACTCTTGATGTAAACAGTGCCCAATGTAATGTAATTTCAAGTGTAAAGTTTGTTTACTGCACTGAGGCTAGTGTTTTAAAGCCAATTTCACATGCTCATTGCCCCTTTTAGGCTGCTCCAGTTATGTTAGGGTGCCATTAACAGTATTAAGAATATATAGGCACTACAAGTGAGCTTAGCGATTGCTCATGTTATTAACTTTATAGGAGATACCCGCTTACTAGGGCAGAGACAGACCACACTGTGGCCTCAGGTCCAGGTTACATCCCGGACAGTGATACATAACAGATTACATACTGGAGCCACTCATATTAACCAACCCCTCCTGTGTGGTTTTTGACCCCAACTAAGGGGTGGATGGGGTGTATATGGGCAAGGCTGGGAGGGCGTGGCTGTGTAGTTAGTCACTTATGATGAAGGTGAAGGACAGACTGAGACACCATTGTCACCAAGAACAAGTACTGTTATGGGTCTATGTGTCATCGGTTAGATGATTATTGTAGTAGCCTGTGACTTCTTTGTGAAACCTGGTTGGAGGCTGCCAGTGGGAGGCAGGGCCTATCGTCAGTTTATGTAAATTGATTACCCCATTAGGTTCACTTCCACCCAAGGGATATCGTTGTTTAAACCTGTGGTGTGTTCCGCTTTGGTAGTAAAAAGGCTATTCAAAGCCATCGTCGCCTGCTCCAGAGACTGGTGATGTTGTAGCATGGGACGCACAGAATAGAGACAAGTATACTGTCGGATGTTGACTTCCAGTGCTCTTTGTTTGTCTTTATTTTGCTTGTTGGCATGGGCTGAATCCCTCATGAGTCTGCTGCATATGGTGGCCTTTGCTGCCGCCCATAGAGTTTGAATGGAATCGACTGATCCTTGATTGTCTGTTATAAACTACATGACGTGCACAAGAGGGGTTTACCAGTGGGGTCCCGATAGCCCTGGATATTCATTCTCCAGGGCTTGTGTCCAGTACTGGACAGTCTTAGTTCCAGTGAGAGGAGGACAGGGTGGTGGTCCGAGAGGGCCACCTCCAGAATTTGGGATTCCTGGGTAAGCTGTACTACCCTGTGGGAGGTAAGAAAGTAATCCAGGTGAGATAGGGTACCGTGCACTTGAGAGATAAAGGTGTATTACGTATCTGTGGGGTGACTCAATTGCGAGTGATCCATCAGGTCGTTATCTTGCATCATGTACTCCGGCAACGCCCTGTCGGCCGCTTTGCTCCAGTCCAGTGGTCTGGTCCTGTCCAGAATTGGGTCCCTCGCTAGGTTCCGATCCCCGTCTATGAGGAATTGGGAGGCGCCAATTTCTGACAGAACTCTATTCCACTGCAAGAAGAAGAATTTGTTCACCCCTGTAGGAGCGTAGACCGACCCCACGCAAAAGTGGGGATCACCTATCTTTAGCTGTGCAAAAACATTCAGCCGCCAATATCCATCCAGGTCTTAGTCACTGTCGCCAGAAGAGATTTCTGGAGAAATGCTACCCTGCACTTGTGAGTTGGACCCTCAGTTCCAGATGCCTCATGTCTGCACACTACTGTGTATCACCTTCCCTACCCAATCTCGCCAGTGCTTGTCCGATTCTGCTGCGTCTAGGTGTGTTTCCTGCAACACAGCTACATCTGCACGTTTAGATTGCAGGTACGCCAAGATCTTTTTCCGCTTTATGTAGTGCGTGAGACCGTGAACATTCCATGTGACCGCTCACAGTGGGTGTGGGGAGGTCATAATGCTTAATACAGAGAGTGCGGGTCTGTGCAGTGAGTGGTGAACCCTGCGGTGGAACGGGTGCAATATGTAAGTGAAGCCAAGTGGGAGTGGGGAGGGGAAGCTTTAGTCTTCCCGAAAGGTTACAAAGTTTGCTGAGTAGAATTACGGGTAGGGGTGTGTTTTAAAGAGAAAGGAAGAAACGGCCCAATAATAGAGACCCAAGGGAAAAAGAATGAGAGAAAGAATGAAAAAGAGGAGAGAAGGGGAGAGGAGGAAGAGAAGAAGAGACAGAAAAGGAGAGGGGAAGATGGGGGTTTGGGAACCCTCTGGCACTACCTTGACGGTATGGGCAATAAGGGGTCCTGTAAAGCAGGGTGTACTGCAAGGGCGTCTCTGTCAGTGGGATGGCGCAATAGAGAGGTGTTAGCTTATCACAGTGAGGGTGCACAGTTTCCGATTGGAATGTGCCCTAAAAAAAAAAGCAGGAAAGAGGGGCAGGAGTGGGAAGATAAGGAAAGAGCAATGGGACTTCGGAAGGGGGGGTACTGTCTCGGCCCTCGTGCTACGCTAGCGCTAATCTGTTTACCGTAGGTCTACACTTGGTGGAGCGCCGCTATGAGGGAGTACCGATATCCTGCAGCGGGGTGAGCCTCTGCTGTGGTGAGTATCACCCATATGTAGAGAAAAGGGGCTAGAGAAAGAGAAAAAAAGGAAAACAAGCAATGGGCGGCCCAGGATGAGGGGTGAAAATGTATGACACTCTACTCGCGGGAGGATACTACGCAGCTCCTGCGGGGACTTTGTGGCTTGCCATCTGCACACAGCCCTGCCAGGCATGAGTATGGAAGTTGAGATGTATAATGATGGAGCCCAGTGTAGGAGCATATGTGTCAGGTGTGGGCCCACAGCCACTATCGATGTGCACAGAAGGGAAGGAGGTGGAGTGGGCATAATCAGCCAGGGAGGAGGGGAGAGCAGACATATGTGTATATAAGCAGCACTACTAAATAACGCTATTATACAAACAGTGAAATCTACATTTGTTTTGATGCAGTACAAAGACACATATATAAACTTCCATAACTCAGGTATACAATATGAGTGAGAGAGGTAGAACTGTGTAGCCCTCCAAGGCCTAAGACACCACCCAATACAGTACAGTGCATAGCATATTCAGCTGTCCGTTGTTCAGACATATTCCCACTGTGCTGTCGGACACATACCCAGCCGTAGTAGGGATTATCAACCAAGGCCCTCCTACATCGGCCCTCCATGCCCCTGATCGAGTTCAGTTGTTGGTTTCAAAGGCAATCAAGATCTGTTCTTCTGTGGTTCATGGGCAAAGGTGGCGGCAGCATGTAGCGTGGAGGCTCTGACCTCAGGTCTGCATGCCAATCTGTTCTGGTCCCTACCACGTTGCCATATTCCTCCATAGGTCAAGCTCCTGCTCTCCATTGACTGAGATGAGCCAGACCATTGGGAAAGTTCCAGGTCCCCTGTGTGCGTGTCCATGTCCTGACCTATTGCATTGTCCTGAAACATGCAGAGGTCCTCTGGATCATAGAAGTCCCTGGAATTGCCATCCTTGGTGATGCAGAATCTCGCTGGTTCGAAGAGACCATACTTTATGTTCAACCGCCGGAGCTGGGGCCTGAAAGATAGGAAGGTTTTGCTATGTGCATTTGTTTCTTTAGAGAAATTAACAGCCAACCGGATGCTGTAGCCGTCCTGGGTGATCGATTCTTTTGCACGCGCTGCTGCTAGGATTTTCCTCGTCTGGTCGTGACGTAGAAAACAGCCAATAAGTGACCGTGGGCATATGTTAAAATCCTTGCAGAGCGGTTCTCTGTGGTGGACCCTTTGTATTTCCAGGGGTGGGTCAAAGGTGGCTCCAATGAGCTTCAGGAGGGTGTCCTTCAGGAATTCCGCTGCATTAGGGCCCTCAACGGATTGCGGAAATCCAAAAAAGGACATTATCCCTGCGGCTATGGTCCTCCAAGTCGACGAGCGTGCTGCGGAGGTAGAGAATTTCTTGATCCCTGTCCAGCACTGTGTTCAGCCGGCCCTCCACCGCCGTCAGCCTCTGATCCAGTGCCTCCACACGAGAGTATAACCCAGCCAGGCCCACCCATATTGATTTGGCTTCATCCGCCAGTTTGGAAATATTAGAGTCCATCCCCTCCAACTTGCGACTGACTGAGGAGATCTCTTGTAGGTTAAGGTCCATAGTGACTGCTACTGCCGGGGTCCTTAAGGGGGTTGGGGAGCCACGCGCCAGTAGGTTGTTAGCTTTTGTGGCCATTATGCATGGCTGTTGCTTCAGTGCCTCCATGAATAAAAGCTTCCTGGAGTTCTTGCTTCCTGGTTTTGCCATGGTCATTCGTGCCATGGTACTGTATTTTGCCATCACCAGCATGAGGGGGGTGGCAAGGCAGAGATATGCAGGTACTCCTGAAGAGGTCTACCCGCCGGATATGAGAAGCTTTGATGTCCTCTCCACAGGCTCGTAGAAGCAGCCCTGGTTCGTCAAGACCACATTGCTGTTGTGGAGGATGGGGTTAGGCAATTGCCAGGAGGGCCCCATTTGCTATGGCCGTCGAGATAGGTAACTCTTCAGAAAGGTGCTCCTACCCCTCTGGATCTTCCACCTCCTCTGCTCCTTGCTGTGAAGAAGCTCCTGTATCCATGCCAGGTGGGGGCAGGGGACTATTGTGCACTGGAGGGCAGATGCCTGAAAGTGTGGGTAGTGCCTTTCACTCACACCGGGGGGAGGCAGTCCATACAGTAGTGTGAGGAGGGTGCTCCTGCCTCTCCAGTTGGCATTCACCGCCGTTCTCACTCTTCCACGTTGCAATGAAAAGAGGCTACTGTGCACATGCCAGGTCGAGGTCAGGGGCTCTGGCGCAGATACTTTTGCTGGCTGGTGGGTGCCTAGGAGCGCAAACGGTGCCTATCATTCACCGGGAGGGGGAAGTAGTCCGTACAGTAGTAGGAATAGCCTCGGCTCAGCAGGGTCTGCTGCTGGGATGTGAGGTGGGGCTGAGCAACCACTCGAGGCCGAGACTGAGGGCACACCTCTAGGCCCGAGAATCATCTGTGGGTCTACCGTCCCATCACATGCTCTCCCGACGTGGCGATGTTACTGGAGCGGGGGAGGCAGTTACTGCAGCTTTGGAGTAAGCCGCCAGGCTCAAGGAGCAGCCCTGGTCCCTCTGGATCTCGCAGCTTCTTCCGTAGGCGGGGCAGCCACTCTGGGACGAGGCTAATTACATGCCTCCAGGCCCGAGGGTCGTTCATCGGTCCGCCATCCCAGTTGTGCGCTTCCCAGCCACGACAACGACACCGGAGCATCCGAGCGAGCCCCCGCATCTAGGGCTGCCAAGATGGTGTTGCAGGGCCACATCCGAGACACCGCATTCCCCGCCCGGAGTCTTCCTCGGAGCGGAGCTTAGCTCCTAGGCAGCCATCTCTCTCTGTGGCCAGACCACACCCCTAAATATATATTCTTAACCCCTTCGCTGCGGTGGCAATTCCGCTGCAGCGCTAGGGGGGTGGGGGGGGGGGGGCACTTTCATGCTTGTGACGGAACCGCTCCGTCACGAGCCTCTGGTGCGATGTGCTTATGACGGAGCGGTTCCGTCACTGCCCCACCCGCTCAATGGAACGTCCAGCACAGGCGCGGAATCCACGCTGCCCAGGCGCGCCGAGCAGGCCGTGACGGAACCGCTGCATCATCAGCACAGCGCGTCCGTGGCTGGTGACGGAGCGGTTCCGTCACCAGCATGGGAGGGGTTAAAACATGGGACTGATTCACAAATTGCACTTTGTTTTACTCTTTTTAGTTCTACAGTAGTACTACAAAAGTGCTGTTTTGTAGTAGCTTAAACTTTTGTATTAAGTCCCTACCGCCATTATTTTCTATGGGAGGGTGTTGCAGTACTAGTGGATGGCCATCTGTAGTGCTGGACTTACTACAAAAGCCTAAGGGCCCGATTTAGATATTGGCTGAGTTGAAAACTCTGTCAAAAAAGTAATGGCTAGCCCGCCAGCTGTATTACAATCCTATTATATCCAATGGAGATCGTAATATGGCAGACTAGATATCTGTCACATTTGTGATGAAGTATTCTATCCTCCGAGATCTAAATATGGCCTAAGTCAGTACAAAAGTGCAGTGTACAAATACTGAAAAGTAGTAAACTTATTCAAAATTGTAACGTTACTCAAACGTGTAAGTTACCTTTGTGAATCAGGCCCACTGTGTAACATTTATTGTATATATTTATGAGTACTTTATACACTACTTCAATAATACTATTACAGTGGTTATCATATTAAATCATTTTCAAATGGAATCATTATGTCATTTAATAAATATATTTTCGTTAAGATATATATACATTTTAGCACTAATTCATATCCAAGTTACATATAAAAAAATCACTTGCTAGATACATTTTTTGAAAGGTAAAGTTTAATAATATTACTAACTAACTGAGCTCTCTTCCAAAACAAATCTAAAGCTTTGAAATAAAAGATCCTTACTATTATAGCTACAGTCCCACATGCACTCAAAGACCAAGTGGGATGGGTATGCTCAGACATGAGTCCTGTGCTCTCATTGCCACTGGAATCAAGCTATCCTGGCTGATGAAGGCTGATAGCCAGAAACCGGTCGTAGGATGCTTGATTCCGGTCAAGGGAAGACATGGCTTGCCAGTTCGGGCTGGACTGTTCCCATGAGGCACATGGTCAAGACTGATTTGCATATGGCCATGTCTGAACTGGGGTGGTGTGGTGAGCAAAATAACGATGGATTAAACCCAGATCTGTGACTGGGGGTTAATGTTTTGCCATTTTGCAACATTCCGTCCATCAATTGTTGTTGTTGCATTTGTCACCCCGAGTGGGACTGGTATGCTCAGACGTGAGTCCCGTGCTCTCCATGCCACTGGAATCAAGCTATCCTGGCTGATTAAGGCTGATTGCCAGAAACCGGTACTAGGATGCTTGATTCCGGTCCAGGGAAGACATGGCTTGGCAGTTCGGGCTGGACAGTTCCCATGAGGCACAGGGTCAAGACTGTTTTGCATATGGGCATGTCTGAACTGGGGTGGTGAGCAAAATAACGATGGATTAAACTCAGATCTGTGAATGGGGGTGAATGTTTGCCATTGTGCAACATTCCGTCGATCAATTGTTGTTGTTGCATTTGCCACCCCGAGTGGGACGGGTATGCTCAGACGTGAGTCCCGTGCTCTCTAAGCCACTGGAATCAAGCTATCCTGGCTGATGAAGGCTGATAGCCAGAAACCGGTCCAAGGATGCTTGATTCCGGTCCAGGGAAGAAATGGCTTGGCAGTTCGGGCTGGACTGTTCCCATGAGGCACAGGGTAAAGACTGATTTGCATATGGCCATGTCTGAACTGGGGTGGTGTGGTGAGCAAAATAATGATGGATTAAACCCAGATCTGTGACTGGGGGTGAATGTTCTGCCATTGTGCAACATTCCGTCCATCAATTGTTGTTGTTGCATTTGTAACCCCGAGTGGGATGGGTATGCTAAGACGTGAGTCCTGTGCTCTCCATGCCACTGGAATCAAGCTATCCTGGCTGATGAAGGCTGATAGCCAGAAACCGGTCCTAGGACGCTTGATTCCGGTCCAGGGAAGACATGGCTTGCCAGTTCGGGCTGGACTGTTACCATGAGGCACAGGGTCAAGACTGATTTGCATATGGCCATGTCTGAACTGGGGTGGTGTGATGAGCAAAATAACGATGGATTAAACCCAGATCTGTGACTGGGGGTGAATGTTTTGCCATTGTGCAACATTACGTCCATCAATTGTTGTTGTTGCACTAATAGGCCCACAGCACTGATTGTGCCAGCCACTTTAGTAGCCCTTTAAACCTGTCTCGGGCCTGCAATTGCAGAGCCTCTATGTGCAGTTTTAAACTGCCATGTCGCCTGGCACGTTAACCCTCTTGACAGGCCCAAATCTTCCTTTTTGACACATATAAGTCACCCCTAAGGTAGGCCCCGGAGAGGCCTAATGTCAGTGTGCAGTGCATTTAAAAAGTTGGATTGTACTTAAAGGTTTTACATGTCCGGGTAGTGAAAACACATTTGTTTTTCACTACTGCAAGGCCTATCTCTCCCATAGGCTACCTTATTACCAAGGGTGGGTGGTTAACTCCACTCAGCCAGCAGAGTTTTGCAGAGTTTTAAAACGTCACACTCTTTTTGGAGTGTGAAGTTTGCAAAAACTCCGCACTCGCAGTGGAGTATAAGATGCCACATACTAGGACTTACCTTCCACGTGGTGGCTACCCATGGCTGGGCAGCCCGGCCACCAGTCTCTCCTAGCTGCCACTACCTTCCTGCCAGTTGTACACACTCTGCTGAATAGGGAGAAGCCTGAGCCTCTGCTGCTCTGTCTCGTTTTCAAGGCAGGAGCAAGCTGAGTACAGTAGCTCACCGCCAACTCTAAGGATAGTCAGAACTGCAGTGCGCTTGTCGAATTGCGTGACGGCGAGCCTGACCTAATGAAATCCCATGATAGGGTCAGGCATGCCTTCACATAATATGACATGTGCACTGCAGTACTTGCTAGCCTTTGGGTTGGAGCAATTCTAAATCAAACCCCACAACTATTGGGGGAAAGTGTTTAAGTCATGTATCATGGTTACGGTTTTGATTCTCTCATTTTACTGGACACTGCACTGGGGTTAGCTCTATACCCATCTCTTGATATGATCGTCAAGCTTGTTGGCTTGGGATTTTTTTGAAAAACACGAAATCATTGACGTGTAGCTTTCGCACTTGAGCGTTCTATTCTTACCTGTTGTAGTATACGCAGGGTAGCTAATTGAATGTACATATGTTTCTACAGCCATGAAAAGGTTGCGTAGATGAAGCGCATGTTGGCTGCCTGTAATTTCAGATGCTGTATACTTGTTCAACATAAGATATGAATATAAAAAATAAAAATTGAACAACGCAACGCGTAGTAAGCTACTACAAAACAGCACTTTGTAATAAGTTTTTGTAGTACTAAAAAGTGTAACACAAAGTGCAGTTTGTGAATCAGTCACATTTTTTAAAGAATATATATTTAGGGGGACGTGGTCTGGCCACAGAGAGAGATGGCCACCTAGGAGACAAGCTCCGCTCCGAAGGAGACTCAGGGCAGGGAATGTTGTGTCTCGGATTTGGCCCTGCGACACCATCTTATCAGCCCTAGATGCTGGGGCTCGTGCTCCAGTGTCGCTGTCGCGGCTTGGAAGTGCGCAGCTGAGATGGCTCTTTAAATATCACATTGACAAAAGACTTAGAGCTGAGTTGACAACCTAGAAGCTCCCAACCGACCAAGTAATCACAAAGGCGGATATGACGTGTATACTAAAATCCTTCCAGGACTCTCTGAAGGGTATGCAGGACTACAAACTGGTTTCATTATTTCAACATCTGTCCTTAATCAAAAAGGGACTTTCTGATTTTAAATGCTATATGCCCACAAGGGGGGAGGTTGTCAACTTGGAACCAAGGCCCCTACTGGGTCTCCTGGCAACTGAAAGACCCATTTTAGCAGCCTCGCATGTAAACACCAGGGAGTGTCCACCTTCCCCTTCAAAGCTACTATGGGGCTCTGCACGGATCCAACAGTTTTCGTCTTCTTCATTGAATCGCACAGTCCTAAATCCTGGTTTACACATGGGCCCGCGGATACGTCATCCATACGGGATCATTCATCCCTGAGAGTAACAAAGCTGGAGAGCCATCTCAGGAGGGAGGGGGGCTTCATGCGGAATCTATCTGCCTGTTATACATCTCTCATCAGAATCTACGCCATATGTTGTGATCCTGGGGGATGTACCAATTCTCTCTCAGGGTGTCAAGGAGGATTACTCACAATTGAAGAACAAAGTCTTACATTGGCTATCTTGTAATACTGCTTTAGGTACAAGGGTGGAGAAAAACATTTACATGATGCAAAGGGTTAATTGGGTAGGTAGCTATTACAAGTTCTGCAAGGGTGACTGTGTTATTAGCAAGGATTCTGGCTACAGCTTTGACTAATGCCCCTCTTGGCCCCCAGTCGTCCATTACGGCTCTACCGCTCTGATTTTTCTACAAACCTGAGTAATTTGGGCAGAATAACATGCCAAACATCATCAGGGTCCTGTTTAAAAGCAGACGCCATCCTACCCACCCCCCAGACACACACATTTAAATCTAAATTCTAATCCAAATTCTATGCATTAGCCATTACAAGGCTGGCAGCAGTCAGTTTCTACCTTTTATTGAGTAATCAAATCTCTTTGCACCTTTGGGCTCCATGGACACTTGTAATTGACTTAGCTGGCCTGTTCCAGTGGACCTAGTGACACCAATTAGGAAATACCTCGGAAAAGCAATGGGACCTTTGGTGAAATTGATCACAACTTTATATCATGGAATATACCCGGCGTAGCTAATATGTTTCTTGACCCCTCGTGGATTTAATTTATAAAGCATTTCAGAGTGATTTGCCTGCAAGAAACATGGCAGTCCGAGAGCAGTTTACCATTGGAGGGCTATAAGTCCTTCTTTGTGCTGGCTACCCCTTCACCTGTAGGAAAATCAAGAGGTGGTCTTGTAATCTATATTTCGTTGGCAGCAGAAAGTAGGATATCGGTGTTGCCGACGGAGAGTCCTTGTTTACAGTCCTTGCTATTGTGTAAGGGGTCCTGCAAACTGGGTCTTATTAAGTTCTATAATTCACCGTCCTGCACTGAGGGTGCATGCAATATTTTTATGTTGGGCTCCTTTCTAAGGAATCATCTCAATGTTGCTTTTAAATATTTTGTGATTGAAAAGGATTTTAATATTCACTCATGTGGTGACCTCAGGATCTCTAGTTTGACTGATTTGGGTTGCCTCCGTGTGAGGGAAATTCATTTTGAACCATTCCATAATGCGATACACTGAATGGCCTTTTACATGAATTTGATTTATCGTCTCTCATGTGCTCAATAGACCCCCATAGTAAGGCCCTTATTACAACCTTTGATGGGCTTGGAAGTGGTTTGTTTATTGATTTCATACTGGTACCAACGCCTCTACTCGAGCTATTCAACGGGATTCATTATTCAGGCCAGTGTACATAGTGACCATAATCCTCTGTGTTTTTATTTCAGAGGGCCCCTACTGGCACATAGAGCGGGGGCTGGGTAGTGTGGGGGTGGTGAGACCAACAAATAGTGAAAGATGGTTAAAATGGGCCCAGATATCCACAGATGTATTATACAAATCAATAACCATCACATATGCTAACGAGTTAGCACTGTGCACTACCCCATTAATGGCCCCGGGAGAGGTCATTAGTGCTTTTAAAACTATCTCTGCTACAATAAGTGACTTTTTAAGTGCCCCAGCTCGGTGACCCGTCACTCAGGTCCCTAGATGGTTTGATTCTCATTTCTCCCAGGGAGCCAGGAAGCAGAGGGAAGCTTTAAATAAGAGCCCAAGAGATCCTACATTAGTTAGAATATGCCGAAGGGAGTATAAGACACAACTGGGAAGACGTAAGTCACTGTTAAAGAAGGAAGTTTTGAGGGAGTTAATTGAGGCTAGTACACTGAGGGACAGTTCTAGGTTTTGGAGCATAAAAAATAGTCCCTTCTTGAATCATCTGGAAGGAAGTGCGGTGGATGCCCATATTACCGAGGAGGAGTGGGTGCTTCACTGTGAAGCTATGTTTCAGTATCCCTCTGACCTAAACAACCCCTTTGGTCATGAGGCAGGTACCTCTGGTCTGGTTTTTAATATAGAAGAGATTAAGAATGGTATAGTCGAGTTTTCAAGCAATAAAGCCCTGGACCGTGATGGCATTCCATCGGATCTTTATAAATCAGACCCAACATTTCGGGCACCTGTCCTTACAGCAGTTATGAATGCGTTGGCAAAAACCTGTTGTCCTGAGTCATGGGCTACTTCTACTATAGTGCTTTTGTTTAAAAAGGGCAATCGAGATAGCACCCAATGCTATAGGCCTATATCACTGCTGGACTCTGTGGTTAAGGTGGTGGTACAAGTCCTTCTAGACTGGTTGACTAGCTGGGCAGCGGATCATTCCATTCTATCGGATGTCCAGTACGGGTTTTGCCCAGGGCAGTCCACCATGGCCCAATGCCTTAATCTATCCATGATTCCTAATAAATATACAATTGCCCACTCCTGTACTATTTATCTGGCCTTCATGGATCTGTCATCTGTGTTTGACCACGTGACTAGGGCTAAACCATGTTGGCTATCGGGGTAGATGGCAATATCGTTTATTTTCTGGAAGACCTCCACCAAGCAACAAAGGCTCAGGCCAGATTCTCTCAAGATCTAAGAGTTTCCCGCCATTGTGCAATAAAAAGAGGTGTACGCCAAGGGTGTATTTTAGCCCCTTCCTGTTTAATCTATATATTAATAATTTGGATACATTTTGAATGAAGACAAGGGTAGATTACCCGCAGGTAGGCCGACGTGGTCTGCCTGTTTTATTATACGCTGATGCCGCAGTCCTTACATCTAGGACCGCTAGGGGTTACAAACTTTGCTTAGTTCTTTTTCCTCCTTTATGGTGGATTTGGACTTGTCAATAAATGATTCCAAATCTTATGTGATGCAGTGGGATTTCGTCCGAAAAAGCCCTTTCAATTTATGTTTGGATCTGCTCCCGATTGCGGCACTTTTAAAGATGTATCAGGCTAATTGTATGGCTAAAGCCTCCTATGGTAGCGAAATATGGGGTCATGTCACTATGGGCGAGCTAAAAGTGGCTAATAATACATTCCTGAAACGCCTGTTAGGTGTTCCCTGGGGAATGTCTAACATGGTGATACATGAAGAACTGTGGGTACCCTATCTTTCTGACCAAAGAATTATGAGCCCAAGAACCGCCGAGGTCAGCCGAGATCAGCCGAGGCGGGATTTGAACCCTGGTCCCGGGCCAGGCCTCTACACCAGGGACTGCCACTCTAAGCAGTGAGCCAACGCATCTCTTAAGCTGCGCGCTTTCTTAAAGGAAAAGAGGGGCTTCTCCCAATTATTGTTAGTGCTTGACAAATTTTTCCAGTTTTTGTTGATCGATTTTTTCATGTAGTTAGACAAGGTGCTGTATGTCGTTACGCATGTTAATGGTATGTCTTTTGGGCCACAGACCTTATCCTCAAGGAGTGCTTCCCTTGGCTGGTTGCGCGCTCTTTTATAGCCCTTGTCTACTATTGTTGCTGGGTAGCCTCTCGACTTCAGTTTAACTGAAAGGTCTGTAGATTGAGTCTTAAAATCCTGCAGGTCAGAGCAGTTGCGTCTTAACCGCAGAAACTGACCATACGGAAGATTTTCTTTCAGTGGGCGAGGGTGAAAACTGGTAAATTCTAGAAGATTATTTTTAGCAGTTGGTTTATGGAATGTTTTTGTTGTGAGTCTTGTACCGGTGACACTGATCATTACATCCAGAAAGGTCGCCTCTGTTTTGCTAGTCGCATAAGTGAATTTTAGATGCGGGTCCAGGGTGTTGATCCAGTTGAGGAAAGCAAGTAGCTGTTCATCATTGCCAGTCCATATTACCAGGATGTCGTCAATGTAACGTCTCCAGATTTGAATTGACTCAGTGAAAGGGCTGTTTGGTTGTAGGATGAATTTTGATTCAAAGTCAGCCACATACAAGCCCGCTACACTAGCGGCAAATGTACTGCCCATTGAAGTTCCAGTACATTGCAGGAAGAGGTTGCCTTTGTAAGAGAAAAAACTCTCTTTAAGTGCCAGTGTAGCACAATCCAGAATCAATTTTTTGGACGCCTGGAAATTCCATGATATTGAGTCGAGAGCCGCCTCCAGGACCTTGATGGTATCGTCCTGAGGGATACTGGTGTAAAGGCTCTCGGTATCAAGCGTCATGAGTGTTACTGTATTTTCTGTGAAATTGAGATCTTGGAGCAACTGGAGAAGGCTTTTAGTGTCCTTAAGGTAGGTCGGGGTACCTTGGACTATCGGTTTGAGGTAGTGGTCACAAAAACGCGATAGAGGCTCTAACAAGGAGCCAATGCCTGAGACAATTGGCCGTCCTGGGGGAGGCATATGGTTCTTATGCGTTTTGGGTAGTGTGTAGAAATAGGGAGTTATGCTCTCGTTGGTGCTGAGATAGTCTGCCTCATTCTTGGAAATCTGTCCATCGTTTTCTGCTGTTCTGACAAGATTCGTAATTCGTGCTCGAAGATCCTCAGTTGGATCGTTAGTCAGAGGGATGTAGTTTTTCTTGTCATCCAGGAGGGTCTGACAAGCCTTTTCGTAGTCGACTGTGTTTTGTATTACAAGTCCACCACCCTTGTCCGCTGGCTTAATAGTTATGCTCTGATCGTTTTGTAGAGCCTGTAATGCATGGAATTCTGCAGCACTGAAATTACTGAAAGTTTTGGGGTCTTGGCAGGTTTCTAAGTCAAGGAACACTGCCTGTTCGAAAGCAGTGATGGCTGCCGGGACTGAATGTGGAGGGGGGGTAAAAGTTGAACTTAGTCGTAGACCAGTGTCCCCCTCACGTTGGGTTTCGTTGGGGTCATCTTTGCCCTCAAAGAAAGCCATAAGTTTGAGCTTTCTGAAAAATGCCGCAAGTTCGCAATGGAGCTTGAATTTATCCATGCGAGATGTGGGAACGAATCCCAGCCCTCTTTCTAAGACCCTGGTTTCGGTAGGGGATAGGATCTTGTCTGAGAGGTTGGTTATCAGGCTTACAGTCCGCTCACTCCTGGTTGATGATCTTTGTTCCGGGTGTGGTTGCTCACTGAGTCGTTGTCCTACCATGTCACCTGGTTGCATTGGTTGGACCCTCTCCCCTTGCCTCTTCCTCTCCTGCTCTGTTCTAAAAAAGGCTGGCGATATTGGGGGTATAGTTTGGTGGTGGCATAAAACCTGGGTTCCAACCCATCATTGGGTAAGGTGGTTGCTGAAAGGGGAACTGTGAGTCTATTCCCATCATGTGTGGTGGTACTGGCCATCTCTGTGGTTGATTGTAAAAGCCTGGTAGCCCTCTGTTACTGCGGTTTCCTCTATTTCCTCGCTTTTTCCCTTGTTTGTAAGACCCGTTGCTTGATCCACTGCTATTGGATGAATCCGCATCCGAATGGTCAGTGTTGTTCGGGTTTCTTGTAGGTGGTGTGAATGAAGCTGCTGAGTATGGGCAAACCTTGTCAAATTCAAACTTTTGTAGATCTTTCTGAAATTTTGTGTCCTTTGCTTGCATTAAGTTATCTTTGTACTCATTCAGTTCTTTATTAATTTCATCCAGCTTTTTTTTATATCCAGTAATTGTTGCCTTGAAGTGGGACTCAGTCTCCTGAATTTCCACTTGGAGGGTTTCTGAAAGTCTTAACGCTGTTTTAATTATAAGAACGAGCCAGTCGCGGGTGCAGTGCCACGCGATCATGGCCCATTCTTTTCGAAATGTTGCATCGTTCAAGAAGATTCTCGGGGCATTTGTTACTAGTAACCCCCTGTGAGCCATATTTTTTAGGAGATACTGTTTTAGTATTGTTCCATGAAGAATGGTGCGTATTCTATCGCGTTTTACTTCTGTTAGTTTTTCCCATTCAGAAGTATGGGCTATGACTTGTGAAATTACAGGGTCAGCAAACAGGCTAGAGTCAGACAAAATATCAGCTATTTTGGACTCAGAGTATGTCAGTCCCAAGTTAGACATGATGACCACACGGTAAGGAGACAATCAAGGTTAAAAATTGCTAAAAGGCCAAGCGTGATTGGCTCTTTAAGAAAAGCTCTCACAGCTCTGCGCTGCTATATATGTTTAAACAAGGAGAGAGGTAGGGAGAGTAGAGCAACACTCTTAGTTCCCGGTTATAATCAGTAAACAAGGAAAGAGTGTTGAGTGGTTCAGACAGACCACAGTTAGGAGCAACTAAGAAAGGGGGGTTGACGGCCAAATTCAGGACGTTTCAGGAAGGCCCTCACTCACCACCTAGTGATGACATGCTTCATCATCGGGCCCCACCAAAGAGACAGAGTGCCTCTTTGGTGTGCTGCGACGCCAGATTTACTGCGGAGCAGGATAGTGAGATTCGGGCGTGTTGTGTAAAGTAAATTAAACTAATGAGTGGTGAGGATTTAAAATAGTCAGTAGTGTACCAGAAACAATTTTATTTTTTGATCACGAAGGACAAGTTATTAAAATGATGTGTTTGGAAAAGAGTCTACAGGTAATTGAGTGGTAGTTTCCTTATAAATCAGTTGACATGTTTCAGCCATGAAACGGTGTAATGTTACCAGGCATTCTTCAGGACTTATTGGTGTATTAAACCCTGGCGGTATGGACACGCTAAGGCCCACCCTTACCTAGGGACGTGAAAGTGAAAATAACAAAAAAGTTAAAAAGTGCAAAAAATGAGGAAGAAAAGATTGCTTACTAATTACTCCTGGTTTAGGAGGCTTCCAGCTTTATGGTTTCTGCACCTGGAAATAACAAAAGGAAATAGACGCACATGTAGGACAGAACAAACGTTTAGTAATGGTACTGGTCGCAGTTGTAAGTCTATGGTGCTCCAGTTCGTGGTAGAGAGACAATTCGTGGCAAAGTAACGATATAGTTATCACCACCATAGCCCCTGGGTTCTTACTTAATAGCAGGAAGGAAGTGCTGTGTACTATACGTGATACAAAGTAATCGTGTTGGTAAAAGTAAAAGGGAAGTAAGCTTCCTGTTTGCGATCAAGGTTTTAGGTAAGATCGTTTCAGCAAATCAATAAAATTAAAATTAAAATGTCTCACTTTAATGGTGTCGGGAAAGTACACCATGGGTCACAGAAGGGGGGTGGGAGCGTAATTGGCACACCCTGATCGTTTGTCAAAAAATGGGAGGAAAAAGAGACATACAGTAAGTTTGTGACATAGCGTCGGTACTTAGCTTGTGTGATGGAATTGTAGTCGAACTACAGCTTCTACTCACGCCCTCGACGCTCGGCACCCTCAGTGTACCTGTATCACCCTCAACTGGACCCCGAAGATGTGGACGCGGGGCCGTGAGTTCTGTATATACCTGTTAGTCAGAGAGGCAGTGATTCATTTCCGTGTAGGGCGTGGCCAAAGGCGCAATGCCGTCGGCGCCCTGGTTTGGACCAATCGGTGGGCATTCTGGCTCATGACGAGGTGGTTACGTACTCGGATTGAGTTCCCTCGTTGTGAGAGAGAAAGGGCGTCACACTACGCGCTCGCGAATGCGAAGGCGGATGTGGCGTCCTACCGCATTGCCATGGAGATTAATAACAATGCGGGAATCGCACAGAGTGTAGATACTGATTTCAAGCAAAGGTAGAGTATACATAACTGGGCAATACAAACGACATATTCTTTAAAGTTAAGTGCACTCACGTGAAGAACAACAAGAAAGTGCCGCGTGCAATTGGGGACTCTATTGGCAATTTAGCTAATATCGGTGGATAATTGGTCAGTGCCAATGGGCAGAACATGTACTTCCAAGTTGGGTGGAAAAGGTACATAGTGTTATGTACATTTATCTGGCATGTAAAAGGGTGAGGCTGTGTATTTAAGACTGTTAGGTGACACGTTATTCTAGCTACAAGGTGGTACAGAGTTGGTGATAAAATCTGAGCTCACACCATGCTTACTTGATCACGGAATTCCAGGGGATATAATCATTTAATCCAATGATATGGGTCCCAAGTCTATATACCCAACGTTGCTCTTTTTCAAAGAGGCGATTGCAGATGTTATTGCCACTGTTCAGATGTTCAATTATCGTCCATTGCATATCGTTAGTTGTATGGTTGGCTTCTAAAAATGTCTGCTCATTTTTGTTGTCGTTTTTTTGCACCTGATATTGGAACGGTGCTCACAGATTCTTTGTTTAACCTTTCTGCTGGTCATGCCAACATAACGTAGGTCGCATGGGCACGTGATGAGATATATCACGTTTAGTGTATTGCAGTTGGTGTGGTCTCTTTGAGTCCACGTTTTGCCTGGCTCGAGTTCAAGCATTTTGGAGTGTGTAGTGAGATGGCAAACACTACAATTTGAGCAGGGGAAATGGCCAACCACTTTTGGTAGGCCCCATGAATCAGTGACAGATCTCACTGTGTCGGGGGTAGCAGGTTTTGGTTGTGTATGTAAATGTAAATGTAGGCGTATTTATAGAGCGCACTAATACTCCGGATTCCGGAGTGTCCTGGCGCTGTACTCATACCGCTAGGGAACCCGTCCTGGCTTTTCCCCGTGAAATGTCCACTCCTGGGCATCCCCGGGGTGCAACCAGGCATCCCCAGCGCTGTAGGGGGCCGTTGTGGAGACTAAGCAAGCTATTGCCCAGAGTTGCAGCGTGGGACTTGTGCTCAGAGTAGGCACCGAGGCGAGAAATCAGGTCCAAGGAATTATGAGCCCAAGAACCGCCGAGGTCAGCCGAGATCAGCCGAGGCGGGATTTGAACCCTGGTCCCGGGCCAGGCCTCTACACCAGGGACTGCCACTCTAAGCAGTGAGCCAACGCATCTCTTAAGCTGCGCGCTTTCTTAAAGGAAAAGAGGGGCTTCTCCCAATTATTGTTAGTGCTTGACAAAATTTTCCAGTTTTTGTTGATCGATTTTTTCATGTAGTTAGACAAGGTGCTGTATGTCGTTACGCATGTTAATGGTATGTCTTTTGGGCCACAGACCTTATCCTCAAGGAGTGCTTCCCTTGGCTGGTTGCGTGCTCTTTTATAGCCCTTGTCTACTATTGTTGCTGGGTAGCCTCTCGACTTCAGTTTAACTGAAAGGTCTGTAGATTGAGTCTTAAAATCCTGCAGGTCAGAGCAGTTGCGTCTTAACCGCAGAAACTGACCATACGGAAGATTTTCTTTCAGTGGGCGAGGGTGAAAACTGGTAAATTCTAGAAGATTATTTTTAGCAGTTGGTTTATGGAATGTTTTTGTTGTGAGTCTTGTACCGGTGACACTGATCATTACATCCAGAAAGGTCGCCTCTGTTTTGCTAGTCGCATAAGTGAATTTTAGATGCGGGTCCAGGGTGTTGATCCAGTTGAGGAAAGCAAGTAGCTGTTCATCATTGCCAGTCCATATTACCAGGATGTCGTCAATGTAACGTCTCCAGATTTGAATTGACTCAGTGAAAGGGCTGTTTGGTTGTAGGATGAATTTTGATTCAAAGTCAGCCACATACAAGCCCGCTACACTAGGGGCAAATGTACTGCCCATTGAAGTTCCAGTACATTGCAGGAAGAGGTTGCCTTTGTAAGAGAAAAAATTCTCTTTAAGTGCCAGTGTAGCACAATCCAGAATCAATTTTTTGGACGCCTGGAAATTCCATGATATTGAGTCGAGAGCCGCCTCCAGGACCTTGATGGTATCGTCCTGAGGGATACTGGTGTAAAGGCTCTCGGTATCAAGCGTCATGAGTGTTACTGTATTTTCTGTGAAATTGAGATCTTGGAGCAACTGGAGAAGGCTTTTAGTGTCCTTAAGGTAGGTCGGGGTACCTTGGACTATCGGTTTGAGGTAGTGGTCACAAAAACGCGATAGAGGCTCTAACAAGGAGCCAATGCCTGAGACAATTGGCCGTCCTGGGGGAGGCATATGGTTCTTAAGCATTTTGGGTAGTGTGTAGAAATAGGGAGTTATGCTCTCGTTGGTGCTGAGATAGTCTGCCTCATTCCTGGAAATCTGTCCATCGTTTTCTGCTGTTCTGACAAGATTCGTAATTCGTGCTCGAAGATCCTCAGTTGGATCGTTAGTCAGAGGGATGTAGTTTTTCTTGTCATCCAGGAGGGTCTGACAAGCCTTTTCGTAGTCGACTGTGTTTTGTATTACAAGTCCACCACCCTTGTCCGCTGGCTTAATAGTTATGCTCTGATCGTTTTGTAGAGCCTGTAATGCATGGAATTCTGCAGCACTGAAATTACTGAAAGTTTTGGGGTCTTGGCAGGTTCCTAAGTCAAGGAACACTGCCTGTACGAAAGCAGTGATGGCTGCCGGGACTGAATGTGGAGGGGGGGTAAAAGTTGAACTTAGTCGTAGACCAGTGTCCCCCTTACGTTGGGTTTTGTTGGGGTCACCTTTGCCCTCAAAGAAAGCCTTAAGTTTGAGCTTTCTGAAAAATGCCGCAAGTTCGCAATGAGCTTGAATTTATCCATGCGGGATGTGGGAATGAATCCCAGCCCTCTTTCTAAGACCCTGGTTTCGGTAGGGGATAGGATCTTGTCTGAGAGGTTGGTTATCAGGCTTACAGTCCACTCACTCCTGGTTGTTGATCTTTGTTCCGGGTGTGGTTGCTCACTGAGTCGTTGTCCTCCCATGTCACCTGCTTGGATTGGTTGGACCCTCTCCTCTTCCCTCTTCCTCTCCTGCCCTGTTCTAAAAAAGGCTGGCGATATTGGGGAGTATAGTTTGGTGGTGGCATAAAACCTGGGTTCCAACCCATCATTGGGTAAGGTGGTTGCTGTTAGGGGAACTGTGAGTCTATTCCCATCATGTGTGGTGGTACTGGCCTTCTCTGTGGTAGATTGTAAAAGCCTGGTCGCCCTCTGTTACTGCGGTTTCCTCTATTTCCTCGCTTTTTCCCTTGTTTGTAAGACCCGTTGCTTGATCCACTGCTATTGGATGAATCCGCATCCGAATGGTCAGTGTTGTTCGGGTTTCTTGTAGGTGGTGTGAATGAAGCTGCTGAGTATGGGCAAACCTTGTCAAATTCAAACTTTTGTAGATCTTTCTGAAATTTTGTGTCCTTTGCTTGCATTAAGTTATCTTTGTACTCATTCAGTTCTTTATTAATTTCATCCAGCTTTTTTTTATATCCAGTAATTGTTGCCTTGAAGTGGGACTCAGTCTCCTGAATTTCCACTTGGAGGGTTTCTGAAAGTCTTAACGCTGTTTTAGTTATAAGAACAAGCCAGTCGTAGGTGTAGTGCCACGCGTTCATGGCCCATTCTTTTCGAAATGTTGCATTGTTCAAGAAGATTCTCGGGGCATTTGTTACTAGTAACCCCCTGGGAGCCATATTTTTTAGGAGATACTGTTTTAGTATTGTTCCATGAAGAATGGTGCGTATTCTATCACGTTTTACTTCTGTTGGTTTTTCCCATTCAGAAGTATGGGCTATGACTTGTGAAATTACAGGGTCAGCAAACAGGCTAGAGTCAGACAAAATATCAGCTATTTCGGACTCAGAGTATGTCAGTTCCAAGTTAGACATGATGACCACACGGTAAGGAGACAATCAAGGATAAAAATTGCTAAAAGGCCAAGCGTGATTGGCTCTTTAAGAAAAGCTCTCACAGCTCTGCACTGCTATATATGTTTAAACAAGGAGAGAGGTAGGGAGAGTAGAGGAACACTCTTAGTCCCCGGTTATCATCAGTAAACAAGAAAAGAGTGTTGAGTGGTTCAGACAGACCACAGTTAGGAGCAACTAAGAAAGGGGGGTTGACGGCCAAATTCAGGACGTTTCAGGAAGGCCCTCACTCACCACCTAGTGATGACATGCTTCATCATCGGGCCCTACCAAAGAGACAGAGTGCCTCTTTGGTGTGCTGCGACACCAGATTTACTGCGGAGCAGGATAGTGAGATTCGGGCGTGTTGTGTAAAGTAAATTAAACTAATGAGTGGTGAGGATTTAAAATAGTCAGTAGTGTACCAGAAACAATTTTATTTTTTGATCACTAAGAACAAGTTATTAAAATGATGTGTTTGGAAAAGAGTCCACAGTTAATTGAGTGGTAGTTTCCTTATAAATCAGTCGACATGTTTCAGCCATGAAACGGTGTAATGTTACTAGGCATTCTTCAGGACTTATAGGTGTATTAAACCCTGGCGGTATGGACAAGCTAAGGCCCACCCTTACCTAGGGACGTGAAAGTGAAAATAACATATATAAAGTATTCTCCACCTGTCTCACAAAATGTTACCACAGCTTAATATTCTCATTCTCCCATTAACATACCAAGTCTGAACCGCCTAAAGAAAAAAAGTGTTTAAAATTGCCAAAAATGACTTGAAATCAGTGAGTGAGATATGCCCAGGTTAAAGATTTGTTGGCATGCTAAATATAAATATCCCACGAAAATGCAACAGCTTTCTCGTAGCAAAAAAGGATGGAGAGGGAACTCAAGACAATTGAATGTACAAGCAAATGTATCTTTTCTTGCCTAGATGAACACATTACTCACTTTGCACACGTCTGTTTATCAGTACTATGAACCCAGTCATTGAAGCAGAAAGGGAACTAAAACATACTTAAGTGTCACACCACCAGTAAGCCTTAGTAGTACCGTAAAGTCATACAACTGAGGCTTTCTCTGCAAAAGTGTACCTCTAAATGTGTAATGTACCTTGATATATCCAGTTAGGGAAACACTTCGTCCTTAATGGAAAACTTGTACTCTGATACAATTTAGAGCCCTAACTTTACACTGAGTAACAGCTACCATAAAGAAGAGATATATGTTCTTCAGTAATCACTTCCCTTTATTTTCTTGCACTTTTTCTTCCTTTTTTCCCAAAACTGCCTGCTCATCTGGGTTTTTATAGCAGTAAAAACGTACAATTTCCAAAGGTTCCAATACGTCACTAGGAATAAAAAACAAGTGGGGTTTGGAAACAATGATTAATAATGTAAACCTAAAAAAGCGCAAATGATAGAAACAAAAAGCCCCCCTTAACAGGAACCAATCATTTTTAGAAGCCTTTGTGGCAAACATACCTTGACTCCTCATCTAAGTTTGTCCCTAAAGGTAGTAAGCTGTTAAATTGCCAGTCACAAGGTGATAATTGTTAAAATAAGTTGATTAAAACATATCTAGATAAAGGTCAACCAGAGGCGCTAGTCTGCTGGAAGATAGTACTGATGCTACTTCCAAGTTCACCGGCAGGAAAACAAGCTAGTTATGGCAATAAATATATTTTGACAAGAACTAAACCAGTCTTACTTAAAATATTTTACAAATTCTTATTCACAGAATCCCAGTGCCACAGATCCATCAAGTCAGTGTATCATCAGAGTATAATACATCGAAAGAGCTGCTATTAAAATCAATCCTTGATGCATCTAAAACAGCAAGATATTAACAAGGGGAACAGGGAAAATACTTGGTGTAGCTGATAAAGATCCCAAATACCTATATCAGAAACGATTAAATCTGTTCAATTATGGACACAGTGTTTCTAGTTTAACACACACCTCTCTATCCAGTGCAAACATCCAGAAATCCATCAGTTTGAAACTGAATAATTGTACGTTTTGAGAAGAACAGAAGTTGATAGTGGAGGAGAGGGTAAAGCAATGTTAGTTTGTATATTACTAAGCAAGACTTATACACAATAACACCAACATCCCAAGGATGAATAAATGAACAGGCTGCCACCCCACAATATATGAATTAGTTAAAAAAAAGTGGGTGAATCTACCTGAAATTCTTTTACACTTTTGTGAAAGCGTTGTAATAGTATACCGGTAAAGCCATGTCAGGTGTAGGTCTCCAGAAATACAATGGCACATGATGTGGCATGCACTTTATATTTTTTTCTGTGATGAATTACACATAGCCTACAATCCTACACAGTGGCAAGGGCAGCTGAATGAGCAAAACACCTTTTCTTTTGCTTCTTTTTTTTCTTCCTGGGGAAAAAAATCTGGAGAGAAAGCTCTTCCCCTAAAGCCCCAACAAAAAGAGGAATAATCTGTTTAGCCTACACATTCTGGATGCAAAGTTACATAAGCTCCTGTGTGGAGTAACTTTCCAACCATTTCCAGTTTGGTAAAGAGTTGAGTTTCAGTTTCTGAATGGTCACAAATGTACGTTTTGTTGAACATTGTCCCACTTATAAGGCAAACCGGACTTTTTAGGGCACATTTACTACTCCGTGTGTGGGATTTACTCGGGTCGATTCTCTGCAATTGTGACAGAGAAATCTGCAGTAGTAAATCCATTTATGCCTGCCAGGAATCTGTTTCTGACTACCTCATGGTGCAAAGAGGTATTTTTTACTGGAAACTTGCCTTTATGGCCAAAGCTTCTTTGTGAAGTTGGCTCCATATCTGTACACAATTTGCTATACAGTGATGTGGGAGCACTGTCACAGGGGAAGATTCCACTACCACAGTTGTTAATATTACCATGGGAGGAAAACATCCCTGGTTATATTGACATTGAAACCAAGAAGTATGTTGTAAACCTGCAAATTAACAAAAGCAGTGTAGCACATGAAAACAGCATTGCTGTGACTTTTCTCTCTAAAATATATCACACATATAAGTGAAAAACAAGGACACCTGGCAATGCTTTTCATCTAGGAGCCCTATTGGAAAATTGTTTGAAAGTGGGTTATTAGTAGTGGTAAATATGCATCTACCACTAGCAATATGCCACAAACAGTTTAGGGCTCAGTAGGGGACTCAATACATTATTCTCATGTTCAACCCTGGGTAGCTTGGCTGCGACCAGGCAAGCTTAACTTAGGAGACAGGTATGTAAAGCATTTAAAAACACCAATTCAGTAAATAATTAAGATGCAACACACAATAAAAATCCAACACCAATTTATAAAAAATAGCAAATATGTTTATCTTTAAGATGACAACAAAACAACAAAAATCCAGTGTAGGGAACCAGAGATATGAATTTTCAAAAAATAAAAACTTTCCAGCACTTAGAAATATATACCGCCACTCTGGAACATCTGGTCGTGCTTGACCGGGACAAAATCAAACTTTCAGGTTGACTGCAATGGAGCCCCGAGCGGATGAAGTGTGTGGGAGGCCCCTGATCAAAATTGTACCTTCAGACTTAGAAACTTTTCTGGAGCTTTATCCACCGGGTACCTTGATGTTCTTTAGCAGTCTGAATTCAGTGAGGGTTCGCTGGCTTGACTTTCAGGGAGGTCCCAGTCAAACTCTGGAAGTTGGGCCACTGGAGCTCCTCAGCGGAGCGCATCTGAAATCCGTGCTGGGTCACGGTTGAAGGTGGCCTGCTTGGCTCTTGCGGCTTCCTGAAGTTTCTCATGAGGATCCAACGTGTCCTAAACACTTTGCTCAATATGAGACACTAAGAGGGTATATAATTATTAAGAGGAAGCAGAAATAATACTCTGCGCGTGCACTCCTGAGGTCGTACTTCCATATTTGGCTGTTTGTGTTAATTCCCAACCGAAGCGATAGCTAGGTATGAAATTCTCTTCTAAAATTGAGAATTTGCATGTCCTTACTTTCTCTCCTCTTCTTATAAAGGTACAACACTTATTCTACTGGTGAATCTCCCTCTCTTTGACTATTCTAGGGAGAGTCTCCTTAATCAAAATGTCGGTCCTCCCTTTATTTAACTTCTTATTCTCTGCTACTCCGTATGTTTTAACTACCTATTGTTTTAAAGCTGCTGAGTCCATGTTCTCATCCTTTATCTGGAGAAAAAAAATCACATAGAATTTCACTTTGCACTTTATATGAATCACGGGAGAATGGTGGGTTGGCGCTCCCCAATCTAAGAGATTATTACTCTGCCGATATTGCACAATATTTGTTTACATTCAATACAAAGGTACTCAAGTGTCTTTTTGTAAATACCTTTATGCAGTTGATTTTTAAGGAGTTGAGTATTTGAGACGTACTAAAGATAACTAAACTACCCAAAAGAGTATGCTATAAGAGCCTGAAGTGGCTGATCCGGAAGATTGGGGATCTCTATAGGAGATATTCTATTCCTCAAATCAATGTGGCAACATCCCTGGCTGCGGTTGATACAGGACTGGAGGGGGAAGCTTTCACCTGAAATTGTTCAAAGGTGGGGTAAAGCAGGATATTGGAAAGTATTGGACTTCCTCAGGGGAGATAGATGGCAAAACTTAGGGGAAGTAAGCCAGTGTATACAAGATGTCTTTCTCCTTCTAGGGTCATTTAGAATACTTGATAAAGTACTACTAGATTTAGATTTGGGCCAGATCCTTAGCACCAGGGAGCTGGCATCTGCTCTAAGTAGTGATGGGGCTTTGAAAAGGCCATGGGAATGGAAAATAATGCTTTTAGTATGTAAGGGCCCAGTATTCACCCAAAAGTGATAAAAATTTAGGACAAATATGAGAGTCTTGAAATAACAGACAAAATTTGGAAAGAAGTCAATGCATATAATTTGTGTGTGTTGAGAGGGGCTAATTGGTGACGCATGCTTCTCTTTTCTAAATGGCCTTTATATAGAACCCTAGCCTTTTTAACATATTAACACTGCACTCCGAGGTAACTGTCCCCGGTGTATAGGGCAGGCTCCAGCAAATTGGTCCCATGTGATCAGCCACTGTTCATCCATACAGGGATTATGTACGGAAATATTTCAGTATCTTGTAGATGTGGGGAAGGTTTATTTGGTTCCAACCACTTGTCTCAGAGTCTTGGGGTATGACCCGGGACTGGGCTTGCGTAGCAAGTGGGTAAAATTAGTATAAATTGCAACAGCTGCAGCTCGATCCCTCTTACTCCAAAATTGGCGAGCACTGATAATCCCTTCCATGAAGCATTGGCTACAAAAAATTAGATGAGGTAGAACAATTGAACAGCTATGAGCAATACGAACCAGGGGAATTAGGAAATTTGAGAAACTCTGAGGACAATATTCTCAATCGGAAGATATTGGAGTATATTAAAAGAGGAATGATCAAATAAGTTAAGCTTTTCCCCCTCACTCTATTGAAGGCACTATATAAATTACTCCCCTTCCCCTTTTCCTTTTATTTGGTTTTAAGTCAACTGCATGTATAATAATAGTTTTATCATAAGATGTAACATGTGTTTCCGCACCGTGGAATCCCTTTGCAAAGATCGACTGGTTCATTTTTTGCTGCTTAATACTATATTTGAGTGCTAAACTTGTCCTAATGGGATGAAACCTTTGCCCTGTGTTAACCCTTGTAAAAAGGACAACATAAGGAACTAGTCTTATCACAAAATGTAGTGCATCACACCACATAATTTGCCCTTCCTTTCTGCATAATTCAGTCAATGCTGCCACACAATTTGGTCCTCTCGTGCGGCATTATTCCAGTGGCCCTGCTTATGGCCTGTATTTCTTTGTTCTCTGTAATTTCACTGCTGGAATTGGAAAACTTTACTCAGGAAACTCTAATTGGTGGCCAAGATGTGGCAAAAAAAAGGGTGGAGTCACAAGGACCAAATTCATGAAAAGCAAACTGATAGACAACGTATACATTAATTTCTTTTAAACTCTGCTGAGCAAAAATGGCAACAAGGGGAAAAGTGGCAGTAAATCTTGCCTGTCTTAATTGGTTGGAAAGGCTGCCTTTTAAAATATCTTGTGGAGTTAATGCACCCGCTTTAAAAAGCTGTGTGTGCCTGTTAAATCTCAGGGAATACTAATGGTAAGATAACTCTTATGGGTAAACCCAATTTCTGGAGAAATCTGTATTTTGTCTTGTCCCAGTTTTGAGTCATAAAGTAGGATCGAGAGTTAATGTGTCTCTTGCAACGCACATTCTGTATCATGCAGATTTCAGATTTGTATTTTACGTAGATAGGTAAGTGGGTTGCTGCTTTGACACATAGATCCTTTTATTACTTGAACTTCATAATTTGCAATCCTTATAATATAGCACAGGGAGCTATGAACTGGCATCATAGCCCTGCATACAAATTGCAAGGCACAGATTTAGAGCCTGTAGATCTTTCTCCCACTGTTATTATAAGACTGATAAAAATGGTTTCTTTGGGTAGTAATTTAAAACAAGAAAGACACCCTCACCGCCTGCATGCTACTGCTCTGAAAAAAGCAGGCAACGTAGTGGTGTTGCTGAATTGTCAGTGGCGTAGCTCGTAGCTAGACGTACTGCCACCTAGGGCGGCCTCTAGGATTTCCGCTTGGGTGTAGGTGAGAGCAGGGGGAACGGACAATGGACAACTAGTTCCTGGGTGGGGGGGGCTTCCGACAGACAACTTGTTCCTGGGGGGGGGGCTTCCAACAGCCGACTTGCTCTCGGGGCGGGGTAGTGAAAGTTGACAACCCCAAATCTCGCCGCCCCAAAAAACAGTACCGCCCAGGGCGGACAGTCCCCCCCCCGATCTACGCCATTGTGAATTGTGTACTAGTAAATTAGCAGTTCAGGACAAATTTATTAGATTTCAATGGGGCCAGGCGGACCCCTGATCATGCTCAATAATATCTGCCAGGTTTGGGAACCTGCTAGTTCCCCCTTCATTCCAGGATTCCAGCACTGATTCTATTCTGTTCTCCAAAGTGGCCTGCCGTGCTATACCCAGGTTATTAGTGCACTATATCGAGAACGTACATTTATAAATAGATACATGCCTGATAACGTACCTCGTGGATTGCGCGTACAGGTGCAGCAGTGTAATGGAATGTGCCAGAGACACCCACATGCATGGTGGCAAGACATTTCAACACTGGGAAAAAGCCTGTGACAATGCCTATGTGTGACTGGAAGCCATCTTATTTGACTGGTGAGTCTGGATATACAGCCGGATTCATGTAGGCAATAGCGCTCGCAAAAGGGCCAGATTCTGAGAATCTGGCCCTTTGCGAGTGCGATTTTTGCATTTGGTATTCACAATCCCAAATGCAAAAATCGCTATTTAAGAATTCGCATATTTGCGAGGAATGGCATTTAAGGAATCTCTAATAGAGATTCCTCAAATGCTATTCATGACACATCAAGAAATAGCGATTTTGCACTTTTGGGGCCGCTATTTACCGAGAGGTCAGACCTGTCGGTAAATAGCAAAAACTCAGAAAAATGCTTTTAAAAGCATTTTTCTAAGTTGCATGTTGCACACACACATGTCCTTTGGACATGTGTGTGCGCAACACCTGTTCAAATGTGCATTTTAGGGGTGCTACAGGGCGTCCTTTGGACACCCCTGGCACCCTTAAAATCGCTATCTCATTTGCGAGTAGCAAATTGCTACTCGCAAATAAGGGATACTCCCCATTCATTCCTATGGGCCTCTTGGCCCATAGGAATGAATGGGGAGTTTTTGCGAGTAGCAATTTGCTACTCGCAAATGAAGAACATGTAGGAATCGCTATTTTATTAGCAATTCCTACATGAATGCCGTTTTGCGTGTCCTCAATAGCGAGTCGCTATGATTCGCTATTAGGGCCACGCAAAACGGCATGTACATGAATCAGGCTGTATGTCTAATTTACAAATGCAAAAGTGAAAGTAAGTAAGTATCTCATGGCATTTATACGGGAGGCTGAGCTTTCCGCAATTTTTGGTAGAATCAATTTTCGACAAATCAGCATTTATTCCCCGATTTGGTCAGTCTAACAGTATATTACCCTACTTTTGATGATGATGATGATAAAAAAGAACAAGATTATCCAGCAGACGACTAGCCGGAAATGCGTGCTATTCACAGAAGTGCATTAGCTGCAATAGCTGAGAAAGTGAGAACGGCCAATGCTTTAATATTTCATTTTTGCGACTTTGTTAAGGGAATGCATCGGCATACACCTTCTGACTTAAACTCCTTAATGGAGATAGCTGAGGATCCTGGATGACTGTGCAAATGCTGGCTTCTTCCCGCGGTGTCCCTTTTATATCATGTGTACTGCTCTCATTCCTTTTGTGTCTTTGTTGAAAAAGCAATCGGAGGAGCTGATGATAAAAGCAGAGAACATCAATGCGCGCTGAAGAGCGGGGATATGGTACAGTACCTCCTTTGTGCACAACATACATCCACCAAATCTAAAAGCTGCTCGCAGGCTGGAGTGTGCGCGTGCAGTCCGTACGACCTTCACGTGACAGGGTGAAACAAGTCCAGGCTGGCTGGTCTTAGATTCGATTCATCCGCAGTGCCGTGCAGCTCCATAATTCATTTTGAGAAAACTGCACAGAGCTGACAACCTTACCGTAGCACTAAGGGCACCCTGATAACATTTGTTCACTGGCACAGGAGAAGCTTTTTAGAGCCGAGTGAGTTGTTTGGCATTATTGTTTGTCCCTTCGTTTCAGTTGCATTTTTTTTGCGCGTGGGAGGTGAAGTGGGGTGGAATGGGGGCAGTGCGCTCTTAAATGTTAAAGGAAAGATTAAGAATAATTTGCAAGCTGGAATATCGTCGAAATTGCCAAAATAGTGTTGGGTGCCATGTGTAAAAAATTTGGGAAACTCACAGCAGTCAACTCGACATTGTAATAACAGTAAACTCAACGAAGGAAACTATTTATGTACAAATATTTCTCTTCAGATGAGTCAGAATTGATATAAGATAATGAATGCTTCCAGATTTACCCTGGAAAAATTGGAATGTTATTGCTGCACGAAGGACGTAAAACAGAAAGACATAAACTGAATGTTTGCAGAGGTCCACGTTTGTGTGTGTGTGTGCGTGTGTGTGTCTGTTAGCCATTTTGTCAAGAATGCTGTTCTTCATGTGTGTTGGACTTGGCAGTCATTTTGCATACTGTGCAATATTTTCTGTTGTAGGGTCTAGCAGCTAAGGGGCAGATTTACAAGCCCCTTGCGACACTTTTACGCCGCCGTTGCGTCACTTTTGTGGCGCAGCGGCGGCGTAAACAATGCGCCACGTTGCGACTTATTTACAACGTGACACATCTAGGGAGATGCGTCACGTTGTAAAGCCCTGCGCCACATAAAACCTGCGTCAGGTTTCATGTGGGCGTTCTGTCGCAGGGTGGGCGTTCCCTCGCAGGAAAGCCCCGTAAAAATGACGCAGTGAAATTTCACGGAGTCAGTTTTACGACGCTGCTGCGTCAAATCCATGTTGAGTATGGGTGGCCCCTGTGCATTGCAGGTGTTGCATCGCGCTTGCGACGCAACCCCAGCAATGCACCGCCCATACGCCACAAGATGCGTCACGCATCTTCCCTTCCTGGCACCATGGTGCGCCGCATTCTAAATGCAAACACAACAATGATGGACAGAATGTGGATCAATGTCACACATTCACCCCAGTCAAAAGATCTGGGCCCAAATCCATCGTTTTTCCACTCCACACCACCCTGGGTTAGACAATGGCGATATGCAAATCAGCGCTGACCCTGTGCCCCATGGGAACAGTCCAGTCCGAACTACAAAAGCCATGTCCTTCCCAGAACGGAAACAAGCATCCGAGGACCGGCCCGGTTTCGAGGTAACACCTCTCATCAGCCCGGCTAGCTTGCTTCCAGTGGTGTGGAGTGCCTGGGACTCACGTCTGAGCATCCCCAGTACACTTAGAGCGGTTACTGCAAACACAACAATGATGGACAGAATGTGGATCAATGTCACACATTCACCCCAGTCAAAAGATCTGGGCCCAAATCCATCGTTTTTCCACTCCACACCACCCTGGGTTAGACAATGGCGATATGCAAATCAGCGCTGACCCTGTGCCCCATGGGAACAGTCCAGTCCGAACTACAAAAGCCATGTCCTTCCCAGAACGGAAACAAGCATCCGAGGACCGGCCCGGTTTCGAGGTAACACCTCTCATCAGCCCGGCTAGCTTGCTTCCAGTGGTGTGGAGTGCCTGGGACTCACGTCTGAGCATCCCTAGTACACTTAGAGCGGTTACTGCAAACACAACAATGATGGACAGAATGTGGATCAATGTCACACATTCACCCCAGTCAAAAGATCTGGGCCCAAATCCATCGTTTTTCCACTCCACACCACCCTGGGTTAGACAATGGCGATATGCAAATCAGCGCTGACCCTGTGCCCCATGGGAACAGTCCAGTCCGAACTACAAAAGCCATGTCCTTCCCAGAACGGAAACAAGCATCCGAGGACCGGCCCGGTTTCGAGGTAACACCTCTCATCAGCCCGGCTAGCTTGCTTCCAGTGGTGTGGAGTGCCTGGGACTCACCTCTGAGCATCCCCAGTACACTTAGAGCGGTTACTGCAAACACAACAATGATGGACAGAATGTGGATCAATGTCACACATTCACCCCAGTCAAAAGATCTGGGCCCAAATCCATCGTTTTTCCACTCCACACCACCCTGGGTTAGACAATGGCGATATGCAAATCAGCGCTGACCCTGTGCCCCATGGGAACAGTCCAGTCCGAACTACAAAAGCCATGTCCTTCCCAGAACGGAAACAAGCATCCGAGGACCGGCCCGGTTTCGAGGTTACACCTCTCATCAGCCCGGCTAGCTTGCTTCCAGTGGTGTGGAGTGCCTGGGACTCACGTCTGAGCATCCCCAGTACAATTAGAGCGGTTACTGCAAACACAACAATGATGGACAGAATGTGGATCAATGTCACACATTCACCCCAGTCAAAAGATCTGGGCCCAAATCCATCGTTTTTCCACTCCACACCACCCTGGGTTAGACAATGGCGATATGCAAATCAGCGCTGACCCTGTGCCCCATGGGAACAGTCCAGTCCGAACTACAAAAGCCATGTCCTTCCCAGAACGGAAACAAGCATCCGAGGACCGGCCCGGTTTCGAGGTAACACCTCTCATCACCACTGGAATCAAGCTAGCCGGGCTGATGAGAGGTGTCCTGGGCTCCACGCCCTCCGCCTGGGACGACTCCTGGTGGCCCCCCGCCCTGGGCACCGCACCCAAACCGACGGACCACGCACGCAACCTGGGCTTCATCCTGGACTCCTCCCTCTCCATGACCAGACAAGTCAACGCCGTCTCCTCGTCATGCTTCAACATCCTGCGCATGCTACGTAAGATCTTCCGGTGGATCCCCACCGAGACGAGGAAGACGGTCACCCAAGCCCTCGTCACCAGCCGACTGGACTACGGCAACGCCCTCTACGCCGGAACCACTGCCAAACTCCAGAAGAGACTCCAGCGGATCCAGAACGCCTCGGCGAGACTCATCCTCGACATCCCCCGACGCAGCCACATCTCCGGACACCTGAGAGATCTGCACTGGCTCCCGGTCAACAAGAGAATCACCTTCCGGCTCCTCACCCACGCGCACAAAGCCCTACACGACCAAGGCCCGAGCTACCTCAACAACCGGATCAACTTCTACACTCCCAAGCGCCTCCTCAGATCAACCAACCACGCCCTCGCCGCCGTCCCCCGCATCCGAAGAGCGACAACAGGAGGAAGATCCTTTTCCTACCTGGCCGCCAAGACCTGGAACTCACTTCCGACCAATCTGCGCCTGACCCAAGACCACCTCTCCTTCAGGAAGAAGCTCAAGACCTGGCTGTTCGAGCAGTAGCGGCACCCCCCCCCCTCCCAGCGCCTTGAGACCCTACGGGTGAGTAGTGCGCTCTACAAATGACCTGATTGATTGATTGATTGATTGAGTGTTACCTCGAAACCGGGCCGGTCCTCGGATGCTTGTTTCCGTTCTGGGAAGGACATGGCGTTTGTAGTTCGGACTGGACTGTTCCCATGGGGCAACAGGGTCAGCGCTGATTTGCATATCGCCATTGTCTAACCCAGGGTGGTGTGGAGTGGAAAAACGATGGATTTGGGCCCAGATCTTTTGACTGGGGTGAATGTGTGACATTGATCCACATTCTGTCCATCATTGTTGTGTTTGCAGTTACCGCTCTAAGTGTACTGGGATGCTCAGACGTGAGTCCCAGACACTCCACACCACTGGAATCAAGCTAGCCGGGCTGATGAGAGGTGTTACCTCGAAACCGGGCCGGTCCTCGGATGCTTGTTTCCGTTCTGGGAAGGACATGGCTTTTGTAGTTCGGACTGGACTGTTCCCATGGGGCAACAGGGTCAGCGCTGATTTGCATATCGCCATTGTCTAACCCAGGGTGGTGTGGAGTGGAAAAACGATGGATTTGGGCCCAGATCTTTTGACTGGGGTGAATGTGTGACATTGATCCACATTCTGTCCATCATTGTTGTGTTTGCAGTTACCGCTCTAAGTATTCTGGGGATGCTCAGACGTGAGTCCCAGACACACCACACCACTGGAATCAAGCTTGCCGGGCTGATGAGAGATGTTACCTCAAAACCGGGCCGGTCCTCGGATGTTGTTTCCGTTCTGGGAAGGACATGGCTTTTGTAGTTCGGACTGGACTGTTCCCATGGGGCAACAGGGTCAGCGCTGATTTGCATATCGCCATTGTCTAACCCAGGGTGGTGTGGAGTGGAAAAACGATGGATTTGGGCCCAGATCTTTTGACTGGGTTGAATGTGTGACATTGATCCACATTCTGTCCATCATTGTTGTGTTTGCAGTTACCGCTCTAAGTGTACTGGGGATGCTCAGACGTGAGTCCCAGACACTCCACACCACTGGAATCAAGCTAGCCGGGCTGATGAGAGGTGTTACCTCGAAACCGGGCCGGTCCTCGGATGCTTGTTTCCGTTCTGGGAAGGACATGGCTTTTGTAGTTCGGACTGGACTGTTCCCATGGGGCAACAGGGTCAGCGCTGATTTGCATATCGCCATTGTCTAACCCAGGGTGGTGTGGAGTGGAAAAACAATGGATTTGGGCCCAGATCTTTTGACTGGGGTGAATGTGTGACATTGATCCACATTCTGTCCATCATTGTTGTGTTTGCAGTTACCGCTCTAAGTGTACTGGGGATGCTCAGACGTGAGTCCCAGACACTCCACACCACTGGAATCAAGCTAGCCGGGCTGATGAGAGGTGTTACCTCGAAACCGGTCCGGTCCTCGGATGCTTGTTTCCGTTCTGGGAAGGACATGGCTTTTGTAGTTCGGACTGGACTGTTCCCATGGGGCAACAGGGTCAGCGCTGATTTGCATATCGCCATTGTCTAACCCAGGGTGGTGTGGAGTGGAAAAACGATGGATTTGGGCCCAGATCTTTTGACTGGGGTGAATGTGTGACATTGATCCACATTCTGTCCATCATTGTTGTGTTTGCAGTTACCGCTCTAAGTGTACTGGGGATGCTCAGACGTGAGTCCCAGACACTCCACACCACTGGAATCAAGCTAGCCGGGCTGATGAGAGGTGTTACCTCGAAACCGGGCCGGTCCTCGGATGCTTGTTTCCGTTCTGGGAAGGACATGGCTTTTGTAGTTCGGACTGGACTGTTCCCATGGGGCAACAGGGTCAGCGCTGATTTGCATATCGCCATTGTCTAACCCAGGGTGGTGTGGAGTGGAAAAACAATGGATTTGGGCCCAGATCTTTTGACTGGGGTGAATGTGTGACATTGATCCACATTCTGTCCATCATTGTTGTGTTTGCAGTTACCGCTCTAAGTGTACTGGGGATGCTCAGACGTGAGTCCCAGACACTCCACACCACTGGAATCAAGCTAGCCGGGCTGATGAGAGGTGTTACCTCGAAACCGGGCCGGTCCTCGGATGCTTGTTTCTGTTCTGGGAAGGACATGGCTTTTGTAGTTCGGACTGGACTGTTCCCATGGGGCAACAGGGTCAGTGCTGATTTGCATATCGCCATTGTCTAACCCAGGGTGGTGTGGAGTGGAAAAACGATGGATTTGGGCCCAGATCTCTTGACTGGGGTGAATGTGTGACATTGATCCACATTCTGTCCATCATTGTTGTGTTTACAGTTACCGCTCTAAGTGTACTGGGGATGCTCAGACGTGAGTCCCAGACACTCCACACCACTGGAATCAAGCTAGCCGGGCTGATGAGAGGTGTTACCTCGAAACCGGGCCGGTCCTCGGATGCTTGTTTCCGTTCTGGGAAGGACATGGCTTTTGTAGTTCGGACTGGACTGTTCCCATGGGGCAACAGGGTCAGCGCTGATTTGCATATCGCCATTGTCTAACCCAGGGTGGTGTGGAGTGGAAAAACGATGGATTTGGGCCCAGAACTTTTGACTGGGGTGAATGTGTGACATTGATCCACATTCTGTCCATCATTGTTGTGTTTGCAGTTACCGCTCTAAGTGTACTGGGGATGCTCAGACGTGAGTCCCAGACACTCCACACCACTGGAATCAAGCTAGCCGGGCTGATGAGAAGTGTTACCTCGAAACCGGGCCGGTCCTCGGATGCTTGTTTCCGTTCTGGGAAGGACATGGCTTTTGTAGTTCGGACTGGACTGTTCCCATGGGGCAACAGGGTCAGCACTGATTTGCATATCGCCATTGTCTAACCCAGGGTGGTGTGGAGTGGAAAAACGATGGATTTGGGCCCAGATCTTTTGACTGGGGTGAATGTGTGACATTGATCCACATTCTGTCCATCATTGTTGTGTTTGCAGTTACCGCTCTAAGTGTACTGGGGATGCTCAGACGTGAGTCCCAGACACTCCACACCACTGGAATCAAGCTAGCCGGGCTGATGAGAGGTGTTACCTCGAAACCGGGCCGGTCCTCGGATGCTTGTTTCCGTTCTGGGAAGGACATGGCTTTTGTAGTTCGGACTGGACTGTTCCCATGGGGCAACAGGGTCAGCGCTGATTTGCATATCGCCATTGTCTAACCCAGGGTGGTGTGGAGTGGAAAAACGATGGATTTGGGCCCAGATCTTTTGACTGGGGTGAATGTGTGACATTGATCCACATTCTGTCCATCATTGTTGTGTTTGCAGTTACCGCTCTAAGTGTACTGGGGATGCTCAGACGTGAGTCCCAGACACTCCACACCACTGGAATCAAGGTAGCCGGGCTGATGAGAGGTGGTACCTCGAAACCGGGCCGGTCCTCGGATGCTTGTTTCCGTTCTGGGAAGGACATGGCTTTTGTAGTTCGGACTGGACTGTTCCCATGGGGCAACAGGGTCAGCGCTGATTTGCATATCGCCATTGTCTAACCCAGGGTGGTGTGGAGTGGAAAAACGATGGATTTGGGCCCAGATCTTTTGACTGGGGTGAATGTGTGACATTGATCCACATTCTGTCCATCATTGTTGTGTTTGCAGTTACCGCTCTAAGTGTACTGGGGATGCTCAGACGTGAGTCCCAGACACTCCACACCACTGGAATCAAGCTAGCCGGGCTGATGAGAGGTGTTACCTCGAAACCGGGCCGGTCCTCGGATGCTTGTTTCCGTTCTGGGAAGGACATGGCTTTTGTAGTTCGGACTGGACTGTTCCCATGGGGCAACAGGGTCAGCGCTGATTTGCATATCGCCATTGTCTAACCCAGGGTGGTGTGGAGTGGAAAAACGATGGATTTGGGCCCAGATATTTTGACTGGGGTGAATGTGTGGCATTGATCCACATTCTGTCCATCATTGTTGTGTTTGCAGTTACCGCTCTAAGTGTACTGGGGATGCTCAGACGTGAGTCCCAGACACTCCACACCACTGGAATCAAGCTAGCCGGGCTGATGAGAGGTGTTACCTCGAAACCGGGCCGGTCCTCGGATGCTTGTTTCCGTTCTGGGAAGGACATGGCTTTTGTAGTTCGGACTGGACTGTTCCCATGGGGCAACAAGTCAAGTCAAGTCAAGTCAGAGAATTTATATAGCGCACTACATACCCAGAGGGTCTCAAGGCGCTTAGGGAGGGGAGGAGGATTACTTGTCAAATATCCAAGTTTTCAGTTGTTTTCTGAATGCTAGGTGGTTCTGGGTAAGGCGAAGGTCAGTGGGGAGTGAGTTCCATGTTTTAGCAGCCAGGTAAGAGAAGGATCTGCCTCCCATGGTGGTCTTGTTGATGCGAGGTACAGTGGCGAGGGCTTGGCTGGAAGAACGTAGTTGGCGGGAGGGGGTGTAGAAGGACAGTCGTGAGTTGAGGCATTCTGGTCCGATGTCGTAGAGTGATTTGTGTGCGTGGGTTAGCAGTCGGAAAGTGATCCTCTTATTGACGGGTAGCCAGTGGAGGTCTTTCAGGTGACCAGAGATGTGTTCGTTGCGCGGGATGTCTAATATGATCCTGGCTGAGGCGTTTTGGATTCGTTGGAGTTTCTTCTGGAGTTTAGCGGTAGTACCTGCGTAGAGGGTGTTTCCGTAGTCCAGTCGGCTCGTGACCAGAGCATGGGTGACTGTTTTTCTGGTTTCGGTGGGGATCCAGCGAAATGTTTTTTTGAGCATGCGGAGAATGTTGAAGCAGGATGAGGATACGGCGCTGACTTGTCTGTTCATTGAAAGTGAAGAATCCAGGATAACGCCTAGGTTCCGTGCGTGGTCTGTCGGGATGGGGGCTTTTCCAAGGGCTTCCGGCCACCAAGAGTCGTCCCATGCAGAGGGGGATGTACCTAAGATGAGGACTTCTGTTTTATCTGAGTTCAGCTTCAGACGGCTGTGTTTCATCCATTCGGCAACTTCTTTCATTCCTTCGTGTAGGTTAGTTTTGGCGGTGCTGGGGTCATTGGTGAGAGACAGGATCAGTTGAGTGTCATCCGCGTAAGAGATGATGTTGAGGTTGTGTTGGCGGGCGATGGCCGCGAGGGGGCTCATGTATACGTTGAAGAGGGTGGGACTGAGTGAGGATCCTTGTGGTACGCCACAGATGACTTCAGTGGCCTCGGACTTGAATGGTGGAAGGCGGACTCTCTGGGTTCTTCCGGTGAGGAACGAGGTGATCCATTCAAGTGCTTTTCCTTGTATTCCGATGTTTCTGAGGCGTTGTAAAAGGGTGCTGTGGCAGACTGTGTCGAAGGCTGCAGAGAGGTCGAGGAGGATGAGGGCGACTGTGTCTCCATTGTCCAGTAGAGTTCGAATGTCGTCTGTTGCTGCGATAAGGGCGGTCTCAGTGCTGTGTTTTGCTCGGAAGCCAGATTGTGAGGAGTCGAAGGATTTGTTGGCTTCGAGGAAAGCGGCGAGCTGGTTGTTGACAGCTTTCTCGATAACTTTGGCCGGGAATGGAAGGAGCGAAATGGGGCGGTAATTTTTGAGTTCGGTGGGGTCCGCTGTGGGTTTTTTCAGAAGGGCGGTGAGTTCAGCGTGTTTCCAGCTTTCCGGGAAGGTGGCGGAGTTGAAGGAGCAGTTGATGACGTCTCGGAGGTGCGGTGCTATGACGGAGTCTGCTTTGTTGAAGATGTGGTGAGGACATGGGTCTGTGGGGGATCCTGAGTGGATGGAGTTCATCAGGCGGATGGTGTCCTCAGTGGAGATTGGGTTCCAGTCGATAAGGGTGTTCAAGGGGGGAGAATGTTCAGCATATGGTTGGGTGGGTTGGTCTCCGGGTTGGTTGTCGAAGCTGTTGTGGATGTCTGCAATTTTGTTGTGGAAGAATGAGGCTAGGGAGTCGCAAAGGGCTTGAGAGGGGGTGATGTCGTTGGAGTTGGCCGAGGGATTGGTAAATTCCTTGACGATGTTGAAAAGTTCCTTGCTGTTGTTGGCGTTGTTGTCGAGTCGATCCTTGAATGCTGTTTTCTTGGCCTTTCGGATTAGTTGGTGGTGTGTGCGGGTGGCGTTTTTGAAGGCGTCCTTGGTGCTGGTGGATGGGTCTTTTTTCCAGGCCTTTTCAAGGGAGCGGCAGAGTTTCTTGGACTTCTTAAGATCATCGTTGAACCATGAGGCCTTCTTGCTGCCAGGTTTGCTTTGACGTTTTTTCAATGGTGCTAAGGTGTCGGCGGTGTTGGATAACCATAGGGTGAAGTTGGCGGCGGCTTGGTTTGGGTTAGAAGAGTGGGCTGGGGTGTTTAGAAGGAGCGATGAGGAGATCTGGTCGATGGTGATTTTGTTCCAGTTTCTTTGCAGAGTTGGTTGGAGGTGGTTGATGGGTTTCGGCTTGTTGTAGGTGAAGTGAACGCAGCTGTGGTCAGTCCAGAGGAGATCCGTAGTGTGGCTGAAGGAGACATGATTGCTGGAGGTGAAGATGGGGTCGAGTGTGTGACCTGCGATGTGGGTGGGGGAAGTGACCAGTTGTTTAAGTCCGAGGTTGGCGAGGTTGTCCAAGAGGGTGGTGGTGTTGCGGTCGTTGATCTTTTCAAGGTGAAAGTTGAGGTCTCCCAGAAGGATGTAATCTTTGGAGGGGAGCGCATGTGGAGTGATGAAGTCTGTGATGTCTTCACTGAACTTTGCGCGGGGTCCTGGTGGTCTGTAAAGGAGGGTGCCTCTGAGTGTGGTCTTGGGGTCGGTGTGGATCTGGAAGTGAAGGTGTTCGGAGTTGGCGAGGTTGGCGTCAGAGCTGGTTGTGATGCGGATTGATTTTTTATGGACGATAGCGATTCCTCCTCCAGTGTGGCCGGTACGGTCCTTGCGTGTGATCTTATAATCTTCAGGGATGGCAATGGTGATGTCTGGGGCGGAGGAGGCGTTCATCCATGTTTCTGTTAGGAAGGCGATGTCCGGAGAGATGGTGTCTAGTAGATTCCATAGGTCAATGGCGTGCCTGTGGACCGATCGGGTGTTGAGCAAGATGCATTGTAGGTGGTTGGGGTCGGGAATCTGTGGTGTGATCTTAGCGGAGTTGTTGACGGTGCCGATGAATTTGCAGGAGTAGCATGAGAAAGGTCCATGGGTGTGTCCAGGAGCGGCTTGGACGCAGTTGGGGGAGCGGCCGGGGTTAAGGGCTAGGAGGGTGGTGGCATCGTAGTTAATGCGGGAGGGCTGGGCAATGCGGGGGCTAGGGGGTCTGGCGCTGGGCGCGGTCCAGGCGCGGACAGGCGTAGACGGGCTTACCTTTGGCGCACCTTCGGCGCGGCCGAAGCGCGTGGACGCTGCGCGTTGGGACATCTGACATTTAAAGGATGGTGGAGGGGGCGGAGCGTGGGAGGGTCAGCAGCTGGGAGGCGGTAGCGGGGAGGAGGGGCGAGCCTGGAAACAACAACACGGAATACAAAATGGAGGTCAAAGGGGAGGCGAGGCAGGGGCAGTAAATAGCCTGAGTCACAGAGAGAGAAATCGGTGTAATGCAGTTGCTGGTAGAAGAGAGCAAACACACTCAAATATAACTCAGGGCGGGCGGCGCTACAATTTCAAGCGCTATGAGAGTCGGTCTGATAAATTGCGGAGCCTACGTAATTATAAGCAGCTTCTGAAATGACACTACGCTAATGCAGCTGATCGCAGGCGATACCGTATAGTTCTGTGAGGGCTGCGATGATCACCAGGGCAGGCAGGCAGCAGGAGTAATGGGAGAGGAGCGAGGAGGGAGCAACCGGTCAGGAACGAGTCCGGGCGGTCACAAGGGTAGTGAGGGGGTGGCGAGCTCTGTGAACGTGGGTGGGAGGGTCAGCAGCTGGGAGGCGGTAGCGGGGAGGAGGGACGAGCCTGGAAACAACAACACGGAATACAAAATGGAGGTCAAAGGGGAGGCGAGGCAGGGGCAGTAAATAGCCTGAGTCACAGAGAGAGAAATCGGTGTAATGCAGTTGCTGGTAGAAGAGAGCAAACACACTCAAATATAACGCAGGGCGGGCGGCGCTACAATTTCAAGCGCTATGAGAGTCGGTCTGATAAATTGCGGAGCCTACGTAATTATAAGCAGCTTCTGAAATGACACTACGCTAATGCAGCTGATCGCAGGCGATACCGTATAGTTCTGTGAGGGCTGCGATGATCACCAGGGCAGGCAGGCAGCAGGAGTAATGGGAGAGGAGCGAGGAGGGAGCAACCGGTCAGGAACGAGTCCGGCGGGCACCAGGGTCAGCGCTGATTTGCATATCGCCATTGTCTAACCCAGGGTGGTGTGGAGTGGAAAAACGATGGATTTGGGCCCAGATCTTTTGACTGGGGTGAATGTGTGACATTGATCCACATTCTGTCCATCATTGTTGTGTTTGCAGTTACCGCTCTAATTGTACTGGGGATGCTCAGACGTGAGTCCCAGACACTCCACACCACTGGAATCAAGCTAGCCGGGCTGATGAGAGGTGTTACCTCGAAACCGGGCCGGTCTTCGGATGCTTGTTTCCGTTCTGGGAAGGACATGGCTTTTGTAGTTCGGACTGGACTGTTCCCATGGGGCAACAGGGTCAGCGCTGATTTGCATATCGCCATTGTCTAACCCAGGGTGGTGTGGAGTGGAAAAACGATGGATTTGGGCCCAGATCTTTTGACTGGGGTGAATGTGTGACATTGATCCACATTCTGTCCATCATTGTTGTGTTTGCAGTTACCGCTCTAAGTGTACTGGGGATGCTCAGACGTGAGTCCCAGACACTCCACACCACTGGAATCAAGCTAGCCGGGCTGATGAGAGGTGTTACCTCGAAACCGGGCCGGTCCTCGGATGCTTGTTTCCGTTCTGGGAAGGACATGGCTTTTGTAGTTCGGACTGGACTGTTCCCATGGGGCAACAGGGTCAGCGCTGATTTGCATATCGCCATTGTCTAACCCAGGGTGGTGTGGAGTGGAAAAACGATGGATTTGGGCCCAGATCTTTTGACTGGGGTGAATGTGTGACATTGATCCACATTCTGTCCATCATTGTTGTGTTTGCAGTTACCGCTCTAAGTGTACTGGGGATGCTCAGACGTGAGTCCCAGACACTCCACACCACTGGAATCAAGCTAGCCGGGCTGATGAGAGGTGTTACCTCGAAACCGGGCCGGTCCTCGGATGCTTGTTTCCGTTCTGGGAAGGACATGGCTTTTGTAGTTCGGACTGGACTGTTCCCATGGGGCAACAGGGTCAGCGCTGATTTGCATATTGCCATTGTCTAACCCAGGGTGGTGTGGAGTGGAAAAACGATGGATTTGGGCCCAGATCTTTTGACTGGGGTGAATGTGTGACATTGATCCACATTCTGTCCATCATTGTTGTGTTTGCAGTTACCGCTCTATGTGTACTGGGGATGCTCAGACGTGAGTCCCAGACACTCCACACCACTGGAATCAAGGTAGCCGGGCTGATGAGAGGTGGTACCTCGAAACCGGGCCGGTCCTCGGATGCTTGTTTCCGTTCTGGGAAGGACATGGCTTTTGTAGTTCGGACTGGACTGTTCCCATGGGGCAACAGGGTCAGCGCTGATTTGCATATCGCCATTGTCTAACCCAGGGTGGTGTGGAGTGGAAAAACGATGGATTTGGGCCCAGATCTTTTGACTGGGGTGAATGTGTGACATTGATCCACATTCTGTCCATCATTGTTGTGTTTGCAGTTACCGCTCTAAGTGTACTGGGGATGCTCAGACGTGAGTCCCAGACACTCCACACCACTGGAATCAAGCTAGCCGGGCTGATGAGAGGTGTTACCTCGAAACCGGGCCGGTCCTCGGATGCTTGTTTCCATTCTGGGAAGGACATGGCTTTTGTAGTTCGGACTGGACTGTTCCCATGGGGCAACAGGGTCAGCGCTGATTTGCATATCGCCATTGTCTAACCCAGGGTGGTGTGGAGTGGAAAAACGATGGATTTGGGCCCAGATCTTTTGACTGGGGTGAATGTGTGACATTGATCCACATTCTGTCCATCATTGTTGTGTTTGCAGTTACCGCTCTAAGTGTACTGGGGATGCTCAGACGTGAGTCCCAGACACTCCACACCACTGGAATCAAGCTAGCCGGGCTGATGAGAGGTGTTAACTCGAAACCGGGCCGGTCCTCGGATGCTTGTTTCCGTTCTGGGAAGGACATGGCTTTTGTAGTTCGGACTGGACTGTTCCCATGGGGCAACAGGGTCAGCGCTGATTTGCATATCGCCATTGTCTAACCCAGGGTGGTGTGGAGTGGAAAAACGATGGATTTGGGCCCAGATCTTTTGACTGGGGTGAATGTGTGACATTGAACCACATTCTGTCCATCATTGTTGTGTTTGCAGTTACCGCTCTAAGTGTACTGGGGATGCTCAGACGTGAGTCCCAGACACTCCACACCACTGGAATCAAGCTAGCCGGGCTGATGAGAGGTGTTACCTCGAAACCGGGCCGGTCTTCGGATGCTTGTTTCCGTTCTGGGAAGGACATGGCTTTTGTAGTTCGGACTGGACTGTTCCCATGGGGCAACAGGGTCAGCGCTGATTTGCATATCGCCATTGTCTAACCCAGGGTGGTGTGGAGTGGAAAAACGATGGATTTGGGCCCAGATCTTTTGACTGGGGTGAATGTGTGAAATTGATCCACATTCTGTCCATCATTGTTGTGTTTGCAGTTACCGCTCTAAGTGTACTGGGGATGCTCAGACGTGAGTCCCAGACACTCCACACCACTGGAATCAAGCTAGCCGGGCTGATGAGAGGTGTTACCTCGAAACCGGGCCGGTCCTCGGATGCTTGTTTCCGTTCTGGGAAGGACATGGCTTTTGTAGTTCGGACTGGACTGTTCCCATGGGGCAACAGGGTCAGCGCTGATTTGCATATCACCATTGTCTAACCCAGGGTGGTGTGGAGTGGAAAAACGATGGATTTGGGCCCAGATCTTTTGACTGGGGTGAATGTGTGACATTGATCCACATTCTGTCCATCATTGTTGTGTTTGCAGTTACCGCTCTAAGTGTACTGGGGATGCTCAGACGTGAGTCCCAGACACTCCACACCACTGGAATCAAGCTAGCCGGGCTGATGAGAGGTGTTACCTCGAAACCGGGCCGGTCCTCGGATGCTTGTTTCTGTTCTGGGAAGGACATGGCTTTTGTAGTTCGGACTGGACTGTTCCCATGGGGCAACAGGGTCAGCGCTGATTTGCATATCTCCATTGTCTAACCCAGGGTGGTGTGGAGTGGAAAAACGATGGATTTGGGCCCAGATCTTTTGACTGGGGTGAATGTGTGACATTGATCCACATTCTGTCCATCATTGTTGTGTTTGCAGTTACCGCTCTAAGTGTACTGGGGATGCTCAGACGTGAGTCCCAGACACTCCACACCACTGGAATCAAGCTAGCCGGGCTGATGAGAGGTGTTACCTCGAAACCGGGCCGGTCCTCGGATGCTTGTTTCCGTTCTGGGAAGGACATGGCTTTTGTAGTTCGGACTGGACTGTTCCCATGGGGCAACAGGGTCAGCGCTGATTTGCATATCGCCATTGTCTAACCCAGGGTGGTGTGGAGTGGAAAAACGATGGATTTGGGCCCAGATCTTTTGACTGGGGTGAATGTGTGACATTGATCCACATTCTGTCCATCATTGTTGTGTTTGCAGTTACCGCTCTATGTGTACTGGGGATGCTCAGACGTGAGTCCCAGACACTCCATACAACTGGAATCAAGCTAGCCGGGCTGATGAGAGGTGTTACCTCGAAACCGGGCCGGTCCTCGGATGCTTGTTTCCGTTCTGGGAAGGACATGGCTTTTGTAGTTCGGACTGGACTGTTCCCATGGGGCAACAGGGTCAGCGCTGATTTGCATATCGCCATTGTCTAACCCAGGGTGGTGTGGAGTGGAAAAACGATGGATTTGGGCCCAGATCTTTTGACTGGGGTGAATGTGTGACATTGATCCACATTCTGTCCATCATTGTTGTGTTTGCAGTTACCGCTCTAAGTGTACTGGGGATGCTCAGACGTGAGTCCCAGACACTCAACACCACTGGAATCAAGCTAGCTGGGCTGATGAGAGGTGTTACCTCGAAACCGGTCCGGTCCTCGGATGCTTGTTTCCGTTCTGGGAAGGACATGGCTTTTGTAGTTCGGACTGGACTGTTCCCATGGGGCAGCAGGGTCAGCGCTGATTTGCATATCGCCATTGTCTAACCCAGGGTGGTGTGGAGTGGAAAAACGATGGATTTGGGCCCAGATCTTTTGACTGGGGTGAATGTGTGACATTGATCCACATTCTGTCCATCATTGTTGTGTTTGCATTCTAAATGCGGCGCATCTGTGGTGGCGGAAGGAGGGGATTGCATGACGCATCTGTTCTGGCGCATCCCTGCTGATTTGCAGAGATGCGCCAGAACATGTAAATATGCCCCTAAGTTCTTACCATGATGTAATTCATGTGACACATGGGTGTACCACTTATTTCCCCTTGTTTGCTATGAGTATTGTATTATATTGCTTTGGATTGTATTGTAGCACTTGTATAGCGCTTACTACCCCTATGTGAGGCATGGTGGCACTTTTCCACATGCAGTGCAATCTACACATTGGCGGGTGTGTGGTTAGAAAGGAGTTGTTTTTGTTTTGAGCCGTTGCTGGAAGTGTTTCTATGTTGTGTGTGATGACCACCGAGGTGCGGTTGTCATGATATGGGAAGCAGCGCATGGCAGTGTGATGGGTGAGGGTATGTGAGAGACAGACACTCAAATTATAAGAACTTACCGTCTTAGCCACAATGGTCTTTAGGAGGCGATGTGCCTCTATACAAAAATGGGGGTAACCAGAGAGGGCGACATGCACCAGGCAGAGATGGTGTGGAATGAGTAAAAGTATGCCAAAAAGGGCAAGAACTGGAATTGGTGATAAAAGCAGTGGACATGGTCCATTTAAATTTATTTGTATTTATGTTATTAATGTATTTATTTTTTTCAAGACAGGGATACTGCCTACTGCTGAATAAATATTCCCCCATGAAGGAAGAAGGAAATCGAAGAGCAATCAAAACTTGGATCTAGTTGTTTCATCTACCTGAAACTAAGGTTTTTGATTTTTTGACTTGGAAACCCTCCCATCACTGGACCATTCGTCACCTTGGCTTACTACTGGGGTCAGTTGAAACTGTAGATTATGAGGTGCTCGGATTGAGACTCCAGTTCATTTGGTCGGTATATGTCCTGTTTTCCTGGGTGATAGGACAGAACTATTTTAACAAGCTCTGAATGAGCGGAACATACAGACTTGTAAGACTGTAAGAATGTTATAACTGCTTTGTTTAATTCACTTGGCGCAATATCGCACACTTGCTTTACATGATACTTGATTAAAGTGGAACAAATGTAATTATTAAGAAGTCACTCAAAAGTCTTTTCTTGTGGAGACAGCCTCTTTGGAGTAGTCTTGCGCTATTGAGATGCAAGATCCATTCCATTCAATTTGAAGTACTTTTCTCATATGTCAAAGAATTGCTTCGGTGTGGTGATAGCATAGAGGACGGAAGATCATTGTTCATGGGTGATGGGACCTTTCAGGAGCAGTGCTTGAAAACCTACCGGAGGGAATCCTATGAGCCCTTTCAATCTCAAAGCCTTTCTTGAAGATAAGACCCAAAGCTTTAGTAGAGTTTTTATTTTTTATTTTTGCAGAGTTTTTATATAGCGCGAACTAGATCCGAACCGAATCAGGTATCAGAGCGCTTTACATAGCACCAGTTACGTTACATGAGGACGGACGGACACACATTCATCTTAGGCACGGGGAGATTAAGTGAATTGCCCAGAATCACAGGAGGTTTTGGCGTCGTTACCGAGACTCGAACCCAGATCCCCAGGTCCGAGGTCGAGAGCCCTAGCCGTTAGGCCAACTCCTCTCCCCTAGTAATCCATGATTCCAGGAATTCAGTGCAGGAGCTGGTGTAATTTTCAACATTCTTAGAGGGCTAAAAATGCATAGATTTCCTTGAGGGTTACGATCTTCAAGGTCTGATAATTGATTTCATTGAGCGGTAGAAATCATCCACACATTTTAGAGTTTAAAGTAGACCCTAGGAAGCCCCATGGGCAGGGCGCAGTGTATTTAAAAGATAGGACATGTGCTGTTGTGTTTTACGTGAACTGGTAATGAAATACTGAGAATTTCTTTTTTACTACAAGGCATTTCTCTCGAGGGGCGTGGCTTGGATGCCGAGGGGATTGGCAGCGTGAGCCCGGAGCTCCGCGCCCGATCCCCATTAGCATCCTGTAAAACAGCATGGAATCCGGCGTGCGAGGCGGCATCCTGCAGCGCGGACCGCCGGAGGAGCGGCGGAGCCCTGGGAACCGGGATTACAGTGTCCCCAACGAGGATCCACCGAAGCAGCGCAAAAAACAACTTTCGGGAAGGCTCGGCTCCAAAATGGCGGACGGCGCCCGGAACCAGAACGGCTGATGAACGGGGGCGGACAACGGCATACCTGAGTGCTTCGGCAGGAGTGACGGAGCCGATCTGAGCGCCCCCCCGACTGACGCTGGTAACGAATGCCAGGACTGAGACCCCCGGAGGAGTAGGGAGACTCGTCTGGTGCCGGGCGACCTCCGCGCTGGCTATGGATAAGATGGCGGCCATCCCGTGACTTGGGGACTGAGGACATTGCGGCGCACCCGACAGAGGAGAGCGGACCGGGGCGGCAGAGTCAAGCGCACAGCCCGCACAGGAACGGATTGCAGGGAGAGCGTTTCCTCGGCCCGTGGGGTGAGCGGAGCCCCCTGTGGACCCGAGGCCGGAGGGCGGAGAACAGCACTGCGGAGGCGAGGAATACCTTCCGTGGGGGCCCTAGAATTGCGGAGCGGAGAACACTGGGCAGCGCCGACATTACTGGCACTAGCGGGAGCAGTGGAAGCGAGCGCTCTGGCCGGCCAGGGAGTACAGTAGGGGTCAGCAGTCGGAGGCGTGAGCAGAGGCACTGTGCACCTTGGAGCCCGTCTAGGGAAGCATCGGGGCCCGGACAGTGGCAGTATTCAAAGCCCCTCGCCGCAGGGGGCTCTGCAATTCCACCGGCGATAGGAGCGGAGATGCAGGCATAAACACAGGCTGCGCCGCGCACTGGAGAGATCCGGAGGGAAGCGGGAAGCCTGGGGACCCACGGGACCCTGGAAGGGTGACGGCCTGCTACTCACCGGAGTGCTGAAGCTGGCTGGACCCAGGAGGGGAGACCAGCAAAAAGCCTGGATTATAGGCAACCCCGCAGTACTGGAAGCCAGGATAAGGGAGAGCTGCCCCACAGTTGGGGCATTGACTGCTGCCTGACCCCTGCGAGCTGACGTGGGCTAGCAAGATGGTGAAACCCAAGGGGCGAGTGGATGGAGCTGCTGGCTCTGATGTGCCAGATGGCACAACGCACAACCCAACGGAACTGCAACAACTGCAAGACCGAATCCTAGACGCTATAACGGCCACAAAAAACGTTCTTCAACAGGATATAGCTCAAGTGGCGTCGGGCCTCGGGCTCCTTCGAGCGCACCATGATAAATTGAAAGACAGGGTCAAAGAGGCAGAGGACACACTGCAGGAGTTGGTACCGGAGCATAAGTCCATGGAGGGGCGATTGGTGGATGCACTCGACTGGATACAGGCGCTGGAACGAAGGGCGGAGGATGCAGAAAATCGCAGCAGACGTAATAACGTGCGCTTGGTGGGTCTGCCGGAGAAAAAAGAAGGAGAGGACATGATGGGGTACCTCGACAACTGGCTGCGAACGGAGGTGGCACCTGAGGGTCTTTCACCCTTCTTCACCCTGGAAAGAGCGCATCGTGTCCCGGCTGGGCCTCCTAAGCCGGGCTATCCGCCTCGCCCGGTGGTGGTAAAACTATTGCATTATAAAGACGGGGACTGGTTACTGCAGAGGGCTAGAGATGTAGGCCCATTTCAGGTGGATAACAGCAAAGTGACACTGTTCCCTGACTTTACATTTGAGACTCAGAAACTACGAGCCTCCTTCCTGTCGCTCAAACGGGAACTCCGTGCGGAGGGCATAAAGTACTCGCTTCTCTTCCCAGCTAAGCTTAGGGTTGAAGTGGATGGCAAGTCGAACTTCTTTCTGACATCAGCGGATGCCTGGGCATGGTGGGACACTTACAAAGCTGGAATGGATGGAGCACAATATCGAGCTGAAGAGGCGAAGCGTCAGCAACCAGTGCGGAAATCGCAGAGGATCCGGAAGCGCCGGCAAAGATCCAGGAAACCGACAGATTCGCAAACGGAAGAGGAGAGGCGGGCGGCGCTGCAAGCGGTGGTGAACCTATCGAGGGCTGGGAGTGCCCGCTCACGCAAGAGCTCGATCTCGGAGGACCATCGCACGGGGTCGGAAACGGATTTGTCAGAACTTGGCAGCGCAAAGGATCCAGTGGTGACGCCGCAGACGTCGGAAGAAATTATTGAGGACTGAGGAGGAGGACGCAGGGTCCTGTCTGAGTGCACTCCTGGGGACGCCGGTAGCTATCGACGCAGCGGCGAATAATGGAGCAGCTGAGATATTCGTGAGTGACTTTGGGGATTGCGGGGGCGGGAGGGGATTGGGTCCGTGGTAACCACCCTCGGAGCCGAGTTACGCCCCATCGGCCCATAAGGCCACCGTAGTGTAGACTGTGGTTTAATCGGGGGATTGGGGGGGGTTAGGTAGTCTTCATTTGAAGTTTGGATGGGAGCTACTTTGCTGAAGTCGGGTCCTGTTCTGGGGGGGAGGACGCCAAGGGTAGTTGGGGTGGCTCAAGGCGACGAACATGGGGAGGAGGGGATAATTGTTTTGCGGTTGGGATCGGGGAGGGGGAGGGCCACTACATACGCCTGGACATGGACTTACGCAATTTCATGCAGCTCACTGTGGGACTATGGCTAACTCTGGAACAACGAAATGTGTGACCTGGAATGTGCGGGGACTACACACTATGGCAAGAAGGCACAAGGTGCATGCTTATCTAGTTCGTAGGGGGGTTCAGATCACGCTGTTACAAGAAACACACCTAACAAAGCAAGAGGGGGTGGCGCTGCAGCGAAGGTGGAGAGGGCAGCTGTTCAACACCACATACTCTGCATTTGCAAGGGGGCGATGATCTGGGTCCGAGCGGGGGTACCCTTTCAGATGACCAGACAGATAATAGACCCTGAGGGCAAATTTGTGGCCATAGAGGGGAAACTGAGGGGCCGAGATATAGTGCTTTGCAGTGTGTACGCACCCAATGTGGACAAATCGGCTTTCTTAACGAAGCTCTCTGGTGCGCTGGCGAGCTACTTAGCAGGCCCTATACTCATGGAGGGAGACTTTAATTCAGTGGTAGACACGACTCTGGACAGATCTCACCCGCTGTGGGGACGTCACTGGTGCATCGCTTGTCAAAGCGTAGGCTTGAATGGCAGGAGAGATGGGGGCTATTGGATGCTTGGAGAGCGCAACACCCTACCTTGAGAGACTATTCGTATTACTCTAGTCTGCACGATCTCCACGTCCGACTGGACACGTTCTTGTGCTCCCTGCTTGTGATCTCCACTGTAGCAAACGCTGAGTACTTAACTCGCACCCTGTCCGACCATAATCCCCTATTGCTGACACTAAACTGGATGACTGAAACCTCGCAGATCCCGACGTGGCAATTGCGCCCAGATACCCTTGATGACCTACTGTATAGAGAAGCGCTAGGTGAGAGAATTACACAATACTTCGGAGTAAATGAGGGCACCACGACCACCAGAGCGATGGAGTGGGACGCCTTCAAGGCAGTCGTTAGAGGCCACTGTATCGGGAAATATGCTGGAGTCCGCAAAACGCTATTGGATGATTTAGATAAAGCAGAGAAAGCATTGCGGAACGCCGAGTTGGTGCGCACAAACCACCCTGAACTCCAGGAAGAGGTCAGCGCGGCCAAAGAAGCAGTGGCGGTGGAGATGGAGAGGCTTCGGAGCTTCGACCATAAAATCTACCTGACGAGAGCGCATGCTGAGGGGGACAAGGTGGGGTCGATGCTCGCTTGGCTGGCTAATCCAACAAGACGTAGCCACCCGATCTTGGCCGTTGAGGAAGAAGGGGGTTACATATGCAACTTCCAATCAGGGATCCTAGGCAACTTCCGGTCATATTATGAAACGCTCTACAAAAGCGGTTTGGAAGGACAGGAAAGTGAGATCGACACCTTTTTGGAGGGACTGCAATTGCCGCAGTTAGATCACGAACGATCAGCCGACCTGGGGAAATAGGAAGCGCGGTGAAACAGATGGCCCGCAACAAGACCCCGGGCTTGGACGGATTGCCAGTGGAATTCTACAGCAGATACTTAGATCAATTAGCCCCGCGCCTCCAGGTGGTTTACAATGAAGCTAAAGTTAGGGGAAGGCTACCCCAATCTATGTGCGAAGCCTTGATGATCCCCTTACTGAAGCCGGGGAGGGAACAGACCAAGCTAACTTCTTACCGCCCGCTGTCCATGCTGACAACGGACTATGAAATCCTGAGCACGATCCTGGCCACTAGACTGCTGAACCACATGACGGAGTTGATTCACAGCGATCAATCCGGCTTTATCCCCACGCGGAACACTACCATCAATGTACGACGACTGATACGACTAATGGGAGACCCTCTGCCAGAGGCGCGGCTGCCCTTGGTATTATCAGTTGATATCGAAAAAGCATTTGACAGTTTAGAATGGGGATATCTCTATAGGGTTATGAAACGCTTCGGCCTTGGTAACGACTATATAAGATGGACCAAAGTGTTGTACACGTCCGCAGTGGCACGGGTCCGGATAGGCTCCCTGATATCACGAGCAATAAACAGGTAATTAGGACCAATGGGAATTTTAAGACCAAGCTCCAATAGGTTCCCTACAATCATACAGCAACAAATATATCGGAGGGTCTAACACACAAAACGCGCTCAAGGAGTCCTGATAGGGTACCCTGAAGCAACCTCAAACCTATGTGTATCTAAAACTGGATCATCCCCAAGGTGGTAAGGAGAGGATGCCCATCAGTCACCACACGGAACCGCCCTTCATCATTTGGGATTCCACCAAGACCACTACTGGGATAGCCAAACAACTATCACGGTCGGGGGTCCAGATGTAAAAAGGAGCTCCACCGCCGATAAGTGAGGTCTAACTTAGGTCTTGCTACTCAAGTTCTGAGGATTTGAATGTCAAAACTAGGGGACTGATGTTGCAGTGCTCAGAAAATGTGAACAATTTGATACATAAGAAGAATTAGTGAGTATAAATTAGGATATCACACCAGTACCAGGTGCGCCGCGGTACTAGGCAGGGGTGCTTGCTATCACCACTCTTGTTTGCCTTGGCGATAGAGCCGGTTGCGGCAGAAGCGCGGACAGGAAATTATTACAAGGGCCTAGTCTATAGGGGAGTCCCACAGAATATTTCGCTGTATGCTGATGACCTCTTACTATTTCTAGAGGACGCCGACGAGGCGCTGGAGGGCGCAGAGAAACTCCTCGAATTGTTCGGTAAATTGTCAGGCCTGAAAGTCAATTGGTCTAAATCATGCTTATTTCCAATGCGTCAGGGAGAGGAGCGACCTGCCAATCGTCCACAACTTAACTGGGAACCTGCTTGTATGAAATATTTAGGAGTATACGTGTACCACAAGGCAGCAGACATGCTGGAGGGCAATGTGGGCCGCTGTATTAGGGCATTGAAGGGGAATATGTCTTTTTGGGCCACTCTTCCGCTCTCGCTGACAGGCCGCATCTCCCTAGTGAAAATGATAGCTCTGCCGCGTCTCCTTTACTACTTCCGCACACTGCCGTTGTGGATTCCTGGCTCTGTTTTCCAGCAGCTACGGTCAATGCTGATATCGATCCTGTGGGGCACGTGCAGGTGTAGAATAGCGTTGGACACGCTGACCCGGCCTAAGGATGAGAGGGGCATGGCGGTCCCGGACTTTGAGTTCTACTACCTTGCGGCTCAATTACAAATCTTTACGTAGGAGGTGGCAAGGGTGTATCGAGGCCCTGAGCAAGAGAGAGACGGAGGTACCCCCCGACATGTGCTTGCATACATTGCTCTACAGCAGAAGCTCATCCTCACAGACCTGTCCCTTGAGGAGCAGACGTTTAGGCTCTGCTGGAATCGAGCGAGGCGAAGAGCAGAAGTGCGTCGAATGTATGCACCCGAGATACCGCTTGGAATGGTGACGGCACTTCCACATAGCGGCGACTGGTCACGCTTGCAGGGGTGGGAAGATGCGGGGATACAAATGATAGGAGATCTATATGAAGATGGGGCATTGCTTCCATATCAGATATTGCAAGACAGATTCGATCTCCCGAGAGGTGATTACTTGATGCACGCTGCAGTGACCAGGGCCATGCAGGCGCACTGGGGGGAAGGACTACGAGAACCCACCACGTCCATGGCCTGCCAGTACACTACGATGGCAGCCGGCACATATAAGGCAGTGACGTGCCTTTACTCTAGAATGCTGCGGGAACCATTGCAACTTCTAGCAACACTGAAGGCCAAATGGGAATTAGACCTCCAAATGGAGATCCCTGACACAACGTGGGTGCAGCTGTTAAGGCGAGCTAGGAAGAGCACGAGGAACGCCCGCTTCCAACTGATACATTTTTATATTCTTCACAGGGCCTACCTCACACCAGGGAAACTAGGGAAATATTTTGGGGTGGAAAACGCTGCATGCCCCAGATGTAACACAGCAGGGGCGGACTTAGGACATATTCTATGGGACTGCCCACACTTAAAAGACTATTGGCAAGAGATTGGCAAGACACTTAACAACGTAACGGATAGAGAATTACAATACACTAAGGCGGTAGGAGTGCTGCATTGGTTTGCGCACACACCCAAGAACAGGATCACGAGCAAGTTTATTGATATGGGTCTGATACTAGCTAAAAGGGAAATAACTAGGAACTGGAAATCAAAAAGAGGGCCCACGCACAGGCGATGGTTCAATGAATGCCTCAAATGGTCGGCGAACGAAAGCACACTCAGATACCAGTTGGCTCGCCGCAAGTCTGACGAGAGAGCACTAGAAGCAGCAGCGGCATGGGAGGCACTAGTACAAGCACTGCGAGATACCACACAGGAGGAGGGAGATGAGCATTCCAATTCAGGAACTGAGGACCCTACTGACACACCAGGTGCACGTTCTTTGAACATTCCGAATTGTTCCTGATAGAGTTCACACACACACACTACCAGCGAGACCAGGCGAAGGCGTAGGCATTAGGGATGAGGGGGGGGGGAATTTGTGAGTGTTTTGAAGTTGGGGGGGGAGAGTTATAGAGGGAGAGGAGGGGTGAAAAATGCAAAAGCAGGCTGCAGTAAGACTTGCATGGGGAATTGACGAGGCTTGGGAGCCGCTGCGTGGGGTGATTCACAGTCTGACGCCGCCCGACCTCCGGGTTGTGGGCTTATTGGCCGTGTATACGATTCACCCACTCAGGACCTAAGGATTAATAATGACCATGCAAGCCACCCAGAAATGTATAATGTATATATGATTTGGATCTGCAATAAAAACGGTTTTACAAAAAAACAAAAAACAAGGCATTTCTCTCCCATAGGTTAGAATTGGATCTGTCCTGTAACATCTTACAAGTATCTGCCAATTGGGAGCTGATAGAAAATTGGAGATTGATGTCTCTGGACTCACAATTTGAAAATACATCTTTTAGTGAAGTTGGTTTTTAAATTGCAAGCTTGAAAATGCCACATTTAGAAAGTTAGTACAACATTTCACGGGTTGCAGTGCACACCGTTTTTAAACATCTTCCTTCGTTTTGCCATTTGCATTCAATTGTCTTCCTTTCGCGTGCTGCCTGGATGGCGCGATTGCCCTGGTATCACGCGGTTAACAGTGTTTCTATGGGGATGGAGGGAGTTTCCCTCCATATCCAGGTGCACAGCATTATTTGCGATCATCATCAAATGTTATCAACAGTTGTCGAGTTTCAATAATAAAGTTCCTTATATTCGACAAAATTTTAGGGCGGGAGCATTGGTGATTCACTGAAGGATTTGTAGTGAATGTAAGGGTTAACATCTTAATATGAAGGGCAGGAGGTTAAAATGATGATTCTTTTTAAGCGAAATAGTGGTAGCATAGCGCACCGCGTTCAGAGGGAAAGTGCTGAACAAGGATGATTTTGAGAAGATAGTATTGCAGTTTGTGTTAAATAACAAGTATTGTCGAATATAGCTGTTTGAGCCCACTTTTTAATGGCGATGTTTTTTTCATTTGGAGTGAACCCCTGAGGAAGGGCTAATGATTATAGCCCGAAATGCATTGGGTAACAACAATTTCGCAACTGAGGATGTTTTATGTTTTATGGCGTGTCCAGACAAAGGCTCGGATGGGCATATCTGGTAATGAGAAACTGTTGAAATATATATGTCACACAAGTGATTTGAACAACAAAAATAAATAAGATGACAATAAATCTCTGGATTATAAGGAACAATCATTATTGAAACTCGACAACTGTTGATAACATTTGATGATGATCGCAAATAATGCTGTGCACCTGGATATGGAGGGAAACTCCCTCCATCCCCATAGAAACACATTTAGAAAGTTTGCATGTTCTTACATTAACCATTCTCTGCATCTGCCTGCCTTTGAACACTCATCTGGATCAGGATAACAGTTGGGCTGTTTTTACATTCACTCTAGACAGTCACAGGAATGGGTAGAAGTTTAATAACTCCTAAAATCGGATTCGTTAATTTGAAAAAACTCAGAATCAGAGCATTTGTGACCATTATCGATCATCCTACATCTGGCTGTTAGTCTTGTAAGTAGTCTAAAACTTTGAGTGCACTGGGATTTATATCACAAAAAAGAAGAGGGATCAAAATAATTCATAAAAAGTTTCTAAGAGTGAGTGGAACAAAAAGCACCTTGCTTTTAAAACTGCCCTCACACACAGCAAGCTGTGTCATGCTTCATCATAGGGCTACTAACACACCCCCCGGATAGGAGAGCCAACTGAGTCTGCCGACAGCTTACCTCGCAAGCAAGAGTGCTAATAGGAAGCTGTTCCCCTCCCCTGCCATTTTGAGTTTTTTATTAATATAAACTCAGTTCCCATTAACAAAGCGAAGGGCTCTTATTGTAAGGTGATATTCCCCTTTTTCGCTTCTGAATTGGTTGTTGAAGGATAGGAGTTGTCACTCAGGGTCACAGAGGTGAGAGTCCTGAAGAAAACCGGGACACTGTCAATTGCCGTCTGAAACATGTCGATACCTATGCAGTGTGGAGCAGGTGGAATTTCATAAATAGTTCCTCTACTTAGCATCCACGATTTCTTTTTAAATCCTGGACAGGGGACCTAATATTAAAATTGTAGAAAGGATCCCCTGGTTCCAGCTTTTATTACCACTGATTGTGCACCACCTTCTCACCTTTGAGTTTTCACTACCTTCTCACTGTATGTTGTATTGTCTTCCCCTCCCTGTTTCTGCACCTCCAATGTTGGGTGAACACAGAGGTGTGTTAGCAGCCCTATGATGAAGCATGACACAGCTTGCTGTGTGTGAGGGCAGTTTTAAAAGCAAGGTGCTTTTTCCTCCTCTCACTCTGAGAAACTTTTTATGAATTATTTTGATCCCTCTTCTTTTTTGTGATATAAGTCTGAGAGGAAGGCCGAAGAGGGTGTTGTTCCTCTCACCCCTCTGTTTTAGTGTGTTTTCTGCACTGGGATTTGCCATCCCAACCCACGGATCTGAGAATATGTTATAGTGTTCACTTGTGTTCTGAAAATATTGAATGCTTCAATTCACCTGCAACCATGGTCAGAAGACTCACTGATCATATTTGCTGAATGGACTTATGAAAGTGTCTAGTCAAAGGAATCTGTCCTACTATACCAGAGCTCAGCAGATTTCTGGGTAAGATAAACATTCATTAATTTTGAGAAGTTTTAAACTTATTTGAATTCAGAAACTACTTCTGATAGAATCTACTACTAATGATTAACTCTACTAATGGGGCTGTTACAATTAAGCTAAAACATCGAAATCCATCACACAAAGTGCCCAACAAATGGTTTGATTAGGAGCTCAGAGAGATAAAAGATGGAGTTAAAACATTCACTTAAGACAACAGACTAAATGAATCACTGCATGTATGCTTGAATATAGAGCAAACAACTTTTTGCTAAAGACATAAACTAAGCAGAATACAATAACATAACTGTGGAATCAGTGAAAACATGGTACAGCAAAGAAAAAAGAGAATACCACAGACAAAGATATCATAGCCAAGCATTGGCAACGTCAATTTATCTGGTCTGTATGACCTATTCGCTGTGCCAATGAGTTTTAGCCATGCTGGACAGCTTCTCTAAAGTTTTTTCATTTTCTTAATCAAAAAAGCCTTTAAAATAAGTGCCGTAAAACTTTGTAGACAAGTGCACACAAGTTGGATCTAAAAAGAAAATACTTTTTTGAGTTTTAGGGTGAGGGGCGGACATAATGATGGTGGGAAGCCAAAGCAATACAGGGAAGGGTGGGACAGGAAGCCAGAGATACAAGGGAGTGCGAGGGGGGAAGCCAAACAACACAGAGGAGGGCAGGAGGGACATGGAAGCCAAAGCAACATTGAAACCATTGGGAAGTCTCTTAAAAACGACCTGGATCGGTTATCACCTCTATGCTGATGACACCCAAATCTACCTAAAGGTGTCCTCCGCACACATTTCAGTTCTCAACACCACCCTCACTCCATTCAAGATTAGATGTCAACTCATCATCTAATTCTGAATCCCTGAAAAACTGAATTTCTTATTCTCTCAAGCTAAAACTCTCCTCCTCCTGTTCCATCATAGATGGACAATCTGAACATACTTAAAAACAAACCTATCATCGTTGACAGTGCCAAATCCCTAGGAGTCTTCCTAGACAAAAGACTCAGCCTACATTCCATATCAATACCATTACTAAGAATGCACGTTACCAACTGCACCTTCTCGGGGGGTTCAGCATTTCATTCCTGAGCAAGACCTAAAAACTCTGGTCTAATCATTGCTTCTCCCCAGATTGGACTACTACAACACTCTCCTTGCTGGCCTCTCCAAACCCCACCTATCCCCTCTAAAATCCATCCTACATTCAGCGGTAGGTTTCAACTATGGGGCAAAAGAAATGATCATAATAGACCCATACTGATTTCTCTTAGCTGGCTTTTCCATTAAAGCCAGGTTAATTAACAAGACTGCCTGTATCACCCATAAAGCCATACACACTTTCACCCCTCGCTACCTGGCGAACAAACTCAAAATATCAGGTGACTCCAGACTTTCATGCACTGCTGAAAATGTATTGCTCGAACCTTCTACTTTCAAAAGGGAAACATTTATGGCGCAATCCTTCTCAGGTAATGCGTCGAGAATTTGGAACTCGCACCCTCCAATCCTTCATACCCCCCTTTCTGGATTTTCAAAACAGATATTAACACTTTTCTATGAATAATTAAGCCCAGGTCAAGGCATCATGGTCAAATGACATTCATATGAGCTACATTTTGTAAATATGTATTCTGTACCTTTATTACCCAAATTGTACCACATTTCGTTTTTATAATCATGCATGTATCTGCATCTTGTTAATATGTAAATTCCACAAGGACTACTTATTAGACTCTCACTCCATATGTACCTTCCTTCGTTCTTTTCTAAAGCGATCTGACACCTCTGGGTAAAGTTTGGGCTATATAAAAATGCAATAAATAAATTAAAGGAGGAATGTGAAAGCAGCATGTAAGGAGGAGGAAAAAACAATGATTGTGCAGGGAGAACATCAGACTTGACATCCTCGGTGTGGTATTCCCCCAGACTTTTTGCCTTCACTCCCTATATTTGCTTTTTTGTTGTCATTAGGAGTCTGTGCACTTTACCACTGCTACCAACGATAACATGCTGGTGCTCTTTCCTTTAAACAAGGTTAAATTGACCTACACCTGATTGGCACATTTAAAGTACTTATAAGTGTCTAGTAAATGGTACTACATGTACCCAGGGCCTATGAATTAATTGGCTTATTTATGAGCCACTGTGACACTTTTTCTCCGCCGTTGCATCACTTTTTGTGATGCAGCGGTGGTTTAAATAATGCACCATGTTGCACCATATTTACGAAGTGACGCATCTAGGCAGATGCGTCACTTCATAAAACCTCTGCTCTTCATTATACCTGCATCAGGTATAATGTATGCAGGGTAGGCATTCCCCCACAACAAAAGGTCGTACGAGCGGCGCAGTGAAATCTATAAGATTTCACTGCACCACTTCCAGGACACCAATTCGTCAATACATTATGCCTGGCTCATGGCAGGCATAAGGGTGATGCAGGCCCTTTCATGGGAAAGGAACATTGCTGGAGTTGCGTCATGCTTCCGACACAACTGCAGCAATGCGCCACTTTTGCGCCGACTGAATCATCAGTAATATTCACATATCTGTCATTCTTTGCGACATGATGCATCATTCAGTATATATGATGCATCCATCATGTCGCAAGGAGGGCATACTGAGAAGTTTTGCATAACTGCTTTTACACGGCGATGGCAGTTTGCAATGCATTTTCAGAGTGACATTTCGATTTGGCAAGATAAACCATTCGCTAGGCCTAACCCTTGATTTTTAATACTTATATGTCACTCATAAGGTAGGCTCTAAAAATCATAGGGCAGGGTGAATGGTATTTAAAAAGTTGGACATGTGTATTTCAATTTTATATGTTCTGACATTGCGAAAACCCCTCAAGTCATTTTTCACTTTTGTAAGGCTATCTCTTCCATAGACTAACAATAAGTTACCATAACTTCAGTTTATGACCAGGTAGAGGAATGCTGTTTCCACTCAAATGAACATCAATTTGAAATGATCTGTTTTTGTAAAATCAGATTGTAAGTAGCTATTCTAAAGATTTTCGCTTTTGCAAAGTTGGCAACTTTCTGCCTAAACTAACTGTGCATTTCTACTAGTGTCCAGGGTCACATGACTGTGAATACCTCTCCAGTGGTGTTTTGGTTATTCTTTCCAGACATGGAGACAAACAATGTCTAGATATCTAGGGAGAGGATCTTCCTGAAAGGGTGGCTGGGGAGGAGTTGTGCCCTGCCCTAATTGCACTTCAAAGGACCCGGCCTGCAGCACACACAAAAGAACCAGACACCAGGCCTGCCCTTGACTTCATCGCCATAGCCAGCTTGGAGTCAAACCCATGGCAAGGGGAAGAACTGACCAGAACCAGTGTTGGGCTTAGACCACAATATTCCTCTACACAAAGGCTGTCACCAGGTATAAAAGTGGCACCTTCAGAACCTCTCTTCAGAACACCACTTGACCGCTGGAAGTTTCAAAAGTAGGTCTGCTCTGCTGTCTGCAGAAGGAAGTGTGGGCTTGCTTGCCTTAAACCCAGGCTTTCCAGAAGTGACACCAAGTGTAAGTTGCCTGACCTCTTGTTTGAACTACCAGGACACACCAAGCTTCCCGAGGCCTCGCTATACCTGCCCTGCTGCCCTGCTGACCATTTTCAACTAGGTTTGACGGGACCTGCCTGAGCCCTGCTGCTGGTGTCTGCTGAAGTAATTCCTGAACCCCAAGAGGTGCCTCTCAGGTCCTGGAATAAGATCCACAGGTCTACAAATAGGAAGCAGGCACATGAGAGTCACAAGAAAGCCAACCAGTGGTAAGCAATAGATGAGCTCGATGCCCCTCTATGTTGTTAGTAACCCACAATATAACTTGCAACTGGCATAGAATGAGCTGCCTAGTAGCGTCAACATAAAAAGGAGCAAAGATCCTCATGAGAAAACATTATTAGTTGACAAGGTGGTGGTTTAATAAAGGAGCTACACCATGGCAATGACATGGAAAACTAAAAGTAATTTAAAGCTTGATGAACCAGAGGCAACCAAGAACAATCCCTAAGCTATGCTATAAAATTGCAAAGTGTTTCCATGTATTTTTTGAGTTGAGGATCATGAAACCTTACACTTTACTATCTGGTATGAGCAGGAGGATTCACCTATTACCCTTATCATACCATCCACTCCCCAGCCTTCCCTTGTTCCACTGCTACCCATAGAGGGTTTTACCAAGCAGAAATATTGAAAACATCAAACCTCCCTTCACACCCCTGTTTCGCTGCATTGTTTAGGAAAGCATTGGTTCCATTGCCAAGGATATATTTAACTGATACATGGCTTTTTATCATTGGTCTTTCCCAAAGGAACTTATGCAAACTATTATAACCCTGCTACTGAAGAAAAACAAATCTTACCTCAAAGATCTGACACTATTTTTATTTTCCCATGCAAGGGGGTGCAAAAAGTCACCCGTTTAAAAACAGGGAAAGAAAAAAAAAAGAACAGGGATCCTAGGTAACAGTCCCCATTAGTGATAGGAAAACCATATAGTTGTCCTGTGTTGCCCTCACACACCCCGAAAGGTGTCATGCTTCATCATCGGGCAGTTGCTCCTTGTAGGGCCGGCGCTGCAATTCCCTAGGGATCCCCCGAAGGGTCTCTTTATCGGAGATCTTTTTATAGGACTGCCGGTTGATGCATGTCGGTTTGTGGGGTATGTGGGATGGGTTATCGTGTTCAATTGAGGGTAATAAAGTGATGTGCAAGTGTGATATAAAAATAGGGTCACCATGCAGCGATGGTAAATTGGTGTACCCAGAGCATACTCAACTGCTAATTAAAATCTAGCCCCAATGGCATACTATGCCCGGGGGTAGAACAACATAGGTCAACATGTTTCGCGCCTGTATTGCCATATCATTGGCGCTTCTTTAGGACCAAAGCTATAGTGTGTAAGGTGCACGTGAAAGACAACTAAAAAATACCCTCACATAAATCAGGGCGGCGCAGTAACCTGTATGCCCAGCTTCTGGCTACAACTGCATGGTGGAACCGCTCCTGATCAGTACCTAGAAAAGAAAAACAATACTGGGTAGGCCACATGTATCAACATCAGGAACACCTTGACGCTACATAGCGTGCCACCATTGTGTGCACATCCAGTACTTAAAACATAAAGAACAACAGATAAATGAGACACAACCACATTCAGCTGCGTACCAAAAGGTATCCTAGCCCCAACATAACATAGTTAAGTGCAAGTGTTCATGCCCCTTAAGAATATAAAGAAAGTCACTCTTTTTATTTCAAGATGCGGAGTCACCCAGGGACATGCTTGCACCTCTGCTTGATCTGTAATCAGGACTAAAAAGCGCTAATAAACTTAATACACAAAAGGCACCAGCAAAGGTGGGTTCCCTTCAGGTATAGCCTCATAATGCGCGCTTACCTCGTCATGTCGAGGAAACCAACGCTGGCACAAGCATTGTACACCACCAATATGCCGGGCTTTAAAAATAACAAAAGTCAGCGGGAATTTTAGCTGTGGGGACCGGGATAAGTATTATGTAGCTTTAATGCGGGCTATTGCCCGTTTTCGTTTAGCGAAAGCTACTCACGTATTCCCTGCGTGCTGATGCCTCTGCACCTACCCTAAAATGCGTCTGCCGAGAGAGTCGGATGGAAAATCAAGGCAACTATTTAAAAAGGGGATCACTTGGGTCAGGTGTACTGGGCGTTACCCCTTTCCGGAGTTCCCGTCTGAACAAGAATCTAATCGCGCATGCTCAGGAGATCAAACTTGCTAGTCATGCGCAATGTTAGAGATGGTGCTTCCCAACACATGCGCGTTAGAGGCGCTTATAATCCAAGTGTGTTAATGTCAAATTACACAAACGCTATGCACGTCCCTCGTGATACTCAGTGACTCCAAATAAACAGACCATATTCAACTGAACTCGTGCTGTTGAACCATAATTATGGTAGGTCTGGAATACTCCTATGAGTATGGTATACTGTTTATCAATCTAGTTAAAACAGAGGGGTCACACTTGGTAAAGTCTACACATGAAGATTTTGGAAATTACATGTTGTTCATGCTGTTACAGTGGTGGGATATAGAAGGGCTAGGGCATGCTGTATCTTTACAGAATGTTAAGTCGATGTCATATCAGAACTTAAGCTGTGGTGGAGTTGAAGCAATCTCCACTCACAAAAGAATATAGTCCCATAAAGTTTAAGCACGGCGAACTAGCCGTGGGACCGTAGTATCTCCCCCCCTTTCTACTTTCCTTACAGACACATGGGACTATAATCTTTTGTGAGTGGAGATTGCTTTAATGACACTATGGACATTACTGAACTGACCCAACTCTGCCATTCCCCAACCCACTCGAAAGGTGCCACCCTGGACGCGCTATTATGTCCAGCAAGGATCTGGCCTCCCTCTCCAAGATCATACCCGTTTACTGGTTGGATCACCACCTTATCCTCTTCACCATGAACACTGAGACCATTCGCCCTACCCCTACTGGCAGTCTTCCCATGAAACATACTCATAATCTTCACCTTATTCCCCCTTGCGATTTAGAATCCTCAATAAAAACTCGCCTACTCCTCCCCCCTCTCTCTCAAAACACCACTGACCTAACTGATCACTATAATAACTCTATCCGTGAAGCCCTTGACCTTATTGCCCCAACCAAACTAAAACTACAAAAAAACTTCCCACCCAAAACCTGGTTTCATCCTGACCTTAACAATGAAAGGCGGGCCCTCAGACACTCTGAACATGCATGGAGGAGCCATCCCTCCCCGGCTAACTTGGTACTCCTACGAAACGCTAGGGCCAGATACAAGAAGCACATCTTCAATGAAAAAGCCTCTTTCCTCCGCACCCAACTTGACCAAGCCAGAAATCGTCCTAGAGAACTATTTAACATTGTCAAAAAACAAACTTCTACTGGCCCTTCTAAAATATTAGCCACTGTCGAACGGTGTGAAGAAATCGCCAGCTTCTCCTCTAATAAAGGGAACAAGATTGAGCTACGTCCACCCCTCTCTCACTCCAATCTCCCCTCAGCCAACTCCCCCTCACTAACGCTCCTATTGCACTTTTATCTTCCTCGTCCCCTTTTCATAACCCATCTCAACCCCAACTTGCTATCCCCCAAGCGATCGCCTCTTTTATTGACCCCCTCCCTAAAAACAATGCCCATTGGAATGAATTCTCTTCAATATCTGAAACCACTGTCCTTAACATCATCTTTAAATTCAAACCATCATCTCATATCAAAGATCCTCTTCCCGCCCAATTGGTCCAAAAACTCAAACACATCATTGCCCCTCATTGGACTAATATAATCAACTCTTCCTTTGCCACTGGTTGTGTTCCTGCCTCCCTGCAACTGGGTCAAATCTCATCCATCCTCAAAAACACCTCGGCTGACCCCAATGACCTAAACAATTTACGCCCTATCTCTAACCTTCCTTTCCTCTCCAAAGCCCTTGAAAAATGTGTCCTGGCCCAACTAGATAACCACATAGTCTCCTTCAATCTCCTGGACGTTTTCCAATCTGGTTTTAGAACAGGATGCAGTACCGAAACGGCTATGCTTAATATTACGGATGACATTCATCGATCTCTGGACAAAGGCGAATCCTCCCTCCTAATCCTCCTTGACCTCTCTGCAGCCTTTGATACTGTCCACCATCCCACCCTTCTTACAACTCTCAAAGATCGCTTTGGTCTAAAGGGCAATGTACTCAAATGGTTCACCTCATATCTCCAAAATAGAACCCAACAAATCAAGCTCAGTGAATGCCTCTCCAAACCTCAACCTGTCTCACTTGGTGTCCCACAAGGTTCAATCCTATCCCCAACCCTTTTCAACCTCTTCATGGAACCCCTCACTTTGATTCTCAAACAAGCTAAAATCAGTTATCACCTCTATGCTGATGACGCTCAACTATACTACAAGATCATATCCCACAATGACATCTTACACCTCAACGATACCCTGAATATAATCCAAGCCTGGTTCCATCTTAACCACCTCAAACTTAATCCCAAAAAAACTGAAATCGTCCTTTTCACTCCCGAAAACAACTCACTGCCTATCCAGAACAGGATCTCAGATATCAAAGCCCTTAACTGCTCGCTCCCCGCCACCAACTCTGTCAAATCCCTTGGCATTAGCATTGATCAGAATCTTAATCTCATCCCGCACATAAAAAATGCGGCGAAAGGTGCTTTCTTCACTCTCCACCACCTTAAAAAAATTAAACCCTTCATTCCAGCGGACGACTTCAAAATTGTTGTACAATCTCTTGTCCTTTCAAGAATTGATTACAGCAACGCCACTCTTGCTGGCACTCCCAAAATACACCTGGCCCCAATTAAATCTGTTCTCAACCTGGCGGCCAGGCTCATCTCGGACTGCAAACGATTTGATCGCATCTCTCCAGTCCACAAAAACCTCAACTGGCTCCCAATAGAAGGAAGATCCACTTACTAGATTGCCTGTATCACTCACAAAGCCTTTCACCAAAACACCCCCTCTTACCTTTCTGACAAATTACAAAAAGCAGGGTGTTCCAGGTCCTTGAGAAGCACTAACGCCCTTGTCCTTATCCCCCCTTGACTCAAAAATAAAAAAACTCAATCTCGGGCATTCTCAGGAAATGCCCATTCGATTTGAAACTCTCTCCCCAAAGCTCTTCGATGCAATCCTTTATACCCTCTCTTGAAAAAAACCTCAAGGTGCTTCTTCTAAACAAATATTGGGGTACCTAATTTTACTAAAATTATTCTGTCCTCTCCTTCTTTGGCCTCTCCCTGACCCACCCCCTCATACTCCCATTTCCAATTTTCACTCTCCCTCTTTACCTCCCATCTCTGAAATGAAATGAAATGAAAAAGAAACTTAATTAAGCGCACTGTGGCCAGGCGGCTTCCTGGCGCTGGGGGGGGGGGGAAACGGATTCTACACTGCAAACAGAGGGACTAACCGGGGAAGGCCTGAAGAAAAAGAAAAGTTTTTAATGCCTTTCGGAAAGCTGGGTAAGTAGGGATCGATCGGATAGATAATGGAAGACTATTCCAATACTGGGGGGCCAAAACCGAAAAACGGGTGCCACCGATACAGACTTTACGGTAGCGGGGAACTTGAAGAAGAAGTTGAGAGGATGAGCGAAGGGTGCGAGAAGGAGTATAGGGAGTGATCAAAGAAACGATAAAGAGAGGGGCGGAATGGGTGAAGGCTAAAAAGGCTAGACAGGCTAATTTAAAGGAAGAGCGAAAGCGTACAGGGAGCCAGTGAAGGGACTTAAGAACGGGTGTGACGTGGGAAAATTTGGGAAGGTGGAAAATGAGCCGGGCGGCCTGATTTTGAATGGCCTGAAGCCGGCGCATTTCAAAGGCGGGGATGCCGGAATAGAGGGCGTTCCCGTAATCGAGACGAGAAGTGATAATGGCTGTAATGATGGATTTGAGGGCATCAGTGGAAAAGAAACGGGAAATTTTGCGAATGAGACGGAGGGATAAAAAACAAGATGAAATTACAGCACTGACTTGGGAGTGCATGGAGAGGTCATTGCTGACCTTAATGCCTAAAGTGCGAACAGAGGGGACTGGAAGAGGGGGAGTACCAAGAGAGAGGGGCCAATAGGAAGGGGACCAGGGATTAGAGGGACCACCAGTGAGGACAAGCTCCGTCTTGTCGGGGTTTAATTTGAGGTGGTTCGTGATCATCCAGTCCGAAATAAAGACTAAGGTGGAACTAAAAAAGGAAGAGGAGTCAGGAGTAGAGAGATCAAAAAGGAGCTGGAGGTCATCAGCGTAATTGTACACGGAGACCCCCAGCTCACGGAGGGAAAAAATAAGAGGGTAGATATAAAGATTAAAGAGAAGAGGGGAAAGGGAGGAGCCTTGGGGAACCCCACACACAAGAGGGCGGGGAGGAGCGGAAAAGCCAGCAAACTGAGCTGCCTGAGACCTATCCTGAAGGAAGGACTTCAGCCAGGAGAGTGCTACCCCCCTGATGCCGGCTGCGCTGACACGGTCGAGAAGGATGGCATGGTCAACCGTGTCAAACGCAGCCGACAAATCGACTGGGGGAGATTGGAGTCGGCCCTTCCCTTAAGCTCGTCCAAGACAGCAGTGACGACAGTCTCGGTACAATGACCCGGGCGGAAACCCGCCTGGTGGGAAGCCAAGAGGCCATGCTTCTCAATATGTGAGGACAGGCAGGAGGTGACATGGCTTTCCACAATCTTCCCCAAGTAGGGAAGGAGGGAAATGGCCCTGAAGTTAGAAGGTAAGGAAGGGTCCAGGCCAGATTTTTTTATAATGGGGAGAACGGTAGCGGTTTTGAAGGAGGAGGGGACAGATCCGAGAGCCAGGGATGAGTTAAGGAGTGTAAGTGGGGGTCCAGGAGAGTGAGAAAAAAGGATTTGAAGGATCCGAGCCGGCGCGCAGTCAGCTGGAGATCCTGACTTGACCTTGACCAGCAGAGCGGAGAATTGTGCCGCAGAGATGGGGGGAAGTGATCAAGCGTAAGAGGCGGAGGGGGGAGAGGGGGGATGATCTGGGTTTGGGAAACTGCGGGAATGTTAGCTTTAATAGCAGAGATTTTATCGATAAAGTAATTGTTGAGGGAAAGACAAAACGAAAGGGATGGGACGACACTAACGTTAGTGCGATCAGATGTGGCAAGTTGTTTAACGAGTGAAAAGATCTCTCGAGATTTGTTAGAAGAACGTGCAACTTTTTCAGAGAAGTATTCTGTTTTCGCCGAGATAATGGCTTTTTTGTAACTGTTAAGTAGTGATTTATATTTATTACGGAGAAGAGGACAATAGTTATGCCTCCAGTGGCACTCCGATCGCCTAAGATTGAGTTTGAGCTCTTTAAGTTCACTAGTGAACCATCTGTGGGCCTCATGGGGACGCACAGATTTGATGTTCTTAAGAGGGGCGACGAGGTCACAAGAGGAGGATAACCAGGCACGAACAGCATCGGCTTGATCTTCCAGAGGGAGGTCTGTCATGTCGGGTACAGTGGAAGCCAGAGAGGAAGAGAGAAGAGAGAGATCTGTCTGGTTCCAGCAGCGGGCTATCAGGTTTTTGGGGAGAGGGACTTTTGTATAAGAGGGAAGGGGAATATTGAAAGAAATTAAAAAGTGATCGGACCAGAGACAAGGAAGGGTGGAGAGAACGGAGAGGGGGCGACGCAGGGACCAAATTTGGTCCAAGGTGTGACCCTTAACGTGAGTGTGTGAAAAGACGTGGGGGATAAAGTTTAGAGAGTGGAGAGTAGCAGAAAAGTCTTTAGAAGCTGGACTTTCTCGAGGATCGTCAGGCCAGTAGTTGAAGTCCCCTAACAGGACAACTGCCGAGTTGTTCACTGCCAAAGTGGCCAAAATATCTTGTAGTAGGGGAACAAATTGAGGCATGGACAGGGGGGGCCGATAGACAAGGACAAAAGTGAGGGGGTCAATAAGATTAGTGGACCGAGCGACCAGGAAATCCACGTTGGATATAGGAGAGTGATCAAGAAGCTGAAACTTCAGCGTAGATCAAATAATCATTGCCACTCCGCCGCCGGTTTTACTGGCCGGGCGATCCATGCGGAGGACATAATATGTGTCAGGATGGATAGCTAAGAGGTCAGGGAGTGAATCAGAAGAGAACCATGTCTCCGTGAGAAAAAGATAATTGGGCCAATCTGAGGATAAGAGGTTGAAGAGTTCAGTTTGATGCTTAACAGCTGACCGGGTGTTTAGCAGAAGAGCCGAAGCTGCAGGGGGTGAGGTTGTGAGAGAAGGGGTTGCCCGATGAACCATTGGAGAAGGGGTGGAAGGAGAAGAAAAGGGGGGAGAAGTTGGACAGGGAGGCGCAGAGACGCCAAGTGAGGCGATGCGTGAGACTAACAAAGAAGGGACAGGAGTGGGAACCATGAGTGCGGATAGTTGAGCGGAGGTATATGACACAGGTTGGGCAGGATCCGTGGCCCCTGGTCCCGGCCGGTCGCGGATGGGCGCATACGGGCTTGCCTTAGGCGCGCAAACGGCGCGCCCGCTGCGCCCGTCCGCTGCGCGTACGGTGGAAGCACATGATTTGTAGGGCCGCAAAGGGGCGTGGCCAGAGAGAGTGGGCGTGGCCGGGGGAGCGGCCGCTGAAGGCGGCGAACGGGGAGTCCTGTGTCCGCTGCAGCGTCAAGCTCAGCTGCGCGGGATGGCTGTGGCAGGGGAGAAGTCCCTGGATGCAGGAAGGTGAGTTAAAAATAAAGCGCTAAGCGAGCGCTATGCTAGCAGAATGTTTTTAAAATGGTCAGGGCTTAGTTGTTACTCCCGCGGAAGGCAGGGGAGGAATCCGTGTGTTTGTGAGCTCGTAGTCAGCTCTTTAAGGTCCCAGGTGGGCGTGGCCAGAGAGAGTGGGCGTGGCCGGGGGAGCGGCCGCTGAAGGCGGCGAACGGGGAGTCCTGTGTCCGCTGCAGCGTCAAGCTCAGCTGCGCGGGATGGCTGTGGCAGGGGAGAAGTCCCTGGATGCAGGAAGGTGAGTTAAAAATAAAGCGCTAAGCGAGCGCTATGCTAGCAGAATGTTTTTAAAATGGTCAGGGCTTAGTTGTTACTCCCGCGGAAGGCAGGGGAGGAATTCGTGTGTTTGTGAGCTCGTAGTCAGCTCTTTAAGGTCCCAGGTGGGCGTGGCCAGAGAGAGTGGGCGTGGCCGGGGGAGCGGCCTCTGAAGGCGGCGAACGGGGAGTCCTGTGTCCGCTGCAGCGTCAAGCTCAGCTGCGCGGGATGGCTGTGGCAGGGGAGAAGTCCCTGGATGCAGGAAGGTGAGTTAAAAATAAAGCGCTAAGCGAGCGCTATGCCAGCAGAATGTTTTTAAAATGGTCAGGGCTTAGTTGTTACTCCCGCGGAAGGCAGGGGAGGAATCCGTGTGTTTGTGAGCTCGTAGTCAGCTCTTTAAGGTCCCAGGTGGGCGTGGCCAGAGAGAGTGGGCATGGCCGGGGGAGCGGCCGCTGAAGGCGGCGAACGGGGAGTCCTGTGTCCGCTGCAGCGTCAAGCTCAGCTGCGCGGGATGGCTGTGGCAGGGGAGAAGTCCCTGGATGCAGGAAGGTGAGTTAAAAATAAAGCGCTAAGCGAGCGCTATGCTAGCAGAATGTTTTGAAAATGGTCAGGGCTTAGTTGTTACTCCCGCGGAAGGCAGGGGAGGAATCCGTGTGTTTGTGAGCTCGTAGTCAGCTCTTTAAGGTCCCAGGTGGGCGTGGCCAGAGAGAGTGGGCGTGGCCGGGGGAGCGGCCGCTGAAGGCGGCGAACGGGGAGTCCTGTGTCCGCTGCAGCGTCAAGCTCAGCTGCGCGGGATGGCTGTGGCAGGGGAGAAGTCCCTGGATGCAGGAAGGTGAGTTAAAAATAAAGCGCTAAGCGAGCGCTATGCTAGCAGAATGTTTTTAAAATGGTCAGGGCTTAGTTGTTACTCCCGCGGAAGGCAGGGGAGGAATCCGTGTGTTTTTGAGCTCGTAGTCAGCTCTTTAAGGTCCCAGGTGGGCGTGGCCAGAGAGAGTGGGCGTGGCCGGGGGAGCGGCCGCTGAAGGCGGCGAACGGGGAGTCCTGTGTCCGCTGCAGCGTCAAGCTCAGCTGCGCGGGATGGCTGTGGCAGGGGAGAAGTCCCTGGATGCAGGAAGGTGAGTTAAAAATAAAGCGCTAAGCGAGCGCTATGCTAGCAGAATGTTTTGAAAATGGTCAGGGCTTAGTTGTTACTCCCGCGGAAGGCAGGGGAGGAATCCGTGTGTTTGTGAGCTCGTAGTCAGCTCTTTAAGGTCCCAGGTGGGCGTGGCCAGAGAGAGTGGGCGTGGCCGGGGGAGCGGCCGCTGAAGGCGGCGAACGGGGAGTCATGTGTCCGCTGCAGCGTCAAGCTCAGCTGCGCGGGATGGCTGTGGCAGGGGAGAAGTCCCTGGATGCAGGAAGGTGAGTTAAAAATAAAGCGCTAAGCGAGCGCTATGCTAGCAGAATGTTTTTAAAATGGTCGGGGCTTAGTTGTTACTCCCGCGGAAGGCAGGGGAGGAATCCGTGTGTTTTTGAGCTCGTAGTCAGCTCTTTAAGGTCCCAGGTGGGCGTGGCCAGAGAGAGTGGGCGTGGCCGGGGGAGCGGCCGCTGAAGGCGGCGAACGGGGAGTCCTGTGTCCGCTGCAGCGTCAAGCTCAGCTGCGCGGGATGGCTGTGGCAGGGGAGAAGTCCCTGGATGCAGGAAGGTGAGTTAAAAATAAAGCGCTAAGCGAGCGCTATGCTAGCAGAATGTTTTTAAAATGGTCAGGGCTTAGTTGTTACTCCCGCGGAAGGCAGGGGAGGAATCTATCTAATTTTTGTTCACCTGTCCTCTTCTCCTATACTGACCTCTTAGCTATTTTTATTTCATTCGTTCGTTTGATTTAATGCATTATCCTATCTGATTAAACTGCACTATTCTAATTTATTTTCTTGATGTGTTAACCTATCTTTTAAAGCGCTCTGATACTCTTGGGTCCAGTAGCGCTATATAAAACCTTTGAAATAAAATAAAATAAGTAAATAAATCTAAGAAATTCAGTAACTGCAGTGGATCTAAAACCAAGTAAGTAAATTCTGGGTAACTCTGAAGAAGCAGGCACATATTACACCACCACTGATACTTGTACTGGCTGCCACTGGAGAATATGTCTCGGATGGGCAAAAGCCCTGCTTATTTGCACCAACTTTTCCAACACTACATCTCCAACCATTACTTTCAGCTAAATAGACTTGAAGATAGTCATGCACATTTTTGCAAGTTTAATAAATAGATTAGGAATCTACAGAGGATTTCAACAAATCAGATTTAATATAAATAATGCTATGGAAATCTAACTATATTGCACTATCCTTGAAAGAGGTTCATAGGCCCTCTAAGCTGTGGAGAATCGAGTTTCAAATACATTGCAGCAACTAGAAGCTTTTGGGAGATATGGTGATGAATAAATGCACCTAACTGCAACATCACCAGTCACACATTATGGTTGGGGAACTCTAAGATGATCAGTCAACTTCAAGTGCAAGAAAATCAGAGCCAAAACTATCAAAGTTTTGTGCCATGAAATATAGAACACTCTGGATCCACACCTTCAAAAAATTCATTGCTTCAGGAGAGTCATAACGATAAACCTCAGGAAGCAGATTTACATGATCCGCGTTTTCATTAGTGGTACAAGTATAGGAACGTGCTGTGCGTACCACTCTCTCTCTAAATCTTGATGTACAAGAATACATATGGCATCCTTGACAAGTAACTTCATTTTCACTTTTCAGGAGGCCATGTACCAGAGTGACTTGATGTACAGAGTGCTGTGAAGGGGCCAGAAAGACAAATGTCAAAGCATTCCAAAACATTACATAAATAATTGTAGAAATTACTTTTTCATTAAGTGTCATACAACACCATATTGTATTGTCAAGACCGTAAATGGTTCACTATCAATTTTGAAAGAATGCCCAAATATTGCATTGTCATTGGAGTTCATACATTGACAAGAGTAAGTAATCAATGATATTCCTCATGCTAAGAATTATAATGACATACCAGGGGATCATTCAGATCTCCAGAGGGTCATTCAAAGCATCATCAATAAGAGACAAGCTAATCCCAGCTTCACAAATATTCTGCAAAATAATTACTATTTGAGATAACAGTACAGACCGAAAGAAGACACATGGATGAAATAAAAAATTAAGTATAAATACTAAGTCTGTGTTAAAGCTGAAAATGTTTACACAAATTCCACTGCACAATAATATAGAAAGATACTAAATATTGGACCTGAAAATGCACAATATGTAAAGCATTAGGAAACTGTGCCTTTCCTGGCCAGTGAACTCCGCTCCGTTCACAGAGTTTGCTGAGTTTTCTGCAATCCGCGGAGTGCAGAAAACTCCGCTCTGCATAGTGCAGTTTAGTTTTTTCCCCGCTCCCGAATGGTACGTTTTTGAATGCAAACTGCCACTCGGTAGAATTTCTACCCGAGCGGCAGAAAGATCAGCGTGAACGGCAGTTCACACTTCACTCTGCCACTTGCGGAACTTCGCTGATTTTTTTTTGGTCACTTCGCAGAGTTCCGTGTAGCAAAACTCGGCGAACTACGCCCAGGCCTGTTTAACATACAAATGTGAAAAAATGTTGTTTATTGTCTGCAGAAAGATTTTATTTCTATTGTTCTTTACTTGTTTGACTGCACTGCTCATTTATTCAACCCTGTCTCTTTAAGAAAATAATGCCTTTTAATACAATAGTGACTTAATGTTAGAATCGAACTCTAGGCCTTAACTTTTTGTGAAATGTACTGTATCCCGAAAAAGTTTATTCTTTCCTTCCTCACAACATATGACTTCATGGAACTTAGATTGTTTTCTTTGCCACATATGTGTAATGAACAAGTATTAATGAAACAAAATGCTTGCTGCAGATTACATTTTGTGATCTAACTACAAGAATTTGAATGTTTCATTTCATAGAATAAATCATTTTTAAATGGTGGGAAACCAGGCAGCTTACAGAGAAGGCTTGCAAAATGTTCTAATGAGAACCTTCTTTGATGTAACTTCTTGTAATACAGTGTTGCCATTTCTAACTGACTTCAGGTTGCTATGAGCGTTTGCCTTGGGATTTGAGGGTGAAGACAATGTACCATTGGAAGACTTCTTACCATTGGACAATGATGATGAGATGCAACAATTTGAGCAACATGTTTAGCTGCTTTCTATGTAGTACTTGTTCCTAGCTATAGAAATCAATAACCTTTCCATGAATCCCTACCCTGCCATGTACTTTGGCACTTAGCAGTGCTTGCCCAACTTGCCATGAGCTATTGCTCACTGTCATTCTTTTGTATTTCTTACATATTGTTAGGAGAATTTCAGTTTTTAATTTGATCATTGCTACTGCTGTGATTCCTTCCCTCTCTCTCTCTTTATAGACCATTGCTTCTGCAATTGTTAGGAGAACTCGGCTGAGTGTCCAGAACAACCCTTTGTGGGGAGTGTGTTCTTCCATTTAGCTGTTTGAATCTGCACCAAAATCTACTTGCTCTTTTCCAGAAAGAACTCTTTATGGGTTCTTGTTAAGGTAGAATAGGTCCTTTAGTTTAGAATAGGGACAGTACCCTGAACGGAACATGCAGTTTTATTTTTCTTTGTTTGTTCTAATCAAGTTTCTCTCATTATTTCCGTAATCGACATGCCACTAATTTGAATAAAAGGACAAAAATATCAACTAATCTACTAACGAGAGAAGAAACTTATAAAACTTCACCAAAACTGTCTTTATTGACTGAACATCAAATGTAATTATTGATGTCATTCGATGTGTAATGCTCCATTTGAAAATGGTGGCAAAGATCTATTGGCAAATAAAGGCACAGAAGTTCCAGGTTCTCTAAGTAATTTTGAGGTAACATCATTCGTGGAAATTTATGAGAGAGTGCATCACTGACAAATCTGGTAGCAGAAGATAGGTTGTAAACGCTGAATGAAGTTAAAATAGTACTCAGAGGATAAATATAAAATTCCCGACTTCTGACTCCAATGTCCAAAACTTGAAGATTCACCAAAGCACCACTTGAAGGCAGTTGCGATTTGGAGGTGTAAGTATTAATAGGGGAAATGTGTTGTGGCTGTGGTTGTTTATTCCCTCTGATTCAGATGAATGTTGATTAGAATGAGTGGGTGAGGTAAAATAGTTGATAAGTGGATGAAAGAGGTGTCTGAAGATTCCAAGCTCATTGTTGATGAAAGATCCTGGGGTAAAATAATAATTGAAAACAGGTTTGCTGAGATTTGGGGTGTAATGTGTGAGATACCATCATCTGCACCGGTAATATAGGTTTATTATTGTTGTGAGTGATTAATATTGACCAGAGTTAGTTGAACCTAATTGTGCAAACGAGGGAAGCTACATTGATATGGGTGATTTTACACTGGTTGAGAACTCACTGACGAATGCTGAAGAAATTATTGTGTGTTTACAAAACTTTATTTCTTTATGAAGAGCAAACAAACAAAGTTTGAAGTGTTGAGAATATTATTTGTGAAGGTATGGAGAAACCTGTGAGGGGGGTGAGCCCTGCGAGGAGTGATGTTGTGCTTAATAGTGTTTCACACTGGGATTGGTCGGTTGGTATGCTTACACTATGTGATTGGTTGGTGAAGTGCCAGTGTTGTGTTGGGATTAGAGCATTAAAAGTGAATCTTGAATTTGATCTGTTGCCATATGACTTTCGAAATATTAGCTGGAAGTTAATTGGGTAAGGAGAAATTCAGGATATTTTTGGAAATAGTTGGCTACTGTAGACAGGGGATACCAAAGTTTTCCTTGGTGGCAAAGCCTCTACTGAGACTAACACACAGAGACGTGCCTTATCTGATACCATGGGACAATGAATGTGCAAAGGCATTCCTAGAGTTGTAAGATAAACTGTGTCACACCCCAGCGCTAGGAATGCCAGATTACACAAAAGAATTAACACTATTTTGCAGTGAGAGAGTTGGGTGCTCTTTCTCGGTTTTGATACTAGAAAAATATATAGGGGTTCTGCCCGAATCACCCTCCTATCCCTGAGCAAGGGACATCAAAAGATGTAAAAGTACAACAATTTGGAACTGATGGATCAATCCAACATTTAATTGCAAACAAGATATAATTAATTATCCTGTTGGTTACAATATTTGAAATCATTACTGTTCACAAATTTATAATGACATATATATACGAAGCAAACAACAAGGTGGCGCACAAGAAAACAATTAAATAATATCAACAATTACTATATATAAACAAAAAGACTGTACAACCATGTAACAACCTAACTAGCATTCATCTCCATATACAATACAACATACAATATATATACATCACATCTACAATATATACACTACATATACAGACAAGTATATATATATGTACCCTAAAGGAATATACAAAATTCTCACGGTATCCACTCCTAACTTAAAGTGATACACATCAAAGGAGGTCCTAACAGCGCCAGAGGTATAACTCCTCTAAAAAAATCTATTTATTAAAGCGCATGTAATCAAGTATAAATCAAATAGAAAATTTATGGGGACTCCTTATCAAAAAAGTGTTGACGCAGTCGCGGTTGCGTTTCAGTCAGTCGTCTCTTGTGGCTTCATCAGGACAAGGGTACTTCAAACTCAGTTCATAGGGGAAATAATCCAATCCCAGGGGGCGGGACGGATTCCCCATTTGGTACACATTTCATGTGCCCCTAAAGCGACTAAAGGCACCCACTAAGATGTCCAGGGGTTCGCTCGGTTTTCTTATTTGCCAGAGGGAAATTATCACTACTTTCTCCTTCCTTAAGCGTCAGTCATGGGGAATCTAACTCCATTTCTAAATACTCGCCGCAGCTAACATCTACCATTCTCGGTTTTGAAGGAGACTGATGGCGGATCTCGAAAACCTGTTGCTTACTTCTCTACCACCCTTGACCTTGTAGCTGCAGGACCACCCGGTTGCCTTAATGAGGTGGCCACGTGAGTACTTGTCTGGAAAATAACGATAATATAGTGATGGGATACCCATTAACTGTCATGGTCCCTCACGTTGTTCAGTTGTTGTTAGCTAGAACCAAGATACAAAATATGACTAATAATAGACTCACTAAATATAAAATGTCCTGAAAAGTATTGTGCTAAACCCTTCAATGCTATTGTCTGTAACTGATGAAAATTGTGATGAAAGTGAACATGACTGTCTAGATGTCAAGGAATTGTGCACCAAACCCTGCCCTGCCACTAAGGATGAGCCCAACCATATGTTATTTGTAGATGGCTTATGCTTAAGAAGTAATGATGGCACACTTAGAGCAGCATATGCCCTGTACACCATAAATGATGTGGCTTCATACCTCCAAAAAGCATTCTTTGCCCATGATACTGAATTGATTGCTCTTACTAGAGTCTGCTCAAATGAGAGTTACCGTATTACGGACAGCTAATATGGGTTTGGTGTAATCCATGATTTTGGACATTTGAGGTCACAGCAAGGCTTTCTTACTTCTTCAGGAACCCCTATCAACAATGGAATGCACATCAAGAACATATTGGATGCCCTACAGTTGCCAGGAGAAATTGCTGAGTTGAAGAGCTTAGCTCATCAAGGAGGAAGGGGATATGTTGCCATGAGCAACCACTACTCGGACTTAGTAGCTAGATATTGTGCTCTGTTAGCTTGTTCATTTAATGGAGGTTTCGCATGTGAGTTTGAAGAGGAGGGTGCCTTTGCCATGTTGGTGCAAATTGCTGATACATGATAGGAGCTGAAGAGGGTGCATGGAAATATGTCAGAAGCTGAACAAAATATTTGAATAAAAGAAGGTTTGGGGAAAAATGCAAATTATATATGTCAGTGGATGGGAGGCTGGTACTACCAGACAGCTTATTGTTTCCAATGACACGATATTACCTTGGGTATACACATTTGGGGAGAGATGCCATGATGAGACTTTTCAGACAGAGTTGGTATTACACCAGATTCAGGGATGCTGGCAGAAGATGTAGGTGCATAACGTTTCAACAGCTAAATGTAGGGAATTGGACACGTCACACAAACGCTCCTAGGGAGATCAAGTGGTCCATTCAATAGGATACAGATAGATTTTATCCAGATGCCTGTCCATAACAGCCTGAGATATATCCCGGTCATAGTGCTAGTGTCTTTCAAGATGGGTAGAAGCCTACCCAATTAGATGACATTACAGCATCACTTTAGCAAAATTAATATTACATGAATTAATCTCTAGATTTGGCATACCAATATCTCTTAAGTCAGATAGAGTGACACACTTCAACAATAAAATCATGAATATAATCTACATAGTGTTACAGATCGAACAAAGATTACATTGCAGTTACCAACTTGAAGCCTCCTGTTGGAAAGTGGATTATTGGTAATGGTAAGTAGGTTCCATTAAAGGTGTTAGTAAATGAGTCCCTTGCTCAACCCTTGGTGGCTGACAATGAGCAGTCAGGCCTAGCTTAGGAGACAGGAGAGTAAAGCATTTGAAAACACAAATACACTAAATAAGTAGGACACCACATACAATAAAAATCCCACACCAATTTATAAAAATAGGAAATATATTTATCCTAAAAAGACACCAACATGACAACACTCCAATGTAGGGAACTGTAGAAATGATTTTTTAAAGATTAACCACGTTATTGTGCTCAAACACATATAGCTCCACTCTGGGACATCTGGTCGTGCTTGACCGTGACAAAGTAAGCGTTTTGGTGCACTCCAGGATGGGGTCTCTTGGTGGAGATGATGTAATTGGGCTCTGTTAACCTGTTTCTTGCAGGAAGTCTACTCCTTAATCCTTCTTGAAGCAAGGCACCATCTCCAGGGCTGCAGTACCAGATTTTGTAGCTGGCGTAGTCATTCAGAGTACAAGCCTCTGGGTGCAGATTCGAATACCAGCAGGGCTGTCCTTCTCCTTGAAGTTTCATGCAGCATATCTGAGAGATTAATCAGCTCTCACATATTTATTCAGTACCCTGGGGTGACAAGCAGGGGGATCTCTGTCCAATGAGATGCTGGGTGCCAGCCAAAAGCATGACAACTTCCTCCAAAGTGTGGCATCTTCTTGTCCCACAAAGCACTACACTTCCAAAATCCAACATGGATGATTTCTCTCTAGAGGTATAAGAGATGGCTAAACCATCCCACAGTGTGGCTCATTTCCATTAGCTCTCCTCCCCCTGACCTCTGCAAATTCCTGTCCTAAGCCTGCCATTTGGCTTGTGGCTCAGTATGTGGGGGTAGGTACACCTGACATTCCCTCGCTGATCTGTTCTGTCTTTGAGCTCTGTTTGATTTACCCATCCCCCTCTTGATGACCTATCCTCCGCAGGTTCAGATCTCTCTCCATCAGATAACGTCTGCTCTGGCCAGGCCACTTATCACCTAATTAAAGCGGCCTGGCTAAGCCTGTGAAGGCTGACAAATCAGCAAAGACCACTGGGCTCGATTTTGGCTTACAGAAGAGAATGTTCTATAAGTTCGGTTCGGTACTAGTTATGATAAATTCAACAGTGGCAAGTTGTTGAATTAACAATACCAATTGTTTAAGTTTTTGAATGATATTTACCCCTTTCCTAGCAATTATTATACCTAAAAAACATATTGCAATGTTGGCCTATGGAGCTAAGTATCTACAATGGGGGAAATGAAATGGGCAGTTTTTCCCTCACCAGGGCATATAAAATATATTTTGTAAAGTTACATGACCCGCCAACCCTGGGACACCTAGGGGAGACCTTGGGGATGCCTAATATGTAACAATAAGGTAGATTATCACTTTTAAAGTGCCCAGCCTACCAAAGCCGGATTTGCATACCATTTACTGGTAAAGGCAGTCTGCAAAGCCAGGCTGCCTTTAAAATGACAGACGGCACTCAGTGGTGCACACATTCAAGTGCACGAATTCTGCTGGACCTATACATTTCCATGCCCTATTGTACACTAGGGATTTATAGTTAGTTTGAGCCCCCAGCCCTAATATATCCTACGGACTTACAGGGTCTGTCAATACCAATTGTGAGAATTTACTTTTAAAGACAGGCACAAGGCAGGACTGCCTTTTAAAGGACAGCAGGCACACAGCAGTGCACACATGCAAGAGCAGGAAATATGCTGGGACTCTAAACCTCCATGCCCTATTATATACTAGTGTCTTATAGGTAGATTGAATGCCCTGGCCCCATTATCTACTAGGGACTTATAAGGTCTGTCATGGCCAATTGTAAGTGTACCAAATTACATTGACCTTTCTAAACATAGCACTGGTCTGGGCCTTGTTAGCAGAGCCCGGGGTACAGAGTCAGCTACCACCAGTATCATTCAGCAAAAAAGGGGGATGAACAGGGCAAAAGGATGACTTTATAATACCTCTGGTAGCGTCAAGCAAGTAAACGGTACCATCAAGTCTAGACTGGCCTCCATCTCTCTGAAATGGCAAGATGCTTTAAAATTGGTGCTGATGACTATTCAAAGTATACCTGATAGGAAGACAGGGTTATCTCCAAACAAGATACTGGTGAGCAGGGTGATGAGAGTACCTGCTGTTCCCACAAATGCTCTTTTGAAGATTATTGATGACATCATCTTAGACTATTGGAAAGAACTGGCTGCAGTGGCGTAGCTTGACCTTAGGCCGCCCCTGCGTTTGCCGCCCTCGGTGATCGAAGAGCCGGGGGGTGCTGGCGATTCTTGTGGCTGTGACAGCTACAGGTAAGGGAGGGGGGCCGCCCACCGCCCCTATAAATCATGCCTTCTAGGGCAGTCCACCCCCACCTAGCTATGCCACTGGCTGGCTGACACAGCTCATTTGGTTTTTCATCAGGTCACAACCTCCACACAAGATGTGTACCAAGAACAGTGCCACAACCTCAATCCTGGTGACTGGGTCATGATCAAAAAGTATGTTCAGAAAACTTGCCTAGAACTGAGATGGAAAGGCATCTCTCAAGTTATCCTTACTACACATAGAGCTGTTAAGTGTTCTGGAGTCCTGAGCTAGGTTCACGCCTAACATACGAAAAGAGTGAGCAATGAAGAATCACCGCCATTCAAGAGACCACCCAGACCAGCAGCACCGTTGGGGACATAAAGGATGAAGAACGGCAAACAGAAAATCAAGTGCAAGTACTAGAAATAACGAATGCTTGGATTGAGTCATCAAGAGGAAGTGCTTAGAATGGGACTTTAAGAGACAACGCCCCAGGCGAAGGAACAATCATTGGAATAAGTAGAAAAAATCAACAAGCATATTGACCCAAAAGCTAGTCTGGTGATGAGAGCAGTCTAGACCCAAATCAGCAAAACCTAAGAAGATCAAAAAGAGCACTGGTGCCTTGTCACAGGTGAAGAACCGGGATAACCCACTAACTGGGTCACGGCGGCGGGGGAACCGACCAAATCTTCCATACCTTCCATACTTAGTAAAGGAGACACAGGAGCCTTCGTCTGCAGGAGGAACCCAGATTTACTTCAATAGCCTGGGCTATGGAACAGCGTCCCAAGCTAGTCAGAGACAAAACCCAGGAGGCTGCTACTTCACTCTGTAGCTTACAAGCATTTTATAAATTTTTCATCCCAGTATTTTGGCTGTCAGACCTTTGTTTAATCAGGGCAGTGTTTGCAGTTGATAATCAGATCCTGATGATGTTTGTAGTTAGTGACCTGGTCAAAGCTTGGTACAGAGATCATTGTTCACTCGGCTTTGATCAAGGCTCAGTTTTTCAGGTCTTTGTTCAATTGCCTTGATCAAAGCCCACTCCTTCAAGTCATTGTTTAATCACCCTGATCAGGGCCTGACAGTCAGACCATTGTCTAGATAACCTGATCACGGTGTCAAGGATGTTTACCAGGCTGAGAGCAGGAGATGGAAAACAAGCTTGTTTACACAGGGCGTGGGTGTCTCATGGCTTTCTGTTGAACTGCAAAGAACAGGGGGTTGGGTGTGCGACAGCTCCTGGGCAGAAATGCAGGCTGCAAGATGGTTTTTGTCGTGTCAGTTTAGATTTTCCTCAGGCATCAGCAGAAATGACCAGGTGGGTCGTGTGGAAGTGTTTGACACGAGATGGCAATGAAAAAACAATGGAGTCCCGGTACAGATGATGCTAATCAGAAAAACACTTTTCCTCACAGGTATTTAGCACCTCAATGGAAATACTTTGTGAACACTGCTTTGAATGTTACACTGGAAGACTTGTGCAATGTGAGCGCCCAAACTGCTTGAGCTACCTAAAAAGAAAACAAAATAAAACAAGGGAAATTAATTGAGAGAATATGAAACTGAATGAAGAAAGAAAGAAACCTGAATGTTGCCTATTAGTGATTGTTATTTTAGTGTGTTATTTTACAGAAGACTAACTTAGGTCCGAGGTGAAAGTTACAGAATCATAGGGATAACATTTTTGATACACACAGAGGGGCCGATTCCAATGTCGGACGGACTCTGGTCCGTCCGACATCGGTCAAAAGCCGTAACTGACCGGGCTGCTATGGTCGGTTATGGCCCTGCTAGTACGATGCGATCGAACCCTGTTCGGTCGCATTCATATGGTTCACAATGCAAGCATGCATTCTGACCGGAAAGCATGCTTGCAATGTGAAATGCAGGGGTGAAGTTCATCCCTGCACCCTGTGGCCGGCATCCCAAGGGGCCTGCCACCGGGTGCAGGGTTCAACAGAGGAGTACCATAGGTGCCCCCAAGCCACCATTCGGTGGCCTCACACCCATGGGGCCCTGCTGGGGGCCCTCAGAGACAGTTTCTGATTGCCTTTTCATGCCGAACACACCGGCACGAAAAGACAGTGAAAAACTGCCATCGTACTCTCTTGGTCGTAAAGAGGTGACTGGGGGAGTACTGGAGGATTTCCAAATGGCAGACCGGCTCTCCGAGCCCATCGTAGGCCATCGGGAAAAGGAATCTGTCCAACACGTACCGATTCGGTCAGAAGCGCTCCGAACATGGTTTGGAGCCCTTCCGACCCAAATTGGAATCAGCCCCAGAGTAGGGCTAAGGATTGTCTAGATATGATTTTAATTAAAGAAGAAAGAAGAAAATGAAGAAACATATATATATATATATATATCAAACACACACAAGAGTTTGCCCCCTTGGAGAAGCCGCACAAAGGTAGGTTTTCTTATCTGTTTTATTTCAGGAAGTAACAGCACAGCATAGCCCAGCACTCAGCAAGAAAATAATGTCCAAATCGCCGACGCGTTTCGTGCTTCCTAGCACTTCCTCATAGGCATGGATTGTCACGACAATGCAAAGCAGCATGTATGCACTTTTTATTTCAAACAAAGATCCCGCCCCAGTGGGCGTTGGCTCTCCCGAGCATTGTGGTCTCTGTAGTGCATATAAGTATTACCAGTTTGGCGCTGATTGCATTGTCCCATAAAGTTAATAAACACCCCAGTGGGTATGCACTGTGTTAAACTCACGCTGCGCTGCTCTTAGAATGCTTCCAAAAACGACCTCCTTTTCCAATTGTGGTGATTACTGTAATGGCACCACAAGACCGCTTTTCTGCAGTTGGTCTTCTCCACGGCCGGACCAGCCGTAAAATATCAAACACACACAAGAGTTTGCCCCCTTGGAGAAGCCGCACAAAGGTAGGTTTTCTTATCTGTTTTATTTCAGGAAGTAACAGCACAGCATAGCCCAGCACTCAGCAAGAAAATAATGTCCAAATCGCCGACGCGTTTCGTGCTTCCTAGCACTTCCTCATAGGCATGGATTGTCACGACAATGCAAAGCAGCATGAATGCACTTTTTATTTCAAACAAAGATCCCGCCCCAGTGGGCGTTGGCTCTCCCGAGCATTGTGGTCTCTGTAGTGCATATAAGTATTACCAGTTTGGCGCTGATTGCATTGTCCCATAAAGTTAATAAACACCCCAGTGGGTATGCACTGTGTTAAACTCACGCTGCGCTGCTCTTAGAATGCTTCCAAAAACGACCTCCTTTTCCAATTGTGGTGATTACTGTAATGGCACCACAAGACCGCTTTTCTGCAGTTGGGCTTCTCCACGGCCGGACCAGCCGTAAAATATCAAACACACACAAGAGTTTGCCCCCTTGGAGAAGCCGCACAAAGGTAGGTTTTCTTATCTGTTTTATTTCAGGAAGTAACAGCACAGCATAGCCCAGCACTCAGCAAGAAAATAATGTCCAAATCGCCGACGCGTTTCGTGCTTCCTAGCACTTCCTCATAGGCATGGATTGTCACGACAATGCAAAGCAGCATGTATGCACTTTTTATTTCAAACAAAGATCCCGCCCCAGTGGGCGTTGGCTCTCCCGAGCATTGTGGTCTCTGTAGTGCATATAAGTATTACCAGTTTGGCGCTGATTGCATTGTCCCATAAAGTTAATAAACACCCCAGTGGGTATGCACTGTGTTAAACTCACGCTGCGCTGCTCTTAGGATGCTTCCAAAAACGACCTCCTTTTCCCATTGTGGTGATTACTGTAATGGCACCACAAGACCGCTTTTCTGCAGTTGGGCTTCTCCACGGCCGGACCAGCCGTAAAATATCAAACACACACAAGAGTTTGCCCCCTTGGAGAAGCCGCACAAAGGTAGGTTTTCTTATCTGTTTTATTTCAGGAAGTAACAGCACAGCATAGCCCAGCACTCAGCAAAAAAATAATGTCCAAATCGCCGACGCGTTTCGTGCTTCCTAGCACTTCCTCATAGGCATGGATTGTCACGACAATGCAAAGCAGCATGTATGCACTTTTTATTTCAAACAAAGATCCCGCCCCAGTGGGCGTTGGCTCTCCCGGGCATTGTGGTCTCTGTAGTGCATATAAGTATTACCAGTTTGGCGCTGATTGCATTGTCCCATAAAGTTAATAAACACCCCAGTGGGTATGCACTGTGTTAAACTCACGCTGCGCTGCTCTTAGAATGCTTCCAAAAACGACCTCCTTTTCCAATTGCGGTGATTACTGTAATGGCACCACAAGACCGCTTTTCTGCAGTTGGGCTTCTCCACGGCCGGACCAGCCGTAAAATATCAAACACACACAAGAGTTTGCCCCCTTGGAGAAGCCGCACAAAGGTAGGTTTTCTTATCTGTTTTATTTCAGGAAGTAACAGCACAGCATAGCCCAGCACTCAGCAAGAAAATAATGTCCAAATCGCCGACGCGTTTCGTGCTTCCTAGCACTTCCTCATAGGCATGGATTGTCACGACAATGCAAAGCAGCATGTATGCACTTTTTATTTCAAACAAAGATCCCGCCCCAGTGGGCGTTGGCTCTCCCGAGCATTGTGGTCTCTGTAGTGCATATAAGTATTACCAGTTTGGCGCTGATTGCATTGTCCCATAAAGTTAATAAACACCCCAGTGGGTATGCACTGTGTTAAACTCACGCTGCAATCAGCGCCAAACTGGTAATACTTATATGCACTACAGAGACCACAATGCTCGGGAGAGCCAACGCCCACTGGGGCGGGATCTTTGTTTGAAATAAAAAGTGCATACATGCTGCTTTGCATTGTCGTGACAATCCATGCCTATGAGGAAGTGCTAGGAAGCACGAAACGCGTCGGCGATTTGGACATTATTTTCTTGCTGAGTGCTGGGCTATGCTGTGCTGTTACTTCCTGAAATAAAACAGATAAGAAAACCTACCTTTGTGCGGCTTCTCCAAGGGGGCAAACTCTTGTGTGTGTTTGATATTTTACGGCTGGTCCGGCCGTGGAGAAGCCCAACTGCAGAAAAGCGGTCTTGTGGTGCCATTACAGTAATCACCGCAATTGGAAAAGGAGGTCGTTTTTGGAAGCATTCTAAGAGCAGCGCAGCGTGAGTTTAACACAGTGCATACCCACTGGGGTGTTTATTAACTTTATGGGACAATGCAATCAGCGCCAAACTGGTAATACTTATATGCACTACAGAGACCACAATGCTCGGGAGAGCCAAAGCCCACTGGGGCGGGATCTTTGTTTGAAATAAAAAGTGCATACATGCTGCTTTGCATTGTCGTGACAATCCATGCCTATGAGGAAGTGCTAGGAAGCACGAAACGCGTCGGCGATTTGGACATTATTTTCTTGCTGAGTGCTGGGCTATGCTGTGCTGTTACTTCCTGAAATAAAACAGATAAGAAAACCTACCTTTGTGCGGCTTCTCCAAGGGGGCAAACTCTTGTGTGTGTTTGATATTTTACGGCTGGTCCGGCCGTGGAGAAGCCCAACTGCAGAAAAGCGGTCTTGTGGTGCCATTACAGTAATCACCGCAATTGGAAAAGGAGGTCGTTTTTGGAAGCATTCTAAGAGCAGCGCAGCGTGAGTTTAACACAGTGCATACCCACTGGGGTGTTTATTAACTTTATGGGACAATGCAATCAGCGCCAAACTGGTAATACTTATATGCACTACAGAGACCACAATGCTCGGGAGAGCCAACGCCCACTGGGGCGGGATCTTTGTTTGAAATAAAAAGTGCATACATGCTGCTTTGCATTGTCGTGACAATCCATGCCTATGAGGAAGTGCTAGGAAGCACGAAACGCGTCGGCGATTTGGACATTATTTTCTTGCTGAGTGCTGGGCTATGCTGTGCTGTTACTTCCTGAAATAAAACAGATAAGAAAACCTACCTTTGTGCGGCTTCTCCAAGGGGGCAAACTCTTGTGTGTGTTTGATATATATATATATATATGTAAAATATATATAGCTGCATCAAAGACAATATTCACTAAACTGCACTGCCAGCTATTTAAACAAGTGCTTTGAACTGACTCAGAGAATGTGTTGCATTAGAAATAATTGTATATGCATTAAGGGTTAATTTATCATAATAACAATAAAAATGATCACAATAGTACTAATAGGATAATATTTAACCCCAAAGTCAGAGCTTAAAGACAGGAACACTACTAAATTGCACCTTCACCACCACTGGTGAAGGTCCTTTTAGTTACTCATTTGTAAGTTATAAGAATGATGATTATTCTGCTAATGTCTATTCTAGCTTAGAACAAGAGTATACCAACGCAATGAACACAAAAGATTGCTATGTCTGCGCACACTTACCCTCATCTGTGTCAGAAGAGGTTACCTACGATAGCATGCCTTTTTCCTATGCGATTTCTTGCAGTATTTTATCATCATTAGTTTATAGGAGAGGGCATTTTTAGTATTTTTATTCTAATAATGATTTAATAGTATCCCAGGTCCCACTAATGGAACGCATGAACTCCATTCACAAGCAAAAGAAATGGACACAGCCTGGTATTATTTATTTCCCCATAATTTGTAAAGCTGAGAACTTTTACACAAATTTCACCATACAATAATATAGAAACGCACTCAATATTAGACCTGAAAATGCCTGATAAGTTAAGCGTTTGGAAAATGTTCCTTTATTTAACATACAAACATTAAAAATTGTGTTTATTGTCTGCAGATAGCTTTTATTTCTAACACTCTTCACTTAGGCCACAATTCTCATTTATTCAACACTGTCTCTTTAAGAAAATAATGCTGTTTAATAAAATAGCGACTTAATGCACAGCGAGTGCATAGTGCAACCAGTATGCTACCATCCTGTGAAGAATTCTTTACCTTCTTTAACACAAAAACAATCAACATCAAGAAAGATCTCCTCACAGATCTTAACCTATTCTCTAACCCCAGCAGCAAAACACCCGCCAAACTAAAAAACAATGCTACTTGGGAATCCTTTGATACTTACACAGAAGATTCTATAGGCAAGATCCTAAGTACCCTGAAGCCCTCTAACCAGTTGGTCTGGACAGACCACATGCTGGTGAAAACGGCATGCTCTTTGTCTGACTCTCCTTTTCTATCTCAGGACAGACTTGTTCTTAAACGACACTGGAACAAATTAAGACTGGAGGATTTTTACCATCTGCTCGAGGAGGTTCCTTTAGGTCCGCTCACCGAGGTTGATTGTGGATATGACTCCTTCTGTGAGTGGATATCTGGTGCCCTCGATTCTCTGATTCCTATGTGTTGGTCCAAGTGTCCTCGGAAGGAGCCGAGTCCTTGGTATGACACTTCCTTGGCATCTCTTAAGAGGGCCTGTAGACAGGCCGAAAGATTATGGAGGAAGTCGTACGACCCAGATCTGAAGATATGTTATCTGGCCAAGGTCAAGATCTACCACAGGGCAGTGTGTCAAACTCGCGCTTCCTTTTATGCTCAACAGTTTCAGAATTCTGCCAATCCATCGAAACTTATTTTCAAAGTATTAAAGGACCTGATGGCGAAGAGAGCAACTGCAGTGGAAATATGCTCGGACTCACATTGTGAGGGTTTGGCCTCTTTCTTCCATGAAAAAGTGCAAGCCATCTATCGCACTTTTCCAACGGGTTCCCTGATGTTAGGGCAGGTTGGTCGCACCTTAGGTGAGGGGGAATGTCTTTCTATCTTACCACCCTTATCTCTGGAGGTGTTTGACTCTCTCAGCGCCAAAATCAAGTCTGGATCTCCGGCAGACCCACTGAAACCGGCCCAGCTCAAGACCCTGGCGCCGGTTTGCCGTACCCCGGTGCTGTCCTTGATCAACCTGTCCCTCTCTACTGGAGTGGTTCCCGTCAGATGGAAGCAGGCAGTAGTCACGCCAATTCTGAAGAAGGCGACCCATGACCCCCTTAAACCTGAAAGCTACCGCCCTATCTCCCTTCTCCCTTAGGCCACGAAAATAGCGGAGGCCCATGTGAATGCCACTCTTACAGACCATCTTGGTAGGCTTATCATTCTCGACCCTACCCAGAACGGGTTCCGTGCGGGTCACAGCACGGAGACGGCCCTTCTCTCGATGGTCGAGCATCTGCGTTCTGTGCTGGATTCCGGTCGGACGGTGGCACTATTGTTATTTGATCTCAGTGCCGCCTTCGACACGGTCTCGCACGGGATTCTGATTCGGCGTCTTGAGGAGGTGGGCGTTTCTGGCTCCGCCTTGCACTGGTTTCGATCCTTCCTTACGGATAGGTCATTCCAGGTGGCGATCCCGCCCGGTAAGTCGTCATCCTACCTGTTAGACCAGGGAGTCCCACAGGGGTCATCACTGAGTCCCACCCTTTTCAATCTGTATGTGAGACCGTTGGCTGCGGTCGTCAAGCGGTGGGGCCTGACCATGGTCTCTTACGCAGATGACACGCAGCTGGCGGTCACACTGAGTGGGGACTCAGACCTGGATGCTCCCAGGTTCTGTGATGGTCTGCGGGAAGTGGCTAACTAGATGAATTCCAACTGTCTCCAGTTAAACACCAAGAAGACGGAGATTATGGTGGTTGGTAAACAGGAGGCTTTGTGGGGTGACAAATGGTGGCCTTCGGAGTTGGGTGTGACTCCCCTCCCAGCGGCAGAGATAAAAAACCTGGGGGTGTGGCTTGATCCTTCTCTGAGTTTCATCTGTCATACCAAGAAGGTGGCGGCTTCTTGCTATGGCATCATCAGAGGACTTCGACCCATCCTCAAATTCTTTGATGCACCCACAAGACAGCTGGTGGTCCAAGCATCAGTGCTGTCCAGGCTGGACTATGCCAGCTCCCTATTGGCGGGGGTTAACCAGTCAGAATTTCTGCGGCTCCAGCGGGTTCAAAACGCTGCGGCCCGACTGGTGACAGGTCTGCCTAGGCGGTGCTCGGTGTCCAATGCCCTGCGCTCTCTCCACTGGCTCCCTGTGCAGCAGAGGATTAGATTCAAGGTTCTCTGCCTTGCATTTAAAATCCTCAAGGGTACTTCCCCACAAATCTTGGAGAAACTGCTGATCCCCTATGTCCCCTCTCGCACTCTTAGATTGCTAGGCCAGAACTTAGCAGTGATCCCGCGTTTTAAGTTGAGCAGAATTGGTGGCCGCTCCTTTCGAGTCCTGGCAGCGAGCTGGTGGAATTCTCTCCCTCCACAAATCCGGGCCATCGATGAGCTCCTTCAGTTTAGACGGGCTATCAAGACCTTTTTATTTGTTTAGCTCATCTGTTGTGTCTCTTCTCCTTTCTGCTCGCTTTTAATGCTGTGTTGTGTTTACCTTCTCAAAGCGCCAGGACGCCCCTTTGCTGGGGCAGCTGTGCGCGGTACAAATAAAAATAACATAACATAACATAACATAACCTCTCGGATCCTCTACCTGCAAACGCCGTAAAGGACTTTAGCCCATGGCTTCTCCCCCTCTGGACCAAAATCATTAACAGTTCTCTTCAACAAGGAGCTATCCCAGACTCCCTCAAAGTGGGACAAGTATCACCCATACTCAAGAAACCCACAGCTGACCCTACTGACCTCAATAACTACCGCCCCATCACTAATATCCCTACCTTAGCCAAACTGTTAGAAAAATGTGTCCTCCTCCAACTGACTAAACACATCATTCACTTTAACCTCCTCAACCAACACCAATCCGGCTTCCGTGCAGGACACAGCACAGAATCAGCCATGACTCACATTATTGATGACGCACTCCAAATTCTAGACCAAAACGGCACCTGCCTCCTCATCCTACTTGACCTCTCATCTGCATTCGATACGGTCACACACGAGAACCTACTCGATCTCTTGCATATCAGAATGGGCATCTCTGGGACAGTACTCAAATGGTTCACCTCCTTCCTACATAACCGGACCCAGAAATTCAAAACTAATAACACCTTGTCCACACCTGTTCCAGTTACACTTGGTGTCCCGCAAGGTTCCTCTTTATCACCGACCCTGTTCAACTTAGTCATGGAGCCACTCACCGCACTGCTTCATGCCTCTAATGTGCAATTCCACATGTATGCGGATGATACCCACCTCTACCTAAAACTACAATCCCCTGAAGACCTCAAACTTCTCAACTCAACACTTATAGACACACAAACATGGCTGGTAGAGAACCATCTCAAACTTAATGCCCTAAAAACAGAATTCCTCCTAATAGCACCCCCTGCCAAAATCCCCATCGCCCAGGACTGGCTTAAACACCTCACTGCCTTCAACGTCCAACCTATCATTGTAGACTCAGCCAAATCCTTAGGCATCACCCTCGACTCCAATCTCAATATGCAACAGCATATCAGCAAGGCAACCAAGGGATCTAATTTCCAAATCAACACTTTGAGAAAACTGAAACCCTTCCTTCCAGCTAGCGACTTTAGAACTGCCGTTCAAGCACTAGTTATCCCTCGGATTGACTATGGAATTACCGCCCTCTGCGGCCTACCTCTATCAACAACCGCACCATTAAGAGCCTCCATCAATGCTGCAGCAAGGCTCATAACCGGATCCAAAAAACGCTCCTACATCTCTCCGGACCTAAAATCTCTGAATTGGCTTCTGCTCGAAGCCAGAATACACCTCAAAGTCAAAAGATTTTATTTGTGTTGGTACTCAACCGAGGACCACAAATATAACATAAGATAAAAGGTAAACTTTACATAAAATAGGTACACAATAATCAATATAAAACTAACATGGATTTAAAAAATTTGTACAAATTATAACATACATATTCATTTGGGGGATTTATGGCCATTGTAAGAAAATCTTTTTCCTTAATTAGCCTGCAAGATCTGTAAATCGGTGAAATATACCGGACGCGAGCTGCTACCACCTTAGAGTTAGGACAAATGAACATTAAGTGCTCCACAGTCTGCTCACCCCCTAGACATAGCATGCATAAGTTGGAGCGATCTCCGGGTAACCATTTTGTTCTATAGACTTGAACAGGTAAAATCCCAGCTCGGTACATGAAAATTACCCTCCTTGCACTATGAGAGAGACAGAAAGAGATATATGGCTGTATATGTTTATACTCAATTACTGTTGTAAATGGCTTGAATGTTTTTAGCCTATAGCTATGAGCATAGTCCAAATCATAACTTAACCTTGGTGTAAAAGATTTAAGGAATAATTTCAATTGTGAAGTGGACCAAGTCTGTAGGATTTCACTCGAAATTTCAGCCATTTGGAACACCGCAGACATGTTCACTAAGAAAGTATGTTTAACGATATCTGTGCCAAAAGTCTCTTTTTGTAACAAAAACCGAAGAGTTCCCTCCGTAGCATGAAGTAGCTGGTAGGCCCATCTAATTATGTTCGCCACGGCCGTGGCAAAAGCACTAGTGATTCCAAATTCCAGACGTATGACCTGAACTGGAGTGGCAGTTGGGACCTTCATTATTTTTTTCAGGATTTTACCCTCCTGACGGTCCATGAAGCCCCATTGTTGGATTGGAATACATTCCGTTGCGTAAGACAAGACCGCTGGTATTTTAGCTTTGTAAATTTTGATTAGAGAGGAAAGATGTCTGCTCCCCGTGGCGTTATATAATCTCGTTAGAGCACCTGCGTGTATTTCAGATTTATTCATTAGCTTATCGATGTGTTGTGTATTTGTTAGATTCTTGGTGAGAATCCTGCCCAGGTAGATATATTCTTTCTCTTCGTCGATTTTTTCCTCACCTAGCTTCCAAATATATTTGGCACTTTTCTTCCTCCCAGAAAAGGCTACAACTTTGGTTTTTTTTACATTCGGTATTAAATAATTATCATTTGAATATTTAAACAGAATATCTAGAGTTTTTTGGAGGCCGTATGGAGTAAGATCGAAGAGGACTATATCGTCCGCATAGAGCAACTGGTGAACTCTTTGTTGGTTAATTTTTGGGGGCAGACTTGAGCCCTTTTGCAGTTGTATTGGCAAATCGCTAAGATATAGCGAAAACAACATGGGTGCAAGTAGACAACCCTGTTTAAGGCCGTTTTCGGTGTCTATTGTTTTCGTTAGTCCTTTTTGACCCCCCATTTGAACACGGCACCATGTCGTTGTATAGAGACTTATTATTGCCTGTAGCAAATGCTCGTTAATTCCCAGACTCCTCAATTTTTTCCATAGAGTAGGACGATCCACACGGTCAAATGCGGTTGAATAATCTATAAAAGCCATATAGACCGTCTGTTTTCTTGTTGTGACGTATTTGTCCAGAAAGAACTGGATTATTGCAATATTGTCCGTGACAGAGTGTTTGGGTCTGAAACCTGCCTGGAACATAGGGATCAGACCCATCGAAAAGGCCCAGTTTTTTAATTGCAATAATATCTCTGCCGCGAAGATTTTTCCGGTGGCGTCCATCAGGGCTATCTGGCGGTAGTTGCCTGCTACCTTTTTACAACCTTTTTTGTGGATAGGAATTATAGTGCTCCCTTGCCATGACTTGGGAACCTGGCCAGTGGAAAAAATATGATTGAAAAGTGGAGTTAGAAAAAGGCTCCATTCCCTGGAATTTATTTGTAGGGCCTTTATAGGGATTTGGTCTGGACCAAAGGCTCCTGAGCTTCTTGCCCTCCGAATATGTGTTTCAACCATTATAGTTGTAGTTTTCGGGATTGTTTTTTCCATAGATTTTTCCTTCACCTTATCTGGACTGTTTGTCAGTAATTTGTCTTCGTTTTTTTTATACAGTTCTGTCAGGTAAATTTCCCACTCTTTCGGAGGAACAGGTACTGCGTGTAATTTCTTTTTTGTCCCAGATATCTTGGCTATTATAGACCAATACGTTCTTTGGTTTGGTTCTTTGGCAGCGTACACCTGAAAATAGCATGTATTACTCACAAAGCCTTACATCACAGCTCGCCCAGCTACATTGCTCAAAAATTGACAATCTCAGGAGTCTCAAGAGCCACAAGATGCTCAGAAACTCTCCTTTTGAAACCACAAAAATTCCACAAGAAAAAAACTTACAAGCGTTCCTTCTCAGGGATGGCCCCCAGGGTCTGGAATGCCCTTCCGCCAGAAACGAGAATCATCTCATCCACTGCTTCCTTCAAAAAAGAAGTCAAAGCTATCCTCATGGCTAAATTCACCTGAACGTTAACTTTGCATTTTCTGTTTGCCTGTTTGCCTCCTCATTGTATTTCAGTTGCGTTCTCCTTTCCTATGTATTCTCGAATTGCCTTATTAATTTTTCTTTATTGCACTCTCCTCTCACATGTATGTAAAGCGCTCTGATATCTGCAAGGATCTTGTTCGCACTATACAAAACTCTGAAAATAAATAAAATAAATAATGTTAGAATCAAACTGTAGGGATTGACTTTTTGTGACGTGCAGTTTACTGAACACATTTATTCTTTCTTTCCTCACACCATGTGACTTCATTGTTATTAGATTGTTTTCTTTGCCACGTATGCATAATGAACAAGTAAAAATGATGGAAAATGCTTGCTGCAGCATACGTTTCGTGATCTAACCAGGACATACCAGATTTTGAATGTTTCATTTCATAGAACAGCTCATTGTTAAAAGGTGGGAAACCAGACAGCTAACAGACTAGGCTTGCATAAGGTTCTCATGAGAACCTTCGTGGATGCAACTTCTTGTAATACATTAAATCCATTTCTAACAGACTTCAGGCTGGCATGAACGTTTGCTGTGGGAATTTAGGGCGAAGATGACAGACCATCTATGAACTTCTTACTACTGACGATGAAAATGAAATGCACCTGTTTTTGCAACATGTGTAACTGCTTTCTGTATAGTACATGTTACCAGCTAAAGAGCTCAAGACTCTTTCCATGCATCCTACCCTGCAATGCCCCTTGGCACTTTGCTGTGCTAGTCCGACTTGCCATGAGCTACTGCTTATGGTGATTCATTTGTTTTCCTTACGCAAAGTTTGCGCATGATAAAACTCAGTTCATTCATTCACATATTGTGGGGACAATTTCTGTTTTTATGCTGATCATAGCTACTGCTCTGATTCCTTCCTTCTCTCTCTCTCTTTATAGACAGTTGCTACTGCAATTGTTAGGAGAACTTACCTGAGTTTCCAGAACAACCATTAATGGGGAGTTCATTCTTCCTTTTAGCTATTTGAATCTATTTTAAAATCTACTAGCTCTTTTCTAGAAATAACTCTTTCTGGGTTCTTATTAGGGTAGGAAAGCTCCTTCCGTTTAGAAAAGAGGAAACACAAATATTCACTAATCTACTAAATGAGAGAATAAACTTTTAAAACTTTACAAAAACTCTCTTTACTGACTGAACATCAAATGTAATTATTGATGTTTTTTGATGCTTAATGCTCCATTCAAAAATGGTTGCAAAGATCCATTGGCCGAAAAAGGTGCAGATCTTCCATGTTCTCTACTGAAGTTTAAGGAGACAGCATTAGTGGAAATGTATGATAGATTTCTGCACTGGCCTCTGAATATAGTTAGGTTTGTCTGTATAAATCTGTATGTCGTTAGATTCACTTGCATAAGTCTGTGCAGTTTTACATTTGTCCGTATAAGTCTTTAGATTGTTAGATTTGTCTGCATATCAGGCCGTGATAGACAGGAACCAACGGTTACACTTCAGTAACTCTGAAAACCAATCACTTCATCAGAAATGTCTTTCAACTGAAGGAGACTCACAGAATTAACCTAGTGCATAATCAGGGCCCGGGGCTAATAATGCAAGACCAGCATGACCTTGAACAACTAGAGGTCACGCTATAGGAATCTACATTGGAAACTGTGGCAAGGGAATATGAAGAACCAACAGGCATTCACTGAGCACATCCGTCTGCGAAGTGACCTTAGAAACACAGTAAAGCAATACCAGGAATGAGTCTCGCGGAAATGAAGCACAGTAAAATAGATACAAGTTACCTGTAAATATATACAGTAAAATAGAGACATGAGTTACCTGTAAATGTATACAGTAAAATAGGTACCTGAATTACCAGTAAATATATACAGTAAAATAGATACCTGAATTACCTGTAAATATATACAGTAAAATAGATACCTGAAGTATGAAATCCTTGGTTTTATATGAATGGCTCAAGTGCATATTGGATAAGAGCCAGACCTGTTACTTATAGGTTTACAATGCGGGTGACGTATTATGTCCTTGTAAGGACCTTATTAAATATAGTCGCCACCGCAATCCAATGAAAATCCACCGTACATTTTCAGAATACCGGTCATAGGTGCATCTCATGGAGGTGTGTTTTTGTGACGCACTGATGTGATGCATCATTGTCTATAGCGCAGTAGCAGACTGTCACAATGTGTTGTGCCATCTTGAATAAATATGAATTTTAAAATGACAGGATGGTTGATCGTGTGACCAGAGTGTAAAAAAAAGTGTTTTACTTTTGGAAATAAGCAAAATTATTTTTTTTCTTTGATAATAACAGTATTAAGGGACTCACAAAAGATTACTTCCTGGTTATATGTAGTAAGGGTACATACTTTCAAATGTGAGGTAAGAAATGTAAACTAATGAAAACCTGACCAAAGAGAGCAATTGGAAAAACACCTTTTTGAGACATATTTTTCCAGCAAAAAGTCAACATTCAAGTCAACAAGCATTCCCCAATACTCCATTACAATTCATTCAGCGTGTATTATCTTCAGATCAAACCTGTGGAATAACGTGATCCTGCTGGTTTGGCCTGTTCTGCATAGACGTGACTTCACTGCACCTGTCATATAATGCACAATCTGCTGTCTTTTTCTGGGTATTATTTCTAGTTCAGTGTAATTGGTCACTTTTCCGTTGTTGATTGCTGTATTGAGCATTTGAAATGAGGACAAGGTTGCCCAGAAAATGTAAACACCACTGATTGTAAACACCACTGGAACGGAGATCTTTTGAATGTAGTGGAAAACAAAAATCTATCAAAATTGGAAAGCAAAATGGTGAAAAAAATCCTTTGTTATCGTGAAAATATTTTGTTTTATCATTTGAACAAATTGAACTTTAGGGGCATAGAGGCATATGTACAAGCCCCTATCGCCACGGGAACGTCACTTTTTGTGACGTTCCTGTGGCGATGGGGGCCTTGCCTTGTGTACAAGGTAGCGATAAGCCACTTAACGTGGCTGAACGCTGCCTTGTACATAAGACACCCTTTCACGCTATGTTTAGTGTGAAAGGGGCGTGCAGTGGTTGTTGTGGTGGGCATTCCAGTGCAAAACCCATTGTATTTGGCTCTGCCCCCTATGTACAAGGGTGGCGTACGTAGGAGGCAGCTCCAAATGTAAGACCAGGAAAATCCTGGTCTTAAGTTGGCAATACAAGGAGAAGTGCATTATTTCTCCTCGTTTTTGCTTTTTACATGTGTGCTGCCTTGTGCACTCTGGTGCAAGGGTGCCTGCGTTGGCGCTAAGTTGTGAAACTTAGCACCATCGCAGGGGGAAACGCAAGGCTGCACCACATCCTTGTAAATAGGGTGCAGCCTTGCGTTTCCGAAGTGACGGAGCTTGTCGTTAAGCCCAGGAGGCTAACGACACGCTCCACCACTTCGCCGTACATTTGGCCCATAGTTCCCAAACTAGCTGTTACTTAAACAAGGAAACACTGCTTAGAAGATTCATAACAACCCCATCTCTATGTAAGCTAAACTGAATCTAAACGTCCTTCTACTCACACTTGCTCCTAACAAATGTTAAGGTACCATGCTATACTACAGGGCTATTTCTTAGTAAAAAGAGGTTCTTTCCGTGTCTTTTGTGTGACTATAGGAAAGAAATGTGTACACACAGGCCTTGTTTTCTTTTGGAAATTATGTTGTATATTATCAAGGGGTTTATCTCCGCTTTTTTGGCTTTAAAAGCCAAGAAAGCGGAGATAAAATTATCTCCCTATTACCAAGCTGTCGCTAACACCAGTTAGTGACAGCTAATAGGAGATAGCGACCATCTTGGGCCCCGCTTTGCATGTCAGTGATATTTATCACTAATGACATGCAAAGTGGGCGTGCCAAGATGTTAGCGACTGGAAACAGTCGCTAACATCGCTATCTCCTATTACCAACTTTTGGAGATATTCGCGCTAAGCGTGAATATCTCCAAAAGCTAACACCTGCCCTGAGCAGTTCTTCACCATGTTATCCAATGGGAGGTGGATAACATGGCTAAGAGCATTTGCCTGATAATGCATGAATATTGCTGACTTTTCAGCGATATTCATGCATTGCGGCCGTTTTTTATTGCATTTGCGATAAACCTTGCTAATAGCAAGGTTTATCTGCGATAAAAATCGCCGATGTGCGGCGATAATTTTTGTCTCTAAACAAGTTAGAGACAAAAATTATCGCTAGTTGTTGGTAATATACCCCTATATGTTTAATATGTTTAATTTTATTTTCAGGAGGTAGAAACAACAGTGCTCTCAAGCTGTTATTCTAAACAAAAAGTTATTACGTGTTAATGAAAATCGTTACATTAAACATTTAGCAGAAAGGAGACAAATAGCACTATAGAGCAACACTTCAGTAATACGTATATGAATTGCTCTATGGGTGTAGCTTTTTGTAGAAAGAAACGTGTATATGTCATAACACTGAGATACATTTTGCATTGGTGCATTCAAATATTAAAATGACTCGATAAGTCAACCGAATGTGTTGCAGGCTGCATAATGCCACTGGATTTGTTGCTTTTGTAGCTTCTAATCCCAAAATATTTTAATCAATTTGCCTTCCCTTAACACAATTGACAAATAACAATTTGGAATAATTAGGTCACAGTAGCATCAAATTCCCCACACATTAGCATTTGAAAAATTCACCATGCATGTGTAGAAATATCACAAAAGTAAATAAATTGCAGTGTAACAAGTCATGATCGTCACCTTGCACTTTTCTGTAGTATCTTCAAGTAACACATATATCCAAATGTAGAGCTACATCTAATGTTGATGAAGCGCTCCAGCAAACCATCGTATAACCAACCAGAACATAAGATCCTCCACGCCTCTGTAAAGTTTGTCTTGAAAACTCTCTAGTAACAATGATAAATGTCATTCAATGTAGGTTAAAGTTGTTGCGGGCCGCTTCTATATGTACCAAGTTAAATCGTAGTGAATGAGTTTTAAGTGTTGGTCATTGAGTACCTGAAGGCAATGAATAGAATTACATTTTTACAGAGCCCTTAAGTTTTACAATTCCTTGCAATAACTGAAGGAATTGACTCAGTTCACAAACTTTTCGTCCACTTAGGTTTGCACAAATGTCATTTGTGAGGGAATATTGCTCTCATAATTAGGGTTTTGCCATGCAATTTACTCATACGGGAATGTAGCCGTATCTGGATAGGTCCATGTTCAAATGTAGGCACTAACCAGGGCCGGCTTTAGCACTGCTGGTGCCCTGTGCGACAATGTTTGTTGGCCCCCCCCCACGGACTCCCTCACTACCACCCTTTAACAGTCCCCCCTCAAGTCTCCATAACCACTCTCTCTATCAGATGTCTTTGATTAGTTATATAGCGCCACCTATACCAGTTTAGAGTGTCAGAGCACTTTAAATCACGCACATTACACAGAGACAATAAATCATATGTGTGTAAATCAGTGTATAGGAAATGCTATATAGGTTAGAAGACTACAAGTTGAGTCACATGTCATCTATACTGATAGGTAGTATAGTTTAGGAGTGCTTAGTCTGGAAAAGCAAAGACTCATAATTTAAAACATAACCCCATGGTTGGGGGTTACATTTGATAATAAGGATTTTATTTTACCAAAATGAACCTTTTTTGAAACATTAGAATAATGAAGGACGGAGGGAAAAATCTTAATGCTGTAATCTATACCTTGCAGTTTGCAAGCAGCTCTTAGATGACAGTTATTAGCTCACTGTTCCATGTTAGGATTTTAACATCTACACTGCTAGTAACAAAAGGATCTCTCTGACAAACGCACTGATCTATTTAAACTATATGCACTTTGTGATGTGCATGGTACACATTCTTTGCAGCAGGGATATTAACCCTCTGTGCAACCATAAAATGAGTTAAAATGTCCCCTAGACAAAACTCCTTCTCTCTCCATGAAGATCATTAATCACCAGAGTTATCTTTGCGTAGTTATTGTTGTATGAAAATTGCTGGAGCCTAGCAATGCAGGAGCACGTGCCTTTAAAAACATAAAATCCTTTCAAATACGGCACACCCTCGAAGAGACAGCACCCAGTGGGGGTGGGGGGCACCGGTGCCACAGCCCTAGAGCCAGCCCTGGTACAAACAAATATTTTGAGATAAAGTTTCCCGATCTAAAACAGTTGCAAACGCACTCCTGTCAACAAGTATGAGTAAATTAATTTTAAGGTTCAGAATAAGGAGGAAAGACTGCCAAATGCAATGCAGGGTTACGTTTCTGCATGAGTAATGTATGGCTGTTACATTTCTCTGTATTTAATTGATGTGAATATGAGCTGCCCTGGGAATCTGTGACAGCTGCAGCTTGCCAGGAAGGAGTACCTGAAATCCTTTAAAAAGTCTTGAATAGTCCTGGTGGAGTCTAAGGTAGCTAGATGATGTTGATTACATTTCAGATATACTGTAGAGTTGTATGAATCCGTCCCGTTGCTTTCAACATACTTTATGCTATTAGAGTTGGATACTTAACACCTTACTCTAAGGACTTTAACAACCTCATACGCTCTATAGGTGGGTTTTATGTCATAACATCATAAACCAAAATATTTTTTGTCTTAAATATTGTATCCTAAATATAATTTACAAAACTATGATCCATGTTTTGGGTGGGGGTGCTTTCTACTATTAACTCCAATGGGGCAATATTTTCAGAAACGATATTTAGGACACACTATTCATTTCAAATGATGTTTTGGTTACAATATTTTCGTACTCTACTGTTACACCTAGGATAGAAATAAACATATCTAAGAACAGGGTAATTTTCCATTTCTTTACAAACTTCAAGTTTTGTTCCTCAAGTCATATTGAGAATTGTATTATTTTAGACATATAATGCAATGGAGACCTTGCCCTAAGACCACTGTATTGCACAGCCAAAAACCCTTCTACTTTATCATTTACCTGTCGTATGTGAGCTACTGTATACAGAAGCGAACAGTGTGTAGTATCCAGTCATCTCCAGGGTAATGAAACCGGAGTGTGATGACATGTAAGCAAGGTGCTATAGTTAAACTTATTTTCAAGTCACACCTTTTCAATGTATGGGCCAACACAACATTTTGGGAAGAATCATGTGATTATCAATGAAGTTGTCCCAAAATAAGAACCCAGGCCACCCATTCCAAGCAGTAGCGTTGAAAGTATGGCATTGGCCCTGGTGTAAGCAAGGAAAATGATACATTTGTCTGCTGTAGGAGTAGTAAAATACAACAATTTTCGGGGTTCAATGGGCCCATCAGTGCTCTGACCCTTGTGCCACTGAAAAAAATGCTATCTGAAGTACGAGGAGGCGTTTCACCGCGGCGCTTTACCGCAGCAGCCCCGCGACCCATAACAGCAGAAGGGGCAGCGGCTTAAGCGGCACCGGCACCGCTACCAAAAAAGTACCCATTCCCGTGACAGCTAGCAACTAAGCCTGCAAGCGGGTCGTGGGAGCTCCCTCTTTCAGCGGGGAGAGTGCACGCCCACGCCTATGCTTTCCCGCTTTCCTGCATCACCGGCGGCATCCACGGCGGCGGACCCCCCCTCCCTCCAACCTACGAGGAGAGGAGAAGAGAGGGGAGGGGAGGAGAGCACAGCTGCCCGGTTGTAGCTTCCCCAGCGTGCCTCGCGGACGGGACTGTGTGCAGAGCAGAACGGAGATCAGAGAGGAGAGGACCACGGGACCACAGCAAGCAGGTCGGTGTGTTTCTTTCTCCCACCTTCCTGCAGCCTTGTCCCACTGGCCCCCTGTTCCCTAAGTCAAGGCAGCAAGTGAGCAAGTGAGCAAGAGGGCCCTGTCAGGGCTGCTTGGCAAGGTGCATAACCAGGGCACCAATTACTCCGCACAAGTCCCAGAGCTCTCACCATATAGCCCCACTTATAGCCCTGCGCATCTACCCACAACTATAACCACAACTACAACTACAAGTACAACTACGACTACAAACTGTTAAAAACCTCTGCGCAACGTGCAAAGTAAGGGGGGACTCCCTTGGTCTCTCCCTGGGCTGGACCACGGACATCGGTGCACCGCTCAAGGCCAAGCACCTAGTACCATCAAGCAGCAAGCAGCAAGCTGTAATCAGTCAAGCAGCAAGCATAATAGCTGAGAACACAACTCATAGACCGGACCAAGCTAACCCTGTCATCGGTACAAGAACAGTCATCGTGCACCATTGTGCGCAAAGCAAGCTCGCCCTCCAAACCAGTAAACTGTCCACAGTCCTAGTTCTGCACCATCAACGCGACTCGCATCACCAGGTCTCAACACGACAAAGGATTGCATTTCCACTAGCGTCCCAAACTGAGACGCTACCGTCTTCGTCTTGGTCACGTAGCATCCTACCATGAGATCAGGGAAAATCAGAACAGAACCTATAGCAAAAATTAGCAAGAACAAACAACCCCTACGTCGGAAAATGAGCGAAGAATTAACCCTCTCATCCGACGAGGACCTAACAGAGGACAGGTTAGTGGTGAAAGTAGCGAAAGAGGTAAAAGATACTACAGCTAGCGCCATTTCTGACAAAACACCAATGAAGACCACAGCCCTCAGGAAAGGTAATATCACAGACTTTCTAATCTCAACCACCCCGCTAGCCCAGCCAGCACAACAGGTACCAAATTTAACGACCGTATCCAACATCAAAAGAAGATCCCAATCGGCGACTTCAACAACAACAAAAGCCTTGCAGCCTCAAAAAAACACCCTGAAAAACAACACCCACGATATTGTATATCACCTCTGGGAAGTTTCAGGAAAGAAAACGCCCAAAAGGACGAACCAATTGAAGGTGAAAGCCCAAATAAACACAAGGGAGGAAGATGGCGATCTCTACCCCAACGTTGCACATAGCAACAAACATACCGAGGGCTCAAAAGATACACTAACGGTGACCACTGGTACAGAGAAGCGGCGTTCTCTCAGCCTAGGCTCATACTTCACCCCAAGGGACCAAGTCGACCAGGGCGTTGATTCGCGCTTCGCTTTGAGAAAGGTCAATAAGGGTCCATCAGACACACTGGACATCTCTGATACCGCCACTAAGGTCCTGCCCCCCTCTGACATCACGAATCAGGATGATCAAACACTGCCAAAGGATGGTTCGACAGTCACCTCCGACAAGGTCATTATCGATACTGTCATCAAGGTCCAACCCTCACATGACAGGACAACCTCAAATGATCGAACACTGCCCAAAGACGGTTCACCAGGCACTGAGACTAAAGCAAACCAATACAACACAACTACCCCTGGCGTTTGGGTAGAGTCGCAGGAGACACATAACTCGATCTACGCTCGTTCCGCAAACGCCGGTCAGACGACCAGTAGGACCACAACAAACCGCCTGTCAGGGCTATTCCCGCTCCACTATAACCTTTCAACGACAAGCACCATAACTCCCCTTAAGGGCTCCGAGCCAAGGATCAAAACGGCAAAACAAGCACCAACCCTGGACACGGGGATGGGCGAACACCAACGAGACCTACTAGACTTTCGTGAAGTTCGAGCCTCGGGTGCAGCAAGGCACAAGTCAAGGGACAAATCGCGGAGTAGCCCCAAAGATCATAACAATCTAGTAGAGAATAGCCTACCAGCGTATGCACCATTGTGGCCGCCGATCATCAACATGATGGAAACCATCTCAACAGCCCTAATACAACACTCTGAAAAGTTGGATGTGCAGATAGACATCTTGCAAATTCTATCCAACCATGTTGCGGGCATAGACAATAAGATCCTTGAGCTGAACTCCCTCATCGAACGGGTGCAAAAAGACCCGCATACAATGTACCACGAATGTCAGTGCTACGAAACAATGAACCATCTCAAAGTTTTACCATCAATTCTAACCGACATTCTGGAAGAGGTTCAAAACAAGCAAAATAACACCCATTATGCCCCTGAATCTTTTGGGACCGGAGCCTCCCCAGAAAGCACGCTAATCTCAACCTTTAGCGCTCCATCAGATAACGAGGATATAAGGGTGGACAAAACAGAAGGCTGCCCATCACCTCGCCCCATGGCCATCGAGGACCTAACCACCGAAGCACCAAGTGAGCAACAAAAAAGCACTACGAACCAACCCGGCATAGGCAAAGAAGCTTCCGGGTCACCCCTAAATAAAGGCATCCATTCCCAAAGAAGTATGGCAGAGTCAGAGAACCTGAGGAGAGAAGAACCGGAAACAACATATAACAGGGAAACAAATCAATTCAACACAATGACAAAGTGCGAGCGTAAAAGATTGAGGAAATCAAGACAAAACAAGCATCAAGGAAAAAAAGACGCTAGAAGGTTCCCAACACCCAGTACCACCACAGGCAAAACATTGCAAAGTCCACACCTTATAGACTGGGCGGGCCAGGAAGAGCAAGTAGACCGGATTTCGAAACGTTCGCAAGCGACTCAGCCCCCAGAAGCTTCGTCAACAGTCGCTGATAAGAACCAAAGTACCCAACCCGCTAACCATGAAGAGTCACCTAAGGCGGACCAGAACTAACAAATGGACCGTGGGCTTTCACGCATTTGAGTGACCCAGCCCCGGACGTAACAACAACAGTCGCCACCGAGAATCTAAACATTCCAACCGTAAAACAACCCCAACTTTCAACGCAATCGGCGGGTGGCTCTCCCGCGCCAAAACTTCACACAGAACAGAAAACTATCTCACACTATTTCTCAAAAACTGTGTTGGGTCCCAAAGAGAATCAACTTGCAACAGGCCATAACCAACTAAGACCCCATACTCTAGTCCCAACTGACCCAATAGAACAGCAGGGGGTCCATGATATTGAGAGGGTAAAGTATCCGTTTGGTTTAAATCAGAGCAGCCCAGACAGGCTACCCACACGAAACACCCAATTCCTCTTCTCATACCGGAATGGGAGGTCAGAAACCACCTATCCGGTGGGCCTAACAAAACACAAACTCATACCGCATTATAGCTCAAGGGGGAACCATGACATCTTAAATCGGAGAGCAATCCTAAAACTCACCACCTCGTTCGAGACGCTAAAACATGTGGATACAACTCACATACAAAGCATCGAATTCAAAGCAATCCCCAACACCAACGGGAAAGAAATGACAGTGGTAACATGGCAGGACCCCAAAACTGCCAATGAAGTGTGGCGATACAGAGAAGAGTTCGCTAACTGGGGAATTGAATTAAAATCAGTGCCGCCGGAAAGATATCCTGGCCCACTAGCCACCCCTGTGGAAAAAAGATCTAAACCAGAAGGCGGAATTCTCCGGGGGGCCGTTGGCGGTATGGCGACCAAAAAGGAGGAATGGGCGAATCTACGAATCATCCACTATGGACAGACAGGGGGACCTAACGAATGTCGGAAAATTCTACCCCCAACACAAAACTCACCGGTGGCAGGGAGGAAAGAGCCATGAAAACCGACATTAAAAGCCTGCTCTTGGAACGTTAACGGCCTGGGGGGCAAAATAAACTAAGCTGAACTAATATCATTTTTAAAAACTTTCGACATCCTATTATTACAAAAAAACTTGGCTAACGGCTTCGCAGCAAATAGACGGCTTCAATGAAACCCAACTATTAGCAACCAAAAGTGGCCGATCGGGTAGGGCCGCCGGAGGTCTATCAATCTACCTGTCTACCAGCATCGCCTGGTCATTTGTTAATATCGACACAGGCCAACAATGGATACAGTGCATCAAAATCGAGCTGACGCAAGACCCCGACAAAGGCATACAGAGGGCTCAAGACCTCTCGCCAATGATAATTTTCAACATCTATATACATCCAGACTCCAAGAGCAAAGTGGAGAAAATCCTGACCCTAAAAGCCCTCATCGTATCCATGCAATCCATCTACCCGCAGGCCGGGATAGTCGTGTCAGGTGACTTGAACATGTTCTTGCTTCAAAAAGACAATATTCTAACCAGGTCTCAAAATAAATGGAAAGGCGGACCAACCCCAAGCCTTCTCACGAATCATCGAAAAAAGGACAAAATCGGCCAACAGTGCGCCCTGATGTTCGCAGAGGTGGGAATGATCGCTTTGAACGGCCGCTTCGCTCAAGACCAACCAGCAGCCTCAACCAGAATTGCAAAACAAGCTCATTCAGTCCTGGACTATACCATTGTGGAATTATCGGTCTTGCAATCCATCGTAAATTACAAAATCATCCATAGAACGGAGAGCGACCACAGTGTACAAGCATTTGAATTCAGCCTCCAACATAAGAGGGCCGCAGCATACGAAGTCTTGACAGAACCCTCAAGCCCTTACAATCTCAAGAGACTTGTGTGGAACGGCAATAACATCAAAGAGATAATGATGCACATTTATAACGCCCAAACCGATGCGACCGGAGACGACCCACCATCACCCGTGGACAACTGGGAAAACTTGATTACAACATTAATAGAAAGATTTGGCAAAAAACCTCGCAGTCATCAACCAATCTCGGGCAAAGCCCCTCAAGTGTCCCTGGGACGTATAGCATACAACAAAAGGACTCTAAACCAGGAGATCAGAAAAATACAAGCGACAACCAAGATAACGGGCGAAGACATAACCAATCAAATATACAAACTAAGGCAAAATTACAAAAAAGAAGTATGGCTAGAAAAATCTAAACACCAAACTGACTTTTGGCAATCACTATTAGCACACAGCAAATCCAACAACAATGCTAAATTTTGGGCAGAAATAAACAAAATTGCTAATGGAGCTGCTAAGGACTTCAACGCCAACATACTTGAGGATGATTGGACACAGTACTTAGAACACACACAATGCAATAACACGCTCGCATGGAGCCCAACCCCCCAGACCCTACACCCAAAAAACAACCAAGATGTGGACTCACAGCTTGTTGCAAACTGGATAACGCCGTCACAGGTAGAAATAGTACTAAAAAACTTAAGACCAAAAGGCGCACCCGGACCGAACGGCCTACCGAACGCCCTGTTCAAACAAGATCGTCAGTTCTGGGCGGAATATCTCACCCCCCTATATAACATTGCTTTTCAGTCAGAATGCATTCCTCAATCATGGAGAGGCAGCATCCTCCATCCAATATTTAAGGCAGGCTCAAGATCTGATCCATCTAATTATCGCCTCATAGCGCTCATAGATGTCGAGGCCCAAATCTACGCCTCAAATCTGTTGACGGCCTTAGAAGACTGGGTACGTACGAAAAAAATCCTCCCGATCACCCAGACAGGTTTTAGGCCTGGAACGAACACCCTATGTATTCTACTGGCGCTAAACCTCTTGGTCGACAAAGCAAGGGAGAAAACTACCAAGCTGTACACGTGTTTTGTCGACTTAAAAGCAGCGTTCGACACAGTCCCGAGAGAGGCCTTATGGAAAAAAATGGCTACCTGGGAAATACCACCAAAGCTGTTGCGGGCAATTATCAACCTATACTCATCCACCTGGGTAAGAATAAAACTAGGGAACGGAGAAAGAATGACTAGAAAAATACCCACCCATGTTGGCCTCAAACAGGGTTGCGTATTGGCACCAACGCTGTTTAACATCTTTACAGCGGACCTGGACAAGAGCATCGCGGAGACAGAAAGCGACCCACCAAAGCTAGCCCAGCATAAAATTAGGAGCATACAGTACGCAGATGATATCGTTCTGTGCAGCCAGACCCCGATGGGCCTCCAACGCTCCATCACTAAGCTCCATGATTATATCAGAGCACAGGGCTTGCAAATTAATTTCAAGAAAACAAAGATCGTCTGCTTTGCCTCGCGATTAGGGAAAAAACCCTTCAAATGGCATATTGCAGGCAACACCATCAAGCAGACTGCCTCATACAAATATCTGGGCATAGTGGTCGACTCCAGATGGACTCTGAATGACCACCAATTGTACAGAAAGGCTCAGGCAAACAAACTACGTTTTGCACTGAACCTACTGAAAACAAAATTGAATTGCCCCTCCAACTCGTACCTGTTGAAGGTAATAGCTGCCAAGTTTCTACCATCTCTAACTTACAGGTCGGAATTGTACAGGTGTAAGGACGCAAACTTCTTGAACACGCAACAGTCAGAGCTGTTCAAACATATTTTCCACATTCCGAGGTTCGTATCCCAATCGCAGATCCGCCTGGAATTCGGCCTAACAAACCAGCACCAAGTCAGACAAGCGGCTATTTTAAAAACATATTGGAAACTAAGAGCAGCTCAAGAAGACACGCTCATGGGCCTGTGCTGGATGGAGATGAAGCACCAAAGAAATTCCAAAAATGACTGGAACACAGTTTTCGTGAGCGCCCTGTCAGAACTCAATCTGGAAAAGGCATGGAATACAAACCAAACCTTCGCGGCTTTCAAAAAAGTGACCAACGGAGCTGCAAAGCAAAGATCATGGCTATTAGATAAAGCAGCAATAGCGAAAAAAAAACACGGGTGGACGGTGTTGGCCACGTATGGGAAAATGGAGCCTCAACCTTACTTAGTCAACCATATATCCACGGCCGCTCAAAAGACTCTTCTAAATCTACGGCTGGGCACCTCCACCTTAAAAGAACATGCACCAGCATGGAAGCAAACATGGTCGACCACTGATTGCAGACTATGTGGACAAAAGGAAGAATCATTGTTGCACATATTATGCATCTGCCCCTCTTGGCAAAATCTGAGACGCCACTTTCTCCTTCACGCATTCCGTTTTTTTAAAATTAGATCATGCCGCTCGGCTGTCATGCTAGCACTGAACAGCCAACAACTGCAGACAGCTTGTAGAGCCGCAAGATGCTGTCAAAAGTCACTGCACCTAATACAAATTACTGAGAAACACGATACTATAGTGCCGGATGCGTGAAGCATAATGAACTGATCCATAGAACCGCCTCTCCCCTCTCACAAACACCTCAATTACATGGACTCTTAGAAAGTTTTCCCTTTAACCATTTGAGACTTTGTCATCTTTATTGTTTTTTTTTAAATCATGTGTTTTTTGTTACAATATTGTAAAGGTTTTAATTAACTAAATACAATAAAAAAAATGTTGCTATCTGATTGGTGTTGCACTTTAAATATAATTACTATTCATTAAAAGGGCACTGCTCCTGCAACACATGCCACCTGCTACTGTGTGAATTGGACTTTCCTATACGTACAAAATCATTGCAAAGCCTCTTCTTTGAAGATGTGCAATTTGAAAGCCATGTAAGTTTCCCACAACCCATCAGCACAGGAAGTTACATCACTAGGTCTCCACAGGAAGGGACATTACTGAATTTCCCATCATCCATCTGGACAGGAAGTGATATTACTGGTTTATCTGCCTAAACAGTCTTTAAAAGAAGAAGCTAAGCATTTCATATACCCCATCAAAACAGGGAATGAATTCATGGCAACCTGGACTCCTCCCTTCTTCCAGGACCTACCTAACGAGAGCTACATCATGGATGGGCAGCAGGAGTGCAGATGGTACAAGGAAGGTGTACCATAGGCAATCCTGTCTGCTCCCATCCAAGCACCAGGAACATTGGTCTAATTACCACCCAGTGATACTCTGCAGCACTCCTTAGGTTGTTAGAACTGGATGCTGTTCTCTCAACTGCTGCTGCACCACACCTCACACTATGGTAGGAGCTTTCACCCGTACTCACTGCCAGTTCTCAAGCAGCCACCCACCCACATGGAAATACTAACAGTGCCCTTAACACCCCTTCCCAACACACACACACCACACACACCAATGATGCCTACACTCCCACCCAACACCAGATGCCACAGCAAACCCACACGTAAAAACTCACTCACATGTATGTTTCTGAAAACGCTGCACTTTGCAATCACACCGCCAAAATATGGGACCTTCTGAGCAGCAACGCACCCTTCATTACAGAGTCCTAGTTGAACCCCTCATTGGTTCCCAACATCCCACCAAGCAGGCATCAAGGATGCTCGACACAACCTCCTTCACAAGCCAGGAGACGGACTTGCTGTCATCTACAAGTAATTCATCAAATTCACAACATCCACAGAGAACGTCACCCCATTCATGGAACACCTGCACATTAAGCTAAAAATCTCAGAAAAATTCACCCTGAATGGAACCCTTGCCTACTGACCATCTGCACCCTGAGCCACCTTCACCAACCTCATCACCAACTTTGTCGCCCCGCTCACAATTTTACTCCAGAACCTACATGCTCCTCAGTGACTTCAACTTTCACCTGGGGGACCGAAACAACCCCAGCAATCATCGAAAGATTGAGCAACATCGGACTCACTCATATTGTCACAGAACAAACACACACCGCAGGGCACACACTGGATCCCATTTTCATCATAAGCGATGGTATCAAATACAATTCCACCAAACAGCTCACATAGACTGACTATTCCATCAGTGTAAGAAAGGGAACCCTCCTGCTTAATATGGACGTTCCAGGGGTAGGGATAACACAGTAATGTATAACAACTCCGGCAACCAGTAAATTAACATTAAAGGGCTCAAGAGAAGAGATGCATAGAGTGTAGTGAAAGATTTTTTATTAACAATCCATATTTATAAAAAAGTTCATTAAAAACATACAATGTATCCAGTAATCTTCATTGTAATCTGTTTTTTTTCCATTCATAAAGAAAACTAAATATGCTTTTTCATCCTGACTTAAACACAACATATTCACATTCAATGATACCTCACACCCTTAGAATATCAATAATGAGTAAATACATCTTCCACAAATAGTGCACTGTACCTAACAAGAAAAATATTAACGTATGTTTTACACCATTCTGGCATCAATACATTTAATTGTGGTAAACTTTAACTGATTTGGTTACAATCTTATTTTTCTTTATCTTTGCAATATATTTAGATCATGTGATAGTCTGTGTGGTTATAGCATCAGTGGCTTGTAATATAAATCATCCTTCGGTGGCTTGAAATACAAATCCTCCTACATTCGTTTCTGCAGAACAACACCTTCATCAGGAAAGCCACCTTCGCACAAGAAAATGAAAGGTACTTGCAATAACATGGAGTAATCTCTTGAGCCCAAAATCTACAATACATATGTATAGTAAAAGAGGTGGACAACTTGTGGTCAAAACACCTTCATCAGGAGAAAGCTTTCACCAAGTACAACCCAATTAAATCTGGATGTGCACGGTAGAGGATGACATCATGCAAGATTAGTCCCTCTATGTGGAGAGAGAGATGGCTACCTTTACAGTGCTCAAAAGGGAGGGGAGAGAAACAAGCTAAAAAACATGCTCCCCAAGGGTCCCATAGTTGAATTACGCAACCAATCATAACTGCAGTTACACTGACTTAAGTGACAGAGCTCACTAGGTCAAAAGATGAACAGCAACATTTACAGGGAAGTATGGATGGCAAGCACCATGAACAGTTACTGGAGGAAAGAAAGGACAACAATTAATTAGAAAATGTAAAACCAAATGGGAATGGTAGATTCAGAGGGAACAAGTACATACATTCACAAGCTATGTGCGTAGGCCTCAGATTAGCCAATGTAAAAGATGTGGCATAAAGGCTTCACAAACGAGAATTTCTGTGATAATTTTTTTTTTAACAGTCCTAAGGAGCAAAAGACAAACATGTAATAAGCTGCCTTCCGCTAAGGCACATATTAGGATTGTTCAAAAGACATGGGTAGAACATACACAGAATATGTCTATCCGATATGCTTACGCCGGTCGTATTTACTCAAAAGACAAGATTTAATACCAGAAAATGCTACTTATATTAGAATTCAGCCACTCCAAAAACTGGACCACAACATCATTGAATTCGGAATGACTAATTAGGCTGTTCATGTCATACGAGTTGCCCTGGGAATCCAGCTGCATGACTTTTGAATGTGAAACAAAAAAAATTGTCAGTCCCCCAGACTATTTTTTTTTAAGTTTGAAGTTTATTGAAGAAAATAGAAACAGTACAAGAAAGAAATATGCAATAAAATATATGTTGCAATGAAAATCAAACTATACTCATAAAATGAAAAGGGGGGGGAAGAAGGAGGGGGCAGAGAGAGAAGGGGGGAGAGAAAAGGAGGGATGTAGAAAAAGGGGGATAAAACATTACCCAAATTACAGGTCTAGAAAAAATATCATTTATAACTAAAAATTGAATATGACATCTAGAGTATAATAATCATAATAGGGAAAAAAGGGAGTAATAACGGAAAGCATGTGCTAAAGCATATATAAGCATAGGCAAAACAAGAATTCATGGAAGTTTCCTAACTTCCTCTGAGGTGATCACAGAAGTGGATGCTAAAGCTGAGGATGATAAATAGGACGATAAAGGAAGACACAAAAGATCTCTTTTAATACTTAAAGAAATAGGGGAAACATTACTGGTGTCTAATCTGTGATGGAAACAGACATCATTCCACCAGGCCTTAAAAGTGAGCTTCTCAGCTTGTTTCCAATTAGAAGTAATTAGATGTAAGGCTATTGCAATGAACAAATCCAGTAATGAGGGAGTGGAGGAAGGAAGAGGCCATGAGGGTGAGAGGGAGCCCAGGAAAATGTTGGAAATGGAAAAAGGAATTTGGGTGTGAAAGATTTTATTAATTTGGGACCAAATCATAAGCCAAAAGCGGGAAAGGAATGGGCAATCAAACAGCATATGTTTCAAATCAGTTAAAGGGTGTTTGCATGACCAGCACTCTGAGGAGAGGTCAGAAGAGAAGGATGCTAGTTTTATCGGAGTAAAAGGAAGGCATTTTTATATGAAATATAAAGTCTGTGAGGTGCTGGCAGTTCTGGACGTTTTATGAATCTTTAACCATAGTTTATCCCAAAAGGGAGTACTCCAACAATCGCGAGATGTTTTTCCCAGGCCAATTCGCATTTACTTTTGGATCTATCCGAAGAGAAAAATAAATTACGATAAAGTGACGAGGCGGAAGTAGGGGAAGATAGTAAAGGAAAGAGTGTTGAACACTTGTTAAGAATAGTGGGGTTAAAAGGTAAGGAAAAAAGATATTGTTGAAGGGGAGGAAGGAGTAATTCATATTGAGATCTGCAGGAAGGAGGTAAAGGGAAGCTTGATTGAAGATCTAGAAAAGAACAAGGAAGATTATTAGATACCAATTGAGAAATCCATAGTAAACCTCTGGTTCTCCATTCTTTCCAGTAAAAGGTATGCCCTTTAATGCGTAATAGATGATTATGCCAAATGGGTTGAAGATTTAGTGAGGAGATAGCGGGGAAGGAGGATAGAAGAAGAGGTGTTAATATTTTACGTGTATGAGAAATAACTTGAGGACGAAAGGAAGAAGAGATTCATTAAAATGAAAAGGGGCTATAATATACTTTTCAATTTCCAACCAAAGAGGAGGATGAGAATCTTGATCCTGGTCAGAAGAAAGCCAGCGTGAGGCTTGTCGAAGTGAAAAAGCAAGATGATAGGTTCTGAAGTCAGGACATTTGAGACCACCAGAAGTTTTATCAGCTTTAAGAGCAGCAAGAGATATACGAGGAGACTTCTTTTTCCAAAGAAATTTGTTTAAAATGGAGTCAATCTTTTTAAAGTAGAAACTAGGGATATGAACTGGAATCATGGATAAGAGGTAAAGGACGAGTGCAGAGAGCATCATCTTGATAGAGTCTAAACGTCCCCACCAGGAGAGAGTCCCCCAGACTATTAACAATGTCCTGGAACCTTGTGGCGAACTGTACTGGGTATAAGGGTTTGTTTTACCTTGTAACTTGAATAAAGAAAGACCCCCAGTTAGAAAGCAGATGTCCATAGGGAAATAAGAAGAATTTTGTGTCAAACTGGGTCAGGGTAAGATTTGTCCCAGTCTTGATCCTAAATGTATCCCATTCTAATCAGCGCCTTTCCAATTAGGGTAAGGGCCATGAAACGCTCTTCTTATAGGAAACAGAAATTGAAATATCAAGAGTACTACCTATCATGGTTGCTCTTGCACACAGAATACTCAGTGTAAGTCGTGCGCAGCGGCCATATTAAGTTTACTGAATGTACATCAAAGTAAACTTGGCCCTATTACATTACAAGAATATTGAAAGGACTTCGTGCAGCAGCCATCTAGGTAAATAATATTCAATTATGGTGATACTTGGACAAAAGCAAAGAAAATGGGTGCAACAGCCCATTAGTGAACGGAAAGATACTTCTTATTAGAGGGGGTATTGATTGTCACCCTCAAACTTACATAATTTATATATAGAAGGATGAACATGTTTAAACAGGAGTAAAGAATTGAATTTTATTTTTTAAACCAGTTCTAAAATGTCTCATGGCCTCCAGAAAGTAAACTGAGGTGAGAGGTGCGGTGGGGGGCGGTCTAGTTTCTCCCATGCTCAGGCCTTAAAGGCGCATTGCTCATGAATAAGGCACGCACACACACATAGGGGCTGATTAAGATGTTGGCCAGACTTGTGTCCACCCGTCACTGTTTCGATCTGGAACTGCCAACCACAGATAAGCAGTCCCAATTTGGATGTGGGAAACATCCATTTCATTATGGCATCTTGTGTAGCAGGCAGAAAAGGCCTGTAGCACAAATGAATGTTTTTAAACATCACTGAACCATGAGGCAGGCACCATGCGGTGCCTGCCACACGGTGCTGGAATGTTTAGGGGACCACCACAGGTGCCCCCCCAAGCCCCTAATCAGTGGGCCAAGGAGGAAGGGGGCCCTGCTAGGGGCCCCCAATATCTCTTTTCAACAGCTTTTCCATGTCAGATAGGCCAACATGCAATGGCTGTCAAAAACCAACATCATGATCCCAATGGGAGTGCCACTGTCATTAAGGGATTATGCTGTCTTTACGATGCACCGACGGGCTCCGTGATCCCATTGTAACCACTTCAGAATCCCCTCACAGGTTTGACTCCGACCACCTTCATCATAATACTACGGTCAGACTGTAAACCTAACATGTCAGGCAGAAAGCCTCCGACCACTGGTCAGAGACTTTACACCAGACAATATAATCAAGCCCATAGTAATTATCTGTGAGCGAAGATGCTGTGCTGTCATGCTCCCCTTTATTTATCTCCTTGGGCCATGCTCGGCCTGGGGGGTGTTAGAGGGGGCAACTTTGCATTCTACATGCCAGGTGGCTCTCTACTTCCCTCCTTTTTTCGTGGGAGCAACCCACCCCACTACTGCCCAGAGTGCTGGAAGCACACAAAGTCCCTGAGTCACTGGCTAGAAGCAGAGTATGTCCGGAGACCATACTTCTGGCTCTGGGAGTTGGTACGGAGCCCCAGCCCTGCTGGGCTTTCTGGGATGGCGTCTTCTCTGGGATCTCGGCCACGTGGTAATTCATCACTGGTGTCTCCGGGCTCTCGCCCGGGGAAAAAACATCTGCTGCTCCTTGCGGGGACAAGATCTCTGCATCAGCACTTTCCTCTCCTCACTCCTGCCCAGTTTCCTGTTTGCTGCTTGGGGAGGGCTGGATCACCTTCTTAAACCAGGGCACATGCTGGGTGACACCACAAGTCCCCGTCGTGCAGAGATCATGGTGCCATTAGTCACATCGATCCTCCACACCTCTGGTTCATAGGCTGTTCAGAAATTCCATCTGAGTTATCTGTCCTTGACAATGACTTAGTAAGCAGCAAGGAAGGCTGCACACTCTGCCTTGCACTTGCATTCTTGTTAGTTGTTTCCCTCCTGGCCTGAGCAGCCTCGCTGTCGAGCTCCGTAAGTTGCCAGCTTTGACTAGTGGGGATGTTGTCCAACGTGGGCTTACAAAACAGTATATGAGCTGGGGCACAATTGGTATTGCTGTGCAGAGTTTGGTGATATGCATTTAGAAACTGGTGCACACAGATTTTGGCATCCTCTCCACGCTCTATCTCAATTCTGAGTGCCCTGTTAAGGGTCTGCATGAAGCACTCCACTTCTCCAATCGCCTGCGGCCACTGTGGTATGATTTTCCTTTGTCAGATGTCAAGAAACGCAAAGTATTCCTGAAACTCGTGGCCTTGAAATGGAGGCCTTTGTCGGATTTGACCTCCTCCGGAAGGCCCAGCATTGCAAATATTTTCTCCAGCACTGCTTTGACTTGGGGGAACACTGTGAAGGACACCACCTCCAAGAAAGGGAAATTCAAGTCCATCATTACAACTGTGCTGCGATCATCAGGGAAACTCCTGAAGTTGATGCTGATTTTTGTCCATGGTTCCCAGCTGGGTTCTTCAGTGAGGTCTGGCTCCCCTCCTGTATTGGCACAAGAATGACACTAGGGTACGGTCTTGTCAACCAGAGTATCTATCCCTGGGAACCCTACTTTGCTGCGGAGCCGGGGCTTGGTCTTCGCCACCCCTTAGTGCCCCATGTGGTGATGTTCACTATCTGGGCCCATAGTTCTCACAGGACCACAATCACCTGGCCACAGGGCAGTGTTCCATGCATTCCTTCACTGAGCTCATGGCAGACCCTCCATAGATGCTGCCTTGAGAGCTGGCAGTCCGCAGTCAGGGACTGGTAGCCATCAAGAGAGTGTTGCCATGTTCTTTGAGATAACTATTCTTTGACCCTAACCAAGTTCTCATCCCGGTCGATGGCCTCCCCAAGCTCTTTCATCATCAGTGCCTTTGGACAGGCTCTTGGAGGATCATTCTGAAGAATTCTTAAATGTGCTCTTCTTCCTGGTTTAGCAACTGGACTTCTGTCGGTAGTGGGGTGACGAGATAAATAGTTGGCCGAGTTGTTGGTGCCAGGGCCAAATCTTGCACCTGGACCGCCCAACATTCTATCTCGGAGGGAGCTCAGCGTGTGGTTCCAGCAAACAGAGGGATGAGCGGTTTGAGGTCAGTCTCCACGCTAAACTCATGGCTATAGAGGTTGAAGTAACACTTTTGACAGGCTCAGTTTATGGCGAGGGCCTCTCTCTTGATCTGCGCATACCTCATTTCAATTTCCAACAGTGCCCTGCTGGCGCAGGCTATTGGAAACCAGTCTTTATAGGTGTTTTACTGCATAAGCACAAGTTCGGGGCCAACTGGACTGGCATCGCCGATCAGGTCTGTTCTTTTTCCTGGGTGGAAATAGGCCATTGTTAGTTTGATCCATGAGGGCCTCTTTGATTGCCTTAAAAGCATTGGTGACCTGGGGGCTCCATTCCCACGACACACCAGTGCATGTGAGAGCCTTCAGGAGCTCAGATAGAGAGGTCAGGTGGGGTATAAAGCGTCCACAGTAGATGGTCATCTCCAGAAAACTGCAGAATTTTGTTGGGTTCCTGCAGTATGTATGGCAATAGCTTTCTTTGGATCCACTCAGAAGCCTTCATGGGACAACAGATATCCAAAGATTTCAATGAACTTCTGGTGGAAAGAACACTTTGCTTTGTTAAGGGTGAGGCCACAGTTGGACAGGCGGTGCAGCGTGTCTCAAAGGCGCACATGGTGTTCTTCCAGGCTGCTTGAAAATATCAGGATGTCTTCGCTCAGATTGAGAACCCCATCAGGCCAGACTGCATCTTTGACTGTGTTTTGGAAGACCTCTGCCACTGAGGAAACGCCAAAACCCAGCCTCTTCCACCTCCTCAGGACCATATGCATGGAGAAGGTCATAATGTACCTGCTCGCCAGGGCCAGCTCCAGTTGGTGGTATCTAAACTTAAAGTTGAGCTTGGAAACCCACTTGGGCCTGTTGAGGTCCACCATGATGCCATCCATTGTGGGGGTGAGGTGGTGCTTTCTTTTGACAGCCTGGTTCTGGAAGCACATGTTGATGCAAAGTCGGATGGCTCCCAGGAGCTTTGGCACAATGACTATAGGCAACACACATGGGATGTGGCCAGTGACCTTTTTTATGACTCCCAGATCTTCCAGCAGTAGCTTCTTCTCTACTTGGGGTCTCAAGTGAAAAAGGACTCACCTGGGTTGCAGGGCCATTGGCTTGACGGAGGTGTCAGCTTGCCTAGCCCCTTGAACATTTGGGGGAATTCGGCCAGTATTGATTCTGCATGGGAGTTGGGAATCTGATTTGCAAAGAATACTAACTACAGGTCTTCAGCCGTATGACTGCTTAGCAGCATGCCTTTCCTGCCTTCTGCATTGTGGAACTTGGCCTTGGTTGTCTGCTTGTCATTGGTTACGTCCACCTCAATCACTCCTCGCAATGGTAAGGGTTCTCACCCCCTGTATGTATAGATTTTTGTTTTAGTGTGAGCGAGAGAAGGACATGGTTACGGAGCCTGTACTGCTCTGAGTCCCTTACATTTAGTGACGTCCCCGTGTCTAGGAGAGCTCTAACAGTCATGTTCACAATGTTGTCTGTGCACATGGGGGCGGCCGTCATCTGTGGTCTGCCCATCAAGCAAATGACAGAACAAGCACATGTTCTACCTCCTTGTCGGTGTTGAAATGTGTCCCTTGCGGAGTGATGTGCTCCGGACTAGGTGCATCAGTGACAGCTGCTTGAGGCTAGCAGGCGTGTCCTGCGGTTCTCCGAAGGTGGCTATCGACCTCCCACTCTGGCCCACTTTGGCAAAGTGATTTGGTTTGCCACATCTGGAGCGGTTTTGCCATTTGCAATGCACAGGCCTGGCAACCAATGTTCTAGCCCACAGTTTCCAGAGAGCCTGCTGGAGGGCGTTCTCGGTGGTGGTCTAGGAAATGGTCTAAGGGCTAGGCGTTTTTGTATGGTGTCACCCTTTCTTCCTTGATGGTGACGGGCCAGGATGGGAACATGTGGATGGGTGTTTGTTGAGAGCCGCTTCCATTTCTTCCGCCCTTCAGATCGATAGTTCATGAGACCGGGCTAGTATGAGGATGTCATCCAGGAATGTACCTGGTTGTCTCAGGATCAGCCGTTGGACCACTGCCGACCTGCACCCTTGGATTACTTGGGCCTGGAACTTCTCACGTTGGTCATGAAAGGTGCAATGGCTTGCCAGCTTTCTCAGCCTCACATAGAACATGCCCACAGATTTGGTGTCCAACTGCTTGACTTGGTGCAACTTGCAGCTTTCGAAATCTGGATTGATCTGTGGGTCAAAGTGTTTGTTGAGTCAGGTAGCATCTCGAACAGGTCGTACAGCTCAATGCCTCAATGGTGCATGAGCAGGGATCTTTTGAAAGAACCAACCATCTCTCTGGTGCCTTGGAAGTAGGGTTTGAGGTGTCTGATCCATGACTGACCATGACTGCTGAATGGGGAGAGGCATCACCACCACATGACTGTGGTGCTGCAGGCCTGTGTGGTGTTTCATGGGAAGCAGACGATCCTGCTTGCTGTTGCATGCTCATGATGCGTAGGGCTTGTTGCTGGGGTCCCACTCCTCAACTGGAAATGGTTAAGTGTTGTGGCACTTTGCGGCGAGTGAGGCTGGCTAAGGTGCCCACTATGCCCACCTCTTTTTTTGATATTAATAATAAATGTTCTTTCTCTCTGGAAGCCTGCCTTCGCAAATTGTGTATCCCTGTTTTTTCCTTTTCTTCTTCCTAAGAAAACCACGTTTACTCAGGAGGCTCAGCATCATGAGGACACACAGCCTTGAGCACTCCAGTGCTCCTCCAGAGTGTTGCTACGTGGGCGGGCCTTCCAATCGGGATGTCCCTGCCAGCCTACCAGCGCTCTGATGACCACCACTGGGGGCAGGAGGAAGAAGCTTGTGTGGGGCCCCGCCCGGCAGCTCCTCAGCTGTGTGTAGTCTCAAGGCAGGGACCGCTGACAGGAGATAGGCATTGAGCCTGGAGTGTGGTTGTGCCAGCGACCCAGCTCTTCAAAGCACAACTACCGCTGCCGGGCGAGCCACGGGATCGCGTGTAGGCCCGATGGAAGCACCAGAGTCCAGAACACCAGCAACAAAGTATCGGTGTAGGCGATGCCAGGTGTCGTGCCCTACTCCGTGTTGTGATTCGAGGTGGCTTGAGTCTATACTGGCCTCGTCGCTAGTGTGGCAGGGAACTGTCTAGTTTCTCCCCCGCTCAGGCCTCATAGGCTGGAGGCACACTGTGCACGAATAAAGCACGCCCACACTTAGTGATTATCTGTGAGCAAAGCCCCCCCTCCGTTCATGCTCCCCTTTATTTATCCCATAAGGACGCACACGGCCCGAGGAGAGTTACAGGTTCCAACTTTGCATTCTAGAGGCTGGCTCGCCACAAGAGGAATATGAAAATGAGCAGTACTATGTGATTTGTTGTCATTGGACCTGGATAAAAAATAAGTGAAACTACGATGTGCTTCTCTATCAATATGGCTGGAACTTCAGGCAAGAGCATTCTAAGCAGCAAAATAGCAGTAGAGGCAAGCATGTGGGTTATGCTGAGCAAAACACAAGGACTAACTGATGTATCTTATTGCATTTTCCATGGGGATCTTGTGATTTTCCATGTGTCTGTGTGTCTAGGGAAAATATTTAAAATGCTTTCCTTCTTTTCCTGACCTCCATAGAGTTACCTCTGTGTTTGATTTCAATCTTTTCTAAAATGAGCCACATAATCTTTTCTGGTTGGTGACCTTTCTCTTGATAATGTCTGTCTAGAGACGCCGTGAGTGTCTTATGGTGAAAAGCTGATAGGGGAAACATCACTTACAACGAAACTTTTACAACGCACTACCATTACAACGCGGTCATTAAAACGCAAACTATTACAACGCATTGCGCTGGGGGGCGCTCTAGGATAGGGAATAGGTTAATTTACTATCCAATAACCTTCCCTAGTGTCCACGGGGACTGGAGTTGGAATAGTAAATTAAACTATTCACTATCCAACACCCAAAAGCGCTATGCGTTGTAATGGTATGCGATGTAAAAACCCGTTGTAAAGGCATGCGATGTAAAAGCATGCGTTGTAACGTCATACATCTGCTGAAAGATGTTCTGTCAAGCGTGTGACAAGTGAACGTGCTGTTTCGCCGACGTATCTAAGGCAATAATGGCAAAATAGTAGAATCACTATGGGGCATATAAGCAAGAACCTCCTTAAAATTATCGCTGTTTTGGCGGCAGGAAACTGCCGCTAAAACGGCGATAATGGGCTTGGTAATAATTCATTATAGAATTCCAATAGAAAACCAGGTTAGATGTGCAGGACATCTAACCTGGGCTTCTATTGGAATTTTATAACGTATATTAGCAAGCCCATTATCGCTGTTTTAGTGGCAGTTTCCTGCCGCTAAAACGGCGATAATTTTAACGAGTTTCTTGCAAATATGCCCCTATGTGTTTGGTTTTGCAGTTGATAAATGGCTGTAAAGTAATGTTATGCTTATTTAAGTTAAAGGTCTGTGTTTCAAAGGCTGACTCACATGCTTAACATTGGGTACATTTGTAGTTATCAGTGATGGGGGTACTCCCATAAATACTCTTCTACAAGAAAGTTTTAGTATTTTGGAGGCGAGATCTGACTACATAATCTTTGATGTTTTTATTGTGTAAATGTTGAAACAATTGCTTTGGAATGTTATGGCTTTGCTCAGCACCACTGTTCAGTATGTGCCAATTGGAACATGTTATTTGTCTAACCTTTTCATTCAGCATGGATTTATTTACATCATTTATAAAGCGCCTGAATCACCCCGAATGGGGTATCTCCACGTTAAGGACAGCTGTTGGGATGGGTAACAAAATTAGAAAAGTAGAGTTTTGAGCTTCTTTCTGAAGCCTAGGTAATTAGTAGTGAGACGAATCTCAAGAGGCAGTTGATTCCACAGTTTGGGAGCCAGGTAGGAAAAGGATTTTCCTCCCAACCTGGCTTGCATTATGCGCGGGACAATGAGCAGGCCCTTCCCTTCGGAACGAAGGGGGCGAGGTGGTATGTATTTCATTAGCTTATCTGCAAGATAGGCAGGGGCCATCTGGTTTATGCCTTTTAAGCATGGGCGGATTTTGCGGATCCACGATTCACGGATTTGCGTATTCACGGATCGTGGATCAGCAAAATCCGCGTATTTGCGGATTTGCGTATTTGGGGCGGGGCTTCCATGCGAGTGCACATGCCTCTTGTGCCTATAAAAGGTCAGATACCGATCAGAGATAGCTGCCCAGCCTTGACAATGCTCACGTTTGTTTTTTGGGCCGATAAATGAGTCACTGAATTTAAGCTTCAACTAGGGCACATGCTTACATGATATCTGTAAGTGCTTCCGGTTGAGGTTTAATTTTGTGCCAGGACCATCGTGCCAGAATGAACCCTGCCCTTCATATTTATTCAAGAAGACGCCACCGTTTTGGGAAGAGGGCACAGCTGCCTGGCCTGTTAACTATTTTACGATGGCGCCGGCAAACTGCCAGCGCCATCCTAAAATAGTTACTACATTAGCTTCAACAGGAAGCTCGAATAGATAAAATAAAGCAGATGCACGAGCGCCTGCTTGATTTTATCTATTAGTGCTTCCTGTTGAAGCTAATTTAGTAACTATTTTACGATGGCGCTGGCAGCTTGCCGGCGCCATCGTAAAATAGTTACAACAACAGGCCAGCAAGGCTTGAACTTTTGACCTAGGAATCCGCCGCTCGCGGATTGCGAATTTTCGGTAAATTCGAGAGAGTTCGCGGATCGCGAATTTACCGAAAATTCGCAAAATCCGCGAGCGGAGCGGATTTAGCGCTCATGCTTAATGCCTTTAAAAACAATACAACAGATTTTAAAATGTATTCTTTTGCGAATAGGCAGACAGTGAAGCTTACATAGCAGGGGGAGTGAGGGGGCACGGTAGGGAGCACTTGTTACCAGGCGTGCGGCTGTATTCTGGACCACCTGAAGACCTTGCAATGCTGATTCCTTAGCGGCGATCAGCAGAACTTTGCTGAAGTCCAGGCGGCTGAGTACCATAGTATGAACCAGGGTTTTGCGTGTGGGTATGGGTAAAAAATGAAAAACCTTGCGAAGGAGGCTAAGTGCATAGAAGCAAGCTCTTTTTGTTGCAGCTATGTTTTCATCCTTGTTAAGATCTTTGTCCATTAGCACCCCTAAGTTTTTAACAACTGTCTTTGGCAGAGGCGATGGCCCCAAATCATCAGGCCACCAACCAGGGGACCAGCTGTTGATTGCATCTTTGAAGAGTATTACTTCAATCCTTTCTGCATTCAGCTGCAGGAAATTACTGCTCATCCAAGATGTTATGGCTCTCATCCCCACCTTGAACATATTTTGGATGTCAGGAGTGTCTTTCTTGTAAGATAGGATAAGTTGTGTATCATCCACGTAGGAGATCGGGATGAACCCTATCTTCCTAAGCAGCACTGAGAGAGGGGCAATATATACGTTGAACAAATGATGGGCTGAGACAGGACCCTTGTGGTACCCCTTTGGTGACTTGGGTAGTCTTGGAAAAAGAAGATCCAAGGTTCACAGCTTGCGTTCTGTTGCTGAGGAAGTCTTGGAGCCAAGAAAGAGCGGAATTCTGGATGCCTAGAGAGCACAATCTGTCCAGCAGGATTTGATAGGAGATGGTGTCAAATGCAGCAGATAGCTCAAGCAGTAGAAGAATCACTGCTTGACCATCGTCCGCCAGCATAGGAATATCATCGGTTACGTTCACCAATGCTAGTTCAGTACTATGCATGGGACGAAAACCTGACTGAGATTGGTCAAGGCAGTTGGAGGCTTCTATAAAAGCAGAAAGGTGAATGTTAATATGCTTTTCCAGAATTTTGCTATACAGGGGAAGTAAAGAGATTGGGCAATAGTTGGACACCTCATTAGGGGGTATTTTGGGATTTTTCCTAATGGGCATGATCTGCGCATCCTTCCATTCTTTAGGGAGACGACCCTGTTTGATGGAGCAATTAAGAATGGAGCAGAGGGGCTCTGCTAATTCGGCTGCAAGTTTTTTTGCTTCTTTGGTGGGTAATAAGTCTTTGGGAGAGCCCGATTTGGCGGAGGTCACTAATTATTCTGTGTCCTGAATAGTAAGCAAGGGAAATTTATTTAAAGTAGGCAGATTTTTGGGAACCGGGTCATGGCCGGTTAAAAGAATGTGATTGGTGTTAGTGGGAGAAGCTAATATCTTATTGTAGATGTTTTCTATTTTTTGAGAAAAATGGAGAGCTATATCGTCAAAAGTGATTGAGTTGCTTCCTCATCTGAGTTGCACGCTTTCGGATTAATAAGAGAGTTAAGGATATGGAAGAGTGTTTTTGAGGTATTGCCTGCTTGCTCCAGCTGGCTGGCTATATGATTTTTCTGTGCGGCTTTACATTTTTTATGATAAATGACTAGGGCCACTTTATAATGTTCCTTATCTGTGGGATCTTTATTTTGGCGCCACTGTCATTCTAGCCTTTTACATTTACTTTTCTCTAAGCGCAGATTTGCCGTGTACCAGCGTGTCGGTGTGCGAGTGAGGGCCACACAAGATTTTTTACTCAGGAATTATGACATCTAGAGTGAGCTTAATTGTGTTATGAAAAGACGTCAAGTGATTGTCGACTGTATCCAAAGCAGAGGAATATTTAGGGGTGTATGCAGCACGAAATTTGCTGGGGGAGAGTTTGTGCCACTGTCTATAGGTGCGAGTTGTTATAGGTTTTTTTGTTACATGTTCACGAATACCAGTCAGGTCGAAGGAAATGCACGAGTGATCTGACCATGTTAGAGGGGTAGTAGCTTTATAGGAGATATCAGATGAATTGGAAAGAATTTGGTCTAACACATGGCCAGCAATATGTGTCGGGATATTGTTTCTTTTTGTGAGTCTGAGGGCAGACATTTCCCTACGGAAAGTGATGGCCTACGGATCATCTGGGTTTTCGCTATGAACATTGAAGTCGCCTAGTAATAAGAACCTATTTGTTAATATCACATGGGGAGCGATCAGATCTTGAAGAAGTGAGATAGAATTAGTAAGGGGTCCGGAGGGGGCCATAAAAAGAGCTCCCTTCCAGCTTAATTGTGAGTGAAGATTGAGTCTGAATATGAGAATTTCTATATTGTCACTGCAATATTGATCTAATAATGTTGCTTTAATCGGATCTTTATAAATAATTGCAACCCCACAACCAGTTTTATGTGGTCTATCTAGTTTTAAAATGCGATATCCATCCGGTACCGCCATTGCAATATCTGGAGCGGAAGAGGGTGTTAACCAGAACCCAATGTCTAGAGAAGCAGAAGAGATGAGATCTCATATGTGGGTGGAGTGTTTGGGAAGGGAACGAACGTTCACCAAAAAACAATCTCAGTTGGCGACAAATGAGCTATTGGTGTCGAGAGGAGATATTGGCCCTAGAGAGTGACAAGCTATGGTATCCACAGAGAAGGCAAGATAGCGGGCCTTCAACCGAAGGGGGAAATTGGTGAGTACAAGTGTAGATCTCATTACCTGCATCGGGAGAGGAAATACAGTCTTTAATGGAAACCAGCTCTTGTCTGGAATAGGTGATAATGTTAGGATGTACTGTTTGGTCTGTAAGGTAACCGGCAGGGGTCCTGGCTCCGGGCGCCGGACTGGCGCGGACGGGCGCAGACGGTCTTCCCTTTGGCGTGCCTTCGGCGCGCCGCAGGTGCGTCTGCTGCGCATCGCCCCCAGCATCTGTTTTTAAAGGGAAAAGAGGTTGGAGCACTAGAACGCCCACCTCTTTCTACCGGAAGTGTATAGAGTGCAGCTGAAGAGGAATAGAAAAGAAAGAGAGACTCCCTCCACAACAATCGAGCAACGCTCGTGGTGGTCCGGGGAGTTCAAAGCATGAAAATAGAACAGAGTAAGTGAAACGTTTTTATTTAAAAAATGCCACTTGTCTGCCGTCCAAACGAGCAAATTGAGGGAATACACAAAAACGAACCATTAAAACAATGTGACTGCATACCAGTGTCAGGGCGTCCAAAGCGCGTCGCCCCCAGCATCGGTTTTTAAAGGGAAAAGAGGTTGGAGTGCTAGAACGCCCACCTCTTTCTACCAGAAGTGTATAGAGTGCAGCTGAAGAGGATTAGAAAAGAAAGAGAGACTCCCTCCACAACAATCGAGCAACGCTCGTGGTGGACCGGGGAGTTCAAAGCGTGAAAATAGAACAGAGTAAGTGAAACTTTTTTATTTAAAAAATGCCACTTTTCAGCCGCTCAAACTAACAAATTGTGGGAATTCACAAAAACTAACCATTAAAACAATGTGACTGCATACCAGTGTCAGCGCGATTGGCTGGTAACACAGACACACTTGGGTTCCACTACTGGTTTTTGTTGGTACAGTAAGTGGTCCCTATCACAGAACTTAGCTCTTTTAAATGCTTCATGTGCCAGTCTTCTGGGGTACCCTCTGGTGATGGAGTTTTCTTTCATTGTGCTTGCCCTGGTGTCATGGTCATGACGATTGGTGCAGTTTCTGTGAAGGTATCAAGAATTGCCCAAATGGAATACTTTGTTACTGTGCACTAGCGTGGAAACTGTTGAAATGTAATTAAGTGTTCCTACAGTGGGAGTGCAAGACTCTCCCATGTTTACCCCTTTGACATGTGTATACAATAGTCCTCTAAATTCAAAGGTGTTTTTCTCTAATCCTATCTGCAGGCACTCCAGAATTAAGATTGTGGCATCCCCAATCTGATGTTCATCCATGACCCATTGTACTGCCTCAAGTGCTTTTCTTTGGGGGATATTGCTGTATAGGGCTTCGATGTCTAGTGTGAATAAAAAATATTTGCCAGGATTGTAGGCCAAAACTTCCACTACCATGATGATGTCTCTGGTGTCTTTGATGTAGGTCTTGATCTTGGAAAAATGGGGTCGCAGAATGGAATCCACATATTTGGAGACTGGCTCAGTGGCAGAACCAATGGTGGTCACAATGTGTCTATACGGGGATCCAGGATGTTTTTGTGAATCTTGGGTACCCTATATATACTCGCCATCCTAGGGTTAGTGGCATTCAAGTAATCATGTTCTTTGTCACAGATTTCACTAATCTCTAAATCGTGTGCTGTTAGTTGACCAATCTTATTACAGACTGTTGGTGTAGTGTCTATCTGTATGTGTTTGTAATGTTCTGTGTTGCTCACAAGATCACTCATCTTGTTCACATACTTAGATGTATTCATGATAACAATGTCCCGCCTTTGTCACAGTTCTTAACAGTTAGTGACTTGTTTTCCCTGAGAGTCCTTGAGGCTGGAAACTCCTGCTGGTCACGATTAAACCAGCATTTACTAGATGGCCTGTTTTAGATGCTGATATACAATCTTTTCAAAGATCGCAACCTCCGGCCCCACTTGATCTTACATGGATGGAATGGGGAGATAGCCCAGATCCATTGTGTTGCCTAGGTTCAGAGGGATCATGTTCAGAAAAGTACTTTCTTAAGTATATCTTGTAGCAGAATGCCATATTGTCTTGAAATGATTCAAAGGTGTTCATGTTTGTTTGTGGTATGGATGACAGCCCCTTGGATAATGAAGAGTCACCTGAAGGGTCCAGTGGGGCCTGATTGAAAATAGGTGTTTGGTTCACTGCCTCCAGTACTGCCCATTCCTGTTTTTCAGGTATTGATGATTGTTGTGCTGGAAGTTCCCTCTGTATCTGGTTTGTTACCTGGGTCTCTGTGGGTCTTTCTGACCACCTCCTCTGGCTAAAAAACATTGTCCGGGTGCTGGGCCTGATTCGAAGGTATCCTTCTCCTTGCTTGATCAAAGTGGTGTGAACTGCCTTCATTGTCTGAATGAGACATACCTGAAAGGTAGTCACCTTACTGATATATCTGTTCTATCTGGTATGGTCTTCCTCAGTATATTGGCCCTGATTGTAGTAGTTTTCTGCCAGGTAGGGGTATGTTTTCCATGGTGCTCTATCGAATGTCCTTATTTAGTTTATCTGTTCTTCTTTTGACCAGGTAATCTGTGAATGAGGACTACTCTTTTCCTACCTCTTTCAGCTTCGCTTTGGCCTCATCCAGGGCATTTGATCTCTTAATTTGTTCCACGAATTCTAACATTTCCCTAATCAGTGTTAGTGCTAGTTCCTTAGCCGTCTCAACGATTAGCATCATGAGATCTCTTGATCACCAGTTAGCTATCATGGACCATCACTCCAAAAACTTGCCTATATGTGTAAAGAGTACTGGTATATTCCTCACTCTGAGTCCCTGTGGTATGACTCCTGAATGCAGATATTTTAACATAAACTATCCCTGGGATTCTATTCTTTTGGTCTTCTTTTTCAACATTAGCATTTTATGTATTTCCGCATTCCCAGATAGCTTGTATTTAGTTTGATTATCAAAGCACGACAGGTTGCCATCTAAATTAGCATATTCCTCATTCGCAAATCCAAACGTTTTATGAGTGTCCATCTTTATACTTGGATGGCAGTAACCATGATCTGAAGTAGCATGCACTGAAAGTGAATTAGAGAAGTGTTTTGACCATCGTAAGCGATGTTGCAAGTTATGACCACTGTACACCACTAACCTTGTATAAGGTGGGCGTATGAGAAAGAAGAAGCCCCACCAAAATGCATTTAGAATGATTTCTATTTCAAGCCACTGATGGATGATTGATATTTCAAGCCACTAATGTTATAACCACACAGAGTATCAGATTATATGAATGTACCACAAAGATAAAGAAAAATAAGATTGTAATCAAATCAGTTAAAGTATACTACAATAGATGTAAATATTTTTTGTTAGATACTGTGCATTAATTGTGGAATATTTATACACTCATTATTGATATCCTAAGGATGTGTGGTATGATTGAAAGTGTGAATATTGTTTTTAAGTCAGGATGAAAATGCATTTCTAGCTTTATTTGTGAGTAGAAATTACAATGAAGATTACCGAACAAATGTTAAATTTTGAATGAACGTTTTTATAAATATAGATTGTTAATAAAATATCTTTTACTTCACCACATACATCTCTTCTCTTTAGCCGTATAATGCAGATATGAAACTAGTCTGTTAATTTGCCAGTTGCCAGGGTTGTTATTCATCGCTGTCCATTCCATCATCCAGTTCCAAGTCAACACACCTCAAGTCAACACCCCTACCAGGTTCAGCACTCCAAGCCGCAACTGGGGCAAAGTCAGAGAAGCAGACTGGCTAAGCACCCTCAGCAGTGATCAGCCTAGCCCCACAGACAACTTCAACAAGGATATCAACAACTTCAACAACTGGATCAAGAAGTGCGCAGACTACCTTGCATCCATTAAACCCAACACACATAGCAGATCAAACAAGTAGGCCAGCTGTTACACCAAAGAAGTCTGAGACACCAAACAACATGGACTATAAAGGAAATAAGAGCTAGTCTTGACACCACCTACTGAACTATCTGCAAGGCTGTACTCAGACGCTATCAATATCAAATTGGAAACACAAAGAAAAAAGAATAAGTGGATCACATCGAACGAAGCTCCAACAGATGGAAGGAGATCTTCTGGATCACCAAGGATATCACCTCACCCTCATCCATAGTCAACAACATTGCTGCCTTCCAACAACTCCGTGACTACCTATCCAACTTCTTCCACTGCAAAATTGCAAACATCTACAGCAACTTCGCACACAACCCAACCCCATAGTACTTATCGCTAGCAGACCAAATGGACAACCCATACCAAAAATGACACAGCATTAATCATGCGGACCATCCACACAGGGGCCCCAGTGGACCAATGTCCCCACCACATCTGAAACCCAGTGAACATCATCAATTATCACTACCCTGACCCCTCATCATCAACACCTCCATCACGTCCACCACTTTTCCAGATGAATGGAAACATGCAGAAATCAATGCCCTCCTCAAGAAGCCCAAAGTCAACCCGAATCAACTGAGCAACTTCCGACCCATCTCTCTGCTCCCCTATCCAGCCAAACTGTTTGAGAAGACCATTAACAAGCAACTCACAATCATCCTCAATCCTCACCATCTTCTAGAAAAAACACAATCAGGATTCATAAAAAATACAGCACCAAAATAACACTGATCGCAGCCACTGATGACATTCAAAACATCCTGGACCAAGGTGAAACAGCACCCCTCATCCTGCAGTCTCCCCCAACACTCTTGTCAGAAGGCTCTACACAATTGGTATACAAGAATATCTGCTCTCAAGTTCTATTCTGTTCTACACTGGGAATTTCTAACGCACATTGCTTCTCAACGGGCCTCCCACCACTAGAGACACATCATCAACCACAAAGTCCATTGCACAACAAAAGACTATCTAAAAAAGAAAGGTCTTCAAGTGTTTTCTAAATCTCAATTCCACCTTGTTCTTTCTCAGCGCAAGTGGATATGTTCCTTTCTCATGGGAAGAACCCAAAGGATCAGATTGCCACCCTTCCCATCAGAGACCAACAAATCGATATGCGGTGTCCCACAGGGATAGTCCCTCACCCCACTCTTTTCAACATATACATGAAACCACTTACCAACATAATTTGATCACAAGACATCACTGTTATCTCAAATGCCAATGACACCCAACTCATACTCTCCCTGACTGAAAAGACAAACACCACCAGAAACAACTTCACCAACTCCATGACCATGATAGCAGACTGGATGCAAACCATTTGCTTGAAGCTCATCTCTGACAAGACGGAAGTACTTGTCGTGGGCAATGAGACCTCTCCAAGGGATACCACCTGGTGGTCGTCGGAGCTAGCACCAACACCCACAGATCACACGAGAAAACTAGGAATCATCCTAGATGACAAGCTCAACATGATGGCTCAAATGAATGCGGTATGCACATCTTGCTTCCATATCCTCTGCATGCTGTGAAAGATCTCCAAATGGTTGCCTCAGAACACCAGACGTACCGTCACGAAAGCACTCATCACCAGAAGGCTGGGCTGTTGCAACACTCTCTATGCCAAAGTTGCCAAACAACTCCTACACAGACTCCAGACCATCCAGAACACAGGCCCAAGACTCATACTCGACCTCCCATGCCTCACCCACATAACACATCAGGAAGGTTCACTTGCTCCCCATTCACAATCGCAGCCAATTCAAACTTCTCTAACATACATAACAAAGCCCTAAACCATGCAGGACCCAAACACCTGAACAGCCCCATACATTTTCACAAACACACCAGCTACCTACACTCTGCAACACTCTCACCCGCACATAATCCCCGCATCCACAAAGGCAAAACTGGCAGTTACTCATTCTCTTACATTGCACCCAAGACATGGAACAACCTCCCTTAACATATCCGAGCCACCTCCTCACTTTTTGAGTTGCTCACAAAGCTGAAGACCTGGCTTTTCATGTGTGGGACCGCACACATACACACCTTTAACATGTGCTTGGATGCCCTCTCGGGTGATTAGTGCGCTATACAAATCAACATAACACAACAAAATATCTGTTCATTTTTATATATGCACTTACCAGTTAATGCGTTAATACCTATTTTGGTATGAGTTTTAACATTTCAGATCTTCCAAAATGCTTGATATTAAGGTCATAATAAAGGCTGTTTTATCACTATAATTTGTATTTTTGGTGTAGCTATCATAGCTTACGATCCCAGTGTATAGTGCAAAATGTATGTAGCGCACCATTTATTTGGCGCATTTCTAGTACTCTCTCTTTTTTATGCGTCCATCTCGCATTGATGACGTTACAAAGTATAAAATATACATCCAGACTGAATGGGATCTGAAGGAACAAAACACCAAAAGAAAATGCACTAACATTGTCAAAACTTAAAAAATGCTAAAAACTGGTCTATGCGATGATGTCATAAAGAGATGAGCAAGTTTAAGCAAAATACTTCTGCAGATTGCACCATCAATTGAAGAGGGCACTTAGCTCCAATCTGAACCAGTGAGCAGTATCCATGGTACCGCTTTTGTGTTCAGAACTGTGGAGACGTCTTATAGCACTCAACTAACAGGCCGCCGTTTTAATAGTTGTATCCTCTCATTCATCTGTCCACTAGACTCAGGTACAGAAAATCAGAATCATGCCATGAGGCAGTATCAAATAATGTAAAGGAAGCAAAATGTCATGTGAGGTCTTATGACCTCATTATGAGTTGCCTGGAGTGGTTTCCCAAGGTATCCCCATTGGCATACAGTTGTTGTGTTTCTAAACCCAAAATCAACACATCTGGAAACACTCAACCCAATTGCACCAGGTGAGGAAGCACACTCAGTAAAAACACTGGTACAGAGGACTTGTATGGCCTGCTGGCCAAAAACAGGCTGGCACCCAACCGTCTCCTCCATAAACACTGGAGGGCGGCTAGGCACATGCTTCCCCCATAAGCTCCCAAGCCTTCTCTGCCACCCAAAGCCCTCCTCGCTACCACCAGCTAAGAGCAGGAGACAAATATAACCATTAATTTCCCCATAATTAGGGAAATTCTGCCGCCAAGGACCACTACATCAGGGTCCAACAGGTTGATTCCACAGCTACCCAAATTCTAACGGTGGCACCTTTATAGATATAGTCATCATACCTCTGCTGTGGGGCTGACATGATTTTGAAGGTGGGTAGCACATTCGTCCATAGGTTGTGCTTGGTGGACAATTGCAGATGTGTAGTGGTTGTGTGGGCAGTGCTTTGATATCATGATTCACGACCAGAGTGGAGCTGTTTACATGTCATGCGTAGCTGTGCATGAACCTGTACTGTAGTGTGGGCGAGTAAAAAAAAATCAAAACCACTTGAGCTTACTTACACATCTTCATTGTGAGTTGTGGAAATATTTGTTGCTGGTTATGATAATTTATGCCCAGTTACTTATTCATGTGTAGCAGTTACTTACTCATGTGTAGCAGTTACTTACTCATGTGTAGCTTGATTTACATGAGATGTTCAGGCTGATCAGTGCAAGTGTTGCTGGTAAAGAATTCAGTCTGAAATTCTGTGTTTTTCACTGTTTTAAGTAAACAGGCCGTCATTTGCTTGTGCATAGATCTGCGATCATTAAATGGTTGCTGTGGTGTCCAGGAATCTCCCAAACAGGGAAAATGTCAAATTAAGAGAAACTGTTTGAAGGTGCTTAAAACAACTTGGCACAACCTACCACCTTTTGGGTGTAAATCTGATTGGACAAATCCATTCCAGACACGTTTATACCATATGACACTGTCGCACTCAAAACCTTAGCGGTATATAAAAGAATTGTTTCAAAGAGTTCATTTATAGCTTTTGCATTCGCTGCCTTGTTTTTATAGCCATTTCAATATGGCTCAGGACTGTTTTCGGTGTGGTCCTTCTTTGGTGTTTCAGGACCATGCTTTCTTTAGCATTCTCACAGACAGTGTAGCGGCCACTGAAGACTTTGTTAGCTGCACTTTTTGTTCAGGTCGGCATAGGTTTATGTATTCTTCTAACCCCTCATCAATATTTGTGTGTTCTAGCATATTTTCATGTGTAGAATATACTTTCATTCGAGCCTGTGCTTTCCTATTTTTTAACTTCTCATGGCTAACATTATACGACCAGTTTAACCATGGTCTTCCGTTGTTACATTCTCTGCACTTTGATGGACAATTGTTTACTTATCTACATTTGGTATGATTCATAATAAAGAGACTTTAGTAAGGGGGAGTTTTCATTGTTTATTTCATATGTTCCTTCTAGTTGTTGGATGGATACTTATAATTTTCATTCTGGACTTGGTTCTTATTTGGTTAGTTTACTACAACAGAGGATGTATTCGTTTTCTGATGAAGGGCTTCTATTTTGTGAAATTGGAGTGTGACATCTCCGGTACAGTAGAAAATATATTGATTGATTAAAACTATTTCATTTCCATATCCTGTGATAGTTAGTTTTGTTTGTTTTGTGTTCTGAGAGTTAATGTTTTGGGGTTTCTGAGTGGCCAAATATGAAGGCACTTCAAGGGTAGAGGGACACAGGCATGTGTGGATAGTTTGAGCCTCATTCTCTCTTTTGTTTCACCGTGGTTTCACATGGTGTTTCACGGTTTTCTGATTTAGGTATTTAACTAATATGCTATCTCTTGGATGAGACATTTTTTTTTTCAAATTTGTTTTTTGGTGGCCGTAATTACTGTGTATCTTGATGTCATCGTATCATACATTTTGGAACATTTGCATATTTTACATATAATGCAGCCCTAAAAAAGTCTTGATATTTATGAATTTTTATTATAATAACTAATGTGTTTCTCCTCCTTTTTTATGAGAATATTGAGTTTTTATTGTATTATCCACTGTGCTTTTCCTTAAATTGTAATTATTACCATATCCTTCTTCCTGTTTCTTCTTTTTTCCCCTCCCCCTTTTCTTTCTGGTTTTCAATAAAATCAAACTTAAAAAAAAAAAAAAATGTTTTCCTGAAAGACAAAAGCATTAATTATTGCTTCACATCATTTGTATGATCTTCAAATTAATGCTTATCGTATTTTTCTCAAATAAAAATGTTGTATGTTCTAAAAAAAAAAAAAAGTCTTGATAGAAGAAATGCTTGTCGGCAGCCAGATGTGTACTCAGGAGTGTCAGTAGCAGTTAAAGTGACGCAACTAAAAGGAACAAAACTACAGCTACATGGACTCTTTTAAACAATTATTTTATAGACCTCTAAGGTTTTGAGTGCTCCAGTGTCATATGGTATTAACAGATCTGATATCAAAACCAGTCTGTAATAATCTGGAACTCCATCCAGCTACAGGTCCAACAAGCACCATCCTACCTTCACTCCTAAAAGGTGCTGAAGAGGACCTCTCCTCTGCAAATATTTGGTCCTTCTAAAAGACTTCACCACACAGCATGGAAGCTGCATTGTGAGTTATCTTGCATCTTATGTTGCACAGAAGTGAAACCTGTGCCGATTTCTTGCACGCAGCTCAATCATATGGTCCATGCTAAAGTTCGTAAGGAAAGGAAAGTGAAGCACATCCTCAACTCTCAAGAAATGTGGTTTGTATGAGCTGGATCTAAAAAAGGTCAGAACCCTATCTAGTTGTTAGTCTGTTTTAATCACAGGTTCCATGGATATAGAGAAAGAGCTATGCGTTATTTTAAGGAGTCTTACAGAGTTCCCTGTTTATTTGAAGCAACATCTATTATTCTGATAGTGTTACAAATTATAACTGCTACAATGTCAATTGTGGTTAAAAAGCGAGGTTGATTTTATTAATTTCCTCCCATTGGGTTACAATCTAATGTACATCAAATTAAACATCATTAAAATGTCATTGTCTTAATAGGACCATAACATCAAATACAATAAAAATTAATAAAACAACATAAAAATGCAAGAAAACAGTCGACGCGGCGTTTCGGTGTTTGTCAGCTTTTCACCTTCATCAGGACAAGTATGTATAACATCTCTACAAAATGAAAACAATATTTTTAGACATCTCCGCAGTTGTAACACAATTAATTATCAAATACAATCTTTTTGTTAGACCTATCTATTAGTTAATTTGTCTATGCTATTCTCTCCTTTGAATATCTCTATTTCTCCTATGTGACATCATCCATGGTTATATTATAAACAGACAAGGCAACAATGCATTATCGTTATTGCCTAAGCAGTCATGGGGCTAAAATATTTTCTAGGAACAATAATCCACATATCATATTAATGCTCTTAATCACATAGGTACCTTATTTAGAATTCATTAGGAATTTGCTTCATCAATTGCAACTTTCCACAGGTTATATTAGTTGTTACGTGACTCTTTAGATGTTGAGCTTTATGGGGAAACAAATTAGGTAGGAGAAGGTTAGCTTATAGCTTATTTCTGATAATCTCTCTTACATTCACTCAGTTTATTCTGTTACCTTTTATTAGTGCTGATAAAAAGTCTCCGGTATGTTGGAACCACCGTATTAGTCGTGTGGTGGAGATATTCTTAATGTTCAAGTAATATCTAAGGAACAATTACAACCTTAAGTTTAAAACGTGTCATTATCTCTTAGTGTTCTCAGCCAAATTTTAAATGAAAGCAGAAAAACTCACCCTTGTTTTACTCTTAATCGATAACAAGGTTTTTTTGCACTCACAAGCCATTTATTTAAAAGGGCTCAAGTGCACGGTAATAGACCGAAAAGTACACAGCATACTCAGAGCATGAATGGCCATATATGCGTGCATTGTACTTGTAAATATCTGCCATATCAAATGCCCCATAGGTATATATTTTTTATCCACAGGAGACACATTTAAAAAGTCTTGATACCTCACAAAAAAACCTCATTATCGATTAAGAGTAAAACAAAGGTGAGTTTTTCTGCTTTCATTCAAAATTTGGCTGAGAACACTAAGAGATAATGACACGTTTTAAACTTAAGGTTGTAATTGTTCCTTAGATATTACTTGAACATTAAGAATATCTCCACCACACGACTAATACGGTGGTTCCAACATACCGGAGAATTTTTATCAGCACTAATAAAAGGTAACAGAATAAACTGAGTGAATGTAAGAGAGATTATCAGAAATAAGCTATAAGCTAACCTTCTCCTACCTAATTTGTTTCCCCTAAAAGCTCAAAATCTAAAGTCACGTAACAACAAATATAACCTGTGGAAAGTTGCAATTGATGAAGCAAATTCCTAATGAATTCTAAATAAGGTACCTATGTGATTAAGAGCATTAATATGATATGTGGATTATTGTTCCTAGAAAATATTTTAGCCCCATGACTGCTTAGGCAAAAACGATAATGCATTGTTGCCTTGTCTGTTTATAATATAACCATGGATGATGTCACATAGAGGAGAAATAGAGATATTCAAAGGAGAGTATAGCATAGACAAATAAACTAATAGATAGGTCTAACAAAAAGATTGTATTTGATAATTAATTGTGTTACAACTGCGGAGATGTCTAAAAATATTGTTTTCATTTTGTAGAGATGTTATACATACTTGTCCCGATGAAGGTGAAAAACTGACAAACACCGAAACGCCGCGTCGACTGTTTTCTTGCATTTTTATGTTGTTTTAATAATTTTTATTGTATTTGATGTTATGGTCCTATTAAGACAATGACATTTTTAATGATGTGTAATTTGATGTACATTAGATTGTAACCCAATGGGAGGAAATTAATAAAATCAACCTCGCTTTTTATCCACAATTGACATTGTAGCAGTTATAATTTGTAACACTATCAGAATAATAGATGTTGCTTCAAATAAACAGGGAACTCTGTAAGACTCCTTAACCCCATGGCTGCTCAGCATATTCCCCTGCTGTGCTGAGAAATCTGAAATCCCACACAAGATGACGAGCTGGGCTCGTCATGAGCGTGTGAGGAGGCTACTTCATGACGAGCCCAGCTCGTCATGAGTGTGGAAGGGGTTAAAATAACGCATAGCTCTTTCTCTATATCCATGGAACCTGTGATTAAAACAGACTAACAACTAGATAGGGTTCTGACCTTTTTTAGATCTATCCACCCCTCCCTACAAATACTCTTAGGGGTATCTTCCTATTTTCTGAAAATTGTATGAGCTGGAATCATTTTTAAAGTTAAGTTGCACATGACAAATCCCAGAGAAATACACGCTCGATAGATCAAACAAATAGATACAGAGAAACTGAGTCCTGAAGAAGTTGGCAGGAACGAAAAGCATTGATTATCAATCAATCAATCAATCAGGGTCTTATAAAGTGCAACTACTCACCTGTGAGGATCTCGAGGTGCTGAGGGAGGGAAAGGGGGGGCACTGCAGTTCAGCCGAAGAGCCAGGTCTTGAGGTCCTTCCTGAATTGATTCAGTGATGGTGATTGCCTGAGGTGTAGTGGCAGGTAGTTCCAGGTCTTCCCAGCGAGCGATTATGAAGGGCTGAGCAATTTTTATGGAGAAATTGAATATTGAAAGCAACAAAGAACAAGGGGCCATATTATCAAGAACGGCGATAAAATTATCGCCTCTTTAGCGGCAGGAAACTGCCACTAAAGTGGCGATAATGGGCTTGATAATATGCTCTTGTGAATTCCCATAGCAGCCCAGGTTCTGGTGTTAACATAGGCTGCTATGGGAACTCACAAGGGCATATTATCAAGCCCATTATCGCCGCTTTAGCAGCAGTTTCCTGCCACTAAAGCGGCGATAATTTTATTGCCGTTCTTGATAATAAGCCCCTCAGTGCTCGTCATAACTTGAACTTCTGAATTACAAATTGCTAAGGACTTTGGAGAGAAACCATGAAACACAATAAGAGTGCTGAGATCAATTGTTTTTGTTCATTTAGAATTTATTTAGATAAAAATTGTGGTTTCTCTACTTCTGCTCAGAAACTGTCCTGATCCTGAATGTTAAACCCTTAACGTGAAGGATAAAAATTATTCACGGAATAAAACTCTACTACATTAAGATTTGGACATATTTCTCTGCATGAATAATTTTCTATGCTAATTATCTAATTTTGATGTTTTGCAAGTTCTTTACCAATCTATATAAGTGCTTCCCAGTCATACACACTCGTTCGGTGTTTGTTGTATTACATTTTTTCCTGGATGAGTTTTTGTTGGTGAGTGGAGTGGTAAACATTTCATTTTTTAGTTTCGTTTTTTGTATATATGTGAATGTGTTTCAGGTGTTTGGTTAAATAAGCGTGAATTTTCATTTCCAACTGCATCCAATGATATGCTTTCCCCCCCTTTGGGTGTATGTTGGAAGGAAGTTTCACATAAACAGTGTGGTTTTTCTACTTTGGTAAAATATATTTCACTCGGTAATTAAGAAGTTCCGATTTGTAAAGTGTATTCCTTTGTTCGTCGTTTTGACTTATTTTATTTGTGAACATTTTGAGATCATCTTTAGAATATGTTACTTCCTTTGTACTGTGTATCTCATTTTGCAAATGTTTTCTTTTGCAATAACGTAATCTCTTCAACGTGTCTCCCACTGTGTTTAAAATATATTTTGACAAGAGAATCGTTGTCCACCATTCACATTTCAGAATGATAAAATAACTTTTTTTTTTCTTATCACAAATTTCTGATGTGGTACCTGCTATGCCCCCACACAGCCACTCCGAACTCAGATTAACAGACTTTTGCACTTTTAATGATAACGAAGGAAGGATATTAAACAGACCGTGCAGTAGAACCTGCGAGTAGCCGGTGCTCAATGATTCAAGGTGTCTGTCTTGCCAATATGACGTTGCATCCGTTTGTTGCACATCCTGCAAACATTTATGTCTTTCAGGAGAATAAAATGGAATCATATTGTCCTCTTTCTGTGACATTTATCTGCGCCAGGTGAGGTTAAAACGTCTTGGTAGCTGGAGTTATACTGCCTGAATGTCTGCGTTAACCTTGCAGTCTAACGTGGTTTGACATCATCAATTCAATGTGATATATGACCGGTCGTTACCAGGGTTTCACTCTTGATCAATATGTCACCTTTCTAAAGTGGTCAGAGCAGAAGATGCTATTGATGGAGGGAAGGTGGGGCGAGGTGGCACAGTAAAAGACAGCAAGGCAGGGATGCTTACACTGTGCCCGGCTGAAAAATAAACACCTATTGCAAGGGGTGCGGGCGAAAATCATTTTTTTCAAGAGCCCATTTTAAAGGGAAAGACAACATATCACAAACACATTACAGCTCTTATTTATATTTATATTGAGAATTGGCAAGTTACCCGACTTCTTACTGGACAAACTTCCACAAATTGTCATTTTCCTGTCCACAATTAGTTTTTATGGGCCTGCTTTATTCAGTCCATAAAAATGGAGTTTACAAAGGTCCACTGTAACATCCGATATAGCCTTATTCAGTCTTCTATTATAGTCCATCTATGCTTTCTTGATCGGTAAAACTAGACTGTAGTATGAAAGGTAGCACACGTTTCGAACACTATATACGTACAGTGCTTTTTACGTTAAATACACATGTCTCTAAATTTGCACATACAAAGCCAAGGACCTGATTAAAAAAAAATCATCATGCTTGTATTTTGTATATATATATATATTCCCAAAAACACAGTTCACCAGCCGTTGCTCCGCTACGTTACCAGTGCATCCTCGGCGCGCGGTGAAGCGCCCAATCAAACTCCACAACTCCAGTCTCTTGATTTAAGAAACTCTTACGATCGAGGGCACTCTCAAGCCATACCAGGGATCAAAGCTTTACTTCAAATCCATTTATTAACTCGTTCCTGCAAATGTTGACAAACGCGTTTCAGCGTGTCCGCCTTCGTCAGTGTCAACAATAACTTTACTGAATTGTTTTTAAATAAACATTGTGCTCGTATATAGTAAACATAGAAAGTGTTTTGTGCATGTATAACCAAAATAAACAAAGGACTACATTTTAGCGGCCATTTTTGAGTGGTTCTAAACATGTCCTGAAGAAACGTAAAACAATTTATAATTCATTGTTCAAATTCTCTTGGTTAAAGCATTCTAGTATGTTTCTATTGGTAAATGAAAATAATTTACATTCAATATCAAGGACTGAAACAAAAACAGTATGTAATTACTACACTGTTAAGTTGCCACTCAAATTGCTGTTGTATTCGGTACGCACTTCAGATATATCACTGGTAATAGGATGTGATGCATTTACATGGCAGAAATTAACCATATCCGTCATTTCTTCTAGTGGTAGCCATCATATTCCTGCCAGTTTACATTCGCCGCTGCAGTCTTAATCACGCCCTGAATGGACCAAATTTATTAGCAGGCAGAACTGTATTGATAAACATCCCCTTAAACTTTATCGTATAAATCATACTTCCTGATCTATATTACAGTGAGCTAGGAACACCTCTAAGATGATAACACAATTGTATCGAGAAGACTAACTCTTACATCAGTTTAGAAATGCGTGCAGAAATCAGCCAACATGGACCCACATCTCTTCCTCATTGTTAAGCCCTTTCGGTACCTTTGTTTGCAATTTTATAATGTATTTCGACTCTAAGGTGCGTAGCTTTTTAATAATATCTCCCCCTCTTTCAGATTTTGTAATTTGGTCCAGGCAAAAGAAAGTGAGAAGGCTACTGTTACTGTCATGCTCTTTCTCGAAATGGCGTGCAACAGGGTAATTGTGATCTTTATTATTAATTGCCCTTAGATGTTCCAAGATTCTTTTTTAGTTGGGTGAATCATACTTCCCACATATTTTTTGTCGCACAGACATGTTAGACAGTAGACTGTATGGTCTGAATTGCAATTAAGAAGTTTAGTGATAGGTACCTTGTTGGGCTTCCCTGGTACTGTATACTCTTTGACCTTGTGACTGTATCTACACGCCTTACATTTCATATAGGGGTAGAATCTGTGAGGGATACTGATTTCTTCTTTCTTGGTTCATAATGGCTGTTCACCAAATGATCCCTTAAAGAATTACCTCTCCTGTAGGTTATTAAGTGCTGTTCACATAGTATTTTCCCCACTACATTGTCTGATTTAATTACCTTCCAGTTTCTTCTAAGGATTTGGTAAATTTCTGAGGATTTTTCAGTAAAGTTTGTAATTTCTCTTACATTCTTATCTTCGCTCCTGACTTTATCCCTTAGTAATAGACTTCTCTCTGTGTCCTTACATCTCTGTTCCACTTTTTCAAGAAAGCCTCTGCAATACCTTCGCTTTAAGAATCTGGCTTTAGCATGAGATAGGGCTTAGTCACATTCTTTAGTTGTTGAACAGTTGCGTTTCATTCTCAAGAATTCGCCTACTGGAATGTTGCTTACCACTCTCTTGGGGTGGCAACTTTCCACGTGCAGGATCGTATTTCCTGCCGTTACCTTTCGATACAGTGCAGTTTCCAATTTGTCGTTTTCAATATATAATCTTAAATCTAGATAAACAACTTCTTTTGCACTAATACAACTGGTAAATTGTAGGTTCAATTCATTGACATTCAGGGCTTTAACAAAGTTTTCAGCCTCGCTCCATAGAACCGAGTCACAAGAAAGCAGTAAAACAAATATAAAAAACAAGAAATGGAGGCAAGGTATAAACACCCTGAGCCCCCGAGCAGGGGTCCCACAAGAACCCCCAGGGCCCAAAAAGTATTTTAATTTTTTTACATTTTTAGCCGGGTGCGCTGTTTGCGCAAACCCCAATGAAAATGAAAAAAAAAAAAATGCACGGGCTCCAGTGTTTCGTTTTTTAAAGCCCCCGGGTGGGCCAGGACCTGGGGGCAATCCTCATTGTTGTAGTGGGGACCTGCGGGGGCCCCCGCAGCCCAGTGACCACCATCTCCTGGTACTATGTTGATTAAGTGGGGGGCACGCGGTCCCCCCGCAGCCCTGGGGACTGCCACATCCCCGGGGCTTTTTAAAAAAAAATGATGCAGTGGGGGGCCACACCCCCACGCTTCCCTGGTGACCGCCACCTCCCCGGGGCTTCATTAAATAGGGATGGGGGCCTCGCAGGTACCCCAAAGCCTAGGGGACTGCTACCTCCACGGGGCTATGCAAATTAAGTAGTGTGCGGGGATTAGGCCCCCCCACACTGCTCCGAGGACCACCACCTCCCCGTGGCTTTAAACATTTGGAGGGGGGCCACCCGACCCCCCTCCTCGAGCCCTGGATGGCCCTGAGGACTGCCACCTCCCCGGGCCAGCTCCTGCAGTGTCCTGGGGTGCCCACCCAGGGACACTGCTGTTTGCTATGGCAGAGCGGGACCCCGTGCCCCAGGGACCACCACCTCCCCAGGAATTAAGTCCCCTTGAGTTCTTAGATTCCCTGGGGGGCCAACTAGCCCACCATGTACCTCCAGTAAGCGGCACAGAGCTGCATTGCAGAGTGGTGTAAAAAGGGGGCATGGCCTTAGAAACCCTCTCTGCAATGCAGCTCTGTGGTGCTTACTGGAGGTACCTGGTGGGCTAGTTGGCCCCCAGGGACCCTCAGGATTCAAGGGGACTTAATCCCCCAACTTACAACATGCCAGGGGGCATGTTTTCACAGTGGTGTAGGGAGGGAGCGGGCCTGCTATCACAAGTGTGTAAACACACCCCCTGGTGCATTGTAAATTAGGGGATTAAGTCCCCTTGAGACCCGAGGGTCCCTGGGGGATAACTAGCCCACCAGGTACCTCCAGTAAGTGCCACAGAGCTGTGTTGTAGAGAGGTGGTCCAAGTCCACACCCCTTTTTACACCTCTCTGCAACTCAACTCTGTGGTGCATTTTGGAGGTGCCTTAGTGGGCTAGTTGGCTTCCAGGGACCCTCAGGATTCAAGGGGACTTAATTCCCCAACTTACAATGCGGAAGGGGGTGCGTTTGCACAGTGCTGCATGGAGGGGACGAGGCCTGATATTACAAGTGTGCAAACACACCCCCTGGAACGTTGTAAATTAGGGGATTAATTCCCCGTGAATTCTGAGGGTCCCAGGGGGCCAACAGCCCATCAGTGCAGAGTGCCGTTGCAGAAAGGTGGTCCAAGGTCACGCCCCTTTTTACACCTGTTGGAACCGGAAGTCTCTGGTTGGCACAGGTATGCACTTGTAACAAGCAGGGACCCTCACTTCCAGTCAGGGCAAGGGGACTACTCCTTCGAATAACCCCTGCTCACCCTCTAGGTAGTGTGGCGCGAGCAGACAAGGCTAATCCTCAGGGCGATAGTAAGTTAAGCATTTATGATCACACACAGTAAACCTACTGACCCACCACAAATGGACACCAGGCGTATGGTTGTATCAAAAATACGTACACTTTATATAAAAGATAGATTCAAGCAGGATTATCACAAGACCATATAACGTTTAGCGATTTGAGGCCACCAGATTACGATAGGCAATTAGTCTTTAAAGGTTTGTTGTTTAGCAAGTTACGGAGACAAGGAAATAAGAACGTTGCGGACCCTGGATCCGATATGAACTCGAGACGGAGTTCAAGTGTACCTTGCTTGTGGAAGTCCGAGGCGTTTCCGGCTGGCTACTGGTGAGGGTGGACCCGGGACGAGGCCGACGGTTCTCCAAAGGATCTCTCCGGCTCGGTCCCCCTCGAGGAGGGAGGCGGGGAAGCAGGACTGTGGAGGGTTGCGGCGATCCGGGGTCGAAGCAGCTCACGGGGCGAGGCTCCGTTCAGGCCTGCGGGACATACTACTTCCTAGCACGCCGGGTCGTACTCGTGGATCTGTGAGGGGCGTCGCGTTCTCGGGCACACGGGTGCAGCACCAGGCTTCCAGTACCACGGTACGGGGAGACCTTTCTTGAGGTGTGGCACGAGCCTTGGTTTGCAGGAGGGCAAAGCGAGACATTCGGTTACGTTACGACGTACAAACCGTCCGAGGCTATGGAATGCGCTCCGTGCAGATTCCGGCTGGAGAAGATGAGAGGCGCACAACGCGCTCCATTAGCAGGTGAGGTGACAGGAGAGCGGGCGGCCCGGCACTGAAGCAAAGAGCGACTCAGGGATGAGCGGGGCTCTCTGCGGCGGGGCGACCAGGCTCCGAGCTGTCACGACCTTAGGAGGGACGAAGGCACCCGAGTCACAACTCCGGCGAGGGAATAAGAACTAAGGCCCAACAGCAGACGGGCACAAGCAAAATAGAACCCAATGGTCCTGGGGTTCCGTTCAGGGGGCAAGCTCGCAATCAAGCCCTTGGAGATCGTTTCAGGCACAAGTCTACAAAGTCCTCTCTGGTCCTTTCCTCTCCGTTCTCAGCAAGGCACCACTGCAAGTCAGTCTTACAGGATACAGACTGGTTTCCGTCCTTCAACTTCTCTTGGTCCTTCTAGTCAGGCAGAGGTTCGTCGTGGTCAAAACTGGATCTGATTTGTAAGGAGCGGAGCTCCTATATTTATACTGCGTTTCTTTTGTCTTTGCAGGCCAGGGGGCCTGAGCCTAGTTCAACCCGGTTTTGGAGTACTCTGTTGACAGGACGCTGCCGTCTTCTTTCAGGGCGCAGGGCAGGGACATCAGACGCTCCGCAGGAGGTGGAGCCAGCATTGTGGTGGTGGAGCACAACCCTATTCAGAGTCAAGGATTACTCGGCCCACCCATCCTGGAGTAAGCACCCTATTCACCACCTGGAGCCCCAGACTGTCCCCGGGAATCTCCCAGCCCTGTCACTCACACAAACCCAGACAGCAGATACACATCCTGGCAGAGGCGGGCTGAAATAGTTAGGCCAGCAAAGGCTAACTTTCTAAAAGTAGCATTTGCAAACACAGGATATTAAAATAAACCTTACTATAGGAAGTATTTTATTATTCTGAGTTCAGGCATACTAAACTCGACGTGCTACTGTGTTTCCGGAGCCTGCTGGAACTATAGCGTGTAATAGTTCCGGCAGCTCATCTTGGCCTAAGAGAACAGGTAGCCCTTCAATAGTGAAGAACAAAAAGGGCGGTAATTCACTACTAGGACATGCCACACTCTAGGCTTGTCCTACCTTACGCTTACAATGCACCAGGCCCGCAGGCCTACCATAGGGGTGACTGATATGAAGGTTAGGGAAGGTTCAGGGACTGGCAAGTGTGGGCACTTGCGCAGTCAGCGTGACAGTACGAGACCGTACGCGGGGTCTACAATGACGGACCCGAGACACATCTTACGAGGCCGCTTCTGTGGGTGGCGCAACCAGTGCTGCAGGCCCGCTAGGGGCATTTGTATCTACAAGCCCCGGCACTCCTCGTGCACTTTACTGGGGACTGATAGTAAACCAAATAAGCCAATCATGAAAATCAATTACATATATACTTTACATTGGGAGCACTGAGCATCGAATACCAGCAAAACATCTGAGGCACATCAGCAAAAAGTGGAAGGGAGACTCACGCCAAGGTGCCAGGTCTAACAACACCACTCGGCTTCTGGTGCACTGCTGTTGGGGCGATGATGTCCTCTTGTGTCCTGAGGACCTCAGGACTCAAGTGGACTTCATCCCCCGAGCAGCAGTGCAACAGAAGAAGGCCTCTAAGGGCCCTATTATGATGGTGGACGGACTTGCGTCCGTCCGCCACCCCCGAGGAAGAGGCACCGTCCGCATGGGCAGCGGCGGTCCCTCCATGGCAATTAGGATGTGACCGCCACCCTGGCAGTCACATCCCCTACCTTTAACATTGCGGCGGATGCTGCTTCAAGCATCACCCGCCGCAAGGTTAAAAAATGCATGTTTACCTTTGCATGCACGAAGCGGCAGGCACCGCGTGGTGCCTGCCACTTCGTGCACGCAAAGGCAGGGGGGTACCATAGGTACCCCCTATGTGCAACCCCCACTCCCCTTTCACCCCTGGGGGCCCGCAACGGGCCCCCAAACAAAAGACCGTATGCCTTTCCAGGGCGGAAATGCCGCAGTGGAAAGGCATAGGACCGCCGCCATCCTAATATGCCTGGCGGTGTGTGATAGACACTGCCAGACATGTTAGAGCTTTTCTGCCGCGGTCGGAAGGCGACCGCGGCGGAAAAGCTGCGGATTGAAAAAATATCCCCCCGCCATCCTAATCTGATGGGGGGTATTTCTTCAGTCTGCAGCGGATAATCCGCATCCTCCGGCCTGGCAGTGGCTTCCGCCGGCCCGGAGTATGCGGATTATCCGCAATCATAATGGGCCCCTAAGTATGAGTTACTATCTATATGAATACATAAAGTGGTATATGTGTAAGTGTGTAGCTTAGTAAATATAAGTTTGATCAATTGTTTGCATAAGTGAGTAGGATGTCTGCATAAGTGAATGGGATATGTGCTGGTGTGTAATGTTGATGTAGGTGTATAAGTATATTTAATAGTGTTCTATTGATCTTTGTTAGCATGTATGAGTGAATCTATAGGTAAGTGTTTAGATGTGTGTGTAGATGTAGGAATCACTGTAGTGGGTTTTTAGAAACTTGTACTGGTGTGTCAATGGTTACAAATATGGTACTTCATATTTTATAATGAGTGTTGAAAGGTAATGCTACTCTATGATGAGGTGTATCAGTTTGTCACATGGGTGATGTCATCAGTGATGTCATTTGAGATGTCATCAGTGATGTCATCAGTGATGTCTCTGACCATGTCATGAATGATGTAATATGTGACATCATCAGCAGTGGATTGCGGGCGCGCGAGTTATAGTTAGTACAACTAACTATAACGGTGGAATTTCAATGGTTTAAATGAGTGGAATGTCTAGCTAATTATAACACCCCTAAAACCTATGGTTTTTTGGGTGAATTTCCTAAGGTTTTTTTAAATGCTAATTCTTAACTATAACTTGTCTGAAACCTATGGTTTTTTCAGTGAATTTCTAAGGTTTTTTAAATGCTAATTCCGAACTATAACTTGTCTGAAACCTATGGTTTCTTCAGTGAATTTCAAACGTTTTTAAATGCTAATTCCTAACTATAACATGTCTGAAACCTATGTTTTTTTCAGTGAATTTCAGAGGTTTTGTAAATGACAATCTTCAAATGTATTAATTGTTATTTTTATTTTTTGATACTGATTTTCTACATTTTTTTAACAATTTATTTTTAGATATTTTATTTTTTAAATTACATTATAATATGCGTCCATCTCGCATTGATGACGTTACAAAGTATAAAATATACATCCAGACTGAATGGGATCTGAAGGAACAAAACACCAAAAGAAAATGCACTAACATTGTCAAAACTTAAAAAATGCTAAAAACTGGTCTATGCGATGATGTCATAAAGAGATGAGCAAGTCAAAGCAAAATACTTCTGCAGATTGCACCATCAATTGAAGAGGGCACTTAGCTCCAATCTGAACCAGTGAGCAGTATCCATGGTACCGCTTTTGTGTTCAGAACTGTGGAGACGTCTTATAGCACTCAACTAACAGGCCGCCATTTTAATAGTTGTATCCTCTCATTCATCTGTCCACTAGACTCAGGTACAGAAAATCAGAATCATGCCATGAGGCAGTATCAAATAATGTAAAGGAAGCAAAATGTCATGTGAGGTCTTATGACCTCATTATGAGTTGCCGGGAGTGGTTTCCCAAGGTATCCCCATTGGCATACAGTTGTTGTGTTTCTAAACCCAAAATCAACACATCTGGAAACACTCAACCCAATTGCACCAGGTGAGGAAGCACACTCAGTAAAAACACTGGTACAGAGGACTTGTATGGCCTGCTGGCCAAAAACAGGCTGGCACCCAACCGTCTCCTCCATAAACACTGGAGGGCGGCTAGGCACATGCTTCCCCCATAAGCTCCCAAGCCTTCTCTGCCACCCAAAGCCCTCCTCGCTACCACCAGCTAAGAGCAGGAGACAAATATAACCATTAATTTCCCCATAATTAGGGAAATTCTGCCGCCAAGGACCACTACATCAGGGTCCAACAGGTTGATTCCACAGCTACCCAAATTCTAACGGTGGCACCTTTATAGATATAGTCATCATACCTCTGCTGTGGGGCTGACATGATTTTGAAGGTGGGTAGCACATTCGTCCATAGGTTGTGCTTGGTGGACAATTGCAGATGTGTAGTGGTTGTGTGGGCAGTGCTTTGATATCATGATTCACGACCAGAGTGGAGCTGTTTACATGTCATGCGTAGCTGTGCATGAACCTGTACTGTAGTGTGGGCGAGTAAAAAAAAATCAAAACCACTTGAGCTTACTTACACATCTTCATTGTGAGTTGTGGAAATATTTGTTGCTGGTTATGATAATTTATGCCCAGTTACTTATTCATGTGTAGCAGTTACTTACTCATGTGTAGCAGTTACTTACTCATGTGTAGCTTGATTTACATGAGATGTTCAGGCTGATCAGTGCAAGTGTTGCTGGTAAAGAATTCAGTCTGCAATTCTGTGTTTTTCATTGTTTTAAGTAAACAGGCCGTCATTTGCTTGTGCATAGATCTGCGATCATTAAATGGTTGCTGTGGTGTCCAGGAATCTCCCAAACAGGGAAAATGTCAAATTAAGAGAAACTGTTTGAAGGTGCTTAAAACAACTTGGCACAACCTACCACCTTTTGGGTGTAAATCTGATTGGACAAATCCATTCCAGACACGTTTATACCATATGACACTGTCGCACTCAAAACCTTAGCGGTATATAAAAGAATTGTTTCAAAGAGTTCATTTATAGCTTTTGCATTCGCTGCCTTGTTTTTATAGCCATTTCAATATGGCTCAGGACTGTTTTCGGTGTGGTCCTTCTTTGGTGTTTCAGGACCATGCTTTCTTTAGCATTCTCACAGACAGTGTAGCGGCCACTGAAGACTTTGTTAGCTGCACTTTTTGTTCAGGTCGGCATAGGTTTATGTATTCTTCTAACCCCTCATCAATATTTGTGTGTTCTAGCATATTTTCATGTGTAGAATATACTTTCATTCGAGCCTGTGCTTTCCTATTTTTTAACTTCTCATGGCTAACATTATACGACCAGTTTAACCATGGTCTTCCGTTGTTACATTCTCTGCACTTTGATGGACAATTGTTTACTTATCTACATTTGGTATGATTCATAATAAAGAGACTTTAGTAAGGGGGAGTTTTCATTGTTTATTTCATATGTTCCTTCTAGTTGTTGGATGGATACTTATAATTTTCATTCTGGACTTGGTTCTTATTTGGTTAGTTTACTACAACAGAGGATGTATTCGTTTTCTGATGAAGGGCTTCTATTTTGTGAAATTGGAGTGTGACATCTCCGGTACAGTAGAAAATATATTGATTGATTAAAACTATTTCATTTCCATATCCTGTGATAGTTAGTTTTGTTTGTTTTGTGTTCTGAGAGTTAATGTTTTGGGGTTTCTGAGTGGCCAAATATGAAGGCACTTCAAGGGTAGAGGGACACAGGCATGTGTGGATAGTTTGAGCCTCATTCTCTCTTTTGTTTCACCGTGGTTTCACATGGTGTTTCACGGTTTTCTGATTTAGGTATTTAACTAATATGCTATCTCTTGGATGAGACATTTTTTTTTTCAAATTTGTTTTTTGGTGGCCGTAATTACTGTGTATCTTGATGTCATCGTATCATACATTTTGGAACATGTGCATATTTTACATATAATGCAGCCCTAAAAAAGTCTTGATATTTATGAATTTTTATTATAATAACTAATGTGTTTCTCCTCCTTTTTTATGAGAATATTGAGTTTTTATTGTATTATCCACTGTGCTTTTCCTTAAATTGTAATTATTACCATATCCTTCTTCCTGTTTCTTCTTTTTTCCCCCTCCCCCTTTTCTTTCTGGTTTTCAATAAAATCAAACTTAAAAAAAAAAAAAAAATGTTTTCCTGAAAGACAAAAGCATTAATTATTGCTTCACATCATTTGTATGATCTTCAAATTAATGCTTATCGTATTTTTCTCAAATAAAAATGTTGTATGTTCTAAAAAAAAAAAAAAGTCTTGATAGAAGAAATGCTTGTCGGCAGCCAGATGTGTACTCAGGAGTGTCAGTAGCAGTTAAAGTGACGCAACTAAAAGGAACAAAACTACAGCTACATGGACTCTTTTAAACAATTATTTTATAGACCTCTAAGGTTTTGAGTGCTCCAGTGTCATATGGTATTAACAGATCTGATATCAAAACCAGTCTGTAATAATCTGGAACTCCATCCAGCTACAGGTCCAACAAGCACCATCCTACCTTCACTCCTAAAAGGTGCTGAAGAGGACCTCTCCTCTGCAAATATTTGGTCCTTCTAAAAGACTTCACCACACAGCATGGAAGCTGCATTGTGAGTTATCTTGCATCTTATGTTGCACAGAAGTGAAACCTGTGCCGATTTCTTGCACGCAGCTCAATCATATGGTCCATGCTAAAGTTCGTAAGGAAAGGAAAGTGAAGCACATCCTCAACTCTCAAGAAATGTGGTTTGTATGAGCTGGATCTAAAAAAGGTCAGAACCCTATCTAGTTGTTAGTCTGTTTTAATCACAGGTTCCATGGATATAGAGAAAGAGCTATGCGTTATTTTAAGGAGTCTTACAGAGTTCCCTGTTTATTTGAAGCAACATCTATTATTCTGATAGTGTTACAAATTATAACTGCTACAATGTCAATTGTGGTTAAAAAGCGAGGTTGATTTTATTAATTTCCTCCCATTGGGTTACAATCTAATGTACATCAAATTAAACATCATTAAAATGTCATTGTCTTAATAGGACCATAACATCAAATACAATAAAAATTAATAAAACAACATAAAAATGCAAGAAAACAGTCGACGCGGCGTTTCGGTGTTTGTCAGCTTTTCACCTTCATCAGGACAAGTATGTATAACATCTCTACAAAATGAAAACAATATTTTTAGACATCTCCGCAGTTGTAACACAATTAATTATCAAATACAATCTTTTTGTTAGACCTATCTATTAGTTAATTTGTCTATGCTATTCTCTCCTTTGAATATCTCTATTTCTCCTATGTGACATCATCCATGGTTATATTATAAACAGACAAGGCAACAATGCATTATCGTTATTGCCTAAGCAGTCATGGGGCTAAAATATTTTCTAGGAACAATAATCCACATATCATATTAATGCTCTTAATCACATAGGTACCTTATTTAGAATTCATTAGGAATTTGCTTCATCAATTGCAACTTTCCACAGGTTATATTAGTTGTTACGTGACTCTTTAGATGTTGAGCTTTATGGGGAAACAAATTAGGTAGGAGAAGGTTAGCTTATAGCTTATTTCTGATAATCTCTCTTACATTCACTCAGTTTATTCTGTTACCTTTTATTAGTGCTGATAAAAAGTCTCCGGTATGTTGGAACCACCGTATTAGTCGTGTGGTGGAGATATTCTTAATGTTCAAGTAATATCTAAGGAACAATTACAACCTTAAGTTTAAAACGTGTCATTATCTCTTAGTGTTCTCAGCCAAATTTTAAATGAAAGCATAAAAACTCACCCTTGTTTTACTCTTAATCGATAACAAGGTTTTTTTGCACTCACAAGCCATTTATTTAAAAGGGCTCAAGTGCACGGTAATAGACCGAAAAGTACACAGCATACTCAGAGCATGAATGGCCATATATGCGTGCATTGTACTTGTAAATATCTGCCATATCAAATGCCCCATAGGTATATATTTTTTATCCACAGGAGACACATTTAAAAAGTCTTGATACCTCACAAAAAAACCTCATTATCGATTAAGAGTAAAACAAAGGTGAGTTTTTCTGCTTTCATTCAAAATTTGGCTGAGAACACTAAGAGATAATGACACGTTTTAAACTTAAGGTTGTAATTGTTCCTTAGATATTACTTGAACATTAAGAATATCTCCACCACACGACTAATACGGTGGTTCCAACATACCGGAGAATTTTTATCAGCACTAATAAAAGGTAACAGAATAAACTGAGTGAATGTAAGAGAGATTATCAGAAATAAGCTATAAGCTAACCTTCTCCTACCTAATTTGTTTCCCCTAAAAGCTCAAAATCTAAAGTCACGTAACAACAAATATAACCTGTGGAAAGTTGCAATTGATGAAGCAAATTCCTAATGAATTCTAAATAAGGTACCTATGTGATTAAGAGCATTAATATGATATGTGGATTATTGTTCCTAGAAAATATTTTAGCCCCATGACTGCTTAGGCAAAAACGATAATGCATTGTTGCCTTGTCTGTTTATAATATAACCATGGATGATGTCACATAGAGGAGAAATAGAGATATTCAAAGGAGAGTATAGCATAGACAAATAAACTAATAGATAGGTCTAACAAAAAGATTGTATTTGATAATTAATTGTGTTACAACTGCGGAGATGTCTAAAAATATTGTTTTCATTTTGTAGAGATGTTATACATACTTGTCCCGATGAAGGTGAAAAACTGACAAACACCGAAACGCCGCGTCGACTGTTTTCTTGCATTTTTATGTTGTTTTAATAATTTTTATTGTATTTGATGTTATGGTCCTATTAAGACAATGACATTTTTAATGATGTGTAATTTGATGTACATTAGATTGTAACCCAATGGGAGGAAATTAATAAAATCAACCTCGCTTTTTATCCACAATTGACATTGTAGCAGTTATAATTTGTAACACTATCAGAATAATAGATGTTGCTTCAAATAAACAGGGAACTCTGTAAGACTCCTTAACCCCATGGCTGCTCAGCATATTCCCCTGCTGTGCTGAGAAATCTGAAATCCCACACAAGATGACGAGCTGGGCTCGTCATGAGCGTGTGAGGAGGCTACTTCATGACGAGCCCAGCTCGTCATGAGTGTGGAAGGGGTTAAAATAACGCATAGCTCTTTCTCTATATCCATGGAACCTGTGATTAAAACAGACTAACAACTAGATAGGGTTCTGACCTTTTTTAGATCTATCCACCCCTCCCTACAAATACTCTTAGGGGTATCTTCCTATTTTCTGAAAATTGTATGAGCTGGAATCATTTTTAAAGTTAAGTTGCACATGACAAATCCCAGAGAAATACACGCTCGATAGATCAAACAAATAGATACAGAGAAACTGAGTCCTGAAGAAGTTGGCAGGAACGAAAAGCATTGATTATCAATCAATCAATCAATCAGGGTCTTATAAAGTGCAACTACTCACCTGTGAGGATCTCGAGGTGCTGAGGGAGGGAAAGGGGGGGCACTGCAGTTCAGCCGAAGAGCCAGGTCTTGAGGTCCTTCCTGAATTGATTCAGTGATGGTGATTGCCTGAGGTGTAGTGGCAGGTAGTTCCAGGTCTTCCCAGCGAGCGATTATGAAGGGCTGAGCAATTTTTATGGAGAAATTGAATATTGAAAGCAACAAAGAACAAGGGGGCATATTATCAAGAACGGCGATAAAATTATCGCCTCTTTAGCGGCAGGAAACTGCCACTAAAGTGGCGATAATGGGCTTGATAATATGCTCTTGTGAATTCCCATAGCAGCCCAGGTTCTGGTGTTAACATAGGCTGCTATGGGAACTCACAAGGGCATATTATCAAGCCCATTATCGCCGCTTTAGCAGCAGTTTCCTGCCACTAAAGCGGCGATAATTTTATTGCCGTTCTTGATAATAAGCCCCTCAGTGCTCGTCATAACTTGAACTTCTGAATTACAAATTGCTAAGGACTTTGGAGAGAAACCATGAAACACAATAAGAGTGCTGAGATCAATTGTTTTTGTTCATTTAGAATTTATTTAGATAAAAATTGTGGTTTCTCTACTTCTGCTCAGAAACTGTCCTGATCCTGAATGTTAAACCCTTAACGTGAAGGATAAAAATTATTCACGGAATAAAACTCTACTACATTAAGATTTGGACATATTTCTCTGCATGAATAATTTTCTATGCTAATTATCTAATTTTGATGTTTTGCAAGTTCTTTACCAATCTATATAAGTGCTTCCCAGTCATACACACTCGTTCGGTGTTTGTTGTATTACATTTTTTCCTGGATGAGTTTTTGTTGGTGAGTGGAGTGGTAAACATTTCATTTTTTAGTTTCGTTTTTTGTATATATGTGAATGTGTTTCAGGTGTTTGGTTAAATAAGCGTGAATTTTCATTTCCAACTGCATCCAATGATATGCTTCCCCCCCCTTTGGGTGTATGTTGGAAGGAAGTTTCACATAAACAGTGTGGTTTTTCTACTTTGGTAAAATATATTTCACTCGGTAATTAAGAAGTTCCGATTTGTAAAGTGTATTCCTTTGTTCGTCGTTTTGACTTATTTTATTTGTGAACATTTTGAGATCATCTTTAGAATATGTTACTTCCTTTGTACTGTGTATCTCATTTTGCAAATGTTTTCTTTTGCAATAACGTAATCTCTTCAACGTGTCTCCCACTGTGTTTAAAATATATTTTGACAAGAGAATCGTTGTCCACCATTCACATTTCAGAATGATAAAATAACTTTTTTTTTTCTTATCACAAATTTCTGATGTGGTACCTGCTATGCCCCCACACAGCCACTCCGAACTCAGATTAACAGACTTTTGCACTTTTAATGATAACGAAGGAAGGATATTAAACAGACCGTGCAGTAGAACCTGCGAGTAGCCGGTGCTCAATGATTCAAGGTGTCTGTCTTGCCAATATGACGTTGCATCCGTTTGTTGCACATCCTGCAAACATTTATGTCTTTCAGGAGAATAAAATGGAATCATATTGTCCTCTTTCTGTGACATTTATCTGCGCCAGGTGAGGTTAAAACGTCTTGGTAGCTGGAGTTATACTGCCTGAATGTCTGCGTTAACCTTGCAGTCTAACGTGGTTTGACATCATCAATTCAATGTGATATATGACCGGTCGTTACCAGGGTTTCACTCTTGATCAATATGTCACCTTTCTAAAGTGGTCAGAGCAGAAGATGCTATTGATGGAGGGAAGGTGGGGCGAGGTGGCACAGTAAAAGACAGCAAGGCAGGGATGCTTACACTGTGCCCGGCTGAAAAATAAACACCTATTGCAAGGGGTGCGGGCGAAAATCATTTTTTTCAAGAGCCCATTTTAAAGGGAAAGACAACATATCACAAACACATTACAGCTCTTATTTATATTTATATTGAGAATTGGCAAGTTACCCGACTTCTTACTGGACAAACTTCCACAAATTGTCATTTTCCTGTCCACAATTAGTTTTTATGGGCCTGCTTTATTCAGTCCATAAAAATGGAGTTTACAAAGGTCCACTGTAACATCCGATATAGCCTTATTCAGTCTTCTATTATAGTCCATCTATGCTTTCTTGATCGGTAAAACTAGACTGTAGTATGAAAGGTAGCACATGTTTCGAACACTATATACGTACAGTGCTTTTTACGTTAAATACACATGTCTCTAAATTTGCACATACAAAGCCAAGGACCTGATTAAAAAAAAATCATCATGCTTGTATTTTGTATATATATATATATATTCCCAAAAACACAGTTCACCAGCCGTTGCTCCGCTACGTTACCAGTGCATCCTCGGCGCGCGGTGAAGCGCCCAATCAAACTCCACAACTCCAGTCTCTTGATTTAAGAAACTCTTACGATCGAGGGCACTCTCAAGCCATACCAGGGATCAAAGCTTTACTTCAAATCCATTTATTAACTCGTTCCTGCAAATGTTGACAAACGCGTTTCAGCGTGTCCGCCTTCGTCAGTGTCAACAATAACTTTACTGAATTGTTTTTAAATAAACATTGTGCTCGTATATAGTAAACATAGAAAGTGTTTTGTGCATGTATAACCAAAATAAACAAAGGACTACATTTTAGCGGCCATTTTTGAGTGGTTCTAAACATGTCCTGAAGAAACATAAAACAATTTATAATTCATTGTTAAAATTCTCTTGGTTAAAGCATTCTAGTATGTTTCTATTGGTAAATGAAAATAATTTACATTCAATATCAAGGACTGAAACAAAAACAGTATGTAATTACTACACTGTTAAGTTGCCACTCAAATTGCTGTTGTATTCGGTACGCACTTCAGATATATCACTGGTAATAGGATGTGATGCATTTACATGGCAGAAATTAACCATATCCGTCATTTCTTCTAGTGGTAGCCATCATATTCCTGCCAGTTTACATTCGCCGCTGCAGTCTTAATCACGCCCTGAATGGACCAAATTTATTAGCAGGCAGAACTGTATTGATAAACATCCCCTTAAACTTTATCGTATAAATCATACTTCCTGATCTATATTACAGTGAGCTAGGAACACCTCAAAGATGATAACACAATTGTATCGAGAAGACTAACTCTTACATCAGTTTAGAAATGCGTGCAGAAATCAGCCAACATGGACCCACATCTCTTCCTCATTGTTAAGCCCTTTCGGTACCTTTGTTTGCAATTTTATAATGTATTTCGACTCTAAGGTGCGTAGCTTTTTAATAATATCTCCCCCTCTTTCAGATTTTGTAATTTGGTCCAGGCAAAAGAAAGTGAGAAGGCTACTGTTACTGTCATGCTCTTTCTCGAAATGGCGTGCGACAGGGTAATTGTGATCTTTATTATTAATTGCCCTTAGATGTTCCAAGATTCTTTTTTAGTTGGGTGAATCATACTTCCCACATATTTTTTGTCGCACAGACATGTTAGACAGTAGACTGTATGGTCTGAATTGCAATTAAGAAGTTTAGTGATAGGTACCTTGTTGGGCTTCCCTGGTACTGTATACTCTTTGACCTTGTGACTGTATCTACACGCCTTACATTTCATATAGGGGTAGAATCTGTGAGGGATACTGATTTCTTCTTTCTTGGTTCATAATGGCTGTTCACCAAATGATCCCTTAAAGAATTACCTCTCCTGTAGGTTATTAAGTGCTGTTCACATAGTATTTTCCCCACTACATTGTCTGATTTAATTACCTTCCAGTTTCTTCTAAGGATTTGGTAAATTTCTGAGGATTTTTCAGTAAAGTTTGTAATTTCTCTTACATTCTTATCTTCGCTCCTGACTTTATCCCTTAGTAATAGACTTCTCTCTGTGTCCTTTCATCTCTGTTCCACTTTTTCAAGAAAGCCTCTGCAATACCTTCGCTTTAAGAATCTGGCTTTAGCATGAGATAGGGCTTAGTCACATTCTTTAGTTGTTGAACAGTTGCGTTTCATTCTCAAGAATTCGCCTACTGGAATGTTGCTTACCACTCTCTTGGGGTGGCAACTTTCCACGTGCAGGATCGTATTTCCTGCCGTTACCTTTCGATACAGTGCAGTTTCCAATTTGTCGTTTTCAATATATAATCTTAAATCTAGATAAACAACTTCTTTTGCACTAATACAACTGGTAAATTGTAGGTTCAATTCATTGACATTCAGGGCTTTAACAAAGTTTTCAGCCTCGCTCCATAGAACCGAGTCACAAGAAAGCAGTAAAACAAATATAAAAAATAAGAAATGGAGGCAAGGTATAAACACCCTGAGCCCCCGAGCAGGGGTCCCACAAGAACCCCCAGGGCCCAATAAGTATTTTAATTTTTTTACATTTTTAGCCGGGTGCGCTGTTTGCGCAAACCCCAATGAAAATGAAAAAAAAAAAATGCACGGGCTCCAGTGTTTCGTTTTTTAAAGCCCCCGGGTGGGCCAGGACCTGGGGGCAATCCTCATTGTTGTAGTGGGGACCTGCGGGGGCCCCCGCAGCCCAGTGACCACCATCTCCTGGTACTATGTTGATTAAGTGGGGGGCACGCGGTCCCCCCGCAGCCCTGGGGACTGCCACATCCCCGGGGCTTTTTAAAAAAAAATGATGCAGTGGGGGGCCACACCCCCACGCTTCCCTGGTGACCGCCACCTCCCCGGGGCTTCATTAAATAGGGATGGGGGCCTCGCAGGTACCCCAAAGCCTAGGGGACTGCTACCTCCACGGGGCTATGCAAATTAAGTAGTGTGCGGGGATTAGGCCCCCCACACTGCTCCGAGGACCACCACCTCCCCGTGGCTTTAAACATTTGGAGGGGGGCCACCCGACCCCCCTCCTCGAGCCCTGGATGGCCCTGAGGACTGCCACCTCCCCGGGCCAGCTCCTGCAGTGTCCTGGGGTGCCCACCCAGGGACACTGCTGTTTGCTATGGCAGAGCGGGACCCCGTGCCCTAGGGACCACCACCTCCCCAGGAATTAAGTCCCCTTGAGTTCTTAGATTGCCTGGGGGGCCAACTAGCCCACCATGTACCTCCAGTAAGCGGCACAGAGCTGCATTGCAGAGTGGTGTAAAAAGGGGGCATGGCCTTAGAAACCCTCTCTGCAATGCAGCTCTGTGGTGCTTACTGGAGGTACCTGGTGGGCTAGTTGGCCCCCAGGGACCCTCAGGATTCAAGGGGACTTAATCCCCCAACTTACAACATGCCAGGGGGCATGTTTTCACAGTGGTGTAGGGAGGGAGCGGGCCTGCTATCACAAGTGTGTAAACACACCCCCTGGTGCATTGTAAATTAGGGGATTAAGTCCCCTTGAGACCCGAGGGTCCCTGGGGGATAACTAGCCCACCAGGTACCTCCAGTAAGTGCCACAGAGCTGTGTTGTAGAGAGGTGGTCCAAGTCCACACCCCTTTTTACACCTCTCTGCAACTCAACTCTGTGGTGCATTTTGGAGGTGCCTTAGTGGGCTAGTTGGCTTCCAGGGACCCTCAGGATTCAAGGGGACTTAATTCCCCAACTTACAATGCGGAAGGGGGTGCGTTTGCACAGTGCTGCATGGAGGGGACGAGGCCTGATATTACAAGTGTGCAAACACACCCCCTGGAACGTTGTAAATTAGGGGATTAATTCCCCGTGAATTCTGAGGGTCCCAGGGGGCCAACAGCCCATCAGTGCAGAGTGCCGTTGCAGAAAGGTGGTCCAAGGTCACGCCCCTTTTTACACCTGTTGGAACCGGAAGTCTCTGGTTGGCACAGGTATGCACTTGTAACAAGCAGGGACCCTCACTTCCAGTCATGGCAAGGGGACTACTCCTTCGAATAACCCCTGCTCACCCTCTAGGTAGTGTGGCGCGAGCAGACAAGGCTAATCCTCAGGGCGATAGTAAGTTAAGCATTTATGATCACACACAGTAAACCTACTGACCCACCACAAATGGACACCAGGCGTATGGTTGTATCAAAAATACGTACACTTTATATAAAAGATAGATTCAAGCAGGATTATCACAAGACCATATAACGTTTAGCGATTTGAGGCCACCAGATTACGATAGGCAATTAGTCTTTAAAGGTTTGTTGTTTAGCAAGTTACGGAGACAAGGAAATAAGAACGTTGCGGACCCTGGATCCGATATGAACTCGAGACGGAGTTCAAGTGTACCTTGCTTGTGGAAGTCCGAGGCGTTTCCGGCTGGCTACTGGTGAGGGTGGACCCGGGACGAGGCCGACGGTTCTCCAAAGGATCTCTCCGGCTCGGTCCCCCTCGAGGAGGGAGGCGGGGAAGCAGGACTGTGGAGGGTTGCGGCGATCCGGGGTCGAAGCAGCTCACGGGGCGAGGCTCCGTTCAGGCCTGCGGGACATACTACTTCCTAGCACGCCGGGTCGTACTCGTGGATCTGTGAGGGGCGTCGCGTTCTCGGGCACACGGGTGCAGCACCAGGCTTCCAGTACCACGGTACGGGGAGACCTTTCTTGAGGTGTGGCACGAGCCTTGGTTTGCAGGAGGGCAAAGCGAGACATTCGGTTACGTTACGACGTACAAACCGTCCGAGGCTATGGAATGCGCTCCGTGCAGATTCCGGCTGGAGAAGATGAGAGGCGCACAACGCGCTCCATTAGCAGGCGAGGTGACAGGAGAGCGGGCGGCCCGGCACTGAAGCAAAGAGCGACTCAGGGATGAGCGGGGCTCTCTGCGGCGGGGCGACCAGGCTCCGAGCTGTCACGACCTTAGGAGGGACGAAGGCACCCGAGTCACAACTCCGGCGAGGGAATAAGAACTAAGGCCCAACAGCAGACGGGCACAAGCAAAATAGAACCCAATGGTCCTGGGGTTCCGTTCAGGGGGCAAGCTCGCAATCAAGCCCTTGGAGATCGTTTCAGGCACAAGTCTACAAAGTCCTCTCTGGTCCTTTCCTCTCCGTTCTCAGCAAGGCACCACTGCAAGTCAGTCTTACAGGATACAGACTGGTTTCCGTCCTTCAACTTCTCTTGGTCCTTCTAGTCAGGCAGAGGTTCGTCGTGGTCAAAACTGGATCTGATTTGTAAGGAGCGGAGCTCCTATATTTATACTGCGTTTCTTTTGTCTTTGCAGGCCAGGGGGCCTGAGCCTAGTTCAACCCGGTTTTGGAGTACTCTGTTGACAGGACGCTGCCGTCTTCTTTCAGGGCGCAGGGCAGGGACATCAGACGCTCCGCAGGAGGTGGAGCCAGCATTGTGGTGGTGGAGCACAACCCTATTCAGAGTCAAGGATTACTCGGCCCACCCATCCTGGAGTAAGCACCCTATTCACCACCTGGAGCCCCAGACTGTCCCCGGGAATCTCCCAGCCCTGTCACTCACACAAACCCAGACAGCAGATACACATCCTGGCAGAGGCGGGCTGAAATAGTTAGGCCAGCAAAGGCTAACTTTCTAAAAGTAGCATTTGCAAACACAGGATATTAAAATAAACCTTACTATAGGAAGTATTTTATTATTCTGAGTTCAGGCATACTAAACTCGACGTGCTACTGTGTTTCCGGAGCCTGCTGGAACTATAGCGTGTAATAGTTCCGGCAGCTCATCTTGGCCTAAGAGAACAGGTAGCCCTTCAATAGTGAAGAACAAAAAGGGCGGTAATTCACTACTAGGACATGCCACACTCTAGGCTTGTCCTACCTTACGCTTACAATGCACCAGGCCCGCAGGCCTACCATAGGGGTGACTGATATGAAGGTTAGGGAAGGTTCAGGGACTGGCAAGTGTGGGCACTTGCGCAGTCAGCGTGACAGTACGAGACCGTACGCGGGGTCTACAATGACGGACCCGAGACACATCTTACGAGGCCGCTTCTGTGGGTGGCGCAACCAGTGCTGCAGGCCCGCTAGGGGCATTTGTATCTACAAGCCCCGGCACTCCTCGTGCACTTTACTGGGGACTGATAGTAAACCAAATAAGCCAATCATGAAAATCAATTACATATATACTTTACATTGGGAGCACTGAGCATCGAATACCAGCAAAACATCTGAGGCACATCAGCAAAAAGTGGAAGGGAGACTCACGCCAAGGTGCCAGGTCTAACAACACCACTCGGCTTCTGGTGCACTGCTGTTGGGGCGATGATGTCCTCTTGTGTCCTGAGGACCTCAGGACTCAAGTGGACTTCATCCCCCGAGCAGCAGTGCAACAGAAGAAGGCCTCTAAGGGCCCTATTATGATGGCGGACGGACTTGCGTCCGTCCGCCACCCCCGAGGAAGAGGCACCGTCCGCATGGGCAGCGGCGGTCCCTCCATGGCAATTAGGATGTGACCGCCACCCTGGCAGTCACATCCCCTACCTTTAACATTGCGGCGGATGCTGCTTCAAGCATCACCCGCCGCAAGGTTAAAAAATGCATGTTTACCTTTGCATGCACGAAGCGGCAGGCACCGCGTGGTGCCTGCCACTTCGTGCACGCAAAGGCAGGGGGGTACCATAGGTACCCCCTATGTGCAACCCCCACTCCCCTTTCACCCCTGGGGGCCCGCAACGGGCCCCCAAACAAAAGACCGTATGCCTTTCCACGGCGGAAATGCCGCAGTGGAAAGGCATAGGACCGCCGCCATCCTAATATGCCTGGCGGTGTGTGATAGACACTGCCAGACATGTTAGAGCTTTTCTGCCGCGGTCGGAAGGCGACCGCGGCGGAAAAGCTGCGGATTGAAAAAATATCCCCCCGCCATCCTAATCTGATGGGGGGTATTTCTTCAGTCTGCAGCGGATAATCCGCATCCTCCGGCCTGGCAGTGGCTTCCGCCGGCCCGGAGTATGCGGATTATCCGCAATCATAATGGGCCCCTAAGTATGAGTTACTATCTATATGAATACATAAAGTGGTATATGTGTAAGTGTGTAGCTTAGTAAATATAAGTTTGATCAATTGTTTGCATAAGTGAGTAGGATGTCTGCATAAGTGAATGGGATATGTGCTGGTGTGTAATGTTGATGTAGGTGTATAAGTATATTTAATAGTGTTCTATTGATCTTTGTTAGCATGTATGAGTGAATCTATAGGTAAGTGTTTAGATGTGTGTGTAGATGTAGGAATCACTGAGTGGGTTTTTAGAAACTTGTACTGGTGTGTCAATGGTTTCAAATATGGTACTTCATATTTTATAATGAGTGTTGAAAGGTAATGCTACTCTATGATGAGGTGTATCAGTTTGTCACATGGGTGATGTCATCAGTGATGTAATTTGAGATGTCATCAGTGATGTCATCAGTGATGTCTCTGACCATGTCATGAATGATGTAATATGTGACATCATCAGCAGTGGATTGCGGGCGCGCGAGTTATAGTTAGTACAACTAACTATAACGGTGGAATTTCAATGGTTTAAATGAGTGGAATGTCTAGCTAATTATAACACCCCTAAAACCTATGGTTTTTTGAGTGAATTTCCTAAGGTTTTTTTAAATGCTAATTCTTAACTATAACTTGTCTGAAACGTATGGTTTTTTCAGTGAATTTCTAAGGTTTTTTAAATGCTAATTCCGAACTATAACTTGTCTGAAACCTATGGTTTCTTCAGTGAATTTCAAACGTTTTTAAATGCTAATTCCTAACTATAACATGTCTGAAACCTATGTTTTTTTCAGTGAATTTCAGAGGTTTTGTAAATAACAATCTTCAAATGTATTAATTGTTATTTTTATTTTTTGATACTGATTTTCTACATTTTTTTAACAATTTATTTTTAGATATTTTATTTTTTAAATTACATTATAATTACATTATACATTACATTACAAAATATACTTTCTCAGAATGAATTACTTTACTTTAAATAATTTGCAAATAGGCAATAGTCTTCTAAGTACAGTAGTTACAGTTGTTGTAATGCACAACACAATTTCAGACACAATGCAACATTGAGGTCAATGTGAATTTTTTGTTAAATGCAATTAGTTACTTTTTGGATTACTATTCTAACCACAGGACTGGATCCTAGATTCACTCCCAGGACATGTCCTGTAAACAGTTGAGTAAAAGCGTTTTGGTTACAGTAGTGATTTTTAAGGAATATTATTGTATTTTAAAAGTTGAAACATTTTCACATTGACTCACCAATGTTATCCTATGGGAGGAAATTCACTTAGCAGGTAAGTAGTGTTAACATTACTTTTTCTTACTCAGTGGTGGCTCCTGGATCCAGCACGGGTGCATCTCCTGTAAACAGTTGAAAGAATGCGTTAAAGTCATACAGGCGACTTTTAAGGAATATTTTTAGTTTGTGAAAATAGCCAGAAACTTTTTGGGTGAAAACCAGACAATGGATTCCTATGGAAGGAAATACAAGTTACTGGTAAGTATGGTTAGAATTACTTTTCAGGGTCAGTGCTGGGCTAAAAGAAGCAGCACCGAGGTCACTCCTGATAACAGGTGAATAAATCGGAATTCGTAGTTCGGCTGATTTTAGAAGAATATTTGTATGTTTCAAAAATCAACACTTAGAAACTTTTCTGCTGAAAACCACACAATGGATTCCTAAGGAAGGAAATACAAGTTACTATAAATACGCTTAGAATTACTTTTCAGGGTCAGTGCTAGGCTAAAAGATGCCGGCACTGGGTTCTCTCCTGATAACAGGTGAGTAAATCGGAATTCGTAGTTCAGCTGATTTTAGAGGAATATTTGTACAATGGTGAAGGAAGGGGGTGGGGCCTGAGGTGACATGTGTGCGAACACGCCCTGTGGCGCGTTTTAAGTTGCGGGATTAAGTGCCCTTGAATCCTGAGGTCCCCTGGGTGCCAACTAGCCCACCAGGTACCTCTAGTTGCGCCAGGGGGCTGCGTTGCAGAGAGGTGTTCAGAGGCACCGCCCCTTTTACAACACTCTGCAATGCAGCTCCGTGGTGATTACTAGAGGTACCTGGTGGGCTAGTTGGCCCCCAAGGACCCTCAGTATTGACAAGGAATTAACTCCCCAACTTAAAGTGCACCACAGGGCGTGTTTGCACACATGTGAACTCAGGCCCCGCCCCCTCCCTTCACCACTGTGCAAACGCGCCCGTGGTGCGTTTTAAGTTGGGAGATTAAGTCCTCTTCAATACTCAGGGTCCCTGGGGTGCCAATAGCCCACTGGCTACCTCCAGTAGGTGCCAAAGAGCTGCGTTGCAGAGAGGTGTAAAAAGGGGCGTGGCCTCAGAACACCTCTCTGCAATGGAGTTCCCTGGGGCATACTGGAGTACCTGGTGGGCTAGTTGGCCCCCCGGGACCCCCAGTATTCCAGGGGAATTTGTTCCCCCGCTGCAAACGGGGGCACGTTTGCAGAGTGGTGCAATGAGGGGGCGTTGCCTCCTGCCGCGATCCCGTTTATTTATTTTTTTAAGTAGGGGGGCCCCCTTCTTTTTCTCATTTGTTTTAGCCCTGGGGACCCCATTCCCCAAGGCCTGCCCCCAATTTTTATTTTATGAAAAAAAGCAGGAAGGGGGCCGCGTGACCCCCCTCCCAAGGCCATAATTTGCCGTGGGGACTCCATCCCCAGGGGCGTGGCCCATTTTTTGAAAATTATTATTTTGGAGGGGGGCTACCTTGCCCCCTCCTATGGCCACTTGAGGCCCCAGGGACCCCATCCCCCCGGGCAGTTTATTTATTTTTTATCTTTTTTTTTGGAGGGGGGCCCCCCTTCCTTGGCCACTTGTTGCCTCAGGGACCCCATCCCCCGGGGCTGGCCCACTCTGTTGGGGACCGTGGGGGATCCCTAATTCCCCCACGGTCCTGCCGGCTCCCCGCCTCTTGAGGGAGCCGGCTTTGCTTTTCCATAAGGGGAGCAGCTAACTTGCTGCTCCTCATATGGAAAAGCAATGTGCTTTCCTATTTGAAAGAGAGAACAGGTTTCAATTGCAGGGTGGGAGCCGCGAGGCTCCCGCCCTGCCATTGCAAATGTCAGTGTCCCGGGGGTGGGCACCCTGGGACACTGCAGGAGCCGGCCCTGGGGGGGTGGTGGTCACCAGGGCCCTCGACAGCTCCAGGAGGGGGGCCAGGCGGCCTCCCTCCCATCATTTGAGAAACCCTGAGGGTGGTGGTCCCCAGGGCTTGGGAGTCCATAACGGTCCCCAAATTAAAAATGTAGTGCCCTGGGGAGGTGGCGGTCCCTGGGGCATGTGAGGGGGGCTCATGCCCTCCCCACACAAGTTTTTTTTATTTTTAAAAAAGCCCCACGGGGTGTCGGTCCCCGGGGCTGCTGGGGGACCCCTTGCGCCCCCCGCATACATTCAATTAGAGCCCCAGGGGGTGGCGGTGCCCAGGGCTTGGGGCACCTGAGAACCCCCCCACCCATTTAAAAAAGCCCAGGAGGGTGGTGTTCCCCGGGGCTGCGGGGGGCCCCATGAACCCCTGCATACAATAAATTAGAGCCCTGGGGATGGCGGTCCCCACAGCTGGGGGGGCCTCAGAGCACCCAAGCTAAAGTTTTAAAGCCCCGGGGGTGGCAGCCCCCGGGGCTGAGGGGGCCTGGGAACCCCCCACCCATTTTGTACAAACCTGGAGGGGTGGCGGTCCCTGGGACTGCAGGGGGCCCCATTAGCCCCCACATACATTAACTAAGAGCCTCAGGGGGTGGCGGTCCCCGGGGCAGTGTCATAAATGTCATGAATGATGTAATATGAAGTCGGTTGCGGGCGCCCGAGTTATAGTTAGTACAACTAACTGTTTTAATGGCTTTGTACGAGTGAAATTTTCAGCTAACTATAACACCCCTGAAACCTTTGGTTTTTTCAGTGAAAAAAAATAAATAAATATATATATATATATATATATATATTCACTTTCAGGCAGTGAATTTCCAAGGTTTTTTCAATGACAATTTTAAAATATATTTATTGTTATATTTAGTTTTTTTATACCGCTTTTCTAAATTTTTTTAACTATTTTTTTTTACAATTTTTTTTAAATTACATTACAAATTTTTTAAAATATTGAGTCTAATATTGTTTGTTTTAATATATATATTTAAAAAAATATTTATAGTACTTTCTTTAATGTTTTTTTTCCATTTTTTGGGGGAGTCGAGCACCCAAAGCATACCTTTCTCGATCACTGCGCGGAACCTAGCTGCCATTTTAGGATTGTTGTGTAGGATCCGCGTAGGGTGTGCAATGAGTGCATATTTTCCTGCGCGATTCCTATGCAACGGTACGCAACTCCAAGCGCATACACAACATATACATATTACGTTACGAGACGCTCGCGCGCTTCCGCGTGACATCATATACATGTACGACGCGGTGGGTGTGCGACTCCCACAAAAAATTTTAATGTCTAAAAACATATATATATGTATTTAATATAAATATTAGGGCAAGACATTCTCTGCGCTAATCATAAAAATAATATACTTTTAATAAACCTATATTACTCTTAAATACAATTTTGCGAAGTCGCGTTGGGTGCGTGCTGCCTGTGCGCACGGTGCGTGGACCCCATGTGACCTGAAAAAAAGAGATTTGATTGGTTCATAACACTTCCTATTCTAACTATTGGAGGACCCCACCCATTTCAGTCATTCTTCTTGGACCGTCTTTGGAGGAACAACTCTCTACTGAGAAGAAAGTTTTTTTTGGTCATTACACATCTGGTTTTGCTTTTTATTGACAAATAATGGCTTCAGCACAGCAGCAATCATCTGATTCTGAACATTCAAGTGATGATGGATTTGTGCCTGAACCTGCACGCCCTGAGAGGTATACATCGGTCGTCGGGAAATTTTTTACATTTCCCGAAGGACAAAAAATTGTGAAGGCAACAAAAGTCACTTGTAAAATTTGTAAAAAGGTCCTCTCACATGTGGATCCAAACAAGACGTCCTCTTGCGGGACCGCAAGTATGCTCATACACTTGAAGACTCTGCACTCTGTCAACCTGGAGCACGAGGAGTGCAGAAGACTCGGGAGAACCCACCATCTGAAGTACCAAGCACTTCTGGGACGTCACCATCCGTGCAACATCTGGACATACGTCCCCAATTCGCCAACCTCAAGATACACTGTATTAAGTGTAACAGAGTGCTCTGTTATGGAGAGCAGTCTGTGGACTTAATTTGCAGAGCACAAGGGAACCATCGGTGCTAGAGTTATCTTTTTCCCTAAAGTTCATTGTTTTGTTCCTCCAGTTCTCTTTTTTTCCTTTTAAAAAAAACACACACAACAAAAAATTGTTCAGAAAACCACAAAAAAAATATAAGACAAAAAAAAAGTTCTTTTCAGACCTAACTTCTCTGGTCAAACAAAGAGCTATATGTGTATGATAGTGTGTGAAAGTTTAGATGAATGTATGTGTTCTGCATAATTGACTGAAAGAATGCATGAATAGTGTATGGTGAATGTATTAGTGCAGAACTATAAGGAAGTGCTGCAGCATGACACTGTAAGCTCTTTACCAACAGTGTGCTGTGGTACTTCCAAAGCACAGGGATCCAACATATATACATAAATATGTTGCAAGCCTATGCTTCCCTCTGCACTGATGCTTAAACTGCAGTCATGTGGTAACACAGGCACCCTTGCACTATGGTGCAAGGATATATGTGTCATGTGGAGTTTGTTTTTGTGCAGGAAGGACACCTTCCTGCACAAAAACAATCAGTGAAGGCATTTTTCTCCTTCAATGTATGCTGTGCATTGTAGCATATATTGAAAGAAAACAAATGAAGAGAAATGAAAGCAATTCTCCTTGTTGTGCCTTGCTACACCAATTGGAGGATGATGTAGCATTCAAACACATGTCCAGATTTATGCTTTATGATAAATCTAGAGATGTGTCTTGTTCTATGAGTGTTCTGTGCAAACACGCACAGCAACAACTATAGAACGCCCCTTCAACGCAAAGTGGTGTGTTTATTGAGGTCGCATTTACATGGAGAAGAAAAGGTACACAGAGTACCTTTTCCTGTCTTTGTAAATATGAAAGAGTGTCTTGCGCTATAACTATGTTACAAAAAGTGACATATTGTTGGCACAGGATGCTTCTAAATTTGCCCCATAAGTGCTTTGGTATTAACAGACTGTTACAATAGGAACATATTGCTAGTTAATTGATAAAAAATTGCATGAGAATGACAAGAGATAAGCATAGAGTTATGTCTCCAAAATGCTCAATGAAGAATGATTGAAATGATTGTGGTTTTTTAATAGGTACAATGGGAAATATCATGAACTAATCAAATCTGTTTTTTTCAGGTCACACGATATTCTATGACAGGGAGATTCCAAAACTACATAGGTATAAACTGGGTGTTTTGAAGACTGTATTAATACTTTGTAACTTCTTGCAGATCTGCTTGCATAGTATATAAAGAAATTAACTTGTACTAGGGTTAATGGCTAGGCCAATCCTTATCTATAAGAGTAATAAGGAGAGTAATTTCAGTACTGCAAAGAGAGAACAAGATAAATGTAGAAGTACTTAGGTTTTGGCAAAGTGATAGGACATGTTTATAAAGTGGTGAAGGAAAAGGATGGGGCCACATGTGACAGGTGCAAACACACTCGGTGACGTGTTTTAAGTTAAGGAATTTAGTCTCTTTTAATCCTGAAAGTCCCTGGGTCCTACTAGCCCACCATGTCTCTCTATTGAACACCATACAGCTGCATTGCAGAGAGGTGGTCCGAAGCCATGTCCCATTTTACACCACTCTGCAATGCAACTCTCTGGCACTTTCTGCACATATCTGGTGGATTACTTGGCCCCCAGCGACACTCAGGATTCAAGGCAACTTTATCCCATAACTTAAAATGCCCAAAGAGCATCTTTCCACACATATCTACTCTATCCATCCCCCCTTTCTTCACCAGTGTACAAACACAGCCCATTGTGCATATGAATACTTACCTTCACAGTAATAGAAATAAAAAACTCTACACATTTTTTTCAGTTGTTTTTTATAACTTTAATTTCCCAAAATGTCATATTTTAGAATTAGGATCTGTGAAAGAGAAGACAAAATACAGTTATAATAAATAATATTATATTTTTTACAACACAGCATAATTTTAACATTCTTTAAAATTATTTTCTTTGCCTTTTTTGCTGCTCTCAGAATGTATTGAATTTCACTAGAACAGTGATTTCAATTGTACTCATCACATAACAGCGGGCAAAAAAAAAATTTCAACAAGATTGTATAGAAAAACAAGAAAAAAGACATCTAACATATTTATCATATACCCAACTATTTCTGAACATTCCACAAAAACTACGTCCTCAATAACAAACTATATAATACAAATCACACCTATGTAAAATGTTTTCTTCTAAGAGATATTTGTTACTTGAATATGAAAGAAATAAAATAATAATATGATGAACAATTATTTTTAATTTTCATACACTGTAAATAATGTTTGTTAAAAATATATGCTGACACAATGTGCAAGAAAAAGTCCTGAATTCAAATATATACTTTTCCGCTATGCCAAATAGTATTCTTGAAATCCTTTATATTGAAATTGTCCAATAGTAATTTTTTTAATACATATTAATAAATTCCTCAGAGGCTGAATTATGTTCCTAAAACTTTGGCTTTAAAAATATTGGGTAGGAATTTGGTAATTTGCTAGGCAAACGTTATTTAAAAACCAATTGAGCATCATTACAATATGTCTATCCTTTATCACATTTTAAATAGGCAGTGTAATGTCCAGATGTTGTAGAAGGACCATTATGGAAAATAATTGCTACTGCTACAAAAGTTCTTCCTGATATAGATAGTTGACTTGCTACAAAATGTTTTATTAAAGTTTGCAATTTTCTTCCATCAGCTGTACAACGTTGCATTATTAAAATGATATATTGTCCATATCTTAGTATAAATAATGTTGATAACATTTCTGATTTGCATTGGCTACACTCCATGTTTTGATTGGCTGCTTTAACTAGTTTGGTAATGTCAAATATATAAATCTTTCAGTGTCTATGTTAGTGCTACATGTGAACATACAATTTTCACATTGATGTTCGCGTTTATAACACAGGCCAAAAAGATTTTCCATTTCTATGCCTTCATTTTCCAATGCGGTAAGCATATACATTAGAAATTCCTGAGGATCTTGTTGGATATTCTGAGTAAATTGTGTAGAACCAGAACATATATCCAGAAGATTACGAATATCAGAAACGCTTTGCATTTTACTCGTATCACTTCTCAATTTTTCATAAACAGAATGCAACAAGCAACAAAATCTTTATTCCCGATTCTCCATAAATTGCTGTTGCAAACTTTCAAGAAAAAAACCAACATTGACCACTACATTGGCATAGCAGTTGATACCTGAACTATTTTCAAACTGATAACCAACAATCTCTTCAACAGTGTCCTTTTTCTTTTTGCTTGCAATCACACCATTATCTTGTTTTTTTTCCTTCTCTATACCTTCACTACGGATATTCTCATATCTTCTTTTTCGACCTAACACACGCTTTTCAAATACAGGATATTGACCTAAATTGGGAGCATACGCTCTTCTTAGCCTAATATACTCTTTTACACAGTTTGCATCTGCAGTAACCTTTGTGTCATCAAAATCAATAAAAAAAAACAGATAAAGTTCTGACTCAGGACAAAGCAACATATGCCATACTCTCTTTAAACACGGTACTTCCAATGTTCATCAAAGCACTGTCTACACTTAAACCTTGAGATTTATGAATAGTCACTGCATATGCCAGAGAAAGTCTCTGTTTTCTACGGCCATATAAAACTTTAACAAGCAAAAAACAAATTGAACAATGACCAATTTGTTTTACTTCTTCAATCTGATCAAATTTCATTTTTAAAAATTCAATTCTATCTTTATTCTGATAATAAACAAAATCCACTTCTTTGCCTATTGCTCCATTAACTAAACCTTTTCCAAACCAGCAGTTTTAGATATTGATTTTTCCCAAAAATCCAATTTTGGTTTCAGTTTTTGTGTCAAAATAATAGTGATTCCTACATGCTCTATTTTATCAATGGTTTCTATTTTTATAATTTCTTTATTTTCCAACTTCAAAAGTTGTTCATTGAATATAGAACACTCATGCAGTATTGGCATTAAGCAGATTATAGATTTATTTTCTGCAGTTCCTAAGTTCCTTAGCATGTTAATGTTAATGTTAAAAAGCTTATATAGCGCATGGCTACCCCAGCAACGGGGCGTCCCAGCGCTAGCAGACGGTTTGAAACAAAGCCACTTAGCCCCAGGAGAAGACATGTGGCGTTACATAGAAGCCTTTGGTAGAAGGAAACAGCCACGTTTTAATTTGCTTTCTAAATGCCAAGTAATTGTTTATAGCCCGCACCTCCGGGGGGATCAAATTCCACAATTTTGGAGCCAGATACCTGAAGGAGCGGCCTCCCGCTCTGCTCCTTCTGATTTTAATGGTGCAGGCAAGGTGAAGATCCGCTGAACGGAGGGCACGTGTGGGAACATAAGAGGAGCACAGACCTCGCAAGATAAGGGGACCAGAACAATGGAGGATTTTATGTAGTAGGCAAAGGGCCTTAAATTGAATGCGTTGTGTCACCGGTAGCCAGTGTAAGCGCCGCAGAATGTGAGACGTATGACAGTATTTGGGCAGAGCAAACAAAATGCGGGCCGCAGCATTTTGGGCCCTTTGGAGTATGGTAATAACTGTACGGTTAGAGCCCATCAATAGTACATTATAATAGTCTATATGTGATAGAACAAGGGCTTGGACAATAGTCTGGCGTACAGGAGGCTCGAAGAAACCCAGAATAGGTTTAAGCGACCGTAGGCGTCCATAGCATACGCCAGCCACTCTTTTTCCATGTGACTCTAGGGAAAGTGAATCATCCATAGTCACGCCCAGGTTTTTTACTTCCATCTTGGGGACGGGGGGAGGGCCTAAGGTGGAGGGCCACCAGTGATCATCCCATTTGTGTGTTTCCTTGCCGATCAGAAGTACCTCAGTTTTTGAAGAATTCAACTGCAGGCAGTTCATGGTCATCCAACTAGAGATGGCCAGAATGTCATCTTGAAATTTGGCTTGATCAGTTTCGATGTCATTAGTAAAGGAAAAAATCAACTGCGTATCGTCCGCGTAAGAAGTTAATTTGATCTTACGTTCTTTGGCCAACACTGCCAAAGGGCGGACGTATATGTTGAATAACGTGGGGCTGAGCGCTGACCCCTGCGGAACACCGCAGCTCAATGGAAGCCTGCTGGATGAGAACGGTGGTGCATGGACCTGGAAGGAACTGTCTGATAGAAAAGACATGAACCAGTCCAGGGCTCCATCTCGGACTCCGATCTACCATAGTCTTCTAAGTAAGATCCTATGGGAGACCGTGTCAAATGCCGCACTCAAATACAGCAGGACCAGAGCCGACGTGCCACCCAGATCTTGTGTCGCCCTCAGTTGTTCAGTGACGGCCAACAGGGCGGACTCCGTGCTGTGGTTAGGCCGGAATCCGTTTTGTGATTCATCTAGAATTCCGTTGCTCTCCAAATAATTGGTCAAGATGTCATTCACATGCGCTTCTGCCACCTTAGCCAAGTAGGGGAACAAAGAGATGGGTCTAAAACTTTCCGGCCTGGAGGGGTCTAAGGTAGGCTTTTTTAGTAAAGGGACAACCTTAGCATGTTTCCACGATTTCGGGATGATGGAAGACTGAAGGGATCCATTGATCAACTCCCGACCCTCCGCCAAGATGGAATTTTGAAATAGATTAAACATTTCAGGTTTAACAGGGTCCTCCGGGGATCCAGACTTAATTTTTGCAGCCAAACGTTCCATATTAGTCTGTGAGATAGAAGGGAGGGTAAGGAGGGAATAAGGGAGTTCAGGTGAGTCTAAGATTTGGTGTGGGGTCAGAATAGACTTATCAGATTTAAATGAATTATAGATCCCTTGAACTTTACTGACAAAAAAACCAGCAATCTCTTCACATTGTAGGTCAGATGTTATTATACAGTTACATCCCCCCGGTGACTTAGTCATGTCCTTCACTAAGGAAAAGATGGTCTTAGATCGATTTGTGCTGGAACTGATCAATTCCGTATATTAATTGGCCTTAACTTTCTTTATAAGTTTATGGTAGGCTTTGGTAGCTGGTCTGAAATTGGCTTTCGCCAGGGGGTCGTAAGATCGCCTCCAGGAATGCTCTAGTAGCTTGCATTGCTTTTTCTGATCAGCCAATGCCACAGAGTACCAAGGGTGGGATTGTTCTCGCTTGGGCCTGGACAGTTTCTTAGGAATGAGGTAGTCAAGAGACGAGTTAACCCAGTCTCTAAGCATACATTTAAGTTCTCCATGACGATAGTACCAATACTCATTAGTACCACGCTGACATGCCATCAAACTAATCAGCTGAGATTCTAAATGATCATCTCTCTGATGTACTTAATCCATAAATTCCTTTGCTGAAACATTTTGAAGATGTACTGTTTTCAATATGTGGTTGACTGCATATTAAAGTCCAGACAAGTCACTCTCAAACAAAAGATGAGATATATATGGGATACATTATCAAAATCTTTGCTCTTCTGCATACAATCTTGTTGTCTGATTTTCAGATGCAGGAATCTGCACTGATCGTTCATCATATCATCCACGTTTTCCTGTTGGGAACAACTGCGGAAAACAACGAGCTTCTAAACTTTTTTCCCATACACTCATGGGACTTCCCTTTGCTTTTTTCATTTGGAATTATTCAATAGTACTCCCCATCACTTCTTTCGAATGAAGTGGATGTACACTATAATGTTCATAGATTTCTTCATTTTTTGACATGTCCACTTTTTCAATTTGACCACTTGACGTTTCAGTATCATCTCCTAAAAGTATTTCTTCTTCTCTCACATACACATTTTTATAGTACTCATTGTTTTAATGTTGCCTTTTGCACTTTCCTAACATCCACTAATTTTTTGCCAGAGTTTCTTACTCTTAGTAGGATCACCATTAACTAGAATAACTAGTGGTTCACTTTCTACATTCTCTGCACCAATAGTTTCAATATTTTCCTTTAAATCCAGAGGTAAATATACAAGATTTCCTTTTAATCCTCTCTGTAAATCTGTAGGAGGCAATTTACTTGTTTTAAGCTCCATACAAACAATAGCCTGAATTGGGTGCGCACATTGAATCAGAATACACTCTCACGTATCTAAATCTATCAGTTCTGGAGGAATAGTTACCAACTCTAAATTATTATGGACAGCTCTAGCAGCATTTTATTCTTGTCAAATTTGTTATAGCAAGATTTACAAATACGCTGATCAGAACCCAAATCAAAACAATTCTCTACCAACAAATAAGTTGCAAATTCCTTCCACTTATCATTATTTTCTCTTTCACTTTTTAAAAACAGATCAACAGTCCTAGTCTGATTTTTATAGTGAGTTCACCGGCAACAAATACAAGAATATTTTGACCTTTCATCAGAAATCACCTTAAACTTTGTAATTTGTTCTTCAAATTTTTTTGTAGTACTATGTTGCACATTCTCTTCAACATTTTCTTCTATTAATGTGTCAGTTTCTGCACTCTCTTGTTCAGGACTAAAGTAACGAAACTCGATTTCATCACAAACCTTCTTCACATCTGATAATGTCCCACGCAAAAGAGCACTGTTCAGCTCATTTAACATTAGTGCTGGACTTTTTGCATAATACAATCTTCTGACTAACTTCCGCATTTGAGAATGATGTACTTCTAACATTCTGAAATGATGAAAAACACTTTGACTTACTTTTCTAGAAAGACAAGCAAGAGAATGAACTTGTAAACCAGTATTTTTTCTTACTCTGCAAGGATCTGGGGCTAGATGTAGGTAAATCATTTTTACCGATTCTAAAATACTGAATTTTACCGATTCGGTATTTTAGAATCGGTAAATCTGATGTAGGTAATTTTTGGGTATTTTTTACCGAATCGGTAAGATTCGTTAATTGCCATTCATTCCTATGGGCCTGGAGGCCCATAGGAATGAATGTCAATTACCGAATCGGTAATTACCGATTCAGTAAATATCGAGTAATTCAAGGGTGGCAGGATGTCACTTTGACACCCTGTTGCACCCGTGATTAGGGCTTGTGACAGGTGTACATGCACAGATTTGCATATACACAGGTATTCGTTATTTACCACCAACTAATAGTTGGTGGTAAATAACAAATCCTTGAAGCCCTGTGACACTGTTTACAGTGCCACCTACATCTTAAAATACAGATTCGGTAATTTTACCGAATAAGTAATTTTACCGATTCGGTAAATTTACCGATTCGGTAAAATTACCGAATCTGTATTTTAAGATGCCCTACATCTGAGTATCCAAATACCGGTCGGTAGCGACCGAAAATCGGTATTTTCGGCCGTTACCGACCGGTATTTGGATACCTACTTCTGGCCCCTAGTCCTTTCAACATCTTAATCTTTTGTTTAACACTTTTTTAAGTATACACTTGTAAGAAATTGTGTAAAATATCAATAGATTCCTGTCGTATACTACAAATACTACTGCAATCCCAAGTATACACTGGGGCTTTAGGACGTCTCCCTAGAACTTCATCAGGTAACACTTCTTCTACATTTCTGGGAACAATCTTCTGTTTCTCAATTGGACAACAATTTGTAACTTCATAAGCTCGACCACTGGTATCAACTGCAGGCAATAAATTATTGGTCTGAAAATAACTATCTTCATTAAAGAAAGGCTCTGAACTTGAACTGTGTTTCCATTCAACCCAAAAAAATCACAAAAAATAGTTTGTTAATTACTCTTTTCTTCTTACTTTTGGCCTTCATAAAATGGATTGGTTTATCTAGTGATCGAATTCTGTTTAAAACTAAAATGAATAATTTCCTTTTTAATTCAAAAGCCTTCATTATAATAATTTCTATCTCCTTCTTCTTTTTTTAACACACTGCTCTTTTTTTGTATTTCTTCAAATCTTTTATCAAATTCAAAACAACTCTATTGCAAAACATTTTTTTCCTAATTTCAGCATACTGACTTTTTCTCCTTTTATCATACTTATTTTCTTTTGAATGTGATCTCCTTTTATGTACACTGTTTTCCTTATTATACTTTGTCGTTGTTGAAGCATTCTTTAAACTTTCATCAATGTGCACATTGTTTGTAGGCTTTGAAAGATTTTTGATAATTGTTTTTCTATATCAAAAAAACGTGGAGAAGGAGGATACAGCTAGGTTCAATATCCTGGAAATCAAAGTACACAAAAAAAGGCCATATGATGGACCGTGGGAACCTAGCCAGTAGTGAAAGTTTTTTAAGGTTCTCCCAAATTCTGGGTTTGCCTTGTCAGAATAGAAAACTTCTTTTCGTGAGTCCCCTCACTCACCCAGGGTTGCCCCTAGGTGACTTGATTCATCATTGGGACCATCCCAAGCATCTACTGCTTGGGGCGTGCTGTGACTTTCGAAGGATACGTAGGAGCACTGATTAGGTGAAACTATGTGTGGTGGAGTGTTTGGTGGAGTGGTGAATGGTGCTAATTAAAAATACCTAGCTAGTAAGCTCAATACTTTATTCCTGCTTCTAGTTGGTATAGTAAAAAGGGGGATAAAGGAACATTAACTGTTATGTGGTTAAAGTCCCTAGTATCCTGTCGACATGTTTGAAGGTGTCCCCTACACCTTTTCTTCAGGACAACTTGAGGGCCAGCCCCATGTATGCCACTCCTGTGATAACCCAAAATTAAGGTAGAAAAAATGATAGAAAGCACACCTAGTGTGTGTGTCTATTAATTATACATATGCTTAACGCTGTATCCGTAGTATCTATATTAGTGAGAGAAATGTAGATTTGTAGGTTAATACATAATGCCTGCCCCTTTGGGCAGGCCAAGTTTTAAGCATTGTAAGGTAAATGGTGGTTGGTGCCTAGGTAATATAAAAAACAATGGTGCGTGTTCTGGTGCTCCTAAAACAAGTAAACAAATTGCCAAAAGACAGTGTGATGTACTCCATCTGTGTCTGTTTCTGCTATTCCTGTCCAAGGGATTAAAAACAATTCGTACATGCACTCTATTTCACTGGACATTACAACTGATAGACACAACATGTAACATTTAACATTAATTCCCGATGCTTGGGGAAGAGAAACGTACTTTTTAGTAAGCAATGTTATGCCCCATGGTCCGCCTGGGTAGAGGGGCCGGTAGACTCTGTTGGTGCAAGAAAGAAAAGAAGAGTACGGAATAATTTGCCCTGGTTTCAAATGCCAAACCTGGTGGTAGGAGCGTGCCATCTTGTGCTGGGTGTAAGCGGTAGTGGGACAGCACTTATAAAACAGTCCCAAATGAACCGCCTCTTAAAATAAATGAATCAATACTGATTAGGGTGCTGAAGCGCTATCCCTAGTCCCGCCCAGGTACTGTTACCCAAACAAATGAGCCTCAGTCTTTGACCACATTTACGCGTGTCCTGAGCACGGTTTCAGTGATTGCTCTGCGTCTCATAAAAGAGTTAGTTAATACCACCCAGGATCCTTACTTGTCTCAGCAGCCCTCCGGCATTTGAACCTGCTGAGTCCCTGGATCGACCGCATCTTAGTTTGTCGTAACCTGGGGCTATTTTAAGTATTAGGATTTTGCTGTCATTCTCCTCATTGTGATCAACTAAAGACTAGTGCACGTCTTGGGCTGAAGGGAAGACGGGACATGCTGGCAGCCATTTTTACACGAAGATGTTCGTGTAGGTCAAAGGCTCTATGTACGAAGAAAAAATTTGCCCATTATTTTACATGTGTTAAACACAGAGTTTCACTGTGTCATTTAGAGGATCTGCTATTTTTATTTGTTTCACCGATGTCAGGGATCGGAACATACTGGCAGCCATTTTTACACGAAAAGTTTGTGTTGATCGAAGGGCTCTATGTGTGAAAGAAAAGGTGCCCATTATTTCACATGTGTTTATCACAGTGTCTTGAACGAGTCACTGTGTTATTTAGAGGATCTGCTATTTTTGATTTATTACCCCGATATCGGGGCTCGAACCCCATTAGGCTTGTGAAGATGGTGGCCATTTTGGAATGGGCACAGTTGTCGAATACATAAGGGAGGATGGGCATCTGTATTTTCAAGTTAATACCTTTTCATCAAGGATGCAGTATGTTACAAAAATGCATAAATGTGGATGAACATCTGTATTTTCACTTTTTCATTCAGGATGCAGTATGTTATAAATATAGCTATTTTTGATCCTAATTAAAAATTTGAAAATTAAAAATTAGGTATAACAGGGCTGATATTGTGTGTTTCAGTTTGCCCTTTAGGAAGAACTGGCTGTTTTTCGAAAAACAACAGTGTGTTTCTATGCGCAGCAGGCACTACTTTAGAAACTGCCCCCAGGGTATATTTTCGTTGAGCCCAACGATGTCTGTACGGAGTTTGAAAACCCACCTTTGTTCTTTTTACAAAAGTGCTTGTTCCCAATTGTCACCTTGTTTCATGTGTTCCAGGATTACCCATTTTAGATTGTTTGGGGTTTGTTGTTTCTCATTAAAATGAACAGTCATCCTGGTGCTAGCCCTGTGGCATCTAATGTTGCTGCGATGTTCGCAAATTCTGGTGCTTACTTTTCTAGTAGTCATGCCCACGTAATGTAAACCACACATGCTTGTGATTAGGAATATAGCACCCACTGTGTTACAATGTATGAATTTGTGTAGTTCCCATGTATATCCTGTGTTAAAAACTACTTTTTTTGTGGTGCTTGTAAGGTTCGAGCCCCGATATCGGGGTGATAAATAATAATAGCAGATCCTCTAAATAGCACAGTGACTCGTTCAAGACACTGTGATAAACACATGTGAAATAATGGGCACCTTTTCTTTCATACATAGAGCCCTTCGATCAACACAAACTTTTTGTGTAAAAATGGCTGCCAGCATGTTCCGAGCCCTGACATCGGTGAAACAAATAAAAATAGCAGGTCCTCTAAATGACACAATGAAACTCTGTGTTTAACACATGTGAAATAATGGGCACATTTTTCCTTCGTACATAGAGCACTTTGGCCTACACGAACATCTTCGTGTAAAAATGGCTGCCAGCATGTCCCGTCTTCTCTTCGTCCCAAGACGCGCACTAGTCTTTAGGCGATCAAGATGAAGAGAATGACGGCAAAATCCTAATACTTAAAATGGCCCCAGGCTAAGGCATGCTAAGATGCGGTCAAGCCAGGGACTCAGTAGGTTCAAATACTGGAGGGCTGCCGAGACAAGTAAGGATCCTGGGTGGTATTGACTAACTCTTTGACTCTAGATCCGGCGTTTTATGAGATGCGGAGCAATCACTGAAACTGGACTCGGGACACGCGTAAACGATGTTCAAAGCCTGAACCTCATTTGTTTGGGTAACAGTACCTGGGCGGGACTAGGGATAGCGCTTCAGCACCCTAACCAGTATTGATTCATTTATTTGAACAGGCGGTTCATTTGGGACCGTTTTGTAACTGCTCTCCCACTACCACTTAAACCCAGCCCAAGACGGCATGCTCCTATCGCCCGGTTTGACATTTGAAACCACGGCAATTTATTCCTTTCTCTTCTTTTTTTTCTTGCACCAACAGAGTCTAACGCCCCTCTACACAGGCGGACCATGGGGCATAACAATGCTTACTAAAAAGTATGTTCCTCTTCCCCAAGCATCGGGAATTAATGTTAAATGTTACTTGTTGTGTCTGTCAGTGGTAATGTCCAGTGAAATAGAGTGTATGTACGAATTGTTTTTAATCCCTTGTATAGGAATAGCATGAACAGACACAGATGGAGTACATCACACTGTCTTGTGGCAATTTGTTTACTTGTTTTAGGAGCACCAGAACACGCACCTTTGTTTTTTTATATTACTCAGGCACCAACCACCGTTTACCTTCCAATGCTTAAAACTTGGCCTGCCCAAAAGGGCAGGCATTATGTATTAACCTACAAATCTACATTTCTCTCCCTAATATAGATACTACGGATACAGCGTAAACCGTATGTATAATTAATAGACACAAACACTAGGTGTGTTTTCTATCATTTTTTCTACCTTAATTTTAGTTCATCACAGGAGTGGCATACATGGGGCTGGCCATTATGTTGTCCTGAAGAAAAGGTGTAGGGGACACCTTGAAACATGTCGACAGGATACTAGGGACTTTAACCACATAACAGTTAATTTTCCTTTATCCCCCCCTTTTTACTATACCAACTAGAAGCAGGAATAAAGTATAGAGCTTACTAGCTAGGTATTTTTAATTAGCACCATTCACCACTCCACCAAACACTGCACCACACATAGTTTCACTTAATCAGTGCTACTACGTATCCTTTGCAAGTCGCAGCCCACCCCAGGCAGAGGATGCTTGGGATGGCCCCAATGATGAAGCATGTCACATAGGGGGCAACCCTGGGTGAGTGAGGGGACTCAAGAAAATACGTTTTCTTTTCTGACAAGGCAAACCCAGAATTTGGGAGAACCTTAAAAAACTTCCACTCCTGGCTAGGTTCCCACGGTCCATCATATGGAATTTTGTTGGATAATTGTTTTCCCCACATGATGTTGGTCATCCAATACTTGCTGTGGAATTTTCTTCAAATAATTGTCCTTTTTCTGTCCTTGTCTCTTTCTTGATTTTTCAGGCATGATAAGTTTATTTTAATGATGTTAAACAATATCTGTAAAAATGGAATACAATTAAATGTATTTTTTATACCTTTATAAATTATACCTTTCTATTACTAGACAAAGACATTGTATATAAAAACCATTCAACCACTTTCTTTTGAAATCACTATTTGAAATTGTAATTGAAGGTGTAAAGATAAGTATATAGGTGGTTAGAGGTCTGCATGTGTAATCGACAAGGGTTTGTACCAGTGTTTGTGTTAAGCCATGGGACATTGTATGAGTATTTAGGCATTGACTGAATGATTAGAGTCCTGCAAGGAAAATGCCTCGGTGAATGTATAAGTGTTTCGGTGTTGGTGCAGTTTTTGGATTAGTACATGATGCTAGATGGCTGACTGGAGAAGTGCATAGGTATTGACAGGGTGTTTGCTAGAGTGTATAGGTACTGCCTGAGTAATTTAAGATATGAAAGACAAATGTGTAGGTAGTTAGACAACTACATGCGTAGTGGACAGGAGTTTGTACAAGTGCATGTGTTAAGGCCTAGCTCACTGTATCAGTAGTTGGGTACCAAAACAATGATTAGAGTTCTACAAGGAGAGTGCTTAGGTGAACCTATAAGTGGTTCAGTTTTGTCACAGTGAATGGATTCGTACATGGTACTGAATGGGTCACTACAGGAGTGCAAGGGCAGTGACAGGGTGTTTGCTGGAGTGTATGACTACTGCCTGGGAACATAAAGGTGTGAAAGATAAGTGTATAGGTGATTAAAGGACTACATGCACATTGGACAGAGGTTTGTAGCACTCCATGTTCTAAGTCTTGGATTACTGCATAAATACTTGGGTACTGACGGAATGATTAGAGTGCTGCAAGGAGAGTGCCTGGGTGAATTTACAAGTGGTTGGGTTTTGGCGCAGTGAATGGATTAGTATATAGTGTTGAATGTGTCACTAAAGCAGTGCAAAGGGAGTAACAGGGTGTTATGGGTACTGACTGGGGAATTGAAGGCCTGAAACACAAGTGTGTAGGTGGTTACAGAACTACATGCATAGTGGATAGGAATTTGAAGCAGTCCATATGTTAAGGCCCAGGACCACTGCAGGAGTACTTGGGTACTGACTGAATGATTAGAGTAGTACAAGGAGAGAGACTAGGTGAATTTATAATTGGTTGTGTTTCAGTGCAGTGAATGGATTAGTACATGGTGCTGAAAGGGTTACTAGAGGAGTCCAAAAGGAGTAACAGGGTGTTTGCAAGTGTGTATAGATAATGACTTCAGAATTGAAGGCCTTAAGCACAAGTGTGCAGGTGGTTTGAGGACTATATACATAGTGGATAAGAGTTTGAAGCAGTCCATGTGCTAAGACCATGGATCACTACAGGAGTACTTGGGTACAGACTGAATGATTAGACTACTCTAAGGAGAGTGTCTAGGTGAATTTTTAAGTGGTTCTTTTTTGTCACAGTGAATGAATTAGTAAATGGTGCTAAATAGGTCACTAGAGGAGTGCAAGGGGAGTGACTGGCAAGGTGTTTGCTGGAGTGTAAGGACACTGACTCTGCATCTAAAGGCCTGGAAAATAAGTGTGTAGGTGGTTAGATGACTACATTCATAGTGGATAGGGGTTTGAAGCAGTCTATGTGCTAAAGCTATGAGTCACTGCATGCGTACTTGGGTAGTCTGGAAGGGGTAAGGTGACTGCACACATTCTACATGTTTCACTATTGCACTCTAGTGTGAATGTCTGAATCATTCTGCGAATGCATAGGCAGTAACTGACTTCTAATACTACTACAACTTGACAACAGGATAGGTTTTTTAACCAGTTATGTGCCAGCAAAGACATGAAGTAACCAAGTGCTTCTCTTACAATGGTTGCCCAAATGCACACAGACTCACAGTGTGAATCTAGACAAGCAATACTATTCCTTGGACTTTATTGAAACAGACTCACTAGTTTGGAAGGGGTAAGGTGACTTCATACATTCTACATATTTCACTACTGCACTCTAGTGTGAATGTCTGACTCATTCTGCAAATGCATAAGCAATAACTGGCTTCTAATACTACTAAAACTTGACACCAGGATAGGTTTCCAAGCAGTTACGTGTAAGCAAACATATAAAGTAACCAAATGCTTTTCTCATAATGGTTGCCCAAATGCACACAGACTCACAGTGTGATTCTAGACGAGCAATACTATTCCTTGGACTTTATTGAAACAGACTCACTAGTCTGGAAGGGGTAAGGTGACTGCACACATTCTATATATTTCACTAATGCACTCTAGTGTGACTGACTCATTCTGCAAATGAATAAGCAATGTCTGGCTTCTAATACCACTAAAACTTGACAACATGATATATTTTTAAACAGATATGTGTCAGCAAAGACATGAAGTAACCAACTGCTTCTCTCACAATGGTTGCCCAAATGCACACAGACTCACAGTGTGATTCTAGACAAGCAACACTATTCCTTGGACTTTAGCAAAACAGACTCACTAGTCTGGAAGGGGTAAGTGTGACTGCACACATTCTACATATTTCACTACTGCACTGTAGTGTGAATGTCTGACTCATTCTGCAAATGCATAAGCAATGACTGGCTTCTAATACTTCTAAAACTTGACAACATGATATATTTTTAAACAGATATGTGTCAGCAAAGACATGAAGTTACCAAATGCTTCTCTCACAATGGTTGCCCATATGCACACAGACTCACAGTGTGATTCTAGGCAAGCTACACTATTCCTTGGACTTTAGCAAAACAAACTCACTAGTCTGGAAGGGGTAAGGTGACTGAACACATTCCATATATTTCACTACTGCACTCTAGTGTGAAAGTCTGACTCATTTTGCAAATGCATAAGCAATGACTGGCTTCTAATTCTACTAAAACGTGAGAACAGGATAGGTTTTTAAGCAGTTATATGTCAGCAAAGACATGAAGTAACGAAATGCTTCCTCACAATTGTTGCCCAAATGCACACAGACTCATAGTGTGATTCTAGACAAGCAACACTATTCCTTGGGCTTTAACAAAGCAGACTCACTAGTCTGGAAGAGGTAAGGTGACCGCACACATTCTACATATTTCACTACTACACTGTAGTGTGAATGCTTCACTCATTCTGCGAATGCATAAGCAATGACTGGCTTCTAATTCTACTAAAACTTGAGAACAGAATAGGTTTTTAAGCAGTTATGTGTCAGCAAAGACATAAAGTAACCAAATGCTTCTCTCACAATGGCTGCCCAAATGCACACAGACTCACAGTGTGATTCTACACAAGCAACACTATTCCTTGGACTTTACAAAGCAGATTCACTAGTCTGGAAGGGGTAAGGTGACTGCACACATTCTACATATTTCACTACTGCACTCTAGTGTGAAAGCCTGACTCATTCTGCGAATGCATAAGCAATGACTGGCTTCTAATTCTACTAAAACTTGAGAACAGGATAGGTTTTAAGCAGTTATGTGTCACAAAAGACATGGATTAAGCAAATGCTTCTCTCACAATGGTTGCCCAAATGCACACAGATTGACAGAGTGATTCTAGACAAGCAAAACTATTCCCTGGACGTTAGCAGGAGAAACACAGTAGTCTTATTAAAAACAAAGGCACCACCTACAACGCCTCAAAAATTAATAACACACCTTTCAAATTGAATTGTAGATTAAGAAGTATCTTAATCACACACCAGATTTTCTTATACAGAATGTCTGTAGTGCACTACTCTTAGCAAAACCAAGAAATGGCAACATTTTCCTCTCATTCTGCACACATATACATGTAAATATCAAATCACATTGCTCCCCACATTAATTCAAAAGCTAACACACATTTCTATTGGTTACACATCCCAACCCTTTCCAATTGACATAACTTTCAACCCTACCCCCATCCTGCCTAATGCCTGTTACCATAGTAACTGTTCATGGAACACTCAACTGAACACACAGGTCACAAGTTCAGCACACAATGTTGCAAATCCAAACAGCAAGTGTGCTTGACTTTTCAAAATATCAGCTTATCCTATGTAATGTTCCTTTCAAACACTTTTTACTAACCAACAAGAAACATGCTTTTAAAACACAAAAACATGCACCCTACTTTGCAGTCTATAATATTCTCAAACAGCCAATCATGCCTCTTCTTTCTTCAAAACTGCATCTTATCCACCATTTTAGAAAAATCTTAGTTTTCAAACTGCCATTTCACATACAGACACCTTCTGATTGGATCCAGACGTCCCTTCAAGATGTTTAGAGTGTGGATTGTGGGACACAGCTATATTTTCTGGAGCCAAAGGTATGCAGAAAACAGAGGTATTGACAAAGGCCTAGCTTTGCCAAATGTAGACATTAAATGTATTGGACAGAGAGGATTAAAGTGGCAGCAATTGAGGACATTTGTTAAATCCTTTTTGCATCTCTAACACCCTGACCTCATAATTGTTCACTGTGGTGGCAATGACCTAGGCACTTTGACTGGGGTAGGCCTGGAAATGCTTATGAAGGACACCTTTGGAGAATTGATATCACTTTTCCCCCAAGCTGCCTTTGTCTATTCTAACATATGCCAAAGACAAAAATGGAACTGGTCCAATCATTTTTGTCCACAGATTGAGAAAGCTATGAAACATATCAATAAAGCTGTTTCTGCTTATCTCTGAGATTATAGGATGGGGTCCATTTACAACAACAATCTGCGTTTTAATATGGATGGCATCTATAGGAGAGATGGTGTACATTTTACAGATGAGGGTAACAGAGTCTTCCTCAACAACTTTACACACTGCATGGGTACTTACTTATAGGTACCAAAATCTCCCAATAAACACAAGGGCTCTTTTTAGAGTCACCCAAGATCTAAACACATAAGCTTCATGTATATTTAAAGAATATTACAAAAAATTTTGCTTTGAGTCGCGCACCCAGCGTGTTTTGGAGTCGCACACCCTACGCGTTCACACCTGCTAGCCTCACTGGGAGTCGAGCACCCAACGGGTTCACACCAGGGGGCTGCGTTGAGCGCAGCGCTGGGTGCCACGCTGGCTGTGTGCCTCCTAATTTTACAGGAAAAAACAATTTAGCACGTACCTCTAATTTCTATTCTCCCCAGGGACCCCAACCCTCGTGGCCTATATACAATGATGAGGACCATGGGGCGAGCCCCAATGCCCTCACGGTCCTGCCGGCTCACCTCGTCCTTCGGGAGCCGGCATTGCTTTTCCACATGGGGAGCTGCTAACATGCAGCTCCCCGTGTGGAAAAGCAATCTGGCTTGCATTTTGAAAGAGAGAGCAGGTTTCCCTGCTCTCCTTTTCAAAATCCAAACCAAGTTTGCTATGACAGGACAGGACCCACGGCTCCCGCCCTGCTATAGCAAACAGCAGTGTCCTGAGGGTGGGCACCCCGGGACACTGCAGGAGCTGTACCTGTGGGGTGGTGGTCCCCTGGGCCATCACTGGGCTCCAGTAGGGGGGCTGCATGGTCCCACTCCCAACATTAGCAAAGCCCCAGAGAGGTGGTGATCCCCAGGGCTGGGGGGGGCGGGAGCCCCCCCTACACAGGTTTAAAAAAAAACACAAGCCCTGGGGTGGTGGTCCCCGGGGCTGCGGGGCGCCATGAGCCCCCCACCCATGTTTTTCGATGCCCTGGGGATGTGGGTCCCCAGGGTAGGGGGGCTGAGAGCCCGCCCTGATATTTTAGAAAAGCCCCGGGGTTGGCAGTCCCCGGGGCTGGGGGGGGGCCCCTCTGGGCCCCTATCACATGAAATATTTTTGGCCCCGGGATTTCGCCCCCCCGGGGGTTAATTATTTGAAAAACACAGGTACCCTGTGCAGATTCTGCCGTTTTTTGGCCCTTCGGTCCTTGTGGGACCCACTAAGCAGGCCTAGGGGGTCAGGGTGTTTCTACCCTGCACCCTTTTTGCGTTTTGTGCACTTTTTTGGAGGATTTCTTGTGCCCTGGTTCTATTGAGGCCAAAATGGCTGCCAACACTTCCTTGTTTAGAGTGTTGACAGCCAGTTAACAGTCAATTAGCATGCAGCTCGTGATTGGCAACATGCGCGCAGGGTGCACACAGGGTGCGCGTATCCACTGCGGCCATAGATATTTATGTGGTTTTACTTTTGATTTTCTCAGCAACTACTGAACGGATTTACACACCATTTAACAAAAAAGCACAAGTCTGAACCAAGGACTACCTCTTTCCCAAATTTGGTGTAATTCCGTTCAGCAGTTGTAGCTGTGGCTAAAGGTTCCTATGGAAAATTGCATGGGGAAAACACGTTTTGGGACCAGTAGGTAGTTTATAGTAAGGACCTATTTTCCATAGGACATTTGCAACATTCTATTTGGATTAACTTTGGTGCCGGTTGACGATTCTTCGCAAAAATTTTAAAACTCATAGGGAGCTCTGGTCCGCTCCTATCCTGAAAGTTTGGGGGTGATTCGTCAAGTGGGGGCTGAGAAAAAAGGGGGTCCCAAAACCTGTTTTCCCCATGCAATTTTCCATAGGGCCTTTAACCACAGCCACAGCCTGAACTGCTGAACGGAATTACACTAAATTTGGCAGAGACGTAGTCCTCAGTTCAGACTTGTGCCTTTTTCTCAAATGGTGTCAATCTGTTCAGTAGTTCCTGAGAAAATCATAGTTAAAAGCATATATATATCTATGGGCGCAGTGGGTCCGCGGACTCTGAGCGCACCATGAGCACAGCATAAGCGCAGCCTTACGATCACGCGCTGACTGCCATTTGGCTGTCAAGAGGTTATCAACATTCAAAACCAAGAACTGTTGGCAGCCATTTTGTGCCGCGGTAGAAGCGAGGTGAAGAAGTCAGGGGAACAAGTGTGCAAAATGCAGATAGGGGGCAGGGTAAAAATACTTTGACCCTCTAGAGGTACTTAGGGGGTGCCAGAAGGACCCCCAGGACTCACTACAATTTTTTTTTTATTTTAATTTTTAAAAACGGCAAGTACGCGTAGGGTGCGCGATCGCTGCTGTGAAAAAAGTAACAAAAGAAAACTGAGATTTTTTTATAATTAACCCCAGGGAGGGCTAAATTCCAGGGGCAAAATTATTACATGTTATTGGGGGTCCAGAGGGGACCCCCAGCCCCAGGGACCGCCAACCCCCAGGGCTACAAATAAAAATGGTTGGCGGGGCTCCAAGGCCCCCAAAGCCCCAGGCCCCACCACTCCGCGGGGCTTCCTATATTGTGGGAGGGGGCTACATGGCCCCCTGCCTGGAGCCATCGAGGGCCCAGGGGACCTCCACCCCCATGGATGGCTCCTGCAGTGTTTCGGGGTGCATACACCCAGGACACTGCTGTTTGCTATGAGAGGGTGGGAGTCTTGCGGCTCCCGCCGTCCTATAGTAAGCCTGGTTTGGATTTTGAAAGATAGAGCAGGGAAACCAAACCTTATTGCTTTTCCACATGGGGAGCTGCATGTTAGCAGTTCCCCATGAGGAAAAGCAATGAGGTCTCCCGAAGAACGCGGGGTGCTGGCTGGGACCGTAGGGGCATTGAGGCTCCCCTGACGGTCCCCAACATTTTATATAAGCCCGGGGATGAGGTCTCCGGAGATATTAGAAATTACTGATAGGGGCTTTTTTTTTACGGTCAAATTAGGAGTCGCACACCCAGTGCGGCGTTCAGTGTGGCCCCCTGGTGTGTAAGTGTTGGATGCACTATTCATAATATATAGGGTGCGTGATTCCAACACGTTTTGTGCACGACTTCTAAGCGTTTGGTGCATGAGTCTAAAGCGTTGGGTACGCGACTCCAAGCAAAAAATTTTTTTTTTTTTCAGATACACATAAAGCTTTTGTGTTTATTTCTTAAGTGGCTTCAAAAAGAGCCCATGTGTTTATTGAGAGATTTTGGTACCTACAAGTAAGTACCTATGCAGTGTCTAAAGTTCAAGAGGAAGACTCTGTTACCCTCATCTGTAAAATGTACACCATCTCTCCTATAGATGCCATGCATATTGAAATGCAGATTGTTGTGGTAAATGGACCCCATTCTATAGTCTTGGAGAAAAGCAGAAACAAATGTATTCACATGTTTCCTAGCTTTCTCAATCTGTGGACAAAATTGATTGGACCAGTTCCATTTCTGCCTTTGGCATATGTTAGAATAGACAAAGGCAGTTTGAGGGAAAAGTGTCATCAATTCTCCAAAGGTGTCATTCATAACATTTCCAGACCTACCCCAGTCAAAGTGCCTAGGTCATTGCCACGACAGTGCACAATTATGAGTTCAGGGATTTGGAGATGCAAAAAGGATTTAACCAATGGTATTAATTGGTGCCACTTTAACCCTCTTTGTCCTATCCATTTAATGTCTACGGGCCCGATTCACAGAACTAACTTAAGACAAAATCCTAAACTTACTACTTTTGGTATTCACAGAAGTTAGGATTTTGTCTTAAGTTTGTCTTAAGATAGACTTAAGACAGACTTGAGACAAAATCCTAACTTAAGTCTGTCTTAAGTCTGTCTTAAATCTGTCTTAAGACAAACTTAAGACAAAATCCTAACTTCTGTGAATACCAAAAGTAGTAAGTTTAGGATTTAGTCTTAAGTTAGTTCTGTGAATCAGGCCCTACATTTGGTAAATGTAGGTCTTTGTGAATGCTTATGTTTTCTGCATAACTTTTGCTCCAGAAAATATAGCTGTGTCCCACAATCCACACTCTAAGCATCTTGAAGGGAGGTCTGGATGCACTCAGATAGTCTCTGTAAATGAAATGGCAGTTTGAAAAGTAAGATTTTTGTAAAATGGTGGATAAGATGTAGTTTTGAAAAAAGAAATTAAATTATTGGTTGTTTGAGAACATTCTAAACTGAAAACTTGAGTGCATTTTTTTGTTTTTTAAAAGCATGTTTCTTATTGATTAACAAAATCTGATTGAAAGGAACATTACATAGGATAAGCTGATATGTTCTGATTAGTAACATTGTGTGGTGAACTTTTGACCTGTGTGCTCAGTTAAGTGTTCCATGAACTGTTTCCATGGTAACAGGCAGAAGGCAGATTGGGGGCAGGATGAAATGTATGTCAATTGAAAAGGTTTGAAATGTTTAACCAATAGAAATGTGTGTTTGCTTTTGAATTAATGTGGGAAGCAATGTGATTTGATGATTACTTATATATATGTGCAAAATGAGAGGGAAACTTAACCATTCTTTGGTTTTGCTGACAGGTGCACTGTACAGAGATTTTGTATATCAAAATCTGGTGTGTGACTGACATACTTCTTCATCTACAAAACAATTCGAAAGGTGAGTTATTAATTTGTGAGGGGAGGGATTTGGTGCATTTTGATTTTAATGAGACTAATGTGTTTCTCCTGCTAAAGTGTAGGAAGCACTTTTTTCTAGAATCTTATTGTGAGTGTGTGTGAATGTAGAATTGATTCTGAGACAAGCATTTGTGTATTTCATGTATTTGCAGAGAGATAACTGTTTAAAAATCTGTGATGTTCTCATGTTTTGGTAGAATTAGAAACCAGTCATTGTTTATGTACTAACAAAATGAGTGAAGTTTCTACACTAAAATGCAGTACTCCTTCTAGACTTTGAAATGTGTATTGGTAAAATGCAAGGGATAGGGTTGTTTGTCTAGAATCACACAGTGACTATGTGTGCATTTAGAAATCATTCTGAGAGAAGTACTCTATACTAATGTGTAGTAGAAAATGTTGTGGAATGTGTACAGTCACGTAAATGTGTTTTCATAAAATGTAAGGGACCGTGTTGCTTGTGGAGAATCACACAGTCAGTCTGTGTGCATTTAGGAATCATTCTGAGAGAATTGTTTTGGTATTTCAGGTGTTTGCATACATATATCTGATTAAAAACCTATTATGTTCTCATATTTTGGTAGGATTAGAAACCAGTCACTGTTTATATATTTGCAAAATGAGTCAGGCTCCTATACTAATATGGAGTACCGTTTCCAGACTAGTAAATGTGTGTTGGTATTATCCAAGGTATAGTGTTAGTTGTCTAGAATCTTTGTGTATTTAGGAATGATTCTGAGAGTAGCATTTTGGTATTTGACTGTTGTTGCAATCCCATAGTGAGTCTTTCAGTACCATGTAATAATCCATTCACTAAAGTAAAAGTCAACCAATTAAGAATTGACCCAGTGTCTCTCCTTATAGTACTGTAAGCATTAAGTCAGTAAGCATGTACTCATGCAGTGAGCCAGGCTTTAGGGCATGGAGTGTTTCAAAATGTATGCATTATGCATGTAGTGATGTAACCACCTTCACACTTGTGCTTTAGGCCTACAATTCTCCACTCACTATCCATACACTCCAGCAAACACATGGTGACTACTGTTGCAATCCCAAAGTAACTCTTTCAGTACCATGTAGTAATCCATTCACTAAATTAAAACTCAACCAATTATGAATTCACCCAGTGTCTCTCCTTATAGTACTGAAATTATTCAGTCAGTAAGGATATACTCATGCAGTGAGCCAGGCTTTAGGGCATGGAGTGCGTCAAACTGCTACGCACTATGCATGGAGTTGTGTAACCAGTTTCACACTTGTGCTTCAGACCTACAATTAACCACTCACTATCCATACACTCCAGCAAACACAGTGTGACTGCTGTTGCAATCCCATAATGACTCTTTCAGTACCATGTAGTAATCCATTCACTAAAGTAAAAGTCAACCAATTAAGAATTCACCCAGTGTCTCTCCTTATAGTACTGTAATCATTCAGTCAGTAAGAATGTACTCTTGCAGTGAGCAAGGCTTTAGGGCACGCAGTGCTTGAAACTCCTATGCACTATGCATGTAGGGAGTATTTTCAGCTGAATAAGGGCACTGCAACACTGTTTTCAGTTTGGGGAGGTTTAAGGGCAACAATGCGGGGTCAGATGGTGGCATTTATGGTTTCACAAATTAAAAAACGGGTGGCATGTAATATGCAGTTGATACCGCTCTCCAGAAGAAGACTTGGCTTTTGGCGTCACAAATATCAGCAGGTATATAGCTGATGAAAGCTAACACAAGCTAAGGGAATTTTTCATTTTAGAGGAAATCAATAGCGCACGGCTGATCCAGCAGCGGATGCATGAGGAACGCCAGATGGAAGAGAAATTCTTGGCTTGGTCAACCAGGGTAAAGCAGGAAGCCGCATTAATGACTGAGCTACAGAGACCGGGGACAGGGGCTTTACTAGTCTCTGAAAAGGATGAGATGTCCAAAATATTTGTACAACATTATAAAAAATGTGTATTCTATCAAATATGCAGCCTCAAATGAAACCATACATCACTATTTTCAGTCTGTTAAATTACCGAAATTGAGGGATTAGAAGCGGGTTTCACAACATTGGCAATCCAACAGGCCCTGGCCTCAATGCCTTGTGGAAAGGCTTCTGGCTATGATGACAAAATTTTATAAAGCATTTTTTGTTGAGCTAACACCTTTTTGATGGAGATTTTTAATTTTATAAAAGGAGGGAGAGAGGTTCCATCAATTTTTAAGGAATCAACAATTGTCATTTTTTGGGGGGTTTGTGCGTGGGATTTTTTAAATTTGAATTACATGCTTGCACTGATTATGATGGTAGATACAGAGAAAGCATTCAACCTGGTAAACTGGGATGCTCTCTTTTATGGCCTTGAAAGATTAGGATTTCCTTCTCAGTTTATCATTATGCTTCGCAATATATATCAAGCGGCTCAGGCAAAGGTATTTAAAAAATCTAATTTAGCAGGAATAGTTGATATAAATAGAGGAATTCAGCAGGGCAGTCCCTTGTCACCTGTACTATTTACCTTTTTAATCGAACCCCTAACCTGGGAACAGAGGCACCAATAGTGGGAATGTCTAAGCTAAAACTATTTGCAGATGACATAATTCTATTCCTCAGGCCAGAAGAACAAAACATGAACATGATATTGGCAGAATTGGAGCAGTTCTAATGAATTGGGGGATATATGTGCATAAAAGCGAGGTCATGTGGTTAGAAGTTTTAGTTTTTCACAGCTATATGCACACTTTAGTGGCACATGCTGACTTATACATTCAGTGTTCTACATTCAGTTCAATGCCATGTATTGAACTGAATGTATTTCTGAAAGGACAAATGTACCAATAAATGCACAGAGACAGTGTTTGAACCATCTACACCTTCACTATACTACTTATACTGATATATAATAAAGCTCTGAGATTACCAAGTGAACCATCCGGAGCAGTAACACTTCAAACATGTCTCAAAGCTACTACACTCAATCTTGTACATACAGTTTGACACTTGGCTGAGTTGGTATTTTAAACCCCTTGACAAGCCTTAACACCTCCCATGCTCATGACGATCTGAGCTCGTCATGAGCCACGGTTGCCATGTGCTCATGACGAGCTGAGCTCGTCATAACGGCTCCAACACTCGCACGTGGGGATAATTCCCCCACTGTGCTGAGCATTCTAAGGAAACGGGTGTGGCCGTGACAAGCTCAACTCGTCATGAGCACACGGCCACCGTGGCTCATGACGAGCTGAACTCGTCACGAGTACCGGGGCGCGGTACGCGCCCCTCCACCCCCCCAGCACAGCGGGGGAATTACCCCCGCGGCCTAGGGGTTAACCTACTGTGGCACTACTTAAAAGTTACCACTAATGTAGCCGATAGCTAGGTCAGAGGGTTATCTGTGAGTGCAAGAAAGCAAAGACATGTAGTTAGAAGTTTTTCACAGCTACAGATGCACTTTTAGGGGCATATGCTGACATATCTCCAGTGTTTTTCATTGAGTTCAACGTCATATAAGTAGTAATGAAAGGTTAGAGCTACTAATACATCCTGTCAGACAATGTTTCAAGGATGTACACCTTCACTTGCATGCAGAGACACAACTCTTGTGTATCTAGCACTAAAGGAAGCAGTTACACTTTCACTGAAACAAGTCATTAGTGTCACACCCAAAAGACAATCCACCCCAACCCTTATACATACGTTTATAGAGCCAAGTAGCCAGAAACAGAGCCAGCAATGTAGTGAGAGACTTACTTACATATAGAGACAATAGTCAGATAGGAACTGAGACACCTATCCTGATATGTAGTAAAGCTTTGACATAACAAAGTGAACCATCCACAGAAGTGCCCTTTCAACATGCCTTAGGTGTAGTACACTTTAGCCTGTACACACACTTTAACAGCTAGGCTGACTTGGTATTTGAAATATCTTTACAAGCCTTAACCTGCTGTAGTACTACTTACAGGTCACCCCTCTGGTAGCCTACAGCTAGACTAAAGGGTAAAATGTATGTGCATGAAAGCAATTATATGTAATTACAAGTTTTCCACAGATACAAACACACTTTAGGGGCATATGCTGATTTATACCTTCCATGTTCTAAATTGGGTTTAATGTCATGCAAGCAGTTTGGAAAGTGTAGAGCTACTAATACATCCTGTTCGACAGTATATCAAGCATCTACACCTTCCCTCACATGCAGAGACACACATCTTGTGTATCTAGTGCTAATAGAGGCATTGACACTATCATTTAAACAAGTCATTAGTGTCTTAAGCACCCAAAAGAAAATCCATGCCACCCCTTATATATAGATTTATAGAGACAAATAACTATAAACAAAGTCAGGAACATATTAAGAGACTTTACTACATATAAATAAAACACCCAGATAAGAACTGAAAAACTTATGATGACATGGCAGTAGCCCATTGAACATGTGTCAGGCCTACTACACTCATGCGTGTGCATGCAGCTGAACACCTAGGCCAACTTGGTATTTTGAATCCCTTGACAAGCCTTAACCTACTGTGGTACTACTTAAAAGGCATCCCTAAGGTAGTGTGTAGCTGGGCCAGAGGGTAACGTCCATGTGCCTAAATGCAAAGATATGCAGTCACAAGTTTTTCACAGCTTTAGACACACTTTTAGGGGCAAATGGTGACTTATACCTATTGTGTTCTACACTGAGTTTAATGTCATGCAAGTAGGTATTACAGGGTAGAGCTACTAATAGATCCTGTCAGACAGTGTTTCAAGCAAGTACACCTTCAATCACAACTCTTGTGTATCTAGTCCTAATGGAGGCACTGTCACTCTCATGTAAACAAGTCATTAGTGTTTGACACACCCAACAGACAATCCATGCCACTTCTTACATATAGATGTATAGACCCAAATAGCCAGAAACAGAGCCAGCAATGTACTAGAGACTTTACTACATATAGAGAAAAAGAATCAGATAGGAACAGAGACAGTTAGCCTGATATGTTGTAAAGCTTTGGCATTGCCAAGTGAACCATCCAGAGAAGTACCCCTTTTAATGTGTCTCAGGTGTAGTAAACTTCAGCCCGGTCACTCACTTCTACGGCTAGGCCAACATGGTATTCAAAAAACCTTGACAAACTTCAACCTTATGTACCACTACTTAAAGGTCACCCCTAAGGAAGCCTGTCACTAGGCCAGAGAGTAAAGTATATGATCATAAAGGAAAGACATGTAGTTACATGTTTTCACAGGTACAGATGCATTTTTAGAGGCATATGCTGACTTTCACCTCCAGTGTTCTACATTCAATTTAATGTCATGTAAGTACAAATGAAAGGTTAAAGCTACTAATACATCCTCTCAGACAGTGTTTCAAGCATCTATAGCTTCACTCACATGTATAAACACTGCCTTATGCATCCAGTTCTAATGTAGGTAGTGACACTCTTGCTTAATGAAGTCATTAGTATGTGACAGACCCAAGAGGCAATTCATGCTACCACTTACATATAGATTTATGAAGCCAAATAGTCAGGAATAGAGACAGCAATGTAATAAATGACTTTACTACACATAGAAATAAAACCATTCTGAAAACCGCTGAGACACTTAGTCTGATATGTAGTAAAGCTCTGACATTACCAAGTGAAACATCCAGAGAAGTAGCCATTTCAACATGTCTCAGGTCTAGTACACTTGAGCTTCAGTCAAAACACCTAAGCCGACTTGGTGTTTTAAACCCTATAACAAGCCTTAGCCTGCTGTAGTACTACTTAAAAGTCACCTGTAAGGTAGTCTGTTGGTAGGCCGGAGAGTAAAATGTATGTGTATGAAAGCAAAGACATGTAGTTAAATATTTTTCACAGGTATGTGAACACTTTTAAGGACATATGCTCACTTAAACCTCCAGTATTCTACATTTGGTTCAAGGTCATGTAAGTATTTTTGAAAGGGTAGACACACTAATATATCCTGACAGACAGTGTTTCTAGCATCTACACCTTCACTCACATGCAGAGACACAACCCTTATATTTCTAGCAATAAAGGAGGCAGTGGCACTCTCACTGATACACCCAAAAGACAATTCATGCCACCCCTTGCATATAGATTTATAAAGGTAGATAGCCAGAAACAGACTAAGTAATGTAATAAAATACTTCACTACGTATAGAGAAAAATACTCAGGCAGGAACACTTATCCTGATATCTAGTAAAGCTCTGACATTACCAAGTGAACCATGCAGAGAAGTAGGCCTTTCAATATGTCTCAGGTCTAGTACACTTCCGGCTGCAAACACACACTTCTACAGCTCAGCCAACATGGTATTTGAAAGCTCTTGACAAGCCTTAACTTACTGTAGCTCTACTTAAAAGTCACCCTTAAGGTATTGTGTAGCTAGGACAGAGGATAAAGTGTAAGTGCATGAAATCAAATACATGTAGTTATGTATTCCAGAAGTACATGTACACATTTTGGTGCATATCCTGAATTATACTATATCTATACTATATCTATGTTCTACACTCAGTTCTCTGTCAAGTAAATACTTATGAAAGGTTAAAGCTATTAATGCATCATCTTGGACAGTGTATCAAGCTCATATCTTTACTCAGTTGCATAGACACAACTTGTATGGATCTAAAGAAGGCAATGACACTGTCACTGAAACAAGTCACTAGTGAGTGACATACCTGCGACATACATGCTACAGTTATATGTACATTTAGAGAACTAAGGACCCACACATACAGTCAGCAATATTCTAAGAGAGCTTAGTATGCATAAAACAAACTGATAGGACCCTTGAATTATTTGGGGAAATATAGTTTAAATCTGAGAAAACCAATTGAAGCACAGAGACAGATAGCCCTATTAATATGTTGTAGACGTAGTACACTTGAGCTGATGAATAAAGAAAGTAAAATAATGTTACATGTAAAGTTTTAGATCATTTACTTATATATCATATTTTTGAAATTATACTTTATTTACAGATATCTCTATCACTTGAAGCAGAAGAGTTAAAGATGACAAGAAAACAAGAAAAGAGAAGAAAAAACAGTCCTACTTAAAGAAGACTAAAAACGAAAAGCTAAATGATGGACAGAATGTTTGAGAGGAAATAAATCTGCTGTTACTTTGACAATGAGTCATAAGCGAAAAGGGATTGCTAATATTCTAACATCAATGAATTGTAAAATGGAAACTCATCTAACAAAAAAGGCAGATATACTTTAAAGATATAAAAAGATGAATATTTAGAAGTAGAGGATTTCTAAATTTAGTAAAAAATATAAAACAGTATAAGGGAAAATTCAGCATCTTAAAAGCAAAAGCAACACATTGAAAATGTAGTAGATAAAGCATTTGCCTTGAAGCGAAAACTTTCTATCTTAATATTAAACAAAATGAGAACCCTGGATAAAACTGTGCTTGCCATGAAGAGGAAAAGCCTAAAAAAAGGCTTGTAAATAGAAGTAAATTTTGCAAAGTCTTTACTGGTGACTAGAAACATACTTCCAGCACAGAGACTTTCTTTAATGAAGGAAGCTATTTACAAGAGAGCACATTAGTGCATGCAGTTGAAACAAGTGGTATCTGTTATGAGGTAAAGAATGGTAGCCCCATTCCAAAAGAAGAGATGGTTCATAGGAATGTTGAAAAAGTAATAGCTCAAGAAGTATAGGAAAGGTGTAGACAGGATCCTGTACATGAGTGGAATTGTAGCAGTATATGTAGTATCCAGCAGAAATCAAAGTTTTTTAATGTCAATTTCTAGATAAAAGTTTCAAATGAAAGATTACTTTGTTGCAAGGATTAGATTCATGTGAAATTAGAAGGTATAGCAACTTACAAGGACATTCTCTGGCTTGTCTGTCAAGGAAAGTGTGCCAAAACAACTTTCAACATTTCCGAATATTAGCTGGACACCACTCTGGAATGCGCTCATTAGAAAGGAGACTTTACTATGTAAAAAACTCCTGCACTATGGTTAGGAAAAATGAATACAGCTCTTTTGCATGGTACAATAGTAGATGTAGTGCACATTTGTGATGAAACTCAGTTTTGTTTCTGTGGTCCAGAGGAAGAGTGTAGGGAACCTGAGGACTTGATATCTGGAGGTGTAGTCGAACAGGACGGACAGATTAGTATTGATAACTTTGAAAAAGGGATTACCAAGTTTACCACAGTTTCATCTGAACAACCTAACCGTGTGTGTATTTGTTGTCGACGCACTTGCTTCAAAAGTCAAACTAGGAGGGTTGATTTATATTTTAAGAGTGAAAGAAAACTATGGTAAGTTGCAATAATTTGCTGTTATTTATTTATGGAAGAACGATTTGACTTGCCCACTACCCAAGTCTAATTTTAAGACTTTCGGTATTCATAGAAGGCATTTAGGAGTCCTAAAGTTTGGAGTCCTAACTTTACTACTTCTAAATTGGGAAAAACCCTAATTTTATGACTTTCGGTATTCTTAGAAGGCATTTAGGAGTCCTAAAGTTAGGACTCCTAACTCCTGTGAATATCGAAATGAGTAAGTGTCTTCTGTGAATACCAAAATGAGTAAGTGCATTCTGTGAACCGCTTCAGCTCCAATCCCCCATGGCTGCCCCTAGATTTCTGGAGCACACAGAGAGCTGCAAACAGAATGGTCTCAACTGGCTAGGACCTGCGCTGACCGAGTGCGTTGGTTGGTCCAGAACTCGGTTCCACACCCTACAAGCGGTCCCGAAGTGAGACGAGGTGCGGGCCAAGTCGGCATCTAAGATGGCATGGAGATAGGCGCTGGTCAGGGCTGCGCGGAGGAGTGAGCGCCCGTGACCCTTGAGCTCAGCGTGTCTGCGCCTCCATCAGCGGTGGACCCCTTCTGCTGTGCTGATAGCATGGAGGCTGTCTCCAGTATATACAGACACCACCAGAGATCTGCCACACTGCCTGAAAAAAGGCTATGCCCCATGCGGTAATGCGTTCCGCTTCCCTAAGCTACAGAGAAACGCCGGAGATGTGATTATAATGCGAAGCTGCATTGTGGATCTGGAACGCATCACTCACCAGTGCGGGGACTTGATTAATGGTGCCATCTCCTCTACAGTGTTCACCCACAGTGAGTAATTTCTCCGGAGGAGACATGTGAGGAGGCCTGCCTGATCTCAAAATGGCCCCAGACTGCTGAAACGCCTCCAGATACAGCCCTGATTCTGCTACAGCGACCCTGAAGGGGCTGAGGTAGGCTAGATACCCTCCCCCCTTTATCTGTTTCATCTGCCATATTTGTAGGCGCCCGACCGCTGGTGCCTTCATGCCAGTCTGACATGCCAATTGCCTGACTCTAAGATGGCCCCCAATATGTAACTGCCTGCATGAAGCTCGATATTGCACCTGGGTGATTGGGAGACTGGGGCTCATCTTTTGATGCCTATCCACGGAAGGGATCGCTGCCTGCCTGGGTGACATACTCCGCTCTGCCCCTATGCCACCAAGGAAGGCGACAAATAAAGTATCCTGCTATTTTGCGACTGCAGGCAAGACCGCAGACTTTGCTGACTCGGACCAGGCGAAGACCATGGTGCTCACCAGGAAGGATCTGGTGGCCTCCATAAGAGACTTTAAAGTTGAGCTATGTCAGGAGATGAAACAAGATATGCGCGCCACGATGGATCAACTGAAGGCTGACCAAACGGAGAAGATGGCTATTCTCAGATACGATGTGGACGCAGTGAGTTCCAGAGTGTTGGAGGTGGAGGAGCAGATGCAGGACCTCGATGCCCGCTCCAGCAAACTACAAGACGCCCAGCATAACCTACAATCCTAATTGCAGCAAGTGCTCTTGAAGGTGGAGAACTTGGAAAACAGATCTCGGAGGCAGAACATACGTATTTGAGACCTGGAAGAAGGTGTGGAATGGTCTGACCTTGAGCCGTTTGTTATAGGCCTTTTCTCTGAGATCGTGGCACCTCCCCAATTGAAGATGAAGTTTGACTGTGTTCAGCGGGTGGGGTACCCCATCAACAGGTGAACGCAGAAGGACACGAGACGTCTTGGTGAAGATGCATTACTTCCAAATGAAAGAAGCCATCTTAAGCGCCACAAGAAAGAAAGACGAGATCTCCTTTCAGGGGGTATAAGTGTGTGCTCTTCCAGGACTTGACGCCCTCCACATTGGCGCACAGGCAAGCCTTTCGTCCATTCACCACCAAGCTTCGGGAGGACAATATTCACTATCTCTGGACCTATCCTTTTGTTCTTCCCTTTGAATGAAAAAATAAGCCCCACCATGTAACTGAACTGAACGAGGGACTGCATATTTTGGGCCTATCAATGCTGGAAGACAACAGCACTGTAGGCCCTTCACACAGCTCGGGTCCTTGCCAGAGGGATACCCAAAACTGGCAAAACTGGCAAATGGTCACGAAGAACAGGCCAACCCCTAAGTGACAACTTTTTTGAATGGAGATGGCTATAGACACTCGGATACACAGGGGTTCACCCGGGAGGTTAAGGCGTTGAGTTAATGGTGACAGATTCACCGGCGCAACAGAGTCACCCAGGATATACAACATGATTTCAAACTAGAATGCACAGGTGTCAGCGATTTAACTGATCTTTGCACCTGCTCTTTATGTTTTGCCGCAAGGCAGCCAGGGAGTGTGGCCTTGTCCGTACGGCCCAGAATTTTGTTCTTCTTCTCACCAAAGACTCAAGCCGAAGACTTGTTGGCAACTCATCATAATTTTCCTCAGGGATGTTGTGGGTTTGGTTTTGGGGGGGTTCCTGCTGGTGGTTTCGGGGTAACGTTCGACTTTAATTTTCATAGGATTGGGCGACGTGTGGCGGTAGAGGGGAGGGTTCCTGGTGGTGAAGACGGGGCTTTATTTGCCTACGGTGTTTTTAAAAGCAGGCGCCTTGTGGTGGGGCTCTTCTTTCCGGTATGGGGCTGCAGGAGGGGTGTGATACAACTTGGGGAGACTGGCTCAGGTGGGGGTTTCAGTGAGCGGGGGGGTTCGTACAATTTGTCCCATGTTAAAGGCCTGAATTCATCACAGAAGAGCAAAAAAGTCTGGAAATACCTCAGTATTTGAAGTGGTGCTCTACAAGATACGCACCTTAAGAAGTCTGATGAAACTTGGTTATGCCACAAATCATACCCCTTAATTTATAAATTGTCGGCAAGCACCAACACAAAGGAGTGGCTTTGCTATTTAGGTCCAGAGCCAAATTCCAGATTATCGCTCAAAGAGGAACTCGAGCTCATAGATAAAGAGCATAAGGAAACCCCCACTCGAGTGATACAGTGACAGCGACAGCTTACCGCACTAAGGGGCAAACTACGTGCTATCTACAATAACAGAGCCGAATACACAATACTGAAACTGCAACAGACGTCATACACTCAGGGGGATAAAGTGGGGCCCCACTTAGCGCGACAGCTGAGGGAGAAGGGGGAGCGGGACTTTATTGGGGGTATCTTAGATGAGGAGGGTCACCTCACTCACGCGAATGACATTAAAGCCAACATCTTTGGCAAATTTTATGGGGAACTCTATTGCGGTGTCCCCTTGATACACTCTTACAAAAGCAATCCCAAGGGGTCCATTAGGATGACGGGCGGACTTAGTCCGCCCGCCATTCCATCGTGTGAAGGGACCGCACGCCATAAGGGCGGGGTTCCCGTGGGGGGTATTAGGATGCGCCCGCCACAGTGGTGGGCTCATCCTGTATTCTTAGCATTTTTCAGCACCGCCCGCCACAATGCTAAGAATAGATCTTGTGCATTTCAAAGCACAACGTGACAGACACCGCGCGGTGCCTGCCACGTTGTTCCTTAAAATGCAGGGGGGTACCATAGGTATACCCCAGGTGAACCCTCCCCCCCACCACGGAGTCCCTGGGGGCCCACAACATGCCCCCGCAGGGAGACTCCGCATGCCTTTCCGTGGCGGCAAGAAAGGCATTGTTGAATGCCCTTTGTAATATGGCTGGAGGTGTCTGATAGACACCGCCATCATATACAACCAAAGCGGCGGATGGTCTTTCCGTCCGCCACGGAACCCCCAGCCATGTTAATATGGCGGGGGGTCTTTGCATCTTTGCAGCAAGGATTGCGGGTGGATCGCCCCCGCCAGGCCGGCGGTGGCTACCGCCAGCTGGCGGGGGCGATCCGCCCGCCATCCTAATGGGCCCCCTAGACTCCACGGATCTTCCTCACATCTCTGCTGCACTTGCAGAGCCTTTGGAGGCCCCCATTACAGCAGAGGAGGTAGGACAGGCCATTGCTAAACTTAAATTACATAAGGCTCCGGGGCCTGATGGCCTTACGGCACAATGTTATAAATGCTTTGCATCCGAACTAACCCCACGCCTCACTAAGTTGTTCAATGCCATAGCAATTGACGCTAGGGTCTCAGAGTCCATGGCCGAGGCAGTAAGATCTGTCATCCCAAATCCCGGAAAAAATCCCCATTTGTGCGCTTCCTACAGGCCGATAGTCCTCCTTAACCTCGATGCGAAGGTGTACTCCGCGATCCTAGCCGCTAGACTTGAGGGTGTGATGCCGATCCTGATCCACCCTGATCTATCTGGCTTTATAAAGGGACGGCAGACACATGATAACATCCGCCGCACTATACACCTTATTGAGAAAGTGTCTAAATTCAGACTCCCTGCAATCTTAGTGCGCCTTGATGCCAAGAAGGCCTTTGACAGGGTGGACTAGTCGTTTATTTACCTCAAGCTGTGGAAATACGGCTTTGGAGACAGGTTCCTTAACATGGTTCGAGCCAACTATAATTTTCCCCTATCTCGGGTGTTGGTCAATGGCTTCTCGTCGCTGCCCTTCACTTTTAGCAGAGGTACACAACAGGGCTGCCTGCTCTCCCCCCTTTTATTTGCCCTCAGTATTGAACCCTTGGCTGTGAAATTTCACGCTAACAAGGAGATCCGAAGCATTTGTTTTGGAGGCACGGAACATAAAGCGTCCCTTTTCGTGGCCGACATTTTGCTCACGCTCACTCCTCCTTCCTCCAGGTGGTGCAGGAAGAACTGAAGGACATTAAACTAGCAGCTAGTTTTAAAGTTAATTTATCCAAATTCTCCATACTAAACCTCACACTCTCCGATGGGGAGGCAATGAGACTGCAGGGTCAAACGAACTTTCAATGGGCTCAACACTCCCTTTTATACCTAGGGGTCCAGCTCAACCCTAAACTTAAAGACCTTTACAAGGCTACTTACCCACCTCTGGAGCCACAACTTCAACAGGATTTTAAGAGATGGAAACCTCTCTATATGTCCTGGCTTAGACAGATTAATGCTGTTAAAAAGAAGATCTTGCCAAAGCTCCTTTATTAATTTCAGGCTCTTCCCATTGAACTTGACCGGGGTCTTCTGCCACGCCTGCGCTCGCTCGTCACTAGATTCATCTGGCAGCGGGGAAGGGTTAGCCTCCCATTCCATGTCCTACGACGCCCAAGGAAAGAAGGGGGTTTGGCACTGCCAGACTTTCAGTTATTTTTCCAGGCCGCATAACTGCAGTGGTGATGAATGGACCATTAGAGAGCCTGATAAGCACTGGCACAACATGGACAGAGCAATCGTGGGGTGCACGATTTGGGACGTCCTGAAGGCAAACAGGCTGACGTATGCATATCTAAGCACACCCACACGTACCACACTCACGGTCTGGGACCAAGTCACAAGGAGGAAGGGTTGGACATCTTTCCCCTCTCCATACACCCCAATTAACTTTAATCCGACATTTCTGGGAGCACTGAGCGAAGGACGAGGGAGGTTGCTTAAAACTTTTGGATTTATTCCACAACTTTGATATGTTGACATTCAAGAGCTGCAAAAGGGAATTCCAGGTGGGGCATAGCAAGCATTATCACTATCTTCAACTTAAGCATTGGGTCACATTAGCACACATAAGAGAAGCAGCCACCAGGGACTGCACAACCATGGAGAGACTGGTAAAAAAAGCGGGTACCATGAAAGGGGCAATCACCTCACTATATGCCATGCTATTAGCTACCGTGCGCCCAAAGGGTGCACTACATGTCTTTTTGGGAATGGTGCTGTGTAGGGAGGTCTCTGATGGGGAGTGGAAACATATCTGGGCGATATTACTAAGAATAACCACTCTGTTGCTTTGAGGGAGGCGCACTACAAGACACTCTTGGACAGGTATCTCTACCCTACTAAGCTCAAACGGATTTTCCCTGACACCTCGGATCTCTGCTGGCGGGGCTGTGGCCTACAAGAGGATTTCCGCCACATCTGGTGGGACTGCCCAGTATTAAGCCGTTTTGGGAGGAAATCCTTTCACATATCAAGGACATGCTGGGATATCCAATCCAGACAACTATAGAAGGGTCCCTTGTGGGCATTAGAGATCCTACCTTGGAACATCAAACAAAAGCTAACACGGCTATAATGTGGGCCTATATGGGGCAGCAAAACTCACGATAGCAGCCTCATGGAAAAAGAAAGACGCTTCAGCAATATCATTATGGCACACCCGCATGTGGAGAATCCTATCTATGGAATGCCTCGCTGATATCTTCCCTGACGACTCTAAGAATTTTAAATATAAATGGGGCCCATTGGTGATTTACCTGTCCCGTGCTTGCCCTCAGCAGTGTGCCCACCTTCCTTAAGGACGATGCATCTTTTTCAGTTGTAATCTCTCCAACAAGGGACGCACTCATCATCCTCTTCGGAGCAGTAGCCCTCTGTGTACTGCCTCATTTCCTAGCCATGCCTGTGTTATTCGCTCTTTCTCATACCAATGCACCACCACCAGGGAAGGGAAGGGAAGGAGGGAGAGTTGGGAGGGGGGTTGACTTTGTTTCTTTTTTTCTTTCTCTGTTTAAAAGGGTTACCCTTAACGTTGAATGTTTAAAATCAGACATCTTCTTCTTGGACTGCTAGGGGGTTGTAACAGATCTTGTGACACGTGAATCTTTACTATAATTAGCCGCCTGCCTAGACCCAGGGTCTTGCGCACTCTCCTGTATGCTTGTTGTAACATTTGCTCATGATGTTGAACAATAAAAAGATTTTTGACATTAAAAGTCATATCATTATTACGTGTATGTTGGATTTTTGTCATTTTGGTCTTGTTTATTTTGGATAAAGATACCATATTTTCTAAACTGGTGTGGTGTCCATTTGTGGTGTTTTCACTATCTTACTGTAAGTGTTGGTACAAATACTTTACACATTGCCTCTGAGAGAAGCCTGTCTGCTCATGCCAAAGTACCAAGTGGATGAGCAGGGGTTATCTAGAGTGTGTATCCACTTATCCTGACTAGATGCAAGGGCTCCTACTTTGACAAAGGTACCTACCTCTGCCAACTAGAGACCCCCAGTTCTAACAACTAGACATCCCCAACAGGCTTATGGACAAGTGCTGATATAACTTATGACAGCCATGCATCTCCTTTTTTTTAAGTACATTCGATCCCAAATAAGGTCCCTTTAGCCTTCCCGCATCTAGCATGGAAAGAGATGGTATGTTATGTAAACATGAATATTGACCCACCATGATCACCAGTACCCTGATCACAATTTCAGATCTAAATATCAGAACCATTTGAAGAGGAGTATGTATGTGGGTCAGAATTAAGATGTTTGCGATTATTATCACAATCTCTTACACTTTCTCCTGAAAGATTCCTATATATAAACCTAAGATAAACCCAATAAAAAGGCATAATATGTAGAATTGTGTATGTTAATCACTGATTACACGTTTTAAACCTCATTTCCAAATTGAAAGTTCAGCATAGTAGGTAGCTTCTGCGCCAGGTAAAGATCTTACCCAAGAGTAAAGATATTTACCAGTGGAGATAAATACATCACCCGAATCCACACAACTTTGAATCAGGGACTTAATAGATATTTTCTTCTATACAGACTGATTTAAATGATGTTAGTTTATCATTAGTTAAAACTAATAAAAATATTTGAGCGCCAAAAAAAGTTAGCTTTTTTTGTGAATAGAAATGCAAATTCGTATTTGTTCGATGTTTACACAGTTCAATATTAAAGACAAACCTTAGATTTTAATAGAAATGGTACTTAAGTTTTGCCCGGATGCTCTCTGTTTCATTTTCCTATTCGTTTTGTAGTGTGTGAGGGCCTGCTGTGTGTGCTTTACACTCCGTGAGTATCTACTTTAAAGTCTTGGATATTGACGAGTTACACTTCAGAAGAAGCTTTGAGTTTCAATAAGTCTCCGTGAACAAAACGCTCATTTGTTTCCATTTATGAAAACAGCAATTTATTCTGTGCTTCCATTATCTCAATTACGACTTCAGCTCAGGACTTGGTAAAAAGGAGCTCAAACGACATGTAGTCTCTCTATCTCATTACTGCAATCAGAATATGGCCCTGTTAGCTTCAGCGGCTATGCTTTTAAATTAATGCAGAACTAACTACTCTTGATTCTTTAATGTTTTGCATATACAGCAAGAGAGTGCTTTCCTTCCCTTTATCACTAGCCACACATAGGTATATGTATTCGAACAAAAAACAAAGTATTTCCCTAACCAGAAAAACATATTTGTGGCCTGTGATTTAGAGTTTCCAATTCGAGTCAGCTGAAATTATATCTTGAAAAATTGTTTTGCTTCTAAGCAAACATGAATGATGCCGGTATTACAGGCTTCTGGGTTCCATGAACTGTAAAAGCATTCTTAACATAGCTCGTTTAAAAGCAATGCATACTTCTCAGCCAACAATGGAAAATAAAAATCACAGCTAGAATTATGCACCCAGGGTGAACAAAGGAATCTATTACTTTTTTAGGTTTTACCTGCACAGTGCTTGTGCTGTACTTGTGAAATCTCTTGTATTTAATATATCTTATAAGGGAACTTTTATCAGTTCCCATGGGCGAATTACTTTGCATTTGCTTTTGTGTGGAACTTCTGTTTTTTAACTTCACCTGGCTGCACACATTTAGGAAACTTCTACTAAAGCTGTTCACACTCTTTAAGCCCCATTCACTGTCAAAATATGAACTTTACCAAAAGCAAAGGCAGACAGTTTGTAGCAGTATGCTGGAATGCTTGCTTTTGATTAGTAAGTTGTGTAAAGCACAACTTAGTGCTTAGAATGTTTGTGGCATTTCCTCCACATTTTGTAGACACTATCGGATTGATTTTTTCAATATAATCTATTTGGTCATTATGATCAAATTCTATGATGTAATAAATATTTCACATTAAAAATGTTAAAGATAATCTACAAGAGCTAAGCTATATTTTATTACAAAATAGGCAGCCACATGTGCAGTTACCTTGCAGCCAACAGAGTCATGATTTAAATGGTGCAGTAGCACCGGGCCTAAAAGTTGTCAGAACTATTCTAAACACATAATATTGCTATATTTGAGACACAATTGCAGTTACCTTACAGTTAAAATGGAGTAAAGTGCGGGTGAAATTTGCGAATTCGCGTTTTGCGAATTTGCGCGAAATGGAATTCGCAATCCGCAAAATCTGCGAATTCGTGCGAATGTGTGGATTTTTGGTTTTTTGCATGTTCGCAGGTTTTTTTTATTTTTTTATTTTTTTTATTGGATTTTTTTACATATTTATTCCCCCATCTCCCCTGGACAGGTAGACATTCTTTACATTGTTTACATTGTTTATGACATATGTGCATAATCTTTAAATGGAATTTACAGAAAATAGGAAACAATAACATAAATACATGACAGCGTCAATATTAATTCGTTTTGTACGTCTCTCCATTGTGTAAGAGCGGTCCAAATTTTCATGCCTCTTTTACGTCGCGATCTGCCTTTTCGTTTATATATAGCTATCTCGATGTTATACACAGCTAAAAGTCTGGCTAACCACTGTTGGAAGGAGGGTGTTAGCGGGTCAAGCCAGGCCGAGGCTAGGCATAGCCGCAGAACTGCCATAGCAATGAATATAAAACAGTGATCACTCTCTGGGTTATCTGGATCTTCCAACCCAAGTACTATTGCTTCATGTGACAAAGTAACACTTCTGCAAAGAACTGAGCTTAAGAACCTCTCTATTTCTTGTATTATAGGTAATAGTGCTGGACAAGTGGCAAAAATATGAACAGAATCTGCTTTAAATAAATTACATCTAGGGCAGCGAGTCCCTTTGCCAGTTCCCCATTTTGCAATTATATCCGGCGTAGAGTAGAGAAAAAAGGAGGTTTTGTAAAATTGTGCTTGGAGTTTGGTGGAAATAAGAATGGTTTGGGCTAACTGATAAGAGTATAGAAATCCTTCCTTTGAGATATTAAGTTTACTTTGCCACTTCATTGCAGTTTTATCTAGATCGTCCGAGAGTGTATCCAGTAGTGACCCATACACCCCGCCTATTGAGTCTTTTTTAGAATGTATAATTATCTCTACTACTGTAGATTTTTCAACAGGTATCCTTGCCCCAAGTTTATGAATTAAGAAATCCCTTATTTGGAGGTACTTGAAAAAGTCCCGCCAATCTAAATCAAATTCTTCCTTCAGCATATTAAAGGGTTTAATTCCCTGAGTAGAGTAGAAATCCCCTAGTTGTGTTATTCCTAGATTATGCCATTTGTTTACATAGTTGTCCTTAAAAATTATTGGAGGGAGAATAGGATTATTCAGAACTGGAGTATAATATGAGATTGGTCCTATTCCTAATATTTTCTTTACGGCCTTCCATACTTTAAAAATACTATAAAGTGTCTTAAATTTGACTTTTTTGTGGTAGCTGTCGTGAGTGTGCCTCCGAAAATAGCCATAGCTAGCATTACCCACTAATTGCTGAAAGATTGAAGCGGTGTGTTCCTCTGGGTTTTCTCCCCCTCGCAGTAATTCCTTGCTATAGAGCAATACACATGACCAGTAATATCTCCTTAAGCTGGGAAGAGCTAGCCCGCCTCTGTTCTTGGGAAGGGTAAGATATTTATACGCCCGGCGGGGTTGTGCATATGACCATATGAATCTAGAAAAGATACGCTTTATCGCTGTGAACCACTGGCTAGAAAACTCTAGACACACAGCCCTAAATAGGTATAGTATTTTTTGGAAAGTACACCATTTTAATTGCATTTGCCCTCCCAATGATAGACAAGTGGAGATTATCTGGACGTCGCAAATCCTTTTGTACTATGTTCAACATTGGCTTAAGGTTTATGTCTACCACCTCATTCAACTTTGAGGAAATTGTAACTCCCAGATATGTCGCTTCCTTTACCACCCTTAGATCACCCATAGCAATTTTTGAGTTCAAGACAATTTGTGTCTTACTCTCGTTTAGCGCGTAGCCATAGCCCAGCCCAAATTTCCTGGCTTCAGCCTCGATAGTCAACTTTGCTGTTATGGGATCTGCCGTGACTATGGCAATATCATCAGCATATGCTAATGTTTTTGTAACATAGCCCTGTGATATAATAGGTGTTATATTGCTGTTTTTCTCAAGATAGCGAATAAAGGAGTCTATGTATATTGCAAAGAGCAATGGGGAGCATGGGCACCCCTGGCGAGTTCCCCTGGAAATAGTAATTTCCTTGGTTAAGCTTCCATTAACGGAAACTACGGCCCTAGGATTGATATACATTTTTTGTATCGCCTGTATAAATTTAGTCCGAAATCCCATTATCACCATTGCTTTCCAGAGAAACTGCCAGGAGACCCTATCAAAAGCCTTCTCTGCATCGAGCAGAATTGGGCCATAGGGTCTCCTGTAGTTTCTGTTCCATCAAAGAGCGTAATCACTCTCTGGATATGATTTATCGTTGACCTTCCAGGAACAAAACCGTGCTGACTTTTGGTTATTACCTGGTGTATTATAGGTGCAATTCGGTTTGCCAAGACTTTAGAAAATATTTTCGAGTCAGCATTTATTAGAGTTATATCAATCAATCAATCAATCAAGGACATTTGTAGAGCGCACTACTCACCCGGAGGGTCTCAAGGCGCTTGGGAGGGGGGGGGGGTGCTGCTACTGCTCGAACAGCCAGGTCTTGAGCTTCTTCCTGAAGGAGAGGTGGTCTTGGGTCAGGCGCAGGTCGGTCGGGAGGGAGTTCCAGGTCTTGGCGGCCAGGTAGGAGAAGGACCTTCCTCCTGTTGTCGTTCTTCGGATGCGGGGGACGGCGGCGAGGGCGTGACTGGCTGATCGGAGGTGGCGCTTGGGAGTGTGGAAGTTGATGCGGTTGTTGAGGTAGCTCGGGCCTTGATCGTGTAGGGCTTTGTGTGCGTGGGTGAGGAGACGGAAGGTGATTCTCTTGTTGAGGACGATAAGACCCTAGATGTTCTGGGGGTTTCCCTTTTTTAGCAAAAATTACGATTTTGCCTCTGGACCAAGAGTTTGGCGGTTCACCCCCAAAAAAGATATGGATATTTAGATCCCTTAAAACATATTTAATTTCATCTATGAATGTAACATAGAACTCTGAGGGGATACTATCCAGACCTGTTGCCTTCCCTTTAGGGAGGCTCTTAGCTGCGGTTAGAACCTCTTCCATGCTAGGAACTTCTTCTAGTGTCTGCTGTGTATTTGTCTCAAGGCTTACACTCTCATAGTTCTCTAAGTATCTTTCAATTTCGGTTGTGTCCCCTTTGCAATTCTCCATATATAGTTCTTTATAGAACCTCCAAAATGCTTGCCTGATCTGCTCTGAGTCTTGTATTTGCCCTACCACAGGATCTATAATCTCCCTAATTAAGTTTGAATTGACCTGTTGTCGCATTCGCACTGCCAATTGATGGCCCACTTGCTCATTGACCTCATATATTAATTCTTTTTGTGTCATGGCTTTCCGTGTTAGCAGGTTTTTTTGTGTGTTCGCGGGGATTTTTGCATGTACGCGAGCCGCTTGCATGGCAAAGTTACCCATGCGGTCGTGTATGGGCATAGCACCCTCAGGTTCACCACTGCCACCCTCTGGTTCATCACTGCCACCCTCTGGTTCACCACTTCCACCCTCTGGTTCACCCCTGCCACCCTCTGGTTCACCCCTGCCACCCTCTGGTTCAGCACTGCCACTCTCTCGTTCACCCCTGCCACCCTCTGGTTCAGCACTGTCACCCTCTGGTTCACCCCTGCCACCCTCTGGTTCAGCACTGTCACGCTCTGGTTCACCACTGTCACCCTCTGGTTCACGACTGCCACCCTCTGGTTCATCACAGCACCTCTGGTTCACCACTGCCACCCTCTGGTTAACCACTGTCACCCTCTGGTTCAGCACTGCCACCCTCTGGTTCACCACTGCCACTCTCTGGTTCACCACTGCCACCCTCTTGTTCACCCATGCCACCCTCTGATTCACCACTGCCACCCTCTGGTTCACCCCTGCCACCATCTGGTTCATCACTGCCACCCTCTGGTTCACCCCTGCCACCCTCTGGTTCACCCCTGCCACCCTCTGGTTCAGCACTGCCACCCTCTGGTTCTGCCACCCTCTACCGAGACCTTTTGTGACACAGCCACATCACCACATCATCACTCAGCGCTACCCCAGCATCACTCAGCACCACCACATTATCACTCAGCACCACCACATTATCACTCAGCACCACCACAGCACCACTCAGCACCACCACAGCATCACTCAGCACCACCACAGCATCACTCAGCACCACCACAGCACCACTCAGTGCCACCACATCATCACTCAGCACCACCACAGCATCACTCAGCACCACCACATTATCACTCAGCACCACCAAAGCACCACTCAGCACCACCACAGCACCACTTAGCACCACCACAGCATTACTCAGCACCACCACAGCACCACTCAACACCACCACAGCACCACTCAGCGCCACCACAGCATCACTCAGTGCCACCACAGCATCACTCAGCACCACCACATTATCACTCAGCACCACCACAGCACCACTCAGCACCACCACAGCATTACTCAGCACCACCACAGCACCAATCAGCACCACCACAGCACCACTCAACGCCACCACAGCATCACTCAGCACCACCACAGCATCACTCAGCACCACCACAGCATCACTCAGCACCACCACAGCACCACTCAGCACCACCACAGCATCACTCAGCACCACCACACCATCACTCAGCACCATCACAGCACCACTCAGCACCACCCCAGGATCACTCAGCACCATCCCAGTATCACTCAGCACCACCAAAGCACCACTCAGCATTACCACAGCACCACTCAGCAGTACCACAGCACCACTCAGCGCCACCCCAGCATCAATCTGCGCAACCATTCAACAACAACTGGTTCAAATATGTTCTCCCAATGTTTCAAACTTTATTACAAATGTCACAAAAAGATGTTAATATTTCACTTCTGTACTTGGATTTTCATCCCAATAAAATACACTGAACATAATCTTCACAAAAGTTATTTACAAAAGCTATTGCCATTATAAATTAAAATCACTTTTATTTAAGTATTAATTAGTTAAAAAAATTAAAAGCCAAGGTAATTTGTAATATCAATACAGCTAAGTCACGTAAATACAAAACATGTTGCATTACAAATGCTATAGGTGTCACATTTGCGAAAGTTATAACTATTGGCATTGTAAATGACAAAGCTATTAATTTAGCTATTTTCAAAACCAACACATAAATAAAAAAAATTGTCATTTACAAGACCAATAGCTCAAACTTTCCTAATGCGAGACCTATTGCATTGCAAATGCTTGTTTTTATATCTGTCAGTGCTTCCTGTTGAGGTTTAATTTTCGTGACAGGCGCCTCATTGCCTACTTGTAACTATTCTCTGACCCTGCTTCAAGGGTCAGAGCAGGGTCAGAGAATAGTTGCAAGTAGGCAACGAGGCGCCAGGAAGCACCTACAGGCTTACAGCTGCGGGTGCCCAAGTTGAAGGTAATTTCTTTGTAAAAGGTTACAAAAAATTAGCTTCAACTTTTGCACCTGCTGCAGTAACCCTGTTAGTGCTTGGCTGAAAATACGCCCCCACTGATTCGCGAATTTTACCGCGATTTCGCGAGATTTGCGGATCGCAAAATCGCAGAAAATCCGCAAATTCCGCGAGCGGAACCAATTTTCAGCCCATGCTTAAAATGGACTTGAATTGAATGGTACAGCAAGTGCAGTGGCTCATGGGCCAAATGCTCTAGGGATCCCACACTAAACCCAGATTATGGCTAAATCTTACTACTAAACAAGACAGTCACCAGTGCATTTATCTAGCAGGCAATAGGTCATGATTTGAATGGTGCAACAGGTGCAGTAACAAAAGGACCAAAAGCTCTAGGTACCCCACTAAACACCTACTATTGCCATATTTTACTAATAAACAGGTCATCACAAGAGCAGTTACCTTGCAGACAACAGCGTCATGTTTGAATGGTGTAGCAGGTGCAGTGGCACCGGGTCCAAAAGTTGTCAGAACTCCTCTAATTACTTGATATTACTATATTTTACTACTAGATAGACAGAGACAATTGCAGTTATCTAGCAGTTGAAAGTGGCTTGATTTGAATGGTGCAGCGGGTGCAGTGGCACCAAGGCCAAAAGGTCTAGGGAACCCACTAAGTGTAGAATATTGCTCCATTTTACTATTAAACAGGCAGTTACAAGTGCAGTTATCTAGTTAGCAATAGAGTCATTATTTGAATGGTGCAGTAGGTGCAGTGGCACTGGGTCCAAAACTTGTCAGAACTCCTCTAAACACCTATTATTGCTATCTTTTACAACTAAACAGGCAATCATTAATACAGTTATCATGATTGCGGTCAGTGCAGTGGCACAGGCACCAAAAGCTCCAGGAACCCCACTAATCACCTAATATTGCTATATTTTATTCTTAAACAGGCAACCACAGTGCCTATTTGCAGACAACAGGGTCATGATTTAAAAGGTGCAGCAGGGGCAGTAGCACTTGGCCCAAAAGGTGTCAGAACTCCTCTAAACACATAATATGGCTGTATTTGACTACTCAGCAGGCGGTCACAATTGTGGTTACTGTGTAGCCAAAAGAAACTTGATTGGAATGGTGCAGCAGGTGCAAGCTCCAGGGCCCCACTAAACCCAGATTAATACAAAATGTTACTACTAAACGAGACAGTCACAAGTGTATTTATCTAGCAGACAATAGGGTCATGATTTGAATGGTGCAGCAATGCAGTAACACCAGGCCCAAAGGCTCGAGTCACCCCACTAAACATCTAATATTGCTATATTTTAAAACTAATCAGTCAATCACAAGTGCAGTTATCTACCAAATGCTAGTTTTTATTTTTTTGGCAGAGTTTTTATAGCGCAAACTTCACCCGAAAGCTTTGGGTATCAGAGTGCTTTACACGAGCACCAGACGCATTACATGAGGACACATTCACTTTTTTTGCTAGACAAGGGGAGATTAAGTGATTTGCCTAGAATCACAGGAAGTTGGGCGTTCTTGCCAAGACTGGAACCCGGCTCCCCAGATTTGAGTTTGACCGTCCTAGCCGTTAGGCCAACTCCTCTCCCCAAAGATCATGATTTCAATAGTGCAGCAGGTGCAGTGGCACTTGGACCAAAAGCTCCAGGCACCCGACTAAACACTGATTATTGCTGTATTATACAACTAAACAGGCACTCACAAATGAAGTTATCTTTTAGGCACTATGGTCATTATTTGAATTGTGCAGCAGGTGCAGTGGCACCGGGTAAAAAAGTTGTCAGAACTCTTCTAATCACCTAATATAGCTATATTTTACTACTAAACAGACAATCACAATTGCAGTTATCTTGCAGTTAAAAGGGGCTTGATTAGAATGGTGCAGCAGATGCAGTGGCACTGGGGCGAGAAGCTCTTGGAACCACACTAAGCACAGAATATTGCTACTTTTTACCACTAAAGAGGCAGTCATATATGCAATTATCTAGCAGGCACTAGGGCCATGATTTCAATGGCCAAGCAGGTGCAGTGACACCAGGGCCCAAAGCTCTAGGAACCCCTCTAAAGATGCAGTGGCACTGGGAGAGAAGCGCTTGGAACCACACTAAACACCAAATACTGCAATATTTTACTACTAAACAGGCAGTCACCAGTGCAGTTACCTAACAGGCAATAGGAACATGATTTGAACGGTACAGCAGGTTAGTAAAATTTTATTGTATGATTAATTAAAATCTTACAATAGAGCACTTTTTAATATACACCTTTTAAAACCTAACAAATTAGTCTAAAATTAATAATAGTCTCTTCATGCAGTTTCCTCAGATACTAACACAGAAAAATACATTAACAATTCAGATCAGCGATTTACTAAAACATTTACAAAAAAAACATACTAATTTTACTAGCCTTTCAAATCGTTACTTATGTGCAAATGTAGCTGTGTAGTGCAAAAAAAGTTTTTCCCTAGCTATTTATTATTTCCAAATTTTGTAGAGCTTAACTCACAGGCATCTAGTTTATTTTTTACAAGGATCACAAAGTTGGTAAAATTAGAGTTTGGTACAGCAGGTGCAGTGGGACCATGGCTAAAAGTTGTAATACCTCCTCTAAACATCACATATTGCAATATTTTACTACTAAACAGGCAGTCACAAATGCACTAGAGGCATGATTTGAGTGGTGCAGTAGGTGTGGTGGCACCGGGCCCAATGTTGTGAGAACTCCTCTAAACAGATAATATTGCTATTACATCAATTAATTATATTACTTCCCTCTCAGCCACACTCTCCCATTCCAGCGCTTGCATTACTCATGGAGGTTTTGCCCAGACTGTAAGGTATAAATTTGAGATTCAGGGGATCAAGTATTGATAGGTAAACTAGCATTCTTTGGGGACTATATTTCTGTCTACTTTTGCCAGAATTTACTATTTGTTTAAAGTATTAAAAATAATCCTAAATAAAGCTCCGGTGAAGGTGTATGGTAATGGGCTCAGTAAAGCAACACCTATATGCTTTTCACATTGAAAACAGTATTCTTCTTTGCATCATACTACATTTTCCTGGAGATTCATACTGTTGCATAGACTTACAAAAAAATGGAAAATCCATGGGAAGAATAAACTATCTCTTTCTTAATGAATCTGATACTTTTTCTTCTACTGTATTTCCTAACTCTTCTGAAGACTATCATTACCTGGAGCTTAAGGAGACATGAAAATACTTTGAAAGTATGGGATTAGTGGCCTAAAAGTAGAAATACACTCCAAGTTTTGGATTCCAAATTTAGATGGTGCAAGGGTGCCTGCGGAGCGGAGATAATTATTTTTGTGCAGGAAGGTAAACCTTCCTGCACAGGAAGAATCACAAGAGGGGGGGCGTGGCTTAGTGCCCGGCAGAGATGGCGGCGTTCGTGTGAGCGCTCCGTGGTCGCTGGGGTGAACGAGCGGTTCACGCACCTACTTTTCATCGGAGACGGCGGAAAGAACCCTCGGAGGGATCCAGGAATGCTCCAACGCCTTTTTCGACGCTCCTGGTGACTGCCTTCTTACTTTTGCCGAAGTTCCTGTCAGTCGCGGCTTCATGATGGCCGCGACCGCCATTTTGTGGCTCTGAAGCGCGTTTCCTGAGCTGCGCTCCTCTCCCTTCGGCAGCGATTATATTTGCATGCCTCCTCCTTCTTCCAACAAGGTTGGCCCTAATTTCTTCACTTAATGCCTTAATTGACCTCTGTGCTTTTACCACTTCCACAATAAGCTTTTTTATGGCATTTTCCAACTCAGTAGCCATTTTGGATTGTGTTTTACTCTGTGAAGATTTAATATTTTGAGCAGCTGAACATAATGCCGAGCCTTCCTTTTTTCATACAAAGCTGGCCATAGCTTCTTTTTCACATGTTTTTGTGATTACCACCCCTCGTTCTCATGATACAGCCAGTTTTGGCTCACTTAATTTTTGGTGGCCATTTTGTATTTCTCTGATGTTCTTCTTCATGGATTTTTTCCCTGCGTGCTCCTGCAGTCCTTGTTGACCACTCTTGTTACTCAGCAATCCTGTCTTCTGCCATCTACTTTCTGTTGCCCCTACAGATACAGAGGTCCGGGTGCTAACTTTACTCTCCTGGGGTGGTTATTGTCTTATGGATAGGAGCGCAACGGACCGTGTTAATAAGGCTCCACGGCGCACCTTTATCAAGAACTCAAAAGTGTTCTCTGAACTGGCTCAGTTGGAAGCCTCTCTGACATCCACCATCTACATGTCGCAATCCAGCATGGAGCACCCAGTGCAGTCCTCAGGGAAAGCAACTACAAAAAGGCTTAAAAAAATCGTCCTTCACCGTCTAACCCCTCTTCGGCCGTATCTATGGAATTGTTATTGGAGGAGATACGAGCCCTTCGTCCTTTCATGGAAGAAACCCATGCTAAGCTGCAAGTTCTAACTGATAACTGGTCGCAGATGGACACCAGAGTTACGTTGGTAGAGCGCAGTGTCTCCTCTCTCCAAGAATCCTCTTCCAAGGTCACCCATATGCACTCGCAGATTTCTTCTCTCCAGAAGCAGGTTGAGGAGCTTGAAAACCGAAATAGGCGTAATAACCTACGAATCTACGGCCTGGTGGAGGGTTGTGAGGGGAGTGACCCCATTACTTTCTTCAAATCCTTTCTTCCTAAACTTCTGCATTTACCGGAGGACACTTTGCTCAACATACAGCGGGCCCACAGGCTTGGCCGTGCTCCTTCGCTTGCTTCCACTTCATTATGACCAAGAGGCGTCATCATGTATTTCCTGGAATATACCGACCTTCTAAAAGTCCTCTCAGTGCCCAGAGCTTCTCCTCGCCTTACATGGTCGGGATCCACCTTGTTTTTCGCGAAGGAATATGCTAAATCTATGGCCAGTCGCGGCAAGGCTTTCTTGGATATGAGGCCAGAGCTCCGTTCCATTGGCGCCAGATATGGTCTCTTCCACCCTTGTCTCTTCAGAGTCACCCACAATAATAAGACCACGACCTAAGAGGATCCTGTACAACTTCGGAGCTTCTTGAATTCCTGCCGTGCAGCTTACATAGATACCTCTGGTTCCTCCTCCGCTTTTCCTCCATAACTTTCCTGAGTTGCTGTTGTTTTCCTCTAGCTCAGTTGTTCTTATTTGTTCTTTAAATTACACAACTTTACTTCGTGTTCTTATGTATTTTTTTAATGGTTCCTGCTAGTTTTGTCTTTCTACAATTCCCCTTGTTTATCCCTCCCTTGTATTTATTCATATAACCTGTTTATTCATATACCACCCTTGTTATTTCCTACTTTCTACTGTTTCGTTTCCTGATGTTTTTCCTCATGTCTCCACAGAATTTGCTTTATGTTCCGTGACGCTCCCCCGGCTTGACGGCCCGCTGACAATGGACGTCCTGACTACTCCAGTTGGCTCTACCCCCCTCACCCTCTCGTTCGCTCTCCCTCCTGATTGTCCTTCCTTGCTTCCCTCCCCTGTAAGTACGCTCCCCTTCCTTGCCTATCATGTTTGCCTTTTCCTTTCTTTCCCTCTTCATGTTCGTTTCCCTACTCAACTTTTGTTTACAGGTGTCACCTTTCTTCTATTCGCTTCAGCCTTTCTACTCCTTCTCTTCATGTGCCTCTTCACTCTTTCATTGGGTTTTTCTCTCTTGTTTATCTATTCAGATAGGTTCCATGATGAAATATCGATTACTAAAACATCGACCTACAAAAATATCGCCACAAATACATCGTCTACAAAAATATCGTAACCATATACTTAAACAAGGATTTACACAAATATCGATATTTTTTTATCGACTACTCTAATATCGTTAACAATTATATCGACTACATAAATATCGACTACTACATTATCGACAATATTTAAAATAACATTACCTTCTACACTAATATCGACAACACTAATATCGACTACCTTTCTACTTATATTAATATAAAAAAAATATCGTCATTTTCTTTATAACCTTATAAACACATTACCTTTCTGTTATTCACTTTTTCATAGTTATTTAAATTCAAAAAAAGCTTTTCTAACATATATGTATATACAATATGTATTATTTATTTATATATAATAAGAAAAAATACATTAGTAATATAAAGTATGTATGACGTTACAACGCAAACTTTTACAACGCATACCTTTACAACGAAATTTTTTACAACGCAAAAACCATTACAACGCATGTATTTACAACGCATGTTTTTACAACACAGGTACCTTTACAACGCATTCCATTAAAAACGTAAGTATTAGTAAATATATAATAATTTTTTTAATATAAAATAATTAAAATGAATAGATTTTAATTAAATTTAATTTAATTCAATTTAATTTCATTTAATTTATTTAATTAATATATTAATTTTTTTTTTACCCTGTACCCCTGTACCCCAAAAACACAAAACTGAGCCTGAACCCTAAAAATACCACTTTACCCAAAAACTGAAAACTGACCCTGAACCCTAAAAATACCTCTTTACCCAAAAACTGAAAACTGACCCTGAACCCTAAAAATACCCCTTTACCCAAAAACTGAAAACTGACCCTGAACCCTAAAAATACCCCTTTACCCAAAAACTGAAAACTGACCCTGAACCCTAAAAATACCCCTTTACCCAAAAACTGAAAACTGACCCTGAACTCTAAAAATTCCCCTTTACCCAAAAACTGAAAACTGACCCTGAACCCTACAAATACCCCTTTACCCAAAAACTGAAAACTGATCCTGAACCCTAAAAATACCCCTTTACCCAAAAACTTAAAACTGACCCTGAACCCTAAAAATACCCCTTTACCCAAAAACTGAAAACTGACCCTGAACCCTAAATATACCCCTTTACCCAAAAACTGAAAACTGACCCTGAACCCTAAAAATACCCCTTTCCCAAAAACACAAAACTGACCCTGAACCCTAAAAATACCCCTTTACCCTAAAAGCCAAAACTGACCCTGAACCCTAAAAATATCCCTTAAAAAACCCCAAACATATCACATTTTAAATATAATTATATACTTACCAATACTTACGTTGTAATGATATGCGTTGTAAAGGTACCTATGTTGTAAAAACATGCCTTGTAAATACATGCATTGTAATGGTTTTTGCATTGTAAACGTTTGGTTGTAATGGTAGTGCGTTGTAAAAGTTGCGTTGTAAAGGTTGTATACCAATATAAACATTACCAAACACTATCATACACTCTTATCGGATTAATTTCAAATTTCAAATTTCAAATTATATATTGAAATTTCAAATTTCGAATTTTTTATACATTTTCACATATTTTTCACAATTTTATAATTTTTAACCCAAACTTTGTTTTTGTGTTTTTGAATCATTCTTAGCATATATTATAACAAATACACAAACATAAAATATTACGCACTTGACTTATTTTAATATAATTTAAAAATCAATTTTCTAATTTCAAATTTCAAATTTCAAATTTAAATATTCAAATTTCAAATTTCGTATTTTTTATAGCAATTTAATTTTTTATTAAACACTATATAAATAAAACCCACACTTAATTACAAAATTATTATATAATACATTCAATTTCAATTAAATATAATATTTTTTCGTATTTCAATTTATAATTTTTTTTAATTAAATTTAAATTTTATGAAACATATTTTAATATACTACCCACCCTTATCCCCTATATCACCAACAACCCGCTATTAAATCTTTTTAAAAACCCATTAAATAAATAATTCTGTTATTTAAATTAAATTTCAAATTTTGCCATTCAAAATAAAAAATAAATTAAAATTTTCTAATTTTTTACCATTCTAAACATATTATTTACACTACTTTTTTAAATTACTACCCACCCTTATCCCCTATAATACCAATAACCCACTCCTAAAATATTTACAAACATTAATTTTTTTTTTACATTTTGATCCCTATAATAATAAAAATAGACATTTAATTAATAATATTTAAACATAAAACAAATTTTTCTACACTTATATAACACATTAAATTATTTTGTCGATATTATATTCAACGATATTTCTCTAAATGATATTCTATACAACAATATTTTATTTTGACGATATTTTTGTCATTATACAAAATCGATATTTACAACAACGATATTTACTTCAACGATATTTTTTTAATTCGATATTCTTACCTTGATATTTATGCTAGTCGATATTATCCCGTCGATATTCCCGCTTTATACCATTCGGATATACCTCCATATCATGTTCTTCACCTTCGTCATTTGCCTCTGCTCATATTCTTTTTTTTCCTTTCCCTCTTCTTTTCTTTGTTTTTCTGCTCATTGTTCTACATCTTAACTTCTTTCTTCTCCTCTCGTTCATAAATTTGATTTCTCTTTGCTCAGACTACATTTCTTCTTTTTTTCTCATATTTATATTACGTCTCCCGCTTCCTAACTTGCATTAATTTTTTTCTATTCTTCTCTTCTCTCTCACTCATAGTCTATCCATTTTTTCTTTTCTTGACTTTTTCCTGACTTCCCCATTTCTCTCCTGTTTAAAGATGTCTCTTCTTCTCCACTTGCTTCTACTTTTTCACTTCCACTGTTCTCATGTTTTGCTATCTAATCTTGGGGTTTATTTCCTATGTTCTTTTGTCTTTGCATTTCTCCCTCTTATGCTTTCTGTTTTTCTATTCTTCTTCCTAGCATATACCTGTTATTTCCCACTTCTTTTTTCTCTTTCTTTTGCTTGTCTTTTCTCATGGGCTCTCTCTCCTTGTGTTTATCTTACTTTATCTTATATCTTATGTCATTGAAAATAGTTACATGGAATGTTAAGGGCATTAATTCTCCAATCATATGACAAAGAATCCTTTCTCATCTGGCTAGATTAAATGTTGATGTTGCGTTTTTGCAAGAAACTCATTTATCTGATGCAGAGTCGGCTAAACTCAAGAGAGGCTGGGTGGGTGAGGCTTATTACTCCCAGGGAGATGGTAAACGAAATGGAGTAGCAATTTTATGTCGTAAAACCCTATCCCACTCCTTGATTATTCAGGAGTCGGATGCTGAAGGTCGATGGATACACGTTAAACTGTCTCTTAAGGGTGTTCCAATTTCTTTTCTTAATGTCTATGCCCCCACTGGTGGTGACCCTGCCTTTTGGCATGTGCTTTCTCACCATATCACCAGATTTGTTGATGATAACTTCATCTTGGCAGGTGACTGTAACCAACCCCTGGATCCCTTCCTTGATAGGAATTCCAAAGCTCCCTACCTCCCCAATAAGTCCCACAAACTCTTTACTCAAGCCATTTTCCAGCACAAGCTCATCGATGCTTGGCGCCTATGTAATCCGATGGTAAGAGAATTTACTTTTTATTCTCCATGCCATCACTCCCAGTCTCGGATTGATTATATTTTTGTCACTCACAACATTGCCCAAACTCTTACTAATGCCGAAATTGGTCCAATTCTACTCTCGGATCATGCCCCTATTTTGGTTCAACTTGATATACTCCCTAAGCCTGTTGGACCTAAGAGGTGGCGCTTTAATAACGCACTTCTCTTGGATCCCAAGTTCACTGCCTCCTTTACTAAATTTTTTGATGAGTTTTTTTTGTTCAACGATACCCCTCCATCCCCAAGCACACCATTTGGGATGCTTTTAAAGCTCCGGCGAGAGATTTTATAATTGTATATGTGGCAAAGAAACGGAAAATTGCCCGCAAATCTACTGGGGATCTCCTTCAAGACATTAAGAAATTGGAGCACGCTTATTTTACTTCACACTCACAAGACAGTTTAACAGCCCTGGTCAATGCCAAAATGGAATTCAACAAAAAATCCACAGAGGATGCCTCCTTGTATTTATTGAAATCAAGTGCAAAGTTTTATGGAGGCAGAAATAAAGCTGGGAAATTTTAGCCAACTATTTGAAAGTCAAACATAACAAATTGAATATTGAATCCATCTATGACACTCATTCTGTTCTTAAACACAAAGACGCAGATATTCTCACTGAATTCTCCATTTTCTACAAAACTCTGTACTCTTCTGAGACTCAACCCTCTCCCCAGTCTTTGGATCATTTCTTCTCTACCATACACAAACCCGACCATTTCCCTCTTGACCTTTCTCACTTAGAATTGGATATCTCCCAGCGAGAATTACTTACAGCTCTCCAAACTCTCAAAAAAGACAAGGCTCCTGGCCCAGATGGTCTTACTGTTAAATTTTTCCTTCATTTCTCAAAGCTACTCATTCCAAAATTACATTCCCTTATAGATACATTTGTTGCTCTGGGTGCCTCCTCAGGTTCTTTCTCTGACGCCCACATCTGCCTTATACCTAAGGAAGGGAAAGATGCTCAATATTGCAAAAACTACAGACCCATTTCTCTGGGTAATATCGACTACAAAATATTTGCTAAATCACTCGCAGCGCGTCTTGACCTTCTACTCCCAGATCTCCTAGGTGAGGAACAATCAGGCTTCGTCAAGGGTCGATTTATCACTGATAACACTAGACTTTTGTTTAATGTCCTATCAAAGTCCCACCACCTGCCCTACTCCCTCGCAGCGATTGCCCTAGATGCTGAGAAAGCATTTGATAGGGTTGAGTGAACCTATCTCTTTCATGCCCTTAAGTGGTTTGGCTTTGGTCCCAAATGTATCCCTTTAATTTCTTTATTGTATTCCAATCCCCGTGCGGCAGTCTGCGCTAATGGCCTAGTTTCCTTCTTTTTTGATTTGGGTAGAGGCGTTCGTCAAGGCTGTCCTCTGTCCCCTTTTCTTTTCAACCTGGCTTTAGAGCCTTTTCTATCCAAGCTTCGTCAGAACCCCAATATTCATGGCTTTCAAGTCTTAGATTCCCAAATCAAGCTTGCCGCGTATGCTGATGATATCTCACTCTTTATCTCCAACCCCATTGAATCTATTCCTGCCTTCCTTGATGAAGTGAGAGATTATTCCTGGATATCTGGCTACAAGCTCAACAATGATAAATGGGAGATTCTGCCCTTGACGAAGTATACATTCAAACCTGATTTTAGCACCTCCAATTTTACCTGGAGTTCTTCACACATTAAATACCTTGGCCTACATGTTACCCCCTCCATTTCGAACACGGTTTCCCTCTGTTTAAATAAATGCATTCAAACACTATTGGACTTAATGACTAGATGGCATCCCCTTTACTTATCTTGGTGGGGTCGTCTCGATACAATCAAAATGATGTTATCTCCTATAGTCCTTAATACTATTTCTAACATCCCTATATCCATCCCTTCTAAATTTTTCAAGAAGATTAACTCAATCTTGATATCTTTTCTTTGGAACAACAAAGAACCTAGAATGTCCCTTGCTAGGCTTATACGCCCCAAGTCAGAAGGCGGAGTCAACTTCCTGGATTTCCCAGTTTACCATAAGGCATTTTTGTTACGACAAGCTTCCTTTTGGCTGCAAGACCCGATCTCTATTGGCTAAACTTGAACGCCTTCTTCTTTCCCCCTTTTCTTTCGCTGAGTATATTTCCTTTTCACGTAAACCCTCCTCTATCCCTACTCCCATTCATAAATTCACCACTAAACTACTGTTATCCTCTTCTCCTGCTTCCCCTACGACCGTTGCTGACTTCCTTACCTCCACTATTTGGCATAACACCTCCCTCCTGATTCGTGACAAACCCTTTTACTGGAAGTCATGGCGACAAAAAGGGATAATCTGGGTTTCCCAATTATTTTCACACTCTTCTCTCATACCCTTCTCAAATCTTCGCACCATCTATGGTTTGCCTGCTTCTTTTACCCACAAATATCTCCTACTTACAGAGACAGTAATGGCAACCTACACCCGCCTTTTACAACCACATCCCTCCTCTTCTTTCTCCGCCCCCACATCACTACTTCTTTCCTTTCTGCGCACTACTCCCAAAGCCTCCTCTATTTACAAGCGCCTTCATACTAAAGACTCCATTAGACCCAAATCTAAAGTGGAGGAATACAGGGAACGTGATCTTGCCACATCTTGGTCCGTTCCTTTATGGGACAGGATCTGGAATAAGATTCGCAAATCCTCTAGAGCGGCGACCTTGACACAGTCCTTGTTCTTCATCTACAATAGACTTCTTTTTACGCCATTTGACCTTCATAATCGTTTTCCAGACACTCCGCACATTTGTTGGTCTTGCTCTTACCCGCAAGCAACTTTGTTTCATATGTTGTTCCTATGAAAATCTGTTCATGATTTTTGGTTGCAGGTTTGGGCTCAAATTAATGTAATTTTTCACACTTGCATTCCTTTTTCTTACACTAACATTTTCCTAGGAAGTCTCTCTCCCTGCTGGGAGGATGTTGAACTTAACACTCAGATCATTGATTTACTGTTAGCTGTTGCGTTTCAACAGATTACAGTCAACTAGAAGAACTTTTCTAGCATCTCCTTTAAAGCATGGTGGTATAATGTTTGCCACAATCATAGACTGGATACTGCTTTTGTCAGTTCAGTTCAAAAGCTTTATTCGATCATTTAAAAAACAATCATAAAAGCACACAAGAAATTACATCAAAATTACATAACAACTATAAAAAATTTAAATTGGGAATTGTCTCTTGTCTTTCCTGCTCACATCGTAGCAAAACGTATGGACTTATGGCTTCCTATTACACTTTACCTTGATGTATGTGCTAAACGCTTGTTCCACCCACTACCTTCACAGCAAGAGGTCTTCAAACCCCCTTAAATGCCCCTCGCATTCCTTTTCTCCTTCATTATCACTTTTATGTACTTCCTTTTGCATAATCATATTTCTATAATTAATGTCTCTCCTTTATTTAGTTCTAATGCCCATGATTAGTTTTCATTGTTTATAACTGCATTGTTCTCACTGCTTACTAATGTTTTCTACATTTTATATTCTTTTTGTACTTTGTATTGACACCTTGTTTTTCTCTCCTTTTACCGAATAAAATTATTTTTTAACTAAAAAAAAAGAATCACAAGAGGCTTTTTCCTTTTTCTATGGGTACTTCAGAATGCAGCACACGTTAGGCCTCATTTATGAGACCCTACTGAGACTATCGCGCCATCAGAATGTCACTTTTTTGAGGTTCCATGGCACAATGTGCCACTGGCATATTTATAAGGCCACATAAAGTCACTTTAAGTGGCTTTTCATGGCCTTATAAGTATGTGTCCCTTTCATGCATAAATCCACATGAAGAGGGCATTCTGTGGGTGGTGCTGGGGCGTCCCCAGCAACATCCATGGCTTTTTGACACTGTCCCAGATAAATGAGAAATAATAAGTCTGAGGCAGCAGCAAAAACGTATGCCTCCCATAGGGAGGAAAATCATGGAGAAATATCTTTATTTCTTCTCGTTTTTCCTCTGATTGGCTTTGGGGAACTTAATGGCACCACTCACAATGCTACGTTGTCATTGGATTTGAGAACATGGGTGTTTCCTGCGAGGAGGAGAGGCAGCAGGGAGGCTGCAGCTGGGACGCGACCGACAGGTAAATTTGCTTTATTCTTTCTTTCTTCTTTTATTTTGTGCATTGCAAATATTTTAGGACAGAGCTGTCTTTTGAACAGCAAATTCATTGGTGGTTTATGTCTTTCTATGTTCTTCAGTCATTAATAAAAGTTTACTACCAACAGTAAAATGAAGTCCCTGCCAGTCGTCTTTGACAGACACTTTCTTTTTTAGCTATTTTCATTTGCTCATCTTTGAATTCTGTGAACGACTGTCTATATTTGTAGCAAAATCTGTTTCCACCCAGTTTTCAAACTGGTACCTTTGGTATGTGAGGCAAACCTGATAACCACTACACTCGGGGAAACTCCCATGTTTGCGATAGTGGGTCTTTTGAACAAGTCCCCAAGAAGCCGGAGCAGTGTTCCTGGTACACTATGAAAAATTCTGATTGTCTTTCTTAGGGCGGCTTTGGAAATTATTTCCAAATTGGTTGTAGCACTGCTTATTTACAGTCTCCCTTTGCAATCTCTTTTTGCTCCTATCCTGCTGCATCAAATCACTTACTAAACCTATTCCCTAGTAAAAAATTATTTTATTCTGACTTTTTATTAACAAGCTAACTTTTCCCTGTGGGTAGTGCACCGTTCAGTTCAGGTGACAACTGGGCTCCAAGTCAGCAGGGTGGCAGGTGCATGCTGGGGGTGTGGGGCTAAAGGAGTTTTCATGATTCCAGCGCCCTGAAGGCTACACAGCTGAGATCCGGTCGCAGGTCCGGCTGTAGCTCTGGTGGCGCTCGGTGCGACAATCATTTTTGGTGCCCCCACCCCCTATGACAGCCTCCTCTGCTTCTCTCACTTCCGTAGGGCACAAGTGCCCCTCATCTCTCCAATCATAAGTTATTGCTAAATACAGCCCCCAGTGATCAGCACCCCTCCACAGGACAGCTCCCAAGTACGGCTGCACGCCTACACCGGTCACACTGCCCTAAAGACGGCACTGCCCAATAGCTATAAACTCTGATCCCAGGTTGAGTTGCAGCTGTGGAGTGCAAAGTCTGACTCCGATGGTTCTCTCTGTGATATTGATTTGTATTGCTGAGAATCACCCCCCAAAGTTCAACTGAGTAAAGACCGCAGAGTGGGGGTGCAGTTATCGCCAGATGCTTGAAGGAGTTGCCAAGACTTTGAAGAGTCACGCATTACATAACGTTTAGAGCTTTTTTCACCTTATTTGATTGAAAACGGCAAGATTGTGAAACCCGGTTCATCATCTTCTTGGTTTTAGTCAGTTCGGTTTGAAATACATGACACCCCGAAAGTGGAGGCAGACAATGTTTGCCGGAGCTGTGGGCATTAACCGCACCCACGGTACCCGACAACTGTACAGCCCTGAACCCCACTCTACCGCGATCTGTGAGCTCCACCCGCTGAGCCCGGACTGAGCTGCAGCTGGTGAGTGAAAAGCACAATCTTTCTGTCATGATTGTTCTGTGACTTTTGCAATTTCCTGCCGCAGTGACACCTTTCCAGTAATGCTGCAAAGAAAAAAAAAGGTTTACCAGCAGAAACCAAAGACGACTTTCACACATAATATCCAGAATGTTGGGGGCGGGGGGAGGTGAGGTGGGGGGGTAAATTGTAGAGTCGTGTGTAGTGAAGACCCGAGCTCCTGAATCATCTTTAGAAACATTTCTGAACCCCACCAGCTCAAGACAAGACGTTTTGTAACTACAGAGACAGAGGTCATACAACTGCAATAACCTCTGTGGGAAGCTGTCATTTCATAAGCTTGAAAGTGAGCCACAGATGTTTAAGTAGTAAGTCAGGATGTCCGAGCGGTCTAAAGTTCTGCGTTCAGGTCGCAGTCTTCCCCTGGAGGTATGGGTTTGAATCCCACTTCTGATATTGTCTTTTGCGTCTTTCATTCAGTGGGCCTCATTTATGAGGCCTTGCGTCACTTTTACGCCGCCAGTGCGTCACTTTTTGTGACGCACCAGTGGCGTAAAAAATGCGCCTTGTTGCGCCATATTTACAAAGTGACGCATCAAGGTAGATGCGTCACTTTGTAAACCCCTGCGCCACATTATACCTGCGCCAGGTATAATGTATGCAAGGGGGGGCCTATTGACGCAAGGAAGGGTCGTAGAAGTGACACAGTGAAATCTATGAGATTTCACTGCGTCACTTTTAAGACGCCGTTGCGTCAAAATCTTGCGCCTGCCTCACAGCAGGCGTAAGACTGACTCAGGCCCTTTCACATGGGGCTTGCCCCATGTGAAAGGACGCATTGCTGGAGTTGCGTCACTTTTGTGACACACTCCAGCAATGCGTCACTTTTGCGCTTACAGATACGTCAGAAATACTGACGTATCTGTAACTCCTTGCAACATGATGCGTCATACATTAAATATGACGCATCAGGAATGTCGCAAGGAGTGCGCACTGAGAAGTGACGCATCGCTGCTTTCACGCAGCGATGCGTCATTTCTCATAAATGAGGCCCAGTGTGTTTTTCCAAGCACCTGTATCTCAGACAATGTCAATATTACATAAGAATAACATATTTCTGTAAGTTGTTGTTGAACTCTATTTTCTGTTTTTTTCTACGAGTTGCCTGCAGATGGCTCTTGAAGTAATCAATCCCAGAATCTTCTTCAGATCGCCTAGAGAGTCTGAAAAAAAGGCCTGACTCTGTATATCAAGCCTGTCTATCTATAGTGCAGCAGGGTTCACTGTGTTCCAATTATATCTGTGATTTACTTCCATATTCAGGGGATGGAGGGGTTCATTCCTTCTCTTACCTGGCTGCCAAGACATGGAACTCCCTCCCCATCCACCTTCGGCTGACCCAGGACCATCTCGCCTTCAGGAAACAACTCAAGACCTGGCTGTTCGAGCAGTAGCATGCCCCTTCCCCCAAGCGCCTTGAGACCCTCCCGGGTGAGTAGTGCGCTATACAAATGGTATGATTGATTGATTGATTCTCCTTCCTTGTATTAAGAACCCATTATTATACCCCTGCTTCGCATTGAAAAATGCCTCCCTGGAATGGGGGTGGCTGGCACAGCCGAATACGAATAATCCTCACTGCAGGATGTGCCACATATGGGGCTCCTGCATGTTTATTGTTTAACCATACCAGTGGGGCTCAACACTATTTAGAGTTGGGGTGGCAGTGTTATTAGAACTCCGAGGCAGACTTTTAAGTGGGATCAAAGAAGTGGAGGGTGGCAAAAGGCGTGTGGGTTATATAATTTAGGGCGTGGCTTAAACACAAACTACATTTCTGTGATGCCCACAGGGTACCCACCAAATGGCATTTTGGTTGTTCGGAGCTATGTTATCACATCCAGAAATATAACACAAAATCTGAAGTACATTTAAAGCCACCCATGACTTTTGGCTTTGCTAGTGATTGTTAGCTCTGGAAGATAAACGAGTAAAAACAATAGTTTTTCTGTGAATAAAATTGAAGTGGTTAAATTCTGAAATTGTGAGACTGTGGCCCAAACATCACTGAGGCCTGTAGAAGGGGTGGTGGTCTTCAGAGTGTCTCCATCACTTCAGTTATGTTCACTCCGTGTTAGAAGTGTACACCATTTGTATCCCGTCTCCTCCATCTACGTATCACCCACACTTCACCTTTCTTCTTCAGCACCTGCTTCTCAATCTCTCCTGAATGCACTTCCTCGCATCTCCTTGATTTCACTACTCCCCAAAAACGATGCACCCACTCACTGTATTCATTAACTTATTTTTTGTATTTTCTTCATTTCTAAAGCACCACACTTATCCATAAAAGGATGTCACGTCACTGAGTGATTGCCTCACCTAACCACTGAGAAATGACACTGGATAAGATACATCATTTAATCCATTAGCCTGGAAAGAGACTGATTTTCAATATCACTCTAAAGCTGGTATAACTTCTGCCTTGTCAATGTTTTGGCGACTGTGTACCTCCATCACACACACTTGCATATAATAACAATATTTGCAACTGGAATTCAAGGCCGTTGTTCTGTGTGCTGCTCTACAGTAACAGACTACACAAACGAAGCAGATTTCCTGAGCCAGAAACTGAGTGAAAGACACTATCCGGACCGAATAATCAATAGGGCGCGCAAGAGGGCAAGAAATTGCAACAGGGAGACACTGTTGGAAACACAGCAGAGAGAGATGGTAGATAGCAGTATCTGCGTTACAACCTTCAATACGGCGTCCAACCAGATAAAAAAGATTGTGCCAAAAAATTGGAAAATCTTAAATGCAAATGGACTAGAACAATCGATGCCCCTGTTCTCTTTCAAAAAAAGCGCTAGGATTAAGGACATGATTGTGCATACACGTCCGAGGTCAGTGAGGAACTATCGCAATACTTTTACTGGGAATGCCACTCTAATACCGGTCATGGGCCACTACTCTTGTGGATCCTGTAGGGCGTGCCCTTTAACTCTGAATGGAAAATCTGTAGACGTGGGTCTCAATAGCGCGTGGGAATTGAGAAAACATATTACATGTAACTCGGAGAATGTAATTTACCTGCTGAAATGTCCGTGCAATTTGCAGTACGTGGGCATGACGACCCGGAAAATCAAGACCCGCATCTTAGAACATATGAGTACTATAAGGTGTGGGAAAAACAATACCAAGTTGACATTCACATTTCCTGGAACTCAGACATAATGAACCAGTCCTGAGATGGACAGTGCTGGATAAACCGTTTATACCACCGAACGCGAATAATATGACAGAGTTCCTTTTAATCAGGGAGCAACGTTGGGTGGAGAGTGTAAAGAGCAGCACATTAGGTCTAAATGATTCCATTCCCTGGTTTCAGATACATGGCATTATGAGAAGATGAAATATCTGAAGCACTAGAAATTTAAGGATACATTGCATTATCTGCAAAGAATATTTGAAGGGAGTAGAGCACCATGGTACATCAATAGAAGTACTATAGTGCTTTTACTGCAACAACTGTGTGTATCAATAAAGTTTTTTTCTAAAAAAAATGTCAACTTGAAGACGAGTGAATTCGAGCCTTTGTGGGATATATCATGGCTCAGAATTATTTAAAAGATAAGTAGTGAGGCTTAGGCGCACAGCGTCAAGTTGATAAGTGATAGGGGAAATTGGTGGTGGGTTTTAGAGATTGATAAAGGTGCTCCAACGGGCGACCCAACTGGCCGAATGCGTCCTTGAATACTTAAAGGTGAGTGTGCTACGTGGTACGTAGGTACATCCCCGTGAAGTGGGCACACTTAAAAAGTTCAGATAAACTGACTCCAGTATAGTTCAATGAAAATGAAAGTTAATGAAGAGTCAATACGTAAGTTTTCATCATATAGTCTTTTTTAGTGATTTCACGAAATTTTGTATGAGAGCGTTACATCACGCTGAACAGGTAAATACAATCCAAAGATATTTTCAAGGCATGCTCCAATGCATTTCGGACTAACAAAAGTCCTTTATCAAGGAGCGCTGTGGAAGGATACAAAAAATGCAACTTAGATCAACAATAAATGAATGCCAATACAGAAGTATTGTGCGAGAAAAGGTCTCAGCTTGCGGTGACAAAACCCGGTGTGTGCTTGAACATGCATTCACATGTGAATGAGCGTATAAAACAGTCCAATAGTGTGCATTAAAGAAGGTAATCAAGACGGGGTCATGCATTTGTTAAATATGCGGGAGTGCGTGTGAAACTGCCATCTGTGAGCATGCTTTCATTAAAACTGAAAGAAAAAAGGTTGTGAGGGAAATTCGTGTGCGGTGATCAAAGTATCAAAAGGTAGGGGTTGAAACGAATCTTACGCTTGTGAAAACAGCCGGGCGCTCATATCCGAGCTGCAAGAAGGCGAAATGTGATCGTTAATAAGTCTTATCGAAACCTAGCGAGGTTGGGAAGGTAGGGGGCGCGCTATGGTGATTACTTACTGTGAAAAGGTTCAAGCTGTGAACTGCATCTCTCGAGCTTCGCTGAGTTACTGCGGAGTTCGACGGGGGAGAGTGTGTGAAGGATAAAATAGATGAGGGACACAAAGTGAAAAAAGATGAGGGCGGCCATCTTGTAGTGGGTAAAAGTAAACGGGGTGAAGTGCATGAGCAGAACGGGTAACATAGCATTAAACAGTGACATTGTGAACCATTATAAATAACAACTAAGTTCGGTCCGATCATTAAGACCGAATGGTTTCAGCGACTGGAGACGATATATCCATGAGGTCTCTCGTTGTAGAAGAACTTTGTTATTGTCTCTGCCCTCAACGTGGGCAACCATTTCAAGTACCAAATACTTCAATTGTGCCACGCTGTGGTGTGCTTCATTAAAGTGGACGGCCACAGTCGATTTAGTGTTCTTGGTCCTGATGTTTGACTTATGTTCATTAAGTCTGGTCTTGATTTTTCTACTAGTTTTTCCCACATAGGTTTTCCCACATGGGCATTTTAGTAAATAGATCAGATTAGCTGAATCACATGTGGCATCTACATTGAGGTTGATGCTGTATCCTCTCATGGGGTGATTTAAAGTGTTACCTCCCATCACATTATTGCAATTGCTGCAATGATGGCATGGACGTGTACCAGTGTGCTTGCTTGATATGACCGTTGGTTTGGATAGGATTTCTTTGATGTTTGGAGGTCTACTGTAAGCGAAGATGGGTGGTTCTTTGAATAAGTCACCAAAGTCTGGTTCTGACGAGAGAATTCGCCAATGTTTCAATATGGTCTTCTTGTAGATTTTACTCGAGGTGGAATACCTGGAGACTAGTGCCATTCTAGAAGTTGGATCCTTCTTTTTGCTTTTTAAGGCTTCTGGGCGAGAGATCATCTTGACTTTATCCCGGGCTTCATCAATGATTTTTTGTGTGTACCCCCTAGTGGAGAACCTGTCGGCCATAGTTTGTAATTGGGAATCTCTCCTTTCATCGTTGGATACTATCCGAGTTACTCTCAACATCTGGCTGAACGGTAAATGTCTCTTCAATGAGTCTTGGTGGAAGCTACTATACAACAAGGTGTTGTTGCGGTCAGTGGGTTTTCTATACAAGTCGGTTTCAATGCCTTCAGGGGTGATTCTTACTAGTACGTCCAAAAACGTGATTTCTTTGTCAGAAATGCTCCAAGTGAATTCGATCCGGTCATCTTTCGAATTCAAGGTCGTTAATGCTGATTCCAAGTGTTCTCGAGAGTCTTTCCAGATGAAAAATAAATCCTCTATATACCGTGCATATAGTTTGAGGTTGTCGTTCCAGTCGGTGTTGGTCAGAATATGGTTTAGTTCGAAGTTGCCCATGTAAATATTAGCGTACGTGGGCGCTGCGCAATTGCCCATTGCCATCCCGGACATTTGTAAATACCAATGTTGTTCGAAGGAAAAATAACTGTGATACAGAGTGAAAATCATAAGTTCTAAAATAAAGGACTTCATAGGGTCTGCAATTTCAGATCTCAATAATGCTAGCTCAATTGCCTCAATTCCACCGGCGTGGGGAATGGAGGTGTATAGACTTTTGATGTCGGCAGTGCATAGTAGAATGTGTTCATCCTCATTGATTTGAATGGAGTTTAACTTGTTGATGAAGTCATTGGTGTCTCTGGTGTAGCTCTTTAGATTTGTGACCATGGGCTGTAAGTAGCGGTCAATGAATTTGCCGATAGGCTCATGAATTGATCCTCGTGTAGAAACGATTGGGCGGAATGGTGGATCCATCAAATCCTTGTGGATTTTGGGGAGCATGGTTAAACTGGGACTCCTTGGATGGTTCACTGTTAGGTATCGCTTAGTTCTGTCATCAATGATGTCTTGTTCCTTAGCTTTATCAATGATATCAAGTAGCACGGTTTTATATTCGTTGGTAGGGTTGCCATCCAAGGGCAAGTAGGTGTTGATGTCAAGAACGTGTTCTCTGGCTCTACAGTTGTAGAGATCCGTGTTGAGGATAACTAAAGCGCCTCCCTTGTCCGCTTTCAAGCATTTGATTTTGGGATTCTTAGCAATGTTCTTCAGTGTGTCTTGATCCTTGTTGGTGATGTTCCTACGTGTGATCTTTCTAAAATTCATTTTGGCGATGTCTTGTCGAACCAGAGTTTCGAAGGTATCAATGCTTTTGTGGCTGCTTGGGGGCATATAGTTGCTTGGTGGTCGCAAGCCTAATAGTAGATCCGGTTTCGTTTCTTTAGATGGTTCCAAGACTTTCTCAAAAAAGTGCTTCAATCGCAGCTTCCTAGTGAGCTTAAAGGTGCTGACTTCTAATTCAAGAAGATTAGTATTGCTGGTGGGAATAAATGACATGCCTTTTTGTAGAACTTTAGTTTCACTCATGGTAAGATTGGTGTCTGAGATGTTTATTACTAACGATGCTTCCTCGTTTTGGGTTTGACCTGTTGTTGTGGTGGCGTCTTCTCGTTGTTTTTTGTTTTTCCTTTTTCCCCGTCTGGGTCGTCGGTTCTGTCTGGGCGTGACTCTAAAAAAGGCACGACAGTGGTTGTATCAGTTTGAGAGGTAGATGAGGTAGAACCTTGTGCAGACTGATCTCTAGGGGTTGTCCGTTGAGTAGGTTGTTGTCTTGGGGGTCGGTTAGTGTGGTCGCTGTCAGAAGATGAGGTATCAGTATTTTGGGAGTATGGTTTGTTTCTCCGGCGTTGGGCGTAGACTTCCGCCCAGGTGTATACTTCCCCAAGTTTGTAGTCTAAAGTGTCGCGCCGAAATTTGCGCAATTTCCGTTCATTAATCTCCCTGGTATGACGGTCGATTTGTCTGTTGATGTCTTCCAAGGTGGTCCCTAATTCTTCCGGGGTGAAGAGGTCTTTTAGTTCATTTTCTGTGGATGTTATTTCGAGGGTGAGCTCGTCGAGAATACCCGACAGTTCTTCGATAATCAATAGTATCAAGTCCAGACTGCATTTATTTAGTATTGCATACCATTTTTCCCAAAAAACTTTTGAGTTCTTGCATAAGGAAGGCTTAAAAGCAATCCGGAGGCCTCGGGGAATGCGGAGCGCTTTATGATACTTGATAAGTGTACTAGCGTGAAGTTTCTGATTCACACGGCGTTTGGAAAGGTAGAGAAGTTGTTTAATGCATTGTTCCTTCGTTCTGCTTGAAGGTGTTTGGGTTAAATCATCATTGATCAGTGCATATATCCTTTCCGTTGCATCAGGATCAAATGCCAAGGTTTCAGCATGGGCTTCCGTGGATTTGGTGATGTCGTCATACTGCATCGTTACTAGAAAATTGAGCGGGCGTGCTGCCGGCCTGTCGGGCAGTAAATGAATATGTAAAAGATCAGTAGTGAGGCTTAGGCGCACAGCGTCAAGTTGAGTAGTGATAGGGGAAATTGGTGGTGGGTTTTAGAGATTGATAAAGGTGCTCCAACGGGCGACGCAACTGGCCGAATGCGTCCTTGAATACTTAAAGGTGAGTGTGCTACGTGGTACGTAGGTACATCCCCGTGAAGTGGGCACACTTAAAAAGTTCAGATAAACTGACTCCAGTATAGTTCAATGAAAATGAAAGTTAATGAAGAGTCAATACGTAAGTTTTCATCATATAGTCTTTTTTAGTGATTTCACGAAATTTTGTATGAGAGCGTTACATCACGCTGAACAGGTAAATACAATCCAAAGATATTTTCAAGGCATGCTCCAATGCATTTCGGACTAACAAAAGTCCTTTATCAAGGAGCGCTGTGGAAGGATACAAAAAATGCAACTTAGATCAACAATAAATGAATGCCAATACAGAAGTATTGTGCGAGAAAAGGTCTCAGCTTGCGGTGACAAAACCCGGTGTGTGCTTGAACATGCATTCACATGTGAATGAGCGTATAAAACAGTCCAATAGTGTGCATTAAAGAAGGTAATCAAGACGGGGTCATGCATTTGTTAAATATGCGGGAGTGCGTGTGAAACTGCCATCTGTGAGCATGCTTTCATTAAAACTGAAAGAAAAAAGGTTGTGAGGGAAATTCGTGTGCGGTGATCAAAGTATCAAAAGGTAGGGGTTGAAACGAATCTTACGCTTGTGAAAACAGCCGGGCGCTCATATCCGAGCTGCAAGAAGGCGAAATGTGATCGTTAATAAGTCTTATCGAAACCTAGCGAGGTTGGGAAGGTAGGTAGGTCCTTTATTTTAGAACTTATGATTTTCACTCTGTATCACAGTTATTTTTCCTTCGAACAACATTGGTATTTACAAATGTCCGGGATGGCAATGGGCAATTGCGCAGCGCCCACGTACGCTAATATTTACATGGGCAACTTCGAACTAAACCATATTCTGACCAACACCGACTGGAACGACAACCTCAAACTATATGCATGGTATATAGATGATTTATTTTTCATCTGGAAAGACTCTCGAGAACACTTGGAATCAGCATTAACGACCTTGAATTCGAAAGATGACCGGATCGAACTCACTTGGAGCATTTCTGACAAAGAAGTCACGTTTTTGGACGTACTAGTAAGAATCACCCCTGAAGGCATTGAAACCGACTTGTATAGAAAACCCACTGACCGCAACAACACCTTGTTGTATAGTAGCTTCCACCAAGACTCATTGAAGAGACATTTACCGTTCAGCCAGATGTTGAGAGTAACTCGGATAGTATCCAACGATGAAAGGAGAGATTCCCAATTACAAACTATGGCCGACAGGTTCTCCACTAGGGGGTACCCACAAAAAATCATTGATGAAGCCCGGGATAAAGTCAAGATGATCTCTCGCCCAGAAGCCTTAAAAAGCAAAAAGAAGGATCCAACTTCTAGAATGGCACTAGTCTCCAGGTATTCCACCTCGAGTAAAATCTACAAGAAGACCATATTGAAACATTGGCGAATTCTCTCGTCAGAACCAGACTTTGGTGACTTATTCAAAGAACCACCCATCTTCGCTTACAGTAGACCTCCAAACATCAAAGAAATCCTATCCAAACCAACGGTCATATCAAGCAAGCACACTGGTACACGTCCATGCCATCATTGCAGCAATTGCAATAATGTGATGGGAGGTAACACTTTAAATCACCCCATGAGAGGACACAGCATCAACCTCAATGTAGATGCCACATGTGATTCAGCTAATCTGATCTATTTACTAAAATGCCCATGTGGGAAAACCTATGTGGGAAAAACTAGTAGAAAAATCAAGACCAGACTTAATGAACATAAGTCAAACATCAGGACCAAGAACACTAAATCGACTGTGGCCGTCCACTTTAATGAAGCACACCACAGCGTGGCACAATTGAAGTATTTGGTACTTGAAATGGTTGCCCACGTTGAGGGCAGAGACAATAACAAAGTTCTTCTACAACGAGAGACCTCATGGATATATCGTCTCCAGTCGCTGAAACCATTCGGTCTTAATGATCGGACCGAACTTAGTTGTTATTTATAATGGTTCACAATGTCACTGTTTAATGCTATGTTACCCGTTCTGCTCATGCACTTCACCCCGTTTACTTTTACCCACTACAAGATGGCCGCCCTCATCTTTTTTCACTTCGTGTCCCTCATCTATTTTAACCTTCACACACTCTCCCCCGTCGAACTCCGCAGTAACTCAGCGAAGCTCGAGAGATGCAGTTCACAGCTTGAACCTTTTCACAGTAAGTAATCACCATAGCGCGCCCCCTACCTTCCCAACCTCGCTAGGTTTCGATAAGACTTATTAACGATCACATTTCGCCTTCTTGCAGCTCGGATATGAGCGCCCGGCTGTTTTCACAAGCGTAAGATTCGTTTCAACCCCTACCTTTTGATACTTTGATCACCGCACACGAATTTCCCTCACAACCTTTTTTCTTTCAGTTTTAATGAAAGCATGCTCACAGATGGCAGTTTCACACGCACTCCCGCATATTTAACAAATGCATGACCCCGTCTTGATTACCTTCTTTAATGCACACTATTGGACTGTTTTATACGCTCATTCACATGTGAATGCATGTTCAAGCACACACCGGGTTTTGTCACCGCAAGCTGAGACCTTTTCTCGCACAATACTTCTGTATTGGCATTCATTTATTGTTGATCTAAGTTGCATTTTTTGTATCCTTCCACAGCGCTCCTTGATAAAGGACTTTTGTTAGTCCGAAATGCATTGGAGCATGCCTTGAAAATATCTTTGGATTGTATTTACCTGTTCAGCGTGATGTAACGCTCTCATACAAAATTTCGCGAAATCACTAAAAAAGACTATATGATGAAAACTTACGTATTGACTCTTCATTAACTTTCATTTTCATTGAACTATACTGGAGTCAGTTTATCTGAACTTTTTAAGTGTGCCCACTTCACGGGGATGTACCTACGTACCACGTAGCACACTCACCTTTAAGTATTCAAGGACGCATTCGGCCAGTTGGGTCGCCCGTTGGAGCACCTTTATCAATCTCTAAAACCCACCACCAATTTCCCCTATCACTACTCAACTTGACGCTGTGCGCCTAAGCCTCACTACTGATCTTTTACATATTCATTTACTGCCCGACAGGCCGGCAGCACGCCCGCTCAATTTTCTAGTAACGATGCAGTATGACGACATCACCAAATCCACGGAAGCCCATGCTGAAACCTTGGCATTTGATCCTGATGCAACGGAAAGGATCTATGCACTGATCAACGATGATTTAACCCAAACACCTTCAAGCAGAACGAAGGAACAATGCATTAAACAACTTCTCTACCTTTCCAAACGCCGTGTGAATCAGAAACTTCACGCTAGTACACTTATCAAGTATCATAAAGCGCTCCGCATTCCCCGAGGCTTCCGGATTGCTTTTAAGCCTTCCTTATGCAAGAACTCAAAAGTTTTTTGGGAAAAATGGTATGCAATACTAAATAAATGCAGTCTGGACTTGATACTATTGATTATCGAAGAACTGTCGGGTATTCTCGACGAGCTCACCCTCGAAATAACATCCACAGAAAATGAACTAAAAGACCTCTTCACCCCGGAAGAATTAGGGACCACCTTGGAAGACATCAACAGACAAATCGACCGTCATACCAGGGAGATTAATGAACGGAAATTGCGCAAATTTCGGCGCGACACTTTAGACTACAAACTTGGGGAAGTATACACCTGGGCGGAAGTCTACGCCCAACGCCGGAGAAACAAACCATACTCCCAAAATACTGATACCTCATCTTCTGACAGCGACCACACTAACCGACCCCCAAGACAACAACCTACTCAACGGACAACCCCTAGAGATCAGTCTGCACAAGGTTCTACCTCATCTACCTCTCAAACTGATACAACCACTGTCGTGCCTTTTTTAGAGTCACGCCCAGACAGAACCGACGACCCAGACGGGGAAAAAGGAAAAACAAAAAACAACGAGAAGACGCCACCACAACAACAGGTCAAACCCAAAATGAGGAAGCATCGTTAGTAATAAACATCTCAGACACCAATCTTACCATGAGTGAAACTAAAGTTCTACAAAAAGGCATGTCATTTATTCCCACCAGCAATACTAATCTTCTTGAATTAGAAGTCAGCACCTTTAAGCTCACTAGGAAGCTGCGATTGAAGCACTTTTTTGAGAAAGTCTTGGAACCATCTAAAGAAACGAAACCGGATCTACTATTAGGCTTGCGACCACCAAGCAACTATATGCCCCCAAGCAGCCACAAAAGCATTGATACCTTCGAAACTCTGGTTCGACAAGACATCGCCAAAATGAATTTTAGAAAGATCACACGTAGGAACATCACCAACAAGGATCAAGACACACTGAAGAACATTGCTAAGAATCCCAAAATCAAATGCTTGAAAGCGGACAAGGGAGGCGCTTTAGTTATCCTCAACACGGATCTCTACAACTGTAGAGCCAGAGAACACGTTCTTGACATCAACACCTACTTGCCCTTGGATGGCAACCCTACCAACGAATATAAAACCGTGCTACTTGATATCATTGATAAAGCTAAGGAACAAGACATCATTGATGACAGAACTAAGCGATACCTAACAGTGAACCATCCAAGGAGTCCCAGTTTAACCATGCTCCCCAAAATCCACAAGGATTTGATGGATCCACCATTCCGCCCAATCGTTTCTACACGAGGATCAATTCATGAGCCTATCGGCAAATTCATTGACCGCTACTTACAGCCCATGGTCACAAATCTAAAGAGCTACACCAGAGACACCAATGACTTCATCAACTAGTTAAACTCCATTCAAATCAATGAGGATGAACACATTCTACTATGCACTGCCGACATCAAAAGTCTATACACCTCCATTCCCCACGCCGGTGGAATTGAGGCAATTGAGCTAGCATTATTGAGATCTGAAATTGCAGACCCTATGAAGTCCTTTATTTTAGAACTTATGATTTTCACTCTGTATCACAGTTATTTTTCCTTCGAACAACATTGGTATTTACAAATGTCCGGGATGGCAATGGGCAATTGCGCAGCGCCCACGTACGCTAATATTTACATGGGCAACTTCGAACTAAACCATATTCTGACCAACACCGACTGGAACGACAACCTCAAACTATATGCACGGTATATAGATGATTTATTTTTCATCTGGAAAGACTCTCGAGAACACTTGGAATCAGCATTAACGACCTTGAATTCGAAAGATGACCGGATCGAATTCACTTGGAGCATTTCTGACAAAGAAATCACGTTTTTGGACGTACTAGTAAGAATCACCCCTGAAGGCATTGAAACCGACTTGTATAGAAAACCCACTGACCGCAACAACACCTTGTTGTATAGTAGCTTCCACCAAGACTCATTGAAGAGACATTTACCGTTCAGCCAGATGTTGAGAGTAACTCGGATAGTATCCAACGATGAAAGGAGAGATTCCCAATTACAAACTATGGCCGACAGGTTCTCCACTAGGGGGTACCCACAAAAAATCATTGATGAAGCCCGGGATAAAGTCAAGATGATCTCTCGCCCAGAAGCCTTAAAAAGCAAAAAGAAGGATCCAACTTCTAGAATGGCACTAGTCTCCAGGTATTCCACCTCGAGTAAAATCTACAAGAAGACCATATTGAAACATTGGCGAATTCTCTCGTCAGAACCAGACTTTGGTGACTTATTCAAAGAACCACCCATCTTCGCTTACAGTAGACCTCCAAACATCAAAGAAATCCTCTCCAAACCAACGGTCATATCAAGCAAGCACACTGGTACACGTCCATGCCATCATTGCAGCAATTGCAATAATGTGATGGGAGGTAACACTTTAAATCACCCCATGAGAGGATACAGCATCAACCTCAATGTAGATGCCACATGTGATTCAGCTAATCTGATCTATTTACTAAAATGCCCATGTGGGAAAACCTATGTGGGAAAAACTAGTAGAAAAATCAAGACCAGACTTAATGAACATAAGTCAAACATCAGGACCAAGAACACTAAATCGACTGTGGCCGTCCACTTTAATGAAGCACACCACAGCGTGGCACAATTGAAGTATTTGGTACTTGAAATGGTTGCCCACGTTGAGGGCAGAGACAATAACAAAGTTCTTCTACAACGAGAGACCTCATGGATATATCGTCTCCAGTCGCTGAAACCATTCGGTCTTAATGATCGGACCGAACTTAGTTGTTATTTATAATGGTTCACAATGTCACTGTTCAATGCTATGTTACCCGTTCTGCTCATGCACTTTACCCCGTTTACTTTTACCCACTACAAGATGGCCGCCCTCATCTTTTTTCACTTCGTGTCCCTCATCTATTTTAACCTTCACACACTCTCCCCCGTCGAACTCCGCAGTAACTCAGCGAAGCTCGAGAGATGCAGTTCACAGCTTGAACCTTTTCACAGTAAGTAATCACCAAAGCGCGCCTCCTACCTTCCCAACCTCGCTAGGTTTCGATAAGACTTATTAACGATCACATTTCGCCTTCTTGCAGCTCGGATATGAGCGCCCGGCTGTTTTCACAAGCGTAAGATTCGTTTCAACCCCTACCTTTTGATACTTTGATCACCGCACACGAATTTCCCTCACAACCTTTTTTCTTTCAGTTTTAATGAAAGCATGCTCACAGATGGCAGTTTCACACGCACTCCCGCATATTTAACAAATGCATGACCCCGTCTTGATTACCTTCTTTAATGCACACTATTGGACTGTTTTATACGCTCATTCACATGTGAATGCATGTTCAAGCACACACCGGGTTTTGTCACCGCAAGCTGAGACCTTTTCTCGCACAATACTTCTGTATTGGCATTCATTTATTGTTGATCTAAGTTGCATTTTTTGTATCCTTCCACAGCGCTCCTTGATAAAGGACTTTTGTTAGTCCGAAATGCATTGGAGCATGCCTTGAAAATATCTTTGGATTGTATTTACCTGTTCAGCGTGATGTAACGCTCTCATACAAAATTTCGTGAAATCACTAAAAAAGACTATATGATGAAAACTTACGTATTGACTCTTCATTAACTTTCATTTTCATTGAACTATACTGGAGTCAGTTTATCTGAACTTTTTAAGTGTGCCCACTTCACGGGGATGTACCTACGTACCACGTAGCACACTCACCTTTCAGAATTATTTAAGACACGTCATGAGATAAGTCGTGCGAATTGCCATACGTACTAACAATAAATACAAAAGAGATGGAAATCAGAAGAATATGATAACGTTTTTTAAAATGTTAGGGATCCATCAAGATTTATTTGATTTAATGCCAGTAAGAATCTACAAAAGAAATAATACAACAAATAAAAATTATTTCTTGAGAAACTGGTATATAAATATCGAGAGATCTACACATGTACACATAGGAACCATGTCTTAAAATATGTTCTGTACTCCAATATGGCGGATAAATTAGGAGCGAGTAACAGCAGTCCCACCACTCTGTTGACTATCCCTAGAGAGTCCCGTGCTAGGCTGCCACGTGATAGAGAAACAGGCTACAGATAATGGCGTCCCCGCGTTGTGTAGTCTATCGGCGGAGGACGACTGAGGGGGGCAGGACTCCTGGTGCTGCTCGTGACTATTAAGTACTGAGGACGGCACAGGGGTATTGATGAATGACCGAGAGGGGGGTTGGAATATATACCGCTTAACGGCAGTTAGAATTATTGTGTAAGTTACACGCTGCGTGTATCAACTCACTAGGTTTAACTTGAAGAGATTACAGAGGGGGGTTGGAATATATACCGCTTAACGGCAGTTAGAATTATTGTGTAAGTTGTGTAAGTTACACGCTGCGTGTATCAACTCACTAGGTTTAACTTAAAGAGATTACAGAGCCATTGAAGAGGTGCAGGGTAATCGTCTGTTTAGATCCTAGACGCATGCGGGAGCACACTAAGAGGGGACAGCGGCATCCGAGTTATCTGGGTGTTTGAATGCATATACATGGACAGAGAAGAAAACATAATGGTTTCCGTGGCATATATAAAGTAGAAAAGAACACCAATGAGGAATAGCTCCCGTAATAAGACAGGAGCATTTCTCTGGGTTAAAAAGTTATTCTTGGTAAATACCCTGGTTTTCTGACAATAAGTGAAAAGAGACTGCAACATTAGGTTTTGGAATAAAACAACTAGTTTCTCCAGCAATGACAGACTAAAAAACAGAATGAGTATATTTGTCTCCTTCACAGTGTGACGGCGACAGCACGGCCCCACAGAGTCCCGGGTTCAAAGATTTTTAGATGAACTCATGTAAGGACACTGGGCACATTATTTTGGCATTAAGATCTGTTGGGTGCTAATGAGATTGTGAGTTTGTGGCAGTCTCCAAGAAAAAAGGATATTTGGCCACGTGATATTTTATATGTGGACATTTTTTAATATGGCTGTTTTTAATTGGCTGTTTGAAATAGGGTGATACGATACACATGTGTAAAACTGCTGAAAAAGCAAAGGATACACAGAGAGGGGGAATTTGTTATAGGCTATGTTCCCTTTGTATTTTTGTTCTATTTACAAACCTTTTCTTTCCTAGGAAGTGGATCCCTCACAGAAATCCTGGAGAGATCTCAGTGTAAGAAAAATTCCCTACAGACTTTAAGGTAATACTAACCCAATTAGGGTAAGGTTTATAACGAAGGGACCAACACCCTGAAGAAAGCCAGTGCCACCCTTGTGGGGGCTTAGAGTTGGCAGAAACATGTTGGTATCTGAAGTGGGGATATATGGACCGTCACTTTCCCTTTATACCCGTCTCCTTTGAGATTTTAATCCTTCCAGGGGTCCACAGCCAGAATAAAAATATATATGTCGACCCTTTGGTTGTTTTAAACTATAAAATACTGCACTTTTGGTCCCGATACAGAGGGGATAAAACAAACCCCCCCCCTCTTGTTTTCATTGTTTGTTTGTTACGTCACGTTATTCTTCGTGTTGTATGCGTTCTATCATACTTTTCTCACTTCCTCCAATCTCACCAATAATCTACATCTACAAAAAAACTTGCGCTCCATCCAGTGTGTTGGTCTGCACCTGGATGCATGATGCGGCCCAATGATGAAGCATGAGACTGAAAAGTGTGTGAGAGCAGTTTTAAGACATGTGTTGTCTCCCCTATAGTTTCTATAAGATATATTGTTTTACACTTTAGCACTTCTCTGTTGTGTGTGTTTAAATTGATAAGAAGGGAACCAGAGGAGTCTTAGTCCCTTGTCTCTCCTGGTGTGTTTTTCATAGTTAGTACGGCCGCTGAGCCGCAGAGACTTGAATGGGAAGTACCCAATAATCTTCCATAGAAAAAGAAGTCCAGACGTTGGACTTAGGATGGAAGAGCAGGGTCTCTCCTATGGGGATGAGGCCGCAGCCAGAATTTTAGCATATCCTCCACTTTTGGGTGACGCCACACTCACACAAGCACTGACACAAGTAGAAGGATGGGATTCTCTCACTGAAATGAAGAGAACTCAGGTTAGAACCATTTTACATGGAGCTATTCTCACTGAGTATTTGAGGACTAACACAGCCCCAGGAGGACTCCTGGTGGTTAATGAACCCCTAATCTTTTTAGAAGATGCCACTTTTAGAAAAGACTAGTCTTTGATTGCTTGGAGATGCTCAAGAGATTGGCTTATTTTAATTGTAGATACTGCCCAAAAAATCTCTGATGAGTTATTGATTCAAATCCAAAATAGTGAAGACCATTGAAAACACAGATACAAATGTCAGTCTTCAAAAAGAAATTGGATGAAACCAACAAAGTTGTAAATGAATACAAAGAAAATTTAGTGAACTCCAAAGTACAAAAACTACAAAAAGATCTGAAAAATGTTTCCAGGGAGAAAGCCAATCCTTATACCAATGATGAATATATAAAGGCAAAAGAACATCAGCAACAGAATACACAGAAAAAATCCACACGCCAGAACACAGACACCTCTAGCTCAGTAAGTGAGAGTAGGGATGGGGACTATCGACCCAGGTATAGGGGAAGAGGATGGACAAGAGGTTTCATGCGCCCTTACCAGCAAGCACCACATACTTGATATGGGTGGCCCCCTATGTACCCTCCGATGGGCCTGCCCCATTTCTTTACCAATGATTACCCGCCTTTTTTAGAGAGAGGCCAAGGGAGAGGGAGAGGCAGGCAGAGAACACGGAGAACCCCGAGGGTGCAGTGGGAGGACATGAATCAGAGGATAACCCGCAGCATGGCCAGAGGAGGGGAAGCGAGCACCAGCAGGGAACAAACCTAGTTATGAATTTAAGTAGGAAAACACTTACACATGTACAAGAGAGGGTACTATCTAAAGGTCTAGGTTTCGTTCCTACCAATCAATTAGATCCCTTCAAACTGAAATGCAAGTTGGCTGGTTTTTTCGTAGTGTACGTCTTAAAATCTTTTTTGATGGGAAAGACAAAAATGAGAGGGAAGATGACACTGAACTCAAGTTAAAGTCTACATGTGTGCCATCATTGAGGCAACTACCCCCAGAAGTCCAAGTTTTTGAACAATCAGTTCTAAGGAAAATAGACCAATTGTCAGCACAAAACAAGGAAAAAAACGTTCTTCAATCTATCCAAAGAGGCGACTAAAGCCCTTGAAGATCTGAGAGAGGATGAGTCGGTGGTTATCAAGCCCGCCAACAAAGGCGGTGCGATCGTGATCCTTGATCAGAGTACATACAATGAGGAATGCCTGCTCCTACTGGGAGAAAGAAGGAATTACAAAATTCTCAATTCTACGGAGGAATTAAGGAGACAAATTACATCACTGGTGGAAGAAGCTATCACAAACGACTGGATCAGTCAAAAAGAAGCTCTTTTTTATGCAATCTACAGCCTGTAACTCCTTATTTGTACACATTGCCAAAAGTGCATAAAGTGGCACGGCCACCTCCAGGCAGCCCAATTGTTTCGGGGATCACTTCCATTTTGGAACCATTGTCCAAGTTTTGTGAAAGTTACCTACTCCCTATAGTTCAAAGGAAACCGGCGTATTTGAAGGACACCAGTGAGGTACTTAACCTTATCAAAGATCTAGAATTTGACGTGAACAGTGAGTTTATGATCGGGCTCGACATAGTCACTGTATACCAACATACCTCAGAGTGAGACCCTAGGGGTAATCGAGAATATTTTATCCTCGGAAGATTGGACTTTACAGACCCCCCGTACTTTTATTCTGTGCCTATTAGAATTGGCATTGACAAATAATTTTTTCAAATTCAAGATCAAATTCTGTCTACAAACCCATGGAACCTCCATGGGCAGTTCTTGCGCCCCAAGTGTGGCCTGCCTTTATGTCTCACAATTTGAAGAAGACACCATCTTTACGCCAGCCAACCCTTTCTGTAATCAGATTAGGGTTTGGGGACGGTATATAGAAGATGTGTTTATTATTTGGAGAGGGAGTAGAGAATCAGTGGAAAGTTTCCTGGCCTGGCTAAATGAGAGGAATCCGTTTTTATTCTTCACAGGCACAGTGACGAATGACTCTCTGCCTTTTTTGGATCTAAACATCAAATCTGATGGAGGAGTACTCGTTAGTAATGTCTATCATAAACCTACGGGCAAGAATAACTTGTTATCATTCAAGAGTTTCTACCCTCGTTCCCTGAGGGAGAACCTGCCCTACGGGCAGTTTCTGCGCTTGCGCAGGAACTGCTCTACAGTAACAACCTACAAAAAGGAAGCAGATTTCCTGAGCCAGAAACTGAGTGAAGGACACTATTCGGACCGAGTAATCAATAGGGCGCGCAAGAGGGCAAGAAATTGCAACAGGGAGACACTGTTGGAAACACAGCAGAGAGAGATCGTAGATAGCAGTATCTGCGTTACAACGTTCAATACGGCGTCCAACCATATAAAAAAGATTGTACCAAAAAATTGGAACATCTTAAATGCAAATGGACGATAACAATCGATGCCCCTGTTCTCTTTCAAAGAAAGCGCCAGTATTAAGGACATGATTGTGCATACACGTCCGAGGTCAGTGAGGAACTAGGGCAATACTTTTACTGGGAATGCCACTCTAATACCGGTCATGGGCCACTACTCTTGTGGATCCTGTAGGGCGTGCCCTTTAACTCTGAATGGAAAATCTGTAGATGTGGGTCTCAATAGCCCGTGGGAATTGAGAAAACATACTACATGTAACTCGGAGAATGTAATTTACCTGCTGAAATGTCCGTGCAATTTGCAGTACGTGGGCATGACGACCCGGAAAATGAAGACCCGCATCTTAGAACATATGAGTACTATAAGGTGTGGGAAAAACAATACCAAGTTGACATTCAAATTTCCTGGAATTCAGACATAATGAGCCAGTCCTGAGATGGACAGTGCTGGATAAACCGTTTATACCACCGAACGCAAATAATATGACAGAGTTCCTTTTAATCAGGGAGCAACGTTGGGTGGAGAGGGTAAAGAGCAGCACATTAGGTCTAAATGATTCCATTCCCTGGTTTCAGATACATGGCATTATGAGAAGATGAAATATCTGAAGCACTAGGAACTTAAGGATATATTGCATTATCTGCAAAGAATATTTGAAGGGAGTAGAGCACCATGGTACATCAATAGAAGTACTATAGTGCTTTTACTGCAACAACTGTGTGTATCAATAACGTTTTTTTCTAAAAATATGTCAACCTGAAGACGAGTGAATTAGAGCCTTTGTGGGATATATCATGGCTCAGAAATATTTAAGACACGTCATGAGATAAGTCGTGTGAATTGCCATACATACTAACAATAAAGACAAAAGAGATGGAAATCAGAAGAATAGGATAACGTTTTTTAAAATGGTAGGGATCCATCAAGATTTATTCGATTTAATGCCAGTAAGAATCTACAAAAGAAATAATACAACAAATAAAAATTATTTCTTGGGAAACTGGTATATAAATATCGAGAGATCTACATATGTACACATAGGAACCAAGTCTTAAAATATGTTCTGTAAACACTCCAATATGGCGGATATATTAGGAGCGAGTAACAGCAGTCCCACCACTCTGTTTCTATCCCTAGAGAGCCCTGGGCTAGGCTGTCACGTGACAAAGAAACAGGCTACAGATAGTGGCTTCCCCGCGTTGTGTAGTCTATCGGCGGAGGACGACCTATGGGGGCAGAACTCCTGGTGCTGCTTGTGACTAGTAAGTACTGAGGGCGGCAGAGGGGTATTGATGAATGACCGAGAGGGGGGTTAGAATATATACCGCTTAACGGCAGTTAGAATTATTGTGTAAGTTACACGCCGCTTGTATCAACCCACTAGGTTTAACTTGAAGAGATTACAGAGCCATTGAAGAGGTGCAGGGTAATCGTCTGTTTAGATTCTAGACGCACGCGGGACCAGACTAAGAGGGGACAGCGGCATCCGAGTTATCTGGGTGTTTGTATGCATATACATGGACAGAGAAGAAAACATATTGGTTTCCGTGGCATATATAAAGTAGAAAAGAACACCAATGAGGAATAGCTCCCGTAATAAGACAGGAGCGTTTCTCTGGGTTAAAAAGTTATTCTTGGTAAATACCCTGGTTTTCTGACAATAAGTGAAAAGAGACTGCAACATTAGGTTTTGGAATAAAACAACTAGTAACTCCGGCAATGACAGACTAAAAAACAGAATAAGTATATTTGTCTCGTTCTCAGTGTGACGGCGAAAGCACGGCCCCACAGAATCCCGGGTTCAGAGATTTTTAGATGAACTTGTGTAAGTACACTGGGCACATTGTTTTGGCATTAAGATCTGTTGGGTGCTAATGAAATTGTGAGTTTGTGGCGGTCTCCAAGTAAAAAGGATATTTGGCCACGTGATAGTTTATATGTGGACGTTTTTTAATATGGGTGTTTTTAATTGGCTGTTTGAAATAGGGTGAAACTGCTGAAAAAGCAAAAGATACACAGAGAGGGGGATTTTGTTATAGGCTATGTTCCCTTGGTATTTGTGTTCTATTTACAAACCTTTTCTTTCATAGGAAGTGGATCCCTCACAGAAATCCTGGAGAAATCTCAATGTAAGGAAAATTACCTACAGACTTTAAGGTAATACAAACCCAATTAGGGTAAGGTTTATAACAAAGGGACCAACACCCTGATGAAAGCTAGTGCCACCCTTATGGGGGCTTAGAGTTGGCAGAAACATGTTCGTATCTGCAGTGGGGATATAGGGACCGTCGCTTTCCCTTTATACCCGTCTCCTTTGAGATTTTAATCCTTCCAGGGGTCCACAGCCAGAAAAAAATTTTGTATGTCGAACCATAGGTTGTTTTAACTATAAAATACTGTACTTTTGGTCCCGATACAGAGGAGATAAAACAAACCCCCCCCTCTTGTTTTCATTGTTTGTTTGTTACGTCACGTTATTCTTCGTGTTGTATGCGTTCTATCATACTTTTCTCACTTCCTACAATCTCACCACTAATCTTCATCAACAAAAAAACTTGCACTCCATCCAGTGTGTTGGTCTGCACCTGGATGTATGATGCGGCCCAATGATGAAGCATGACACTGAAAAGTGTGTGAGGGCAGTATTAAGACATGTGTTGTCTCCCCTATAGTTACTATAAGACATATTGTTTTATGCTCCAGCACTTCTCTGTTGTGTGTGTTTAAATTGATAAGAAGGGAACCAGAGGTCTTAGTCCCTTGTCTCTCATGGTGTGTTTTTCATGCTTGGCATAGAGGCCAAGGATTGGATGATCATGTACTCTGAACAGCCTTTTAACACCCTGACAGGCACTGTGAGAAATAGGCACTGCCTTCAGCCTCCATTCAAGAGTAATTTTCATGGCCTGTTATAAACACCTGGAGCAGCTCGGGTCAAACTATGCACTGCCCAGGAGTAGAGCGCTGCATGAAAAAAGTACAGAGACCCAACATTCTGGAAATAGCAAACACTCTTAGGAAATGCTAAATTAGGTAAAAGATGTAAAATTATAAACATGAATTAAATTGCTGTTGAGGATTACCTTAATGTTTCCTATGTTCATTGTTCAGAAATTGATCAAAAGTTAAGGACATGAACATAGAGCCTGATAGGGACATTTTCCAATATCTGTTATTAATTGCTACCAGGAATGAGACCCAGAGGGACCCAGTCCACTTAACGCCCTGCTATGAACCTGTTTTGGTGTAGAGTGAGCCGTGTTAAGATCGTATTCTCAACATGGTGGTACCATGCGATAGGCTCAAGATAACACATCAAATCTCAGCAAAAACCAGCGAAAGGCATGCAATTCCCACGCGTCAAGCGGGAAAAGGCACCATAAAAGCAGAATAAAAATAAACTGCGTAGCACCATGGATGCACCCAAACAGAGTGCAGCGGTCAACGCGAAACCCACAAGCCCCACAGACCACCAGCAATGAACCTCGGGGTGGGGGAAGGCCAAGGAGAAGAGGAAGAGGAAGACGGGGTGCAGTCCGCAGGAAAACCGGAAGAGCGTCACAGAGCTGACAGAACACTACCATCAACTAAACTTCAATTTAACAAACGTGAATGCACTCAGAGTGTCAAGGAGGTCAATGGAGGAGGCCAAGAGGCGCTGGCATAATGTAAAAAGCCAAACTAAGCACAAACCTGCTGCCAACAGGAAGGCAGCAATGGCAACAGGAGGTGAGAATCCTGCGCCACAGGAGGAGCTGGAGGAAATGGAGGCCACAGTCATCAGTGTAGAGACGGTGCAAGGAGTTGGGAGTCCGGACACAGCTCAATAGGTGCTGACACAACATCAATAGGGACAGTGGGAGATGGGCACAGTGGCACACATGCACAATGATGTGTAGCACACTCCACACCCACAATGACCCAGGATCATGTCTCTGATACCCGTGGCACACTGCAGCACACATGCAACACCAAGTAGGCCCCCGTCCACCATGTGCCCAAAGGGGTCCCACCCCACACATCAACAATCCCACAACCAACACATGCACATTTGCGAAACCCTGCACAGATGCGTATTTGTGAGCCACACCGACAATACAAGTGACACTATATGTCGATCAGCATGGCTACAGTACAATTATCATGACATTGTGCACGCCATGACACTGAGGTGGCTGAGTGTGGATCGCATTCAGACAGGAGCAGGTCACACTCCGACACATCCACATGCACAAACAACCCCTGACTTCAACAACACATCTGCAGACAAACAATGCAAGAGAGTACAATAACCGTCCCAGGGCACAAATGACCTAAGTCAACAACAGAGGGATAAGGGGCAGCAAAATCATAGCTGCAGGGTCGACTCTCCCACAATGCTGCATACACACATAGCAACAAACAGCACATCCACACAGATGACAATGTGGTAAAAAGTGCAGCACTTAAATGGCAGAACAGAGGACACAACTGGGTCCACTCATGCATAGAAACAGGCCAATCACATCTGACATAGCAGGAAACTGTGAGATGAAAATGTACATGTACACCCTCACATCCGTCATTTGGTCCAAATGTCCACTCTCCCGCATCAAATATTCAGCACCTCCAAAACAGTCACAATGTACATTGTCATACTGTCTGCATGTAAACTTGAACAATGCGCCCACATACATGTCAACACAATGTCAAAATGCATCTGCCCTTCACATTGCAGAGGGACAAACAACACCTCCATCAGAGCAGATCAGACAACTCATTAGTGATGCTGGAGAAGACCTCCACACCTTCGACACCGACGCCCTACAACAGCTCATGGACAACTTAGGCAACCCATCTCCAGGAGCAGGGCAGCCCAGCTACATAGAGGGGACCCTAGCCCCTGCACAGACCATACAGCAGGAAGCACCCGCCACCACGGCTGGCTCCCAACACTTCACCAAGGCACACATCGCATTCAAATGGCAGGTGTTAGAATGCCAAAAGGAGGTGGCCGAACAGGTGCGGGTGGGGTCCGACCTCATGGAAGCCGAGCTAGATCACATATGTGGGTGTCTAAGTCCCATCAGGGACCACCAACACCCCACAACAGAGACTCACAGTGTGACAGAGACACATGCATTTGCACTGAACCACACCCACGGCCCCGGAATAATCATTCACACCCCCACGCTGGACCTGCGTACGACAGTCCAGTCCACTCCTCTTACATATTGAGTGGGTAAGGACCAAGCTACACATCCAAGGTCTTAACCGCTGCCTATGGTGACGTGGTTGCGTCTGCTGTACACAGCACAATGTAATGTTCTACGGCCCGGGGCCCTCATGCATACATTATGATCACATTGACACACTAAGATAGTATGTGGAACTGGCTACAAGCACGTTTGCCCGGCACCTTTATTGGCAGGGTCAAGCGTACAGTGACGCCTGTGCTGATTGTGTGTGCGGTGAGTGTAAGCCAGCCCTCACAGAGTGGTTGGTGCTGGCAACAACTTGAACAGTGATCACCATTAAAATGGAAGCCAGAGCAAGTACAGAGGTCACCCAATATGCAAACAGAAGTGTGCATGAGTTGCAGTGCACTGAGGTTGGGGCACTAGAGCTGAGCATGCTTATACAAATAAATTGTCTAGGATTGTATTCCTTTGGGATATTCCTGATGCAGCTGAAGTGGGGTGTGTTACACCTGCATCATCTTCCTTATCATCATCCCAGGTCTCCCATACTGCCTGAGATGACATTGCTGCGTGAGCTCTATACACAGCACAAAACTCAATCAGATATGGTCCAGGAGTTGTGGTGCACTGAGTTAGTGGCACCTGAAGAGCTGAGATGGGTATCAGGCAGATGATGGCATCCACGACTGGTGTGAGCAACTCTGATAGTCTGCCAGTACGACTGTTTCGACTCTGGCAATTGTTGTTTGGAGGTGGTCCTGGTGGTGGTGGCATGTGCTTCCCGCAGTGAAGTGATGTCCGAGCTGGTCAGGACTCGATTTGATATGTGAGCCCTGGTGGACCGCAGTTGAGGCTGGAGGCAGCGGACATCACAGGGCCACAGACAAATGGCGTTGATGACCCCAAGGCCATTAACCCGGAGGCCATCCAATATCATATCAGAAAGGGTCCCTGACTTGAGCTGCACAGTTAGTGGCCCTGGATGCACTGCTGCCGGCAAAGGCACACCACCACGGGACGGTGCCTTTCGGTGCACTGAGGTAGGGCCACGCGGACTGAGCGGTTCCTCGCCGATGTTGAAGGTAAATGTAGCAGAGGGTTGCGGGGTAGAGTGGAAGGTGTCCTCCAGGGCATGATGTGGAGGGCAGAAGCCGTCCGGAAGTGGCAAATTGAGGAGTGGAATGCTACAGCCTCGTTATTACCACCAAGTCGGTATCAGCTGCATGAAGATGAAGACAACCCCCAGTCCATAGACTAAGACGCCACCAAAGTTCAACTTGAGAGTGTCCATGAATGTCGGGGAACAGCCTTAGTGGAACCGGAGCTGAGAGGGGATGCAGTCTGCAATGAGGCCAGTACAATGATATAAATTCTGCCATAACTACATCAAGACTCAGTTCCAAATGTGTGACCTACTCGACCGCAGTGTAGGCCGGAGGCAGCGCTCAGCAGGGGCTCACAGCCCTATGTCACTGGGTCGCGATGCACAGAGTTAGTGCACCAAAGCAATTGTTCGCTCACCTCCTTAACAATGATCCTCTTTTCCTCCTGACTGAAATGTGTTTTCCTCTTACACCTCTCCTTGTGTGCAATGATATGAACTCTGGCATTGTGAAATCAAGACTCAGTTCCAAATGTGTGACCTACTCGAGCGCAGTGTGGGACAAGGGCAGTAGTCCGCGAGGCCCCACAAACACGTGTGGTTGGAATGCTATACACAGACTTGGTGGCACCACATAGAAATGTAAATTGATACTTGTATAGCGCATTACTCACCCGCAAGGGTCTCAAGGCGCTTGTACGAATACCGCTGTGGAACCCATCCTGGCTTTCTCTGTGAGGTGTCCACTCCTGGGCACGCCCAAGGTGGAGGCCAGGCATCCTTAGCGTTGTGGGGACCGTTGTGGATATTAAGCAAGCTATTGCCCAGAGTTGCAGAGTGGGACTCCATGATTGGAATAGGCACCAAGGTGAGAATTATCAGGTCCGTGGAATTTTTTAGCCCAAGACCCGCCGAGGCGGGGAATTGAACCCTGGTCCCAGGCTAGACCTCTGCATCAGGGTCTGCCGCTCTAACCATTGAGCCACACTTCTCCACTAGAAGGGAGTATAGTGATATTAACTCTGCCATAAAATGTGCATTCTGCCATAGTGTGTAATCAAGACTCAGTTCCAAATGTGTGACCTACATGTCCGCTGTGTATGCCGGTGGAGTAGGTCAATAAGAAAGGAGTACTGTGGCCTTGCTCGTGGAGGCCGTGATGGTCTGAGCAGGCTACCAAGGTCGCGGGCCTCGGGTTCGGAAATTGCACCGCCACATGGTGGGCCCTCTTTGACAAACGCCAGTGTCAGCAGGTGAGCAGTGAGGCCTGGGTGCTCAGGGGCGGGCAAGACGGGTTTGGGGACCAGCGGCCCGGAGTGCAGCAGGTGCACAGGATCACAGGCAACACTGATCACGCCGACGGCGTCAGCCTCATGGCGGGGTGAGAGGTGCCGACCTGGCAGGGATGTTGGGCATTCCGGAATAGAACTACGCCCAGAGCTATGTGCTTTTTATACACACCTCTACGCTGGCCTGGTGTATGCCGGGCCAGCCCACTCCGCTCACACTTACAGGGGGGGGGGGCGTAACAAGCTACATTTCCGTGATCTTCCCCACTGGGTGGGGTGACATGGTTGCATCCATGGATATGTGTGCGGTCTTCTTACTGCAGTCTAGCATTCACATCCACGCCACACTTGGCATTGTGTACATTCTCATTCATGGGTCGCTTGCCTCCTTCGCACATGCCTGGTACCCACCTCTCCCTACAATCTGCTATTGTGTGGCTGAGGTGCCATGCCATTCATGGCTTATGTACATGGCTGGCTCAGGTTCCTACAGTAAGTTGTGATGTCTTGTCTGTTGGGTGGGCTTTTTGTTTGGCATGTTGTATGTGAGTTTGTAACGTGTGCATTCCCTGTGTTGTGAGTTGAATGATTGTGGAGTTGAGGTGTGTGGTGTGTTCATTTGGTACTTACCAACGAGCAGTGCATTTCCATAGGTGCCCTCCTGGAAGTGCTGGTTGATGATGAACTGTCGGAAGATGTATGAATCATACACACTGCCTGGGTAGTTGGCGACGACATTGGTGAAGAGTCCCCGGTGGTCCACTATTGCCTGCACATTGATGGAATGTGTGTGCTTTCTGTTGTTGTAATTGTGTGCAGTGTCGGCAGGGGGCACAAATAGGACATGTGTGCAGTCAATTGCCCCCAACACGTGCGGGAAGCCAGCTATAGTGTAGACGCCTTGCTTGGACTCCAGCTGTTCCTGCGAAGTGTGGGAGAAGTAGAGGGCTGGGGTACCAAGCTGATGATGGCACCCAAGACAGTTGTGAGGAACTTTGACTGGGCTGGCTGTGAAACTCCTCCGACTCTGGCGGTTGTTGGTTGGATAGTACTAGAGGCCAACAGATGCAGCACAGCCAGCAGCTTTGTCTGAGGTGGGATGTTGGTTGTCTGCTGTGTTGGTACCATCAGCCTGTGGGCAATAAAGGTCAGGATGCAGAAGATGGTTGTCCTTTTGAGCCTGTAGTGGGCAATGACATTCTCTGGTGTTGAGTCTGTGAGGTTGGTGCCTTTCATGAAGGTCCGCTGTCATTGTCTGCACTGCCTCTGTGGTGGTCCGGGGCGGAGGCAGGGGTGACGGGGGTCTGGGGGTTGTGGCGGTGGGTGTGGTGGCCCTATTGGGGCTCCTAGCTGCATGATCAGCAGCTCCATGGCATCTGTTGATCTTCAGGTGTGGCTCTGGCCTGAGACTCCCTTTTCTGGTGCAGGATGGCGTCTGACTATACACCAGGTCAGAGCAGGTGTTAATTTCCTGCTGCTAATGCGCCTTATCGCCTGTTTTGGGTTCTTATCGCCGATCTGGATGGTCGTTGTGAATGTTGCGGAGTGGTGTTGTCGCGGCTTTTTGCACAGGTACACCTACTCTGCATTTCATTAGCGATAGTTGCCGGGGTCATCTGTGGCGATGATTTTTGCGGATGCTATTACAGGTAAACTGGTGGGTAAACAACCTTTACAACGCAACTTTTACATCGCAGAGCCTTTACAACGCAACCATTACAACGCAAACTATTACAATGCATTGCTCTGGGGGGCCCTCTAGGATAGGGAATAGGTTAATTTACTATCCAATAACCTTCCCTAGTGTCCACGGGGACAGGAGTTGGAATAGTAAATTAAACTATTCACTATCCAGCACCCCAAAGCACTATGCGTTGTAATGGACTGCGTTGTAATACTTGCGTTGTAAAGGCATGCGATGTAAAAGCATGCATTGTAATGTCATACATCCAAACTGGTGATATGGGCTGTTAGCACCAGCTTGTGAATGGGGCGATACATTTATTGCCAATTTAGCTGCGATAAAGTGCCAATAACTCAGCGATAAGTCTTTGAGAATATGCCCCTGAGGCTGTCTCAGTCTTGTGTGAGCCCTGTGGTTAGTGATCTAGGCTGTTACGGTGTAGAATGAACCCTATTGTTACTGCTCTGTGGCTGCTGCACTCTAATGCGAGCCCTGTCATTAATGTTCTGAGGCTGTCTCAGTGCAGTGGGAGCCATGTTATCAGTGTGCTGTGGCTGTCTTGGTGTAGTAAAAGCCCTATCATTAGTGCCTTGTGGCTGTCCCAGTGTAGTGAGAACCCTATTGTTAGCGCTCTGAGGGCTTCTTACTGTAATAGGAGCCCTATTTTTAGTGATCTGAGGCTATCTCACTCAAGTGCGAGCCCTGTCATCAGTGCTGTAAGGCTGCATCAGCGTAGTGGGAGTACTGTTATCAGTGCATTGTGGCAGTCTCAATGCAGTGTGGGCCCTATCGTTAGTGCTCTGTGGCTGCCTCATGGTGAGTGGAATCCCATCAGTGCTCTGATGCTGTCTCACTCTAGTGATCCCTATTGTTAGTATTCTACAGCTGTCTCGCTATAGTGCATGCCCCATTGTTAATGCTTTGCGGCTGTCTCAGTGTAGTGGGAGCCCTATAATTAGTGCTCTGAAGGCTGTCTCACTGTAGTGGGAGTCCTGCTATTAGTGCTCCTAGGCTGTCTCAGTGTAGTTGGAGCCCTTTTATTAGTGCTCTGAGGCTGTCTCAGTGTAGTTCAAGCCTAATGCTTTGAGGCTGTCTCAGTCTAGTGCAAGCCCTGTCGTTATTGCTCTAAGGCTATCTCACTGTGGTGCGAGCCCTACTGTTAATGCTCTGAGGCTGTCTCAGTGTAGTGGGAGCCCATATCCTTACTGCTCCATGGCAGTCGAACTCTATTGCAAGCCCTGTCATTAATGTTCTGAGGTTCATAGTGCAGTGGGATCCTTATCAATTGTGCTCTGAGACTACTTCAGTGTCATGTTAGCCCTATCATCAGTGTGCTGTGGCTGTCTTGGTGTAGTGTGATCCGTATCATTAAAGCTTCAAGGCTGTCTCACTGTAGTGGGAGCCCTGTTATTATTGTTCTGAGGCTGTCTCAGTGTAGTGGGAGCCCATTCGTTGCTTCTCCGAGGCAGTCCCAGTGTTGTGCGTGCCCTGTTATTATTTCTATGAGGCTGTTGCACTCTAGTGGGAGCCCTATTGTTAGTGCTTTGGAGTTGTCTCAGTGTGGAGGGATCCCTAACTAATAGTGTTCTGTGGATGTCTCACAGTAGGAGCCCTATCATTATTACCCTGTGGCTGTCTCACTTTAGGGTAAGCCCTATTAGTGCTATATAGATGTCCCGCTGTAGTATCAACCCTGTTATTAGTGCCCTGTGGCTGTCACACTCTAGTGGGAGCCCTGTTACTAGTCCTCTGAGGATGTCTCACTCTGGTGGGAGCCCAATTATTAGTTTTCTGAGGCTGTCTCACTCTTGTGGGAGCCCTATTGTTACTGCTCTAAGGATATCTCACTATAGAGGGAGCCTTAATAGTGCGCTTTGGATGTCTCTCAATAGTGTGAGCCCTATCGTTAGTCCCCTGTGACTGTCTCATTGCAGGGGAAGCCCTATCACTGTCTCAGGGATGGGATATCAGTGGATGCTGCTGATCTATGAAACATATAAAATACACAAATGCATTTAACAGAGAACAAGAATTGACGACATGACGTCCAAGACTACAGAGTCAGATGTACCCTCGTATCTGCTTCGCACACACTTCCCTTCCCTAGACTGGTCCTCAGGTCCTGACTAAAAGCAGAGAGTACTGTGGGATGGCGGCATTTTCAGTCCAATCAGCACTGCATGCTGGTGATTGACAAGAGCAACTGTGGCTGTGTCACACTGCACACTGAGGTCAAGTGACACGTGTCAGAAGGTCTAGCAAAGTTGCTCAGGTTAATGCTCATTACTATTGGTGCTTGCGTCATCTGCTGGTTACAAGTTTCCCTTTTCAGTGAGGGCACGCCTAATTGGCACATTCTTCTGCTAGCTCTGCGTAGAGAAGCCCATACACGGCTACTGAAGTTCCGGGAAACATTTAAGACCCTGCAGTAACTCTTCATAGAGCACCTTTTTAAACTAGAAGTCTGAGCCCTAACATTTCAGTGACATGATGCCCTGGGTGGACGAGGGTCTCACAAGAAGAATATATCAAAAAATGATAACCATAAAATGCCTAAGAGGGCCAAGCCTGCTGAAAAGAAAACTGCCTATAACCTGCAGGTCACATCTTCATATATAAAGATGGGGCAGTGCCAGCATCCTTTTCAACTCACAGGTTCCTACCTGCAATCATAAGCAGTTCAGTGAGATTCTTTCTTGGTGCAAACACCTGCCTGACCCAGCAGGGCATGAAAATTTGAATTCTTGCAGGGCAGTCCCGTTGTTCATGCTTATGAGGTCAATACAATGAGTGCTATTGATGTAGGTGGCACATGAAAGGGATAATACAGCTTGCATTTGTTTGCTATAAAAGCCAATTATTAAATCATGTAATACAAAGAGCACTCTAATTCGAATCAAATGTGCTTCATATAGGCATGATATTTTCTTTACCCAGCCCTCCTCCTGCCTGCCCCCATTTGGTTGTTTTTTCATCTTCAGGTTACTGCATCCAAACACCTTACCTCACCTGCTATCTATTAACACTCAAGTACCGGACGCTCCTTTATACCAAAGTTTAAACAAACATATGGCTCACTGACAATCTGACAATCTGGCAGCTGTAAGACATTAAGGGCACTTAAAGATGCTAAAAACAAACATCATTATAAGTAACAATAATTTCCAATACAACGCCAATAGCTTGAACTCTAAAAAATGCGAGACCTATTGCATTGCAAATGCTTGTTTGGCTTTAGGACTGCTAACTAGTGCTAAATTGCTTGCACTCCCTCTTTCAAACATGGTAAAATGGAACTGCGCCTAATTGGCACAATTAATTCACTTTTACGGCCCTAACAAATGTTACAACCTGTACCCAGGGCATATCAATTATGGGAATGGGAGGGTCTGACACACTTTAATAGGTAGTGTCCCTGATTTACCCCCCTAGGGTTAGCTTGGCAGACAGGACTGGGTTTATATTAAAAATTGCTCTATTGTAAGATCACAGAGTTACAAATGAATAGACAACCCAGAACACAACTAACCTGACACTCTCAGGAATTGCGGGAGCAAGACGTACTCTTTCGCTAACTCACTTGTACTTGTCCACAATGAGAATAGGCAGAGTCACTGAAATAGTTCAACATGTTCATTTTAACTGTTGTGTTCTACAAAACAGTATACGTGCTACTACTAGCAGCAAAATGTATCAACTCAGCACAGTTAGCATTGTTACAATTCCATAGATTACAAAGGGAGAAGTCATTTTAAAATGACTGTGGAAATAAGGGCCTTTAGGCCTGACCACCCTCCCCTTGACTAGAAGAAGTTTATTTTATTAAAAAGGACGATCTCTGGGCTTTGACAGCAGACCCCATACCTTAAAGCCTGGATGTAAGATTTACATCATAGGAACAGGGGAGCTCTTCTCCATGGAACAGCTTTTTCCAAAGTGTCTTAAAACAACATGCAACAACGTAATATCAAAGCACAAGTCTTCAGTACTGCAGCTGTGTGTAGCATGTTATGTCTAGGTGCTAGGGACTGACCAGGACAGAATAACAAGGGGCATTGTTGATCGACCTTGCACATCGTGTTCAGACTAAACAACAGGAAAGGCAGAGAACGCGAAAGGCAGCCTGTTCCCATGTGAAAGGCACAAGCAGAGTCTTGCAAAAACAAAGTCATGTAGTAACATGCGCAAAAGCAGCATCACGGCAGCGAAGCTCATGATAACTGAGCAATGTTGACAATGTTCCCAGGCGCCCTATAACACCCTCCCCTTAGTAAGGTCATAGGACATAGACAAAGGACCAAAACAGAGTTCAAAAGTCAAGCACAGCTCACAGAGTTTGTAAAAAAAAAAAAACGGGAAAAAAACAACATTTTCCCCATTTATTTTTTTAATTGTCATTATGGCTTTATCGCAAATGAGTTATCTCTAGGATAATAAAAGTTATTATGAAGGAGGTGGGAAATCCGTCAAGGTGTGTGATCTGAGGAATGCAATTCCCTCCAAAAGATCATCCCTATCGTTGTTAGAAAAAAGAATGCCATCCAATTAAGTAAGTCGAAGAAACAAATGTGCTCCTCATCATCAGACGCTTCTAAAAGCACGAGTGGGCAACTTGCTTGATATTTGTTGAAACTTTGTTGCAGGAAGTTCTGTGCAGCTGCACAGACATCCCATTCAGCCAATACTCCAAGTGCAGCCGCCCGCGCTATACAGCCATCCCCAGAAAAAGCTGGATAAAATCCGGGACTGGACGTGACGTGTCGGAGAGGCATACATCCATTGCCCAACAGAAGGGGCATCGCTGACAGTAAAACACTGGTTGCACGTAAGTAAAGTAGGCAAAGCAAAAAGTTAGTCCATAACTGACGCCAAGCATTGCTAATGGCAGGTATCCAAAAACTTGTTGAATGTGATCACGGTACAGCTTCAATTGGCTTCGTCTGTGCAGTACCACAAGATGAGCAGCTATTGCGCAGCAGGAACAGGAGAAACAGGATTCAAGTACCTAACACCAATACTAAGGGAAAGCCTCCAAAGATGCTGGAATAAATAGAATGAATAAAAGCCGGTATTACTCCAAATATCATCTGAAAAGAAGTCACAAGGCATGATCCTACACGTTTAAAAAAATGTGCAAGGCATCTTGTGTCATATGCATTAAATATTTGGTGTATTAGCTCCCCAAAATGTTGTGGAAGGTTAGTCTTCAGAAGAGACTGTATCTCGCTAGAAGTCCTAGCCACCTGTGATTCGGAAGTCTCTCGGGCTGAAGTGCGTGAAACCTCTTGTTGGAATAAAAGCGCTTTGAGCCTGCTCAACCTGTTGAAATCTGTCTTCAAAGTCGTAGTAATGGAAGGCCAAATTGAACTATCTAGACTCCCATTCGGGGGTGGAAAAAGCACATTGATACAACAAGCTATGCGCTGGGAAAATGTTACTAAAAACGGGACTCCTGCCTTTAAACTACAGCAGTCTGGGTTGGTCAAAATAAGATAACTGCCATTTGTAAGTAAATTAAAAGTGGGAATTATTGACGGAACTGGGGTACCTTTCAACAAACAAGCAAGATTGGGTACTGACACATTACACGCGCCGTGCAACTTAACATGTTTGCAAACCAGGGAATGTCCTATTGTGGAATCTCAGTCCTCCCATGTAAGAAAAACTCTGACATCTGTAAGTGAACGGTAGGGACCACAATTCATGTAGAAATGCACTACCCAGCGGTTCAAAAGGGCCAATAGGAAAATATTGCATGCATGATTTAAATTGAAATAGCGAAAATGGGAGAGATAACCCCATGAATTAACCAAACAGCAGAAACCGTTTCCACTACCGAGAATGGCAAGGGCTCTAATTGTTCAATGTGCAGTAGTGTATATGCAGTATCTTTCATGGACATAAACCGTTGTTTATCAGTTAGATTAAAAGGCAAAAACAGAGCAGTGGTATTCAAATAATTCCAAGGTACTTTTCCCATTTTAAGAGTTTGCAATGTCCAAGCAAATTGCATAACATATCTTAACTGATTTTGACCATGATATAACATAGAAACATCAGTTTGAACAATATCAATAACAGATGAAACAATATTATCCAATGTATAAATGCGTGAGGAAAGTGTGTTGATGCTGTTGTCTACTACGACAAGGACTTTTTCTAAATTAGCTTGATCAATTTGACGCAGACGAACAGCAGCTTCAATCTGCAAAAGCTCTCAGATTTCATTGCATGCAGCATACAGAAATCACTTAGCTCTAGGATTCCTAGGACCTAAATGAAATCAGCCACATTGATGTCATGCGACAGCAGAGAAAGATGGTGTTTCACTGATGTCAGTGTGGAATATTCCAACCACTGTTGGCATAACTTACCCACTGAATATTTAGTGACCGAATGTGTAACGGTATACCGAGGATCAGGTCTAGTCTGAATGAAACCGGGCATAACATTATAAAAGCGCATATGACATGCATTTGTATTAGTTTGCCACCCCAACCACCTGGAAGAATCAACTTCAGTGATATTGAAAGTGTCATTTCGAAACAAAGCTTGTAATGCCAAGATCGTATAATTTGTGTGAGTGCGCCAATCATCATATTCTGCTAAGGATAGAATGGATGGAGTATTTACATTTTTAACAGTTGCCAGGCCAAAACAAGTTGTTTGGTACACTGTATCTTTTAAAAACAAAATTTGAGCTGGGATCAGTCAAGCATGATGTAAAGCTTAAGTTCCCTGAATCTGCCAAAGCTTGTGCCCCACAATGATTTTAAATCAACAGTCTCTATCCAGTTATCATAACTCTACGTAGCCAATTTTTTTCTAAACTAGTTGGCGTAAATCAATTTTGTGTCGTCAACATAAATTTGGATTGTGTAGATGATCGAAGTTTAAAGTAATAGGACTCTGGATTAGATATGTCATAACCTTTAAAGTAAGTGAATTTATCCCTCAGAGTTTTAGAACTCACCTCTACGGGAGTAGGGCAATGCTCCCACTGTATAATTAAAAAAGGTCTGATCGTGTTGTTTTGTGTGAAAAATATGCCCATAATGTTGATAACAAAAAAATCAACCATAATTAGCAGAATTTAAATACAAATCTTCAGCATCAAAAGCAGCATAATATTTTAAATCTGAAAACAATGCATGTACTGCTAGCGCATCCAATCATCAGAATGTATGTCCTGTGTCAACACATCTCCTAAAGAAACGTGAAACTTGTATAGTACCCTAAGTACCTCGGTCGGGCTGTGGATTCCGTAGGCTACTTTGTCCCAAACTATGCAATCTGCAACTGGGAATGCTGAAATGTTAACAAGAGACTGATCACGTTTCATGATATGGGACAATGTGTGAAGGGCCAGAATTCCATCGACCAAGTTTACAGCAAAGCATTCAGGCAAGTAAAGACCATTGATGAGGCAAAATAATACTGTCACAAATCTAATTGACATGAAGAGGAAAATCAGGATAAGCAGCAACCAAATGTAGATCCATGGAGGGACCAGATAAGTCTTTTTGAACCAAGAGAAAAAGATACTTAATTTAGTCGGTGTGTCTGCTAAACTGGATGTTGAGGAATATGAGCCGGTAGAGAGGTTGGCATGATCTCCATAGTAGCCACACTCGTAGGTTGAATAATCAGAGGTGGAAGAGTCGGTCCGCTTGATATTCTCTAGGACTGTTCGGCACCTCACTCACGGACTCATCAGGATGATATATATATACTCAACATGCATAGTAGAAGATATAATTTGAATGGGTGACAGATCAATAATAGTGTCCATCACTTTTTTAGCCCTCGGAGGACCAGTAGAAGATGATGATGTCAGTCGATCCAATGAAATCGCGTTGCACGAAACTGCAGGTGGAACACTATTCAGAACGGGCCACATGGTGTAGCTTGACATTGTCTACTGAAATATATCTGTTGTCTTTGCGACCAGGTAAAGGTGGTAAAATAACTGTACGAGTACCCTTCAGTCCAAGCACTGTAACCGGTGTAGGATAAGAGGGACCAAATTCTATTTTGTTCTCCATTTTCTCTCATACCAGGTCTCCTATTTTAGGAAGCCAACCGGCAACTGGATTCAGCAGTGCTGCATCAGTGGAAGAGGGTAACTGTTTAGTTGCATAGCTATCACGTGTCTTTTGTAGATTCTGTAAAACAGTAGAATGGTTATCTACATCAAAGATTGCAGCAGCCGCCACAACTTCTAGACCACCAAGGTCTGGTACAAACATTTTAATGCCAAAGAGCATTTTGTATGGGGTCTGCCCACCCGGAGATCTTCTAGGAAGGTTATTAAGTGCACGTTGAACTCCATATAAGTGGGCCACACAGTTCCTGCCAGTACCTAAGACTCTAGCTGTCAAGGATTGCTTTAAGTCACAGTTAATTCGCTCCACAATTGAGTTGGCCTGAGGCCTGAATGGGGATGAAAACTGCCCCAGCACCCCCATCGACTTCATCGCATCCTTGTACGCCTTAGAGGTGAACGTTGGACCTTGGTCAGAATGGAATTTGCCACAGGCAAACATCCTGACAAAGACATGCAAATCCCTGATGACATTTCGAGAGTCAGCACTGAGTTGTGGCCAAACCCAAAGGAAAGTAGTGCACGAATCAATTGCAACAAATATATATTTATACACAGTATCAGAAGAGAGTGGACCGCAGTGATCAAGATAGATACAGCCAAAAAGTTCATTAGAAATACACAGCTGTGTCAGCGCTGGATGTGTGACCATAGACGGCTTGATTTGCTGACAAATGTCACAAGAGAGTACATAATTACCGTCTGTTTATTTAAACCACGCCACCAGTAACGTTGGTGTAAGATAGAGACTGTCGCCGACACAGGGGCATGTGGAGATGCTATGCCTTTGTGTGTGGCTTTGATCAGAGCTTGTCTGCGGTCCACGTTGGGAATTATCCGATCCCCAATTGAAGGAATCAAAGCATAAGGAACCTGTTTGGGAGTTATGTGATGAGAGTATTTTAAGGGGAAACCCTAAGGGTAAGCATTTCCCTCCCTTGTTGAAGCCACCGCTGCCAAAATCTCACTATCTGTTTTAGTCATGGATCTTGTAACTGCTGTTATGGAACACGTGGCTACTGCAGACTTGGCTGCTTCATCAGCCAAAGAATTCCCAAGAGCATGTGCTCCCACACACTGATGGCCAAGAGTATGTATAACATGTATAAGGGGCAGACGTTGTTTGGGTCTGTCACTCAAACCCAAAGTGTTTTAGGCTTAATTGGGCTGCCTGTGGAATCTCAATAGTCATTCCGAGACCAAAATAACAAGTTGTCAATAAAAGACTGGACACAGTAATAAGAATTCTCACATTTGGATCAGCAGACTCATGAGCAAGTACAAGAGCATGTAGTTCTGCCAATTGTGCCGTACAGCCTCCAAGTCCTTGATTGTGCACAATGGAAGACTTAAACTCTCTAATAATAACTGCAGCAACCATTGCGCAAGCAGCTGAATAAGCATTTTTGGAACTCGTGGCCAGTTGAGCCGAGCCATCGGTGTAAATGATGCATTTGTACTCATGTAAAGGAAGCAAAGACAAGGGAGGAGGATGAACGTGTTCATACTGTAAAAAGTCCTGTGTCTAAAGAGCGAGATCAAAGATAAATGTGACGTCAGCTAATGTCAAAGAAGTAGCCCATTGTATCCAAAGCGGATATTGTGCTTTCGAGCCTTAGTCACTGCTTCCAAAGCAGGGACGAGCGTGTACATAAGATTGCATTTGCCTTGCGCCATTTAGCGTTCTTTTAGAATCGCCATCTGTACTGTCGTTAAGATTTTTTCAACAGCTGAAAAGTGCATTTCAGCAGCCGTGTATAAATGTGATTTGTATGCAATAGGTATTGTGTCGCCTTCATTGAATGTCAAGTAAGTGAAACCCACTGTCCCAGAACCAATACCTATTACCAGGTTTTTGCTGTTATCACATGTTAACAAGTAGTTAGTTGCAAGCAAGTTAGTTTGCAAAGAATTTAGAATCGAAGTATGTTCTGGAAGCCAGCTGGCAGAAGAAAAAGTCGGTTGTATCAATGCATAGAGCGGTTTGATACGCTGGGCATAATAGGGAATGTATCTCCTCCCGAAATTCAAAAATCCCAGCAAAGACTGAAGTTTCTTCAGTGTTGAAGGAAATTGCAATTGTACACATTTCTCCAAGAAGTGAGGGGCCAAGCCCTATCCTTCATTATTCAGCATATAGCCCACAAAGAACACCGCCAAATGAGCGATGTGCGATTTTGCAAAATTGAATTTATATCCATAGTCTGCAAAGGACAACATAATCCTGTCGACTCGGACAAGATGCGGCATGAGCTCATCGTCTGTCAGATAAATGTCATCTACGTACGAGAACGCATCAGGGTCTATGTCGTTCAACAAAGACATAATCCGTGCCGCAAATGCCCCGGGGCTCTTCTTATACCCCATAGGCAATCGTGTAAACTCTTTCTGATTCCCGAAGGCAGTGAATGCTGTCAAGTCACGGCTCTCCGGAGCAAGATTGTGACTATAGAAACCATTGTAAATATCAAGTGTAGTTTTGTATTTTTTACGAACAAGATTGCTCACCTGGGACGATGACTGTTCAAATTTCTGTAATCCAATACAATCCGATATGAACCATCAGGTTTTGACACCGTAAAGAGAGGATTATTCATCAGTGGTGTATATGATTCAATCACTCCTTGATACTCTAACTGCTTTTGAATGTCACAAACAGAAGATTTTGCTTCACGTCTCATTGGATACTGCAGTTGTGGCTGCGGCATAGAGCGTAACGGTATCTCATGAGCCGGTGAATCAACATCCCAACCCACCTGATTAAGAAGATACACCGCCGGCGCTAGGACCAGATCCCACTCAGCAGGAAAGCCTATGTATGTTCCTCAGGGACATAACACAAAGGGTGGAGGCCAATCTTCCTCCGCTAACAAAATGTCATACGAGGAGATTAGATTTTCCCAGAAAACCGCCTTGATTGGACGAGGTATATCACCTTCAATTTGGAAAATATTTTTATAGAGCCTATCAAGGGGCAACCCAGGTGTCTGACTGTATCATTTGCTGTCACCTCCAGACAGGGACACAGAGCCTACTGCACTATGGTAACCTCCGCTGCGCTGTCAAGCAGAGTCACCACCCATGTCCAATACAGGAGTCGCGTTCTCACAGTCTGAGGCATGTTAGAGCAGCAACTTGTTTCTTCTGAAATGGGAATCGAAAAAGAGGTATATCCGCTTGTTTTCCTTTGACTTCAAGCTGTCGAGGCTGATCACGTCCCTGTGGTGCAGGTTGACTTTTGCCACGATCTTGGTGTTCTTCTCCTCCGACTTGAGAGCCAGATGTGTCCTGTGAAGAACGAGGAGAATGCTGATCAGGGACTTGGAATCTATCAGGAGACTTAATTTTCGCTCTGTCGCACAAGTCATAAGTAAGCTCAGAAGACTCAGGGGTCGGTGAACCAGCACGCGAACCTTGCTTCTTCTGTTACTGCCCCAATTTTGCCCATCTTTATCAGTCTGGGCTTTTTGTTGAGTTTGAGATTGAGTTTGCATCTGAGTAAAAGGCTTAACTCCCAAACGATTGCGGTCTATGGTCTTATAAGCCTTTGCAATAATTTTAGGCAATTTGCATGGCTTATCTGTAACAGGTACTGCATCCAAGTTATTTGCCACTTGAAAGCTTTCCGCATCGCCCTTGACATTTGCAAGGATCATGTCAGCAATCCCATCGAACACCCCCACCAATCTCATCCCCAGCTCTACAGCCGCTTCGGCTCCGTGTTCATCTTGAACACGCTTAATCACAAAGGGGAGTACGGTCATGGAGGGAGTGCCGAAGTCATGGAGGGAGTGCCAAAACACGTTGAATATACCGCTGCAAACACCTTGCCCCAGGTGTTACAATCAGCTAACTCTGGAAGTAAGTCTTTAGGCAAACTAATAATCAATATCCTGTGCTTCTCCACAGGAGGAGTATTTGGAATAACAGCCTCTAGTTGTCCAAATTTCTCAGCAAGCCAATAAGGTAATTCATCCTTATTCTGTAGTCGCTTGCCCATTACTGAATATACCATAATATATCATAACGGGACTGATAGTTACACCACCAGGTCCTGCAGGTTGCCGGGAAGTTCCGCGATATGAACGATATAATAGCTCTATGCATGCGTATTAAAGATGTATGTAACACGTGAAGGTCTGCTAGCGTCGCCGTTGTCAGCTGACGCAGGTGAGGGGTATACCCAGTCAAAACGGGCCACGTGGCCCCATCTATTGATAAAGGACCTAAATGGACTGGTTGTTGCCAAGGTGTAAGCGGAATCTCAAGAGCCCGATAGGGCTGATAAGCATTAGGAAGGGCCTTAGACGTATATTTGTGAAACAAGTTATCCGTTCCATCCACTGCCAGAAAGGTGACCCAAGAATAAAACACTTCGAAGGGATAAGCAGCATCCGCTTCTACTACAAAAATCAGTGCAACACCAGCATTTGGGACTCCTTTTAGAGTCAAATAAGCGTTGAGAGCTGCCCGATTTGGCTGGGTAATTGCGGATAATAGATAATAAAGAATAACAACGTAGAACGCGGCAGCGCAATAACATGTCAGGAATAGCGAGAAAAAACCTTTTAAAAACTTCAAGCTTCAAAGAACCTTTAATACATCAATATAGGAGGTTACACCATCACAGCTGTCTCCGGAAATAGTGAGGGGATTGTGGGCAAGCACAAGCACTACTCATGCGTCTTGCAGATAAGAACCAGACCAAACGTTGGCGCCGCCATGTTGCAGGGATTCTGCACATACACAGAACTATGCACAGGAAAACAGGACCTCAGTGAATAGGGGTGTACCAACCTACCACATCGGTACCCAAAATTCCAAACTGACTAGCTATAGTGTCTCATTATAATAATAATAATAATAATCCACATTTGTATAGCGCACAATCACCCGTTAGGGTCTCTAGGCGCTGGGGGCCATCGGGAAGATTAAGCAAGCTATTGCCCAGAGTCACATGGTGCTGGGCTAACCTGCCGCTGGAGCCGGGGATCGAACCGTGATCCCCAGATTCCAGCGTCAGTCGCCCTGGCCGCGGCGCCACACCTCTCTCATTCATTCTCCTTCAAAGATCATGGAGCTACCAATGATTGGACAACCCAGAACACAACACTGCTGACTCTCTCAGGAATTGCGGGAGCAAGGTGTACTCTTTCGCTCACTCACTCGTACTTGTCTACACTGAGAATAGGCAGTCACTGAAATAGTTCAAAATGTTTATTTAACTAACGTGCTCTCCAATTCAGTATACGTGCTACTACTAGCAGCAAAATGCATAAACTCAACACAGTTAGCATTGCTACAATTCCATAGAATACAAAAGGAGAAGTACTTTTATAAAGACTGTGAAAATACAGGCCTTTAGGCCTATAGGCCTGACCACCCTCCCCTTGACTAGAAGAAGTTTATTTTATAAAAAGGACGATCTCTGGGCTTTGACAGCAGACCCCATACCTTAAAGCCTGGATATAAGATTTACATCATAGGAACAGCAGAGCTCTTCTCCATGGAACGGCTTTCTCCAAGTGTCTTAAAACAACATGCAACAACGTAATATCAAAGCACAAGTCTTCAGTACTGCAGCTGGGTGTAGCTTGTTATGTCTAGGTGCTAGGGACTGACCAGGACCAAATAACAAGGGGCATTGTTGATCGACCTTGCACATCGTGCTCACACTAAACTCCAGGAAAGGCAGAGAATGTGAAAGGCAGCCCGTTCTCATGTGAAAGGCACAAACAGAGTCTTGCAAAAACAAAGTCATGTAGTAACGTGCGCAAAAGCAGCATCATGGCAGTGAAGCTCATGCTAACGTAGCAATGTCGACAATGTCCCCAGGCGCCATATAACAGCGGAAAAACCTGAACAGACCACCTGTATTGGCATAGTCTACTCCTGTTCTGCGTTCCACCATGAAGTCCATAACCTATAGGGAAATAGATCACATCCGCAATTTCTGGATTCTCATCACTCATTTCCATGAGCCATCTGAGGGGATTGTGGTTAGTCTCAATCAGGAAGTAAGTGCCAAACAGGTATGGCCTCAACTTCTTTAGTACCAAGACAACAGCGAAACCTTCTCTCTCAATAGCACTCACCTCTGTTCCCTGGGGAGTAAACTCATGGAGTTGAAGGCTACAGGTTGGCCTAAGTACTCCTCATTCAGTTGGGATAGTACTACCCCTATTTCATACTCTGAGGAATCTGTCTGAATTATAAACTCCTGGGAGAAATCAGGGATCTTGAGCACAGGAGCTGTGCACATGGCTACCTTGAAGGGGTCAACTGCAGTTTGGCATGCCTCTGTCCAAACCACATTTCTGGGCTGCTTCTTAGAAGGTAGCTCAGTGAAAGGGGCAACCATGGTGGTATTTGCTTTGACAAGCCTCCTATAGTATCCTGTGAGGCCCAAGAATGCTCTGACCTCAGTCTGGGTTTTTGAGGCAGCGAGGAAATGATGGTTTTCATCTTGGCCCGAAGGGGTTGTACCTTCCACTTGCCCAGCAGGTGTCCCATGTACACCACAGACCCCTGTCCTATCTGGCACTTGCTTGCCTTGATAGTATTGCTTCCCTTTTTCAGAGCCTGAAGCACTTCCTGGAGGGGAAAAAGGTGACCACTTTCTGTTACTGAAGACTGCTATGTAATCCATATAGGCAGCATAGACGGCCTCCATACCAGCAAGGACCTGATTCAACAGCTTCTGGAATGCAGCAAGGGCAGCCTTTAACCCAAAGGGCATCACTCTGAACTGGTAGTAGCACTCCGGACTGGAGAAGGCTGACCTCTTCATTGCTCCCTCTGATAGAGTGATCTGCCAGCACCCTGATGTAAGATCAAAGGTACTGAGATACCGGACAGCCCCTAACCAAACAATCAGCTCGTCGGCCCAGGGATGGGGTGAGCATCCATCTTAGTTACAGAATGTAGCCCTCTGTAATCCCCTTAGAACCTCAGTTCAGTTATTGTGCCTGCTGAGGCAACCTTTGTTACCAGCCAAGTCAGGAAGAGGTTCGCTCTCTTCTCCATCTTCTCCATCAGACACCAACAGCATGGAGAGTTCAGACATCTCAAATTGTGGTTTGAGGCAATGTACATGCAGCACTATGTGTGGTTGCCAAGGGGTCTTGAGATCCACTAGGTATATGGCCTTGCCATTCTTTCAGGCACTGCATATGGCCCATTCCAGCAGTCCTGGAGGGCCCTGAGCTTTACCAGCTCCATCATCTACACTTTCTGACCAGGTTGAACTCCACAGTGGTAGAATTGTTGTTATACTACTCTTTCATCACTTCCTTACTGCCTTCAAGGCTTCCATAATTTTACTATCTGACGGTTGAAGGCCGGTATGTAGCTCACTGCACCCTGGGGTACCATCCTGAGACCTTGCTTCCACCCTTCTTTCACCAGATGCAGAGGACCTCTGATTGGGTACACATACAACAGTTCAAAGGGACTGAAACCCACTCCTCTCTGTCGCACCTCTCTGTAAGTGAGCAATAGGCATGGCAAGAGGATATTCCACATTTTCATGCCTTTCAGGGTCTTGTTGAACCTCTCAACACACCTATTTGTTTGTGTATAGTTAGGGGTGGGGAACCAGTATGTTACCCCACACTCCTTCCACATTGATTGCATATAAGCAGGCATGAGGTTTGTGCCGCCTGACAGACTTCCTTGGGGAAACCAACTTGGGAAAAAATCTCCATCAGAGCCTTTGCCACTGCAGGTGCAGTAGTAGTCCTCAGAGGGATTGCCTCTTGGTACCAAGTGTCATGATCCACCAGAACCAGGATGAACCTGTTGAGTGACGCAGTTTGGGGATCCATAGGTCCTACAATGTTGATGCCCACCCCCTCAAAGGGGGTGCTAATGACAGGCAAGGGATTAAGGGGGGCCTTAATACTCTGCCCTGTCTTCCATTGACCTAGCAGGTCACAAATGTCCTAGAGAACGCATCTGAGGATTTCCTGGCCAATAGGAGTAGGAAAAACACCTTGCGAAGGTCTTGTCTTGGCCTAGGTGTTCTGCCAGGGGAATCGCATGAGGCAACTCCAGTAGGAAGGCCCTGAAGCATTGGGAGACCACCAGTGCCCTTGATGTCCCATGCCCAGGAGCCTTAGGCTCATTGTACAGGAGGTTGTCCTCCCAGTAAATGTGGTGAATACCAGAGGCATCGCCTGCTGCTTGGGCTTCAGCCTGTTGCCTCAAGCCTGCAAGGGCTGGGCACTTCCTTTGTGCCCACAGAACTCCTCCTTGGTGGGTCCTGCTTCCAATGCCACCCAGCAACTTCAGGCAGGTCACCAAGGGAAGCAATGTCCTTCTCAGTGGGCTCTGCAGGGGTCACCCCAGGTGCCAAATCCTTCTCACTGTGGGTACATTCAGGATATGGATTACCACCGTCTCTGCCTTTCCCCTTTTTAGCTGCTGGCCATTGTTCCAAGCTCCAGCCTTTCCTGACTCCTTTTCCGGGCAACCACAGACCTTGCTGTGGCACAAATCAACTCATGAAACCCTATCAGCTCCAAATGAGCATTGATCTCCTCTTCTTTCGAGGCAGTGCTCTCTAGGTCAGTACCCAACAAACAGTCCACAGGCATGGCTGGACTCACTGCAACTTTCAGATGACCTGAAACCCCTCCTCACTCACATTGAACCAGGGCCACAGAATAGTGACCTTCTCTGTTGTCAGCCAGCACAGGCTGATGGAATCCATTAGGAATTACCTGCTCTGGAGAAATCAGCTGACTCCTTACCATAGTCATACTGGCTCCTGTATCCTTCATAGCCTCAACACTTTGCCCATTGATGGTGACCCATTACATATACTTTGTAGTATTTGAGGGCACGTGGATCTTAGGAACTATCCCACTGTCACCCAGGGACACTAGTGTAACCCCAGTAAACTCCCCCATTATCTGTGACAGACACCTCTTCCAGCACTATACTAGCCACTCCTGGAATCTTTCTTCCAGTGGAAGGTGGTGCTTTTTTTGGACATTTGAGATCCCCTTTGTAGTGTCCATACGCGTAGCACTCAAAGCCCTGAATGGGCTTGGGCTGCTGACCTTTGTCAGGGTAAGTTTTCTTCTGGTGGCCAGATTGGGAATGTGAACCAGACCCTTTCCCTGTGAGTTGTTTTGGGTGTCTTTAGAGAACTCAGTCTTTTATCTCACTCCACCTTCTTCTAGTGGGAACACTGACCACCCAATTGGGAGTCCCCCCAGATACCTTTTAGGACACTCTGGTGCTGACCCAGAGGTCCACCTCCTCAGCAAGCTTTCTGGAGTCTTTCTGGAGTCAGTAAGCTTGCAATCAACCAGGTGTTGGCGCAGCTCTGGACAACAAGAATCAAGAATGTGCTCCTTCAAAAACAAGTTGTACCACCCTTCAATATCATTAACTTTGCTGCCCTTAGGGGGTCCACTTGGAGAGCTCTGATATCCAGCTCTCTGAAACGTAACTCCTGGTTCATCCTCATTTCCTTCATGACTAGCCTCTTCTAGAGCCTGATCTCTCTACAGTTTAGCAGGGCTTGCTCCCTGTTAATCTTGGCAAGCTCTAGTCTGAGTTTCCTCTTCTTCCTCCTGTCTGCCAGCGTCTCTGAGGACAGGCCCTTTGAAGACACACTGCTGCCCGATCTAGAGTAGGCTGCCAGTCCTGGAAGGAAATTGCTCGCCCCGTAGGCAACATGTCAAGACCTTCTCTTAGATCCTGCTCTGATTCTTCCTCAGACACAGACCCCTCCTCATCCACCACTTCTTCTGGGCGGGCCTCTGTCCATGCTCTCAAGGCTTTCTGAATCTCCGCCTTCTTGGCACTTCCCTTGTGGAACATCCATTTCTCCTGAAAAACCTGTTGAACTGAACCACTGTTTATGCTTCCAGGTTGGCTAGCCCATATTCCATATTGGCGGGTAGGACCACAGATGTTGCAGAGAAAAATGGGACTTGGCAAAAGGACTTTGTAAAAAAAGCAAAAGATGTCAGACCCGGGAGAACTGAATAAGGCTCAAATCAGTCTAAGTATAGAGTTGTAGTGAACCTGTGCTCACCCTCTGGTAGTTTGGCACAGAGCAGTCAGGCTTATCAACAAAGGCAATGTATAAAGAATTTTGCAACACGCAGACACGCCGAGTAACACAAAGAAATCAATGCAAAATGACTCCACACAAGTTTAGAAAAGTCAAGAATATTTATCTGAGCAAAATCAGACCAAAATAACAAAAATCCCAAAATTAGAAGTTGAAATATGAATTTTTAAAGAATAAAGCAAAAAAGGTGCTTAGAAGTCACTAGCGCCCAAAAGGTTACTTGAGGTTGCCAGGGACCGGCACAAATCCAAAGTTCAGGCCAATTGCGATGGAGGGTAAGCCGGCTACGGACCCTGACAGGTCCTGCTGAAGAAACAACTTGGCTACACAAAGTGTCTATTTCTAGAGCCTACAGTGTCATCGCCGAGATGCGCAAAGGCGGTCTCATATCGTCATCGAGCTCTATTGAAGTGCATGCAATGCATCGTCATTGAGCCCCGCAGAGCATTGTCATAAAGCCACTCAGGCTGAGGAACCAATGTCATCGAGCAGTCTCTGGATCAACACGGAAAGGAGATATGGCAGGATTTCTCATGTAGCCCATGCAATGCATCGGTTTTTGCAGAAATCAGCTGCAAAACCCACTTCTGAGCAAAGAACTTGGAGGGGGGACCTCATGGCAAGGATAGGACTCACAGAAGCAGAATCCATTAGCATCAGCAGGATTGCAGGAAGTCTTTTGGCCCTCAGACTTCAGAAAGCAGGAGGCAAGCCAGCATGCCCTTGGAGATAACTTGGAGGAAACGCAGAGTCCAGCTCTCCCTCCAGCAAGTTCAGGGGGCAGCACACAGCAGGGCACCAAGCAGAAAGGCAGTCCTTCTAGAAAAGCAGCCCAGTTGAGTCCTTTAAGCAGCACAATAGTCCTCCTGGCAGCGGTTCAGTTCAAGATTGAGAGGTGTCTGATTTTAGGGTGGTGGGTCAGTGATCCAGTACTCATACCCAAAAGTGCCTTTGATGTAGGTGGTGACTTCAAAGGAGCTCTCTGAAGTGCACAGGGATCCCTTTCAACTCAGTCCTGTCTGTCAGCCTACCTCCCTGTGTTTGTGGCTGTCTAGAGGGAATGCACAAAGTGCAGCTGCCCCCAAGCCCATACTTGTATTGGAGACATGCTGCAGACATACAGAGTAAAGTTAAGTGCAGAGAAATGTCCACTTTTAAAAGGATGCATTCTTAAAATAGTAATGGCAAATCCAAATTTACAACTTAAAAGGATTTCACATTACCATTACAAAGCTATGATTTAGCTACTCGTTTCTAATCAAGAATCACAGATTAAAAGTGTCTTCGGGAATTCCCAATGCTATCCTATGAAAGGAGAAATTCTAACATTAGTGAAAAACAAGCTTAGCTGTTTGCCACTGCCAGGACATGTAAAACATAACCGTACATGTCCTATCTTATGGTTATACAGCAGCCCACCCATATGGCTACCTAGGGCCTACCTTAGGGGTGACCTATGTGAAATAGAAGGAATGTTTAAGGATTGGCAAGTGGTTTTAAATGCCAAGTCAAAGTGGCAGTAAACTGCCTGACACAGGATTGAAAGGCTGCTTGTGTGGGTGGTGCAATCAGTGCTGAAGGCCCACTAGTAGCATTAGATTATGGACCCTAGGTATATGGGATACCACTCTACAAGAGACTTATAAGTAAATTAAATATGTCAATCAGGTGTACACCAATGTCACCATGTTTTAGGGAAGAAGTAAATGCACTTTAGCACTGGTCCGCAGTGGTAAATTGTTCAGAGTCCTAAAGCCAACAAAAGAGGGTCAAAAAAATAGGAGGAGGAAGGCAAAAAGTTTGGAATAACACTTAAAAAAGAGCATTTCCAACAATTTGTTACAAAAAAAGGTCTATTTGTGCTCTAGAGTAGGGTGCCAAGGTACAGGGCCTCCACAAGCTAAAGACAAGAAGGAAGGATGAGGAAGTAATGCGTGTTTTTGCAACAAATGAAACATAACATAACAAATAATATCAACATGTTTCCTTGAATTTAAATAGGGCTAAGCAAGTGAAAAGCTTAGCAAGAAAAAAGGCAGAAATTTAAATCAGCAGGGCCAGTTTCAAATATTCCCCAACGTTTACATAGAACAATTTTTTGCGAACTCTCCTGGAAACAGAACCTCCAACCCTAAAATAAGGGGGACCTTTTGCAGTGGTGCATGTGATTTTAACCTCATTTTCCATAGACCTCTGGGTTTCAAATTGGAAATGTGATCCTTCTGAATCACATTTTTCCTGCATACCTGTACCCATTGTTTCACATGCGCTAGGTTTACAAATATCTTTCATCTGAACTGGTGACCACGGGTATTTCTGCAGTAAGGATAATTGATATTTTAGCTAGATAAGTGATGACAAAATGTTATTGAGGTGGCACATCACTGCAAGTCAAAGCACACTTTGAAAACAAAGGGCCTCATTTATGAGGCCTTGCGTCAGTTTTGCGCATCCGATGCGTCACTTTTTGTGACGCATCGGCGACGTAAAACATGCCTCCTGTTGCGTACCATTTACAAAGTGAGGCATCTAAGCAGATGCGTCACTTTGTAAACCCCTGCGCTACATTATACCTGCGTCAGGCATAATGTATGCAGAGGGGGCGTTCCCCCGCAAAAAGCCTCGTAATAGTGACACAGTGAAATCTACGAGATTTCACTGCGTTACTTTTAAGACGCTGTTGTGTCAAAATCTTGCGCCTGTCTCCCAGCAGGCGTAAGACTGACGCAAGCCCTTTCACATGGGGCTTTCCCCATGTGAAAGGACGCATTGCTGGAGTTGCGTCACTTTTGTGACACATTCCAGCAATGCGTGACTTTTGCGCTTACAGATACGTCAGAAATACTGACGTATCTGTAACTCCTTGCGACATGATGCATCATACTGTAAATATGACGCATCAATCATGTCACAAGGAGTGCGCACTGAGAAGTGACGCATCGCTGCTTTCACGCAGCGATGCGTCATTTCTCATAAATGAGGCCCAAAGAATTGGTGTCAGGTGAGTCACTTTGGAAAGATCTCTAACTTGTACAATCATATTAGGCACATTTGTGCATGTTGCCAATTACTACCTGATGTGATTAACTACATTCAAAATGAATAAGGGCCCGGTTTTAACTGCATTTCCAGTCAATGAATCAAAAAATGCGTCATTATCATGCAGGAAAAATGAATTATTGCTATGATTTATCAGTTTTAGTGGGCTGATTAGTCTTCAACTCGTTTGGGAAAGGAGTGTTTCTGTGATCATTCCTTATGCATGGCAGTCATTTATTTGTAAAGTATTAGTGGACGACAGTGACTCTATAACAGTAATTCACCTCCAATGTAAAAAAGTGCAAGAAGAAACGACAAAATGAGCAAAATAAGTTACTTCTTTACCAAAATATAATTGATCAGCGAAGTTGCAGATTTAAATGAATATGCGTGGGAAAGAACAGAAGAAAAAGAAATAATCAAGGTAAGAGCAAAACAAATGTAACAGCAAATGCTATAAATTATGTCCACTGGTTACATACTCTAACAACAGGAAAGAAAGTTTAAAATACTGTGATGGTCCAGAAAACAATGGTGGCTCTGCGGAAGTGGTGATACCTTTTATTCAACCAATCCAAAATAACGACTGCTTGTCCATTCTTTGGAGTGTGGAGAGGACAAAAGCAGACCCACACTCAGCACAGACATCTGGATACAATGAAGGGCGCCCAGTCCAAGATAGCAATTACAGGGAAAGTTATTAAAATCCAAGATGGCCATGGACTGAGGAAAATGTATTCCCATCTAAGATGCCGTTAACTGGCTATTGGGAGGTCAGCATAACAGACATCGTTTAAGAGTGTGTGTGCTTGAAGGGTCATTCTCCTGCCATACCCGAAAACCCTTAGAGACCAGTCACTATAAGGATGAAACGCCCAACCAGGCATTGCCCTTGCTACTGAAGGCATCATCAGGGCATGACCAAGACATAAAGTCTTTCACATGCATCATGGTAATGAGGAAGGCGATTTTTATACAATTTCGGTTTAAGTAATTAATTGGAACCCTTAATAGGATGTGCTTTTGTTCTTCTTTCTATCAATTTGAACATGTATTGGAATGACTTAACCTTTTCTGTTTCTTTAGTGTCAATACTGAGATTAGACAGGCTCAAGCAAAGGAAACTACTAAGGCATACAGGTAGATTCATCAAGCATTTTTGCGAGCGCAAACGGTGCAAATCGCAAAATTTGGCCGTTTGCGCCCGCAAAAATGGCATTTGAGATTCATCAATGGTTCATGAACTCGCAATTTGAAAAATCGCAAATAATTGCGATTTATCAAATTGCGATCGCATTTAAGGAATCTCAATTTGAGATTCCTTAAATGCTATTCATGAACCTTTTAAAAATTGCGAATTCGCAATTTCTGGCCGTTATTTACCGCGAAGTCTGACTTCGTGGTAAATAGCGAAAACTTAGAAAAATGCACTTTAGTGCATTTTCCTAAGTTGTATGTTACACACACACACATGTCCTTTGGACATGTGTGTGCGCAATATCAGGCTGCATTTACATTTCAGGGGTGCTAAAGGATGTCCTTTGGACACCCCTGGCACCCTTGAAATCGCATCCTTATTTGCGATTAGCAATAAGGATTGACTCCCCATTCATTCCTATTCGCAAATAAGGAAGCTGTAGAAATTGCAATTTTTTTTGCGATTTCTATCTGAATCCCGTTTTGCGAGTCTTTAATAGCGATTCCTTAATAATCGCTATTAAGGACTCGCAAAACGGGACATTGATGAATCTGGCCGTTAGTGTTTTGTGTTTTTCTGCTATAATCCGAAAGAGAATATCTTTAGGAAGAGTGCTCAAAGCCAGCTGTAGTACCTTTCCCATGCTTTATATCTCTATGTGGGTTGAAGAAGTGTAGAGCAAAAGCACAAAGTGGATGTTGTCAGGGTTCTGTCATAATCCTCTGAAGCATCAGCAAGGGGTGTGGCTCTGTTCAATTTCCTGCATGGTGCTTGAGGCTCGGATTGGCGGTGTCGGAAATGTACCCTGGACTTTTTTTTATAACGAATATCACTGGCCCAACCTACATTTAATTGGCTTAGTACAAATGTTTTCTACAGATTCTAGTTATCCCCTACTGAATTGTAAACATTGGAGTGAAAAACTAAAAACAGAAAGGCAAATCTACTGGTTCCATCAATCAGTCAGCATTCATACAGCTCAAAATTGTCACCCCGCGGGGTATCTGGGCGCTGTGTCTCTATCGAAGAGCCAGGTATTGAGTCTCTTTCTGAAGTATGCCAGGGAGGGTGCTGTTAGGGGTTGATGAGGCAGGTCGGTCCTGGTCTTGGAAGTGATGTAGGAAAATGAGTGGCCACAGCTGCAGCTGTGACAGATGAGGTGGGGGTGAGGAGCGCAGGTGTCTAGAGGGTAGGTGGAAGTTCAGTTGATGGTTGATGTAGGCAGGTCTAAGGTCATGGAGGGCTTTGTAGGTGTGTGTGAGAATCTTGAACTGGCACGGGTAAATAATGCATAAGAAAACCAATTGGCACTATTATGCCACAAAGCAACTCATTGGGCATACAAATTGTAATTTATGCCAGCAACCTGTCCTGTAGAAACCGCTTCCAACTGGCCAATTGGAATTTCCACAAAGGATACTCTGGTGCTCATTGCCCTGTGTGCTTCTTAGCACAACAAAGCATACTCCTTTTCTGTAGAATTAAATTGTTATTTACTTAGTGAGAGACAACATAACAGATTCCCACATCTACAGCGCGAGACAGAACACGCTGGCAGCTACAAAAAGCTCGCTCGCTCAAAATAAAACATACCGCATGGCAGTGACCTCTGATTTAAGAGCACTGTGGACTTTTATGTGCCAGGATAATGGGATTCTGCGTCTCCAGCCACGCACGCGGTGAGGATTGTGTCATTTGTGCTCAGCCTCATGAGCACACAGGAGTTGAGTTTTAGGGGCGATGTGACATTTGTTGGCCTCTGGGGACGCGCCGCGAATGAATGCAATAAAGAGGTTACTTGCTTCCAGGATTGGCAGCATGTGTGCCAGAGTTTGGGGCAGGTTATCGAGCATCTGAATAGAAAGGTCTCGGGCCGCCTCTCTCAGCCGTTTTTCATCGGCTTCAACTATCTGCTCTCAGAGTGCTGGTTTTACAAAAGAAAGGGACTACTTCTGCTTGGAGAACAGTAAAGACTGAGAAGAAAGAAAGAATTACAGTTCATATTTTTATTTGTGGCCAGCCTCATTTCGCTAGAGCTGAACCACCGCTGACCACGATAAAAATGTCGGTCCTGGGAGTCTGTAAGTAAAGCATTTAATTGGCTATTCTAGCTATAGAAATGCATTTTAGGAAGGCGTGGAAACGGGGCTGATTTGCTTGTATTGGTCGAACTGAAAATGCTTCCCAAGAAACACTATTTACAAAAGCATTTGGACTGCGTAAAGTAGAACACATAGTACTGTTTGACTGCTCTTGCATACCTTTGTGAATTGGGAAATAATCAGGGCCTAATCATATGGATTTAGTACAATTAAAAATGGCTGTGCCATTTTTGCGATTTTCACTAATAGGGAATTGGATAGGTCAGGGTGATTCACAAAGGCATGTAAGAGTATGTAAAAGACTACTCATTCCCATTCGCATAAATACTTTTACGTACTGGCCTTGTGTGAGGCAGAAGCTCTGCTTCATTTCCTCTAAGCCATTTTGGACATACTTGCAGGCCATATTTATGAAACTCCTTGCGTCGCAATAGCGCCACTTTCTGTGACGCTTCAGTGGGGCAAACCTTGAACTCATATCTATGAGTACCCACAAAGCCACTTTGCATGATTTGAATGGCCTCATAGATATTGAGTAAGACAAGGCAGCGCAAATCACTGCATTGACTTACTCTGCCCTCGGAAAGCGTTCCATGGGCTTTGTTTTGGGTGTTCCCATGCAACACCCATGGATTTTGACGCTTCCTCGGATTTACAAGACCATGTAAACCAGGGGGTGCACCAAAACCTTATGCCTCCTGAGGTGAGGCGTAAGGAAGAGAAATACCTTTATTTCCCCTTGTTTTTTCTTCTTTCCATGTGTGCTGCATTCTGGATTCAGGACTGGATTCAGGAATGTTTTTGTGCAGGAAGGGCAATACAATCTTGCGGACAACACAGGCATGATTGCACTATAGGCAAGGGTGCCTGCATTGGTGCTAAGCTGCCAAAACAGCACCCGTGCCGGGGTAAAGAACAGGAACGCACAAATTGGATAAATATGGTGCATTCCTGCCCTTTCACTTTGACATAAGGCAGCGCAGCAAGGCGACTTGCTGTGCTGCACTGCACCAAACCCCATAAATGAGGCCCTGGGTGTGAAACATTGGTGCACTGTGCTTTTTTTCAAAATTAATCTTGGAGCAATGCAGGATGCCTAAAAAAATTATGAAGATGTATTTTCCCCTACTGTAGCAATTACTATCAGTTTTATTAATGGCATTTTAAGTGTTCAAATACAAGTGCCTCATTATTTTTTATTACCTGCAGAAACCTTTCTTTCCACAGAGTTCACAATTACAAGAGGTGTGGAGTTTACCCCAACAAGGGCCCGATGTAGGTCGCCAATTACCGGTCGGTAACAGCCGATTTCGGCCGTTACCGACCGGTATTTGGGAATTGACATGTAGGTTGCATTTAATTTACAGAATCTGTAATTTTACCGATTCTGTAATTTTACCGAATCGGTAAAATACCGAATTGGTTAAATTACCGATTCTGTAATTTTAGATGTAGGTAGCACTGTTTTCAGTGCTACAAGGGTTTCAGAATTCGTTATTTATCACCAACTAGAAGTTGGTGGCAAATAATGCAAACCCTTTAAAAAGCATTTTTTTTGCTTATTAAACAGTGCCATGTTACAGACATACATGCCCTAAGGGCATGTATGTCTGCAACATGTGCACCCATGCACAATTGAGGGGTGCAATAGGGTGTCAAAGTGACACCCTGCCACCCTTCAATGTTTCCCCCAATTACTGAATCGGTATTTACCGTTTCGGTAATTGACATTCATTCCTATGGGCCTACAGGCCCATAGGAATGAATGACAATTACCGAATCGGTAAATACCGATTAGGTAATTACCGAATATTACCGATTCTGTAATGAAATTGGTAAAATTACCTAAATCCCGATTGCCAGTTCTTAAATACCGAATCGGTATGATTCGGTATTTAAGAATCGGTAATCTGGGATTACCTACATCGGGCCCCAAGTAATTACAGAGAATGATAAAGCTCCCACACACAGAGTCAGCCTCCTGGCTCCACCCACTGTTACATTTCAACATGCTGACAATTATTGGGTGAAGAGGTCCTGTACCTGGACATGAAACATTTTGGTGTAGAAAGTATGAAAATCACCTGCATGTTATTCTCCATTGTAGGGGAAAATTGTAACAGGTGTTGTTTATCTCATCCATCCTTATCTTATCCAAGAAACTCATATCCACACAGGATCATATTTTATCTGATTCGATCAATAGTACACTACCCTCCGCACCATCCTCATCAGGGACTGAGGAGTTTAACACAACTGCAATGAGACGCACTTGACAGGTATTTTTCTCAGGATGAAATGAATACTCATTGCAACAAGCAGTAGTCTTGGCTGAAGGGCACATTAGCACAATCATTCTTAATGGAGCATGATTTGAAATTAAAGTAATCATATTTCAAATGTCAATCAATAAAAATATTTTGCAAAAATGATCCCAGTATATTTTCAGGGAATGATTCACAAAGAAAAATGTACAAGTCTGTTCAAGTTAACTCTTTTTTGGTATTCAAAAATATGCAATTTGATAGTAAGTTTACGAGTGTGGAAACTCCACAGTAGTGGGAGAATTCCGCACATAAAAAGAAAGGCGTATCCTAAGTTGGGGCGGAGATCTCAGCACATAAAAAGGTACGCCTGTCCTATCTTTTTATGTGCAGAGTTCTCCGCCCCAACTACAGAGTCTCCACTCTCTTAAAGTTACTGTTAAATTGCAGTTTTGTGAATAATGAAAAAGAGTTAACTTATACAAATGTGTAAGTTTACATTTGTGAATCAGGCCCTCTGTGTCTATAAGTTTAATAATTCTCAGTTATATCAAAAATGCAATTTATGCCTGGCAACAGCTTTTGGGTGGGAATGACTCCTGGACCCCCCCTAACCAAGAGGGCAAAGTCCTCAGGGGCAACCAGCAAACAATCCCACACGGCACTTCTCTACTCAAAACCAGCATGGCAGAACCTTTCTACCCCTGTGCACAGCACCCACTGCCCACTCAAAGGTGTGGCCAGGGAATTGAGCAACCTGTCCTCTGTAGTCACACAAAACTGGTTCTGGGGAAACATCTCTTCCAGTGGAATTAGAGACAGGCTAACTAGAAGGACAAAATATGGGACAGGCCCAAGTATTAGCTACATCTGCTTCTAGCAGATAGGTCTCATAGAAGTTAATCAAATTCCTAGGCACTGCTCAGATACTTATCCTGTCAGAGGAACAGGACAGCTCCCCACACCGAAGATCTTTGTCTCAGTACTGGTGGTCAGTTCACACCTCATCAATGATCTATTCATCACTCGGTGACAGCTGGAAGCTCATGCAAATGGACCTCAGGAGGTTTTAGGTAGGTAAAAGTGACTTTTTAAAAGTACCAATTGTACAAAATGTAATACAAATCTGAGTTAACCAATGAATTGGATTTGTAATAAATATTTTTAAAAGTCAAAGAATTAACTTTTTAGATGGTTCCTAGGATGAAAAGCCATTATTAACTGTAATAATGTAACCCAATGATTTCCTAGTGAACAGCTAGCCAGCTACAGTGAAAATAGCTTTTAGGGCCTTGTACTGTTAGGACAGATTTAATATTAAACATTTTCATGTACTCCTTTAAAATACCACCCACCCTACTTTATGTACATTTAAAGCTTACTTTGGGGTGACTTATTAATATTTAAAAGGAGGCTTTGTTCATGTTAATAGATGTAGTTTTGATAGGACAAATTCACAGTTTGAACCTGCACAGCCAGTTTACTGGTGGCAAGCCTGGAATCATATTTTGCATTACCACTTTAGCATTGGCACAAGGGTACTGCAATTCACTAGTGACATTAAAATTGCAGGCCCTGGATACCATATTCTAGGGTCTTATAGTTAGGTTAAATATGCCAAAAAAGTGTATACCAATTTGACATGTTTTATGGGTCAAAGCAAATAAACTGGGCACTGGAGAGCAAGATCCCAGAGGGTAAAGTCTACAACTCAGCAGGCACATTTAGGTGACCATGCAGTGTCATGTTGATAGGCTTTGCCTTCACACTATGTTAAGTTAGCATGAGCTTATTAGAAGTTTAAACGCCATTTTTCCATTCTGCTGTTTCTGCACACGGCACATATTGTTATTAATGCTTTGAGCCTAGTAGAATATTTTGCTTTACACAAGAATAATATGTTTTCCTGTAGTATCAGCTTTGCTTGGTAAGCTATGTCTGAACAGTGAGTGGCGAGGCCTTCAAGGTTATTTCAACACAGTGGTTGTTGTTCGGTGTGATCAGCGCACATAACACATATGCAGATGTGGCCAACACTGGCTTTTGGCGCGTTTAATAATGCACTGCGCAGAGCATGCATACACACTTGATGAATATTCGCATGCAGAGAGCTGGTGTAGAAGAGGATGTGATCCCTTTCTACTAAGACCAGAGGTATGGGGCCGCCCTTCTAAAACCCAAAGAGACCTTCTGTAGATATAATATAATATACTAGCAAGGGAGGGTAAGACTGAGGTGTCATTTAGCCTTCTTCCCTTTAGCATTTTAACATGCTTTCTCCCTTTGTATTTTATGGAATAGTAATTATGCTGATAACCTTGTTGCTTATAATATGTTTGCTTGTATTAGCTAAGATACTGTGCCTGAGAACACAGCATTAGGAATAAATATTTCAAACTTGCACGTGTCTTCATTTACTCCTCGTTCTGGACTGGTATGTTAGTATAACGAAAGAGTGTTCATGTGTTCCACTTTACCTGACGTGTTCTAAGTCCATGTTCTGGGTTGTCTAATCATTGGGGGTATGGAAGAACCAATGAGACACTGATTGCTAGTCTGGTAGGGAATTTTGGATACTGAGGTGAGTTTTGGTACACCCTAATTTACTGAGGTTCTAAGTCTCTATGCACAGTTCTGTGTAGGAGCAGAATCCCTGCGACAGCAGAAAAGGGCATTTTCTTCCAGCACCAGTCCAAGTTTGAAAGGCCAGAATGCAGCACTCCTCAAAATGTCCTTGGCCTAGAATAAGTACCTATGGTTTGCTGTTATTAGGCTTTCAAAAAATTGTTCATCATCTAGACAGGGGAGGCAACATGATAGACTTAGAGACTGTTCTGAAGCTGGAGACGGCTTAAGGTGCGGGTTTAGCTGCATGTAGTTCACTTCGATCCTGTGACTCTCTACACTAGACAAGCAGTTACTTCAAGGGGAAAGGGAGAAGTGGCAGAGATTGGCTTTGACTGGATAGGAAGCAAGAGAAACAGGCCTCAGTAATCTCTTGCAGGAAACCCACTTAGGCTAGTGGATTAGGGTAAAATGATGCACTGCACAAAGACAGTGAGTTGAGCCATGTAGCGCTGATAGGGTGGCCCTCACCTACGCTTATCCTAAGGTCATCTTTCATAGTGACCAGAACTATCTCTTTCTCCATTCCTTTATGGAGGTCACCTGAGCTAAGTCAAAAAGATCATGCATCTCAAGCTGATCCCACAGCCAGTGTGCCAGGACTTTTCCTCTGATCTTCTTGATGGCTGGCAATAATGTTATAGGCCTGTAGTTAGACTTAATTTTCACATCCAGGCTGGACTTCTAAGCAGTCACTTACTAACACAGCTTTTCCTGCAATGAGAAACTGCCATGTGGGTGAATAATGAAAAAGTGGTGATAAAAGGAACTCTGATACGTGTCATGCCCTTTAGGACACCAACATGGCACACATTATCAGGACACCCATACTTAAAAGCAAAGAACAGAGAGCTTACCTAATTTTCAGCAATTAAGGGCCAAGTCTCCTTAATGTGGTCTCCCTGCTTCCAATCACAGCATCAAGAAATGGTTTGATAGGGCAATCTCTAACCGTGCGGAAAAAGTGGCCATCAAATGAGGATAAAGGTCCAGAGTACTCTACTGAGAATTTACAGCCATTAGGGGAAGAGGAGATCTCTTTGTCTCTTGTCTATCAATCTATCATGTCTCATTGGGCTGAAACTCCTGAAGAGAGCCTGTGAGTCCAGAATATATGTAGGAAGTTACAGAACTCTGTATGGCAGATGTCTAAATCACAGGCTGATTTTGTCTCTAGAGTGACTCAATTTGAAACTCGGATATCCAATTTAGAGGATGAACTGGCTCAGCAAAAATCTAAAACTGCCTCTATTCAATCTGTCAAGGACGATGTACAATGGAAGATGGCCGATATTGAGAACCGAGAGTGATTCAGATTCCCGAGGGGAAGGAAGGACAGGACCCACGGCATTATATTGTTGAACTTTTTATGAAATCCCTCCCGGATTTGTCCAAGTGGGACTGGGAGTGTGAAATTGAGAGAGTGCATCGTTTTTCATTTAATAGGTGCCCTGTGGTTGGCGCTAGTAATGCTCAGCAGGATGTGCGCCCTAGAGCTATGTTAATTGCATTTAATAGCTTTTTTGCACGAGAGGATGTGTATCGCTCTGTACAACCTAACAAAAAAAGATCAGGGGGTGACTTTGAGTTTTTTGTTCAATCAGATTTTTGTAAGCAAACAGTTGAGCTTAGATATATATGATCCCCAGATTTCAGGCAATAAATGCACAAGCGTATTTGCTGAATCCAGCAAAATTGAAAGTCACTTTTAGGGATCGCACATATGGTTTCTTTAGTGAGAGTTCTGCTAATGAGTGTTTTAAATCAATGTAGGTGGCCGGGTTACCTTAGCCATCTTAACTAAATGGCTAACAATGTAGCGTTAGTTTAATTTTGGTTTGTTGATTGAGCGATGTAACTTTGATTTTTCTGTATTACTGTGTTTCGATACAGTCATGAGTGGGGGCAAGGGAGAGTGCGATCACCTGCATCTACAGGACCGTGTGTCCTAAAGCCTTGTTCAGGGGTGGTGGGTGGGGAGGGTGGCTAAAGTGGCAAGAGGATGGGTCGGTGGGGGGGTGGGGTACTGAGGTGCGGGAAAAGGGGTAACAAAATCACAGTAACTCAAGGAGTTAATAATGTCAGATTTATCTGGATGGTTCTTCAAGTAAAATGCGATGAAGGCTTGGTTGATATGATAGTGTCAAATTATTATTATGATGACTAAGGTGGTAAAGATTTGTTCATTAAATGTCAGTGGCCTTAATAATTGGCATACAAGAAATGGAATCTCTGCAGAGCTGCGTAGCATCTATCCAGACTTGGTATGTTTCCAAGAGACACACATCCCTTGGTCACAGCGCGCAACCTAAGAAACGCTGGGGTACTCGTTACTAGTGGCTTCTCAACAATCATCACTGATTAGGGGGGTAGCGAATTTGGCTAGACCCAATTTAGTTACAGTAGGTAGAAGCTTAGCTGATAAAGGTGGGAGATGGGTTATTGTGGAGTGTCTGATAGGGCAGATTAAATTTACACTCTGCACAATATATGGCTCCAATTTGGACGACGCTTCTGTTTTAATAGAACTTAACAATGAGTTAGCAATGTGGGGGACACCATTGGAGAATTAAAGAAGGGGCCCGGTATTATAAGGGACGCAAGCCAAAAGTGTTTAAAGCTTTGTACAATCTGGTAACAGATCATGGACTAGTGGATGCCTGGGGGCACTTCAATGTGGCAGATCCGGGATATACTTATTATTCTTTTACCCACAAAAAGTTTGTGCGTCTAGATTATTTTTTTGTTTCGGGCTCATTAATTGATGGGGTTTCAATGCCGTGCTTAGTGTTCCTGTTCTTGCTTTTTTTACCTCCAATTCAAATATTTTCTTTTGACCGGAAATTATGTCTGAATGAAGATTTTCTGGGATGCATGTCGGAATGGATCAGGGAATTTTTTTCCATTAATCGTTACTCTACACAGTGTGCTATAGTATGGGATTCATTCAAGGCATGTTTCAGAGGGGAGGTACTAAGCTTCGTGAGTTATCAGAATAGGAAGAGAAAACAGGAGATGTTGGAGCTACATGCGAATTTGAGGGATTCGGAAAAGAAATTATTTCATGGGACCGCTGCATGCACAGGCAATCTGCAAGTATTAGAGGACGCTGTGGAGGTGGCTAGGTCTAAAATTAAAGGAGTCTGGAATGCTGATAATGCCAGGAAATACCTGGTCCATAAAAAACAAATTCATGAATTTGGCAAATCTGTTGGCCGGTGCTTGCCGCCTCGCTTACGTATGAAAAGAATCTGGGCGGTGTATTGCGGGTATAGAGAATGATGCTGGAGTACGTTGCCGGGACCCAAAAGGGATTTTAGCTATTTTTCAACAGTTTTATTCAGAGCTGTATACGCAAAAGCTATCTTCTAGTATACCTAGTTTATAAAGTAGGGATTGGCCTATAATACAGCTTGATAATGCTGAAAGTTTGAGGTTAGATGAGCCAATTACCATGGAAGAGCTGGAAGCAGCTGTTAACGGAATAGTTTTGGGGAAAGCGGCCGGACCTGACAGACTTCCGGAAGAAATTTATAAGTCATTTTTCTATGTTTTAAAAGATGATATGTTATGTACATTTAGGGCTGCCCAGAATGGATCCGCCCCTGAATCATGGGCAGAAGCCACTATTGTGGTTTTTGGGAAAAAAGGCAAAGACCCTGAATTGGTGGGCTCTTATAGGCCAATTTCATTAATGAATTGCGATAGCAAGATTTATTCTAAAATTTTAGCTAATCAACTGTCTCGTCATCACTCCTTTAGTGTCCCAAAATCAACATGGTTTTATTCCTGAGCGTAGTACAGTATCACACGTCAATAAGGTGGTGACGTTGTTTGATACTGCACAGACTGAGAAGCGGGAATTAGGCCTCATATTATTGGACGCAGAAAAGGCGTTCGACCGTGTGGAGTGGGCTTACTTGTGGGAATTGATGTTAATGATGGGATTTGGTACACGGTTTATAAATGCCCTAAAAGTTTTGTACACTTCACTGGTCACCAAGATCACTTCAATGGGCCTTCTTTCCAACACGGTTCAAATTACTCGAGGCACAAGGCAGGGGTGTCCTTGTTCCCCGCTCCTCTTTGCGCTATTTATAAATCCGTTTTTAGAAAAACTAAGGAATAACTTGCTGATCAAGCCTTTCAAGGCTCACAATCTGTCTTATTCAGTGTTTGCATATGCAGGCGATATTGCAGTAACTACTTCTGACCCCGTTTTAGCGCTTCAAGAGATTGAGCGGCTGGCATGTTCATTTGGACAAGTATCTGGTTACAAACTAAATTTTGTTAAGACTCAGGTTTTTATTACGGATCAGGTGAATATGCAAGACCCTTGTGTGGTAAAAGAAGTGGTGTATCTGGGTATCAAAATTAGTGCATCCATGGATGAATTGGTTAATGTCAATTGGATCTCCCTATTACTTAATATTCAAGATTCATTGGATAGATGGCCAGAATGCAATTTACCTTGATCGGTAGAAGCAATATTATTAAGATGAATGTTTTACCTAAGGTGTTGTATGTATTTCGAGCAGTTCCGCTGGAAATTTCCGTGGCACAACTGCAGCATTTGCAGTCTATTTGTCCTAAGTTTCTCTGGGCCCCAGGTAAATCAAGATGAGCAATGAGATTTATGACTTTATCTATTGAGCGGGGGGGGGGCTTGCTATTCCGGACTTGGTCTTTTATTTTTATGCTTGTTTTCTGTTAAAAATGTGTATTTTGTTTTTGTTCTGAAAAAAAAAAATGTGTATTTTGTTAACTGGAGAAGATGTTGGTAATATTGTGGAGACCCCATCTATTTTCCAGGTTTTGCTGGGTTCTGTAGCACGTCAATGCTTCTTTCAACAAATTGATGGCAGTTACTACAAGCGTACAAGGTTTATGGTACTTATATCTGCTTTTAATGTCTGGAAAAGAATACGAAAGCTCTGCCTAATTGAGAAAATGTCCTGGTATACCCCAATAAATGCTGTAAATATTCTCCACTCAATTTTCTGGGATAATACTGCTGTGGGCTGGAGGGGAAGGGTGTTGTTCAACTGGGGGATTTCTTCTGGAATGATGATTCCCTGAAGTCTTATGAAGAATTATCATGACAGTATAATTTGCCCCAAAATCAATTTTTTAGGTTTCACAGTTAAGAGTTTTTATTTTTCAGAAAAAAGTCAGATCGGATTCCTGTTCAGGAGTCACTGCTGTCCAACGTCAGGTAAAATTTGGGGCGTTGTACCAAGTATTGTTATCCTGCAGAAAGGATGACCTAGATAAACATAGTGTTAAATAGGCTGCGGTCCTGGGCATGGAGAATTTGACCTTAAACAACACTATTATTAGATCCAGAGAGACTCTGTTGTCTGCAAACCTGAAAGGTCAATGTTTTAAAACTTTCTTCAATCTATATTATACGCCGGCACGGATGTTTAAATGGGGGAATTGGCAAGATGGAAAGCCCGACTTTGCATTACGTCTGAGTGGTTACATGCCAAACCTCCCTCCTTCAATCGATGGAGGGCTAAAATGTATAATTTATTTCTCTTATAGTTTAATTTGTATTCTGCTAAGGGGGGCAAGAAACGAAATACTGGGCTGGGAATTTGGGGGAAGTTTCCTGATTATATGTTTGCTCGAAGTGATTTTTTTTCCTGTAATTTATGTATTGGTCCATTGAGTTACTGTGGAAAAAATTAAATTAAAAAAAAATGGTTTGGTAGACAAATATTAAATTTGAATTATCTTGTGAATCAGTTGAGTCCTCTAAAACTTAAAACACAAACTTGCTGCATTGTTGTTGAGAAGGAGAAGAAATTGTGAGACAAATTCATATTATCAAGATCACTAACCACCCTGATTATTTCATTTGCAGAGTAAGAAGCTTGCATAATGTCATAGCTCAGAAAAGAGGCAAAATAGCAATTCAAATAGGTTCCACTGTCATTATGGACTTCCTCATTGCAGGAGAGGTATGCTCTGTTTTCATTCTTTCTAGAGGTTAGTCTGTCCTAACATCTCTCAATATAGTGTTAGACAGGGAGTATGCTACATTGATCACATTTTCCCTCATTTTGGCACAGGGAAAACTAGATCAATTCCAGGAATTCCACTCCAGAGTACCCAGCCTTGCGGTGGTAAAATGTGAAATATCCTTTTCCCCTCACTGTCTTAACAATGACCTGCCTTTACAACATAGCAACTTCCCCGACCGTGATGTTACCACACATTATTTTAACCTGCAAGTCGTTTCAATGGTGGCTCACAGATATGGAGTAAGGAAAGGTAGCTCAAATTGCTGCATTGCCTTACTCTGGGCTTGGGATGTGTTGCAATCGTGGCTGTGAGTATTTTCTTGCAACACCAAAGGATTTTGATGCTGCCTCATGTTGGACCCGGCCCTTTTGGCAGGTTCACCCCGAAACTTTTTGCTTTTTCCTAGCCTATTTCTGTAACCTAGTGTTGGTGATTTTAGGCCTCTGCGCACTTTTTCACTGTGGTACAGTATAAAGTGCGTGAGCTCTCTGTGTATGTGTGGTGAGTGACTTGCCCTCCCATAGGAATGCATGGGGAATATGTGTTACCATGGTAGTTCCTGATGTGTGGGGAGTGCAGGGTCGAGTTTGGTATGGGCGAACTCGTGAGATTGACTGCTGGGCAATGATGTATGCGGCATGATTGTGTCTAGTGTGGAAGTGCCACTTCTAGACATGGGTGTGCATGTGTAGTGAGTGTGCTGGCACGTGATTGGCTGGAGCTGGCTGGTGAGCCTGGCTCCAAGAGTCTGGATGGGTCTGCCCCGGTGGTGAATGGAGAGATTAGCATGCTGATGTGAGGGAGGGGTACACCTGGGACCTGAATAGGGCTGGGTTTTCCCTCCACAATGCTGGCTCCACCCCCTGTGGTGCGTCTGATGTCCCTAGCCTGGCCAGTGAAAGGAGTTCCCCATAACCACTTGTAGCTGGTTCTCACATTGCCTGCACCCTGCTAGACAAAGGATTTTGTGTATAAAAAGGGTGCTGTGACACTCTGAAAATGTTCTTGTTTCCTGACTTGAATCCTGCCAGGGGCGTGCTGCTGCTTGGGCCCAGGGGAAGGCTTGCCTCCCTGGGCCCTACCCAGCCCCTAGATACCTGATGGACTTGTCCTGTAGGACTTCTCTTGGACCTTGTTGCTGGGACCCGATTTTTGCTGTGGGGGCCTTTCTGGGGGCTTGGTAGTCTCTATGCCCCCTTAGCGCCTGGGAAAGTGCTTTGTTTTACCTTGCCTGCGCGAGCAAAGCAGGTGCCCACCCTGCATTATGGCCATGCGCTTTATGTTTTAATAGAGCGGGTGTCACCCCGTTTATGGCACCTTTAGCTAGTGCCCACCTCGCTTCTACATTTTAATTACGCGCCGAGGGAGCCTACCCCTCGTTATACGCAACAGGATTTCACCGCCGCAGCCCGGGAAGGAGATGTCCGGTCGCCGCCTGGTTGTGGGCGGGGCCAGGAGGACGTTGTTTCCGCTTCCCCCTGCCTGGGGGAAGCAATGCTGTGCCCTTACGGTCACCCGTGTGGAGAGGGAGACCGGAGATGCTGCGGCCGAGGGAGAAGTGAGGCCAGGAGCAAGCAGGTGAAGTCTGCGGGGCTCCCGTGTTACGGTAGAGCCCCGCCTGCTGCCAAGTCCCGCCTGCGGCCGTGAGGGAAGAGGAGGAGGATGGCGGCCCTGCAGGGATCCCATGAACGGAGGGAGCCCTGCAACATGGAGGAGTTGTCCCAGGAAGAATCGCGGTGCAGCGGAACCCGACGAGGCTCCCCCCCCCCGAGAGAGAGATCCCCACCCGCTGCTGCCGCGCTGAGTGCCGCCCAGCCGTGGTCCAGGGAGTGAAGAGATCCCCGCAAAGGAGGCAGAGACCGGCAGCGTCCAGAGCCCCGGTGAGTTAGGGGGGGCGGCCGTCCCGGGTCAGCTGTGTCTGGGGGGCCCCATTGAGGTGCATGGTCGGTGCCTGGGCGGCCCCGCTGGCGAGAGGGCCGCCCCAACGAGGGGTCACAATTTCTTTGAAGGGCCCCGAAGGGCCGAGGAGTTTCGAGTATTTGGGGGCACATGATGAGTTAAAAAGCCTATGCGTGGCTCCAGTTCTGGGGGGCATGATGATGTCAAGAGCCAGTGCGCTCCACGATAGCAGAGGTGCCAGGCCTTCCACAGCTGCGCAGCACTTAGTGCCAGCTGCAGCGTTTAGGCCCTTGGGATTGTCATCAGCTGCCCAGCTGGTATTGGGCAGCTGCAACGTTTAGGTTTGCGCCGGTGGCGCACCCCTGACTGGTGCTGCGTGGCAGCGCACCCTGATATTCTGGACACAGGGCATTTGAGCCCCTTCTTGAGATGGCCAGTTGGCCAGGGGGCTGGTATGTGGGTAGGGCGCAAGGCCCTAATGTGATTTTTGCGCAATGTGATTTTACTATGTTTATGATGGTAATTGAGTAATGAGATTTTTGCGCAAGGTGATGTTACTATGATTATGAGGTTATTTTTCCTATGTAGGTTTATGTTAGTGAGAGTTTACTTCACTGTGAGTTACGCCCCTAAATGTGATTTATTCTTAGGAGGCAGAGTCTAATGTGTTTAGACTAGTGAGGAGATTGCCTACTGTATTTTTACTGTTTAGGCCTAAATGTGATTGCTGCGTAATGTGCTTTGCCTTTATGCTTGTATTATACTTCTAAAGGTGCTCATGCTTAGAAGTTCGCTTTGCCTAGTATGTTATACTAGTGAGGTTATGTGTCCATGCGTGATCTAGGCCTATGGTTATTAGTATTGCGTAGTGTGTACCTACCTGTTACCAGTGGTTACTGGTTGTGATCTATAATGGTTATTTGGTGACAGTTATCCTAAGTGCTAGTTCTACTAAGTGCTGATTCTGACAGGGGCCCACGTGGCCCTGTCCTGGTGTAAATAATCCCTTGTGAATATTGCCCGTGCCAGTTGGCACAATGTACATTGTGTGATTACTATCTGATGTGTTTTGACAATACAAAAGTTATTTTTATATAACCTTGTGTGGAGTTCCTTTTGTGGTGTGCCTAGGATGTTGTTGCTGCTGTGTGCGTGCGCAAATGCTTTACACATTGCCTCCGGGATAAGCCTGTCTGCTCGTGCCAAGCTACCAAGGGGGTGAGCAGGGGTTATCTTGGCGTGTGACCCCCTTGCCCTGACTAGAATGGTGGTTTCTGCCTGGCTTTGGCGCAAGCCTTAGCCAACCAGAAATCCCAGTTCTAACACCTCAGATTTACAAGAACATGTAAACCTGGAGAAGGGCCAAATCCTTATGCCTCCTGAGGTGAGGTGTACAGAGGAAAAACATCTTTATTTCGCCTTGTTAATTTCCCTTTTTATCTGTGCTGATTTCTGCATTCTGCAACACACATAGAAACAGGAAAACGCTTCTTAGAATAGTGTTGGTACCCCTTCCTGCACAAAAATAATCCTGCATTATTACTTAGAAGTTTATTTTACTAAATAAGGCATGTTAGCTTTTAAAAGCATTTGAATTGATTGTCTCCTTAGGCTGCATTATTTCATATCCTTGTGCAATGGCCTATGATACGTTTCCTCAAATATTGCTTTATTTGTTCTTGTTCATTCAACATTCTTTAAGCGACAAGAGACTTTCTTACAGCACCTGTTTGTGTATGAATGGTGGGAAGATGACCTCTGGGCAGTTGTTTCTCATGATGAGAGTATCAAATTGTACTGTTATGATTTGTACTGTACCCCAATATAGGCCTGGGTAGACACTAAACCTTTTACCTACATTCACCCTGCCATTGTACTACATAACGGCTTTTGGAAGTATGTCATTACGACGCGGTACTTATGCCGCGCTACCATTACAACGCAAGTCATTACAACAACTTGCGTTGGAGGGCGCTGGATTGTGGATTATTTTAATTTTCTATTCCAACTCCAGCCCACGTAACAGTAGGGAAGGTGTTGGAATAGAAAATTAAACTATTCCTTGAGCAAGAGCGCCAACCAGCGCAAGTCGTAGTAATGACTTGCGTTGTGATGGCTGCCTTGTAAAGGCCCCGCCGTGTAAACACTGCGTTGTAAAGGATGTTTCCCATTTATTATGCATGAGGATTCTCAGAATTATAGCAGGATTACCACCTTCTGCATAATAACTGTGTTTAAGGTTCATCACCATCGTCATCCTAGGCCGACTTGACACAGCAAGGTAGAACCCCTGAGGGTACCTTTTGGATATATAAGCACCATGGGCCTTATTTATGAAGGCCTTGCGCTGCCGGTGCGTCACTTTTTCCCATTTTAAAAGTGACGCACCGGCGGCGCAAGGACTTCATAAATAAGGCCCCATATCTTTGCTGGGGCAGGTAGAGGAGAAAGACTTCCATGCTGATGTGGACACAAGATGCTAAGGCTCCTGCACCCAGACACTCCAGCATGCAGTGGTCTGACATCCCTTGCGGGCTGTCTATCTCGAGTCCAAGATGGGGTCCTTCACTCTCCCACATCAGGTAATGGGGTTGGCCCTATTCTTTGGGGATTCTTGGCTATACACCTACGTACGTGCTAGGTACACTTAGGTACATCTAGTTAGGTTTTGCGTTATAGGAGTAAGCATTATTACTGTCATGTATTTATATGCCTGCATATATCCATTGTTTCAGCGCTATGGTAAAATTCTATCATCTATTTACTCTGTTGGTGCTTATACCAGTATACATCTGTTTCTGTCATTTGGTTGCTGCAGCACATGTATTTTACGCTACAATGATACTGGTTTAACCCATTCCGTGCGGGTCATATTCCCCTGCTGTGCTGGGGGGCGCGCACAGCGCCCCGGTGCTCATGACGAGCTCAGCTCGTCATGAGGCACAGTGCTCGTGTGCTTATGACGAGCTGAGCTCGTCATGACCGCACCCGTTCCCATGGAACGCTCAGCACAGCAGGGGAATTATCCTCACGTGTGAGCTTTCCACGGCTCATGACGAGCTCAGCTCGTCATGAGCACTGGAGCGCCGGGCCTCATGACGAGCAGTGCTCGTCATGAGCATGGAAAAGGTTAATAAATACTTATTGAAAACCCCCTCCATCCTTTATTCTGCGTATCTCTCTGAGACAAAGTGAGCACGAGTGACTGATCGAAAAGTACTGTACTTTTTCCACGATTCCTGAGGGGACACGGTTGTCATGTTTGATGGTTGACAGAAACTATTCTCTCCTTGGTTAGAGAAGCCCATAGTGGTACTGTGAGCTAGCTGGTATACAGGCAAACACATCCGGTGTGGGTGTCTGGAATATGTCTGAACACAAATCCCACAGTTTATATTGTCTAAAACCGCAGATCCAAAATAGATTTATAGAAACTACACAACAGTACATGGAGAATGCAGGAATGATCATATGATCAGGCCCTTGTGGAACGACCGTTGATGTCCTCATGGACAATATGCATCTATAAAAGATGACTTTTCTAGGACGAGGGAGGCTTTTTCATTCCCACCAGACTTTCTGTATTACTCCCTTTGCCTTTTAGTCGTTGCTGATGAACTTAACTGTTGGACGATTTAGAGCTGTTTGGAGAGAGACCAGACATGAACTTTCCAGATCTATGTGCCATTCCCCTTGCCCATGCCTATGGACTTTTTCCTAGTGGACCTTGTCAATGCTAAGAGAACCTTTGTGAGAGACCATCCTCCTGCCTTTATTGGGGTTAGGAATCTTTAACGACTGGAACATCGTCTTATAGATGCCTGTATTTAGCAATACATTTTCTTTGGCTAGATGTGTGATTTTATGTTTCAAGCTGTGGGACTAATGACTGAGCTCCCTAAAATGTTACTTATATGCATTGATTTTGATCTTTAATACAATAACCAAATTATCTAAATTCGTCTTAGTCCTTTATTGTGGCATGATGTTGTTTTCCCAGAATCTGTGCCTACAATTATTTAATTGATTTTCAAATGCCTAAGAGAGAGATTCATAGATTATTTTCAGAACATCGTGGGGCATATTACCAAGCAATAGCGATAATTATCGCTATTGCTTGGTTAGAGACAAAATTTTTCCGCTGAGCTGCGGCGATTTTTATCGCAGATAAACCTTGGTATTACCAAGGTTTATCGCAAATGCGATAAAAAAAGGCCGCAATGCATGAATATCGCTGAAAAGTCAGCGATATTCATGCATTACCGAGCTAATGCTCTTAGCCATGTTATCCACCTCCCATTGGATAACATGGCTAAGAACTGCTCAGGGCAGGTGTTAGCTTTTGGAGATATTCACGCTTAGCGCGAATATCTCCAAAAGTAGTAATAGGAGATAGTGATGTTAGCGGCTGTTTCCAGTCGCTAACATCTTGGCACGCCCACTTTGCATGTCATTAGTGATAAATATCACTGACATGCAAAGTGGGGCCCAAGATGGTCGCTATCTCCTCCTAGCTGTCGCTAACTGGTATTAGCGACAGCTAGGTAATAAGGAGATAATTTTATCTCCGCTTTCTTGGCTTTTAAAGCCAAAAAAGCAGAGATAAACCCCCTTGATAATATGCCCCCAGGTTCTTTTGCTCTTGTTTTGTGAGGCCACAGGAAGGCTCTTTGTTTGTATGAATCTTGCCAGACTAAACTTCTTTAGGAAGTTGGGTCTTCCAATTGCGATACTCTATTTCTGTATCATGATTCTAAGAGTAATATACTTAAACCTGAACACCAATTTGTGAGTTGGCTACTTATTAATGGTCCTTATTGGTGGCCGACAGCTGGCTGGACATCCTGATTTCTCACCCCTCACTATGATGTAGAAAGATCCATCAAAGGATCATCGCCTCTGAGGTGAAGTATTGAATCTGAGTACAGATCCTACCTATATGGGCCCAGTAGGAGTGTTTAAGTTAACATTTGAGTTATTAACTAACCCTGGGCGAAGTACTTCGCTACGCCCACGGAGTGGGCGTAGTGTTGCCTACTTCGCCCTTTGTGAAGTAGGCGTAGCAGGCAACACTACGCCCAATCCTTGGGCGTAGCGAAGTTGGCCGCCACCCGCCTCCCTCCCGCCCTCCCCTACATACCTTATTTTTGTTAAATAGCCTTAGAAAAGGAAATAAAAAGCACTTACCTTGTAGGCTGCGTCCTGGGGCTCCCTCTTCTAATCGCGCCGCCGTCTTGGATACCAATGCGCATGTGCAGCCGCCCGCGCATGCCTCATGAGAAATGCGCATGCGCGGGCGGCCCCGCATGCGCATTGTTATCCAAGACGGCGCCGCGACTAAAAGAGGGAGCCCCGGATGCAGCGGACTAGGTAAGTGCTTTTTATTTACTTTTGTAGGGCTATTTAACGAAAATAAGGTATGTAGGGGAGGGCGTGAGGGAGGCGGGTGGCGGCCAACTTCGCTACGCACTTCGCGTAGCCCCACTACGCACCGCCTGCCCCCTTCCCTATATACCTTATTTTTGTTAAATAGCCTTAGAAAAGGAAATAAAAAGCACTTACCTTGTACGCTGCGTCCCGGGGCTCCCTCTTCTAATCGCGGCGCCGTCTTGGATACCAATGCGCATGCGCAGCCGCCCGCGCATTTCTCGTGAGAAATGCGCATGCGCGGGCGGCCGCGCATGCGCATTGTTATCCAAGATGGCGCCGCGACTAAAAGAGGGAGCCCCGGATGCAGCGGACAAGGTAAGTGCTTTTTATTTACTTTTGTAAGGCTATTTAACAAAAATAAGGTATATAGGGAAGGGGGCAGGCGGCGCTTAGTGGGGCTACGCGAAGTGCGTAGGTGGGCGTAGTTTCTCGCCCACTTCGCGTAGCTTCGCGAAGCCCCACTACGCCTACTACGCCCACCGTAATTATTAACACTAATTCATGAATTATACAGCCCATTTCCAAACAGCCATTGGTGTACAAATTATATTAACATAATAGCAGGAATGTAGTTATAAGAAGGGTGCCTTGATTTTTTCAAACTGAAAATGTCTCCTACTAAGTAAATCCACTGCTGTTTGCCTCGGCTGGTGCTTTGCGGAAGCCATTGCAGGCAGTTGCATTATGGAGCACACACACATATATTCACAGGAAGAGGTCAAATTGCAACAAGTAACCTTATAAATACCCTTGTTGTAGTACTGAAAATTCTGGACTCGAGAGTTAAACTTCATCATAGCATGACGATTTTTATATCAAAAGACCGAGAATGGCTAGTACACTATGTACAAACATTTTCGTCAATTTCGAGTGACGATTTCACCTCGAAATCGACATTTTCGTTCTGAACTCTTGGCTTCCATTTTGTATGCGGCAGCCTTTTTGTGAGTTGCCCTTTACATAGGCTTATGATAACAACTAAATTCGATCCCAAAGGACACGTGCACCTTAATTGACTTTCCTGTGACCTGGGCAAGTTGGAACCATTGCCCCAGGCCGAACCTGTTTGGTCAGTTCCTCTCCCAGTGGCCGAATGAGATAGCATCAAGGCTCAACAGGCCATAAAACCTTTTCAGCAAACACACACCCTGCCGAATCTTGCTCACACCTGTCCCTGCTCTTTTCTCTCACTTGCTTTATGATGGGGAGGTGCCCATTTTTATTGGGGGTCCACCGATATCTGATGAAATGTTGGGCCTTGCCGGGTGATTTGTTGTGGGCTGGACAAACTGAAATATAGACATGTCATCATGACTCTGATTTTCCTTTGTAACAAAGAATGTGAATAGTGTACTGTAAATTCGAAGAATGTTTGCCTAAAGCACAATATTTCGTATAAAAAGAGAAGCCTGACTTTGTAAGTTTGAGCAGTCTCCTGAGAATATACTTCCCGTGTGTTGTACCTCTAGGACGCTTGTTTCTTGGTTGCAGCCAATAAAATCGATCCTTGACTTCACCTAGAAGACTCTGAGTTTCTGTGGTCTGAATCAGGAAAGAACCCGAGGTCTTTGGGTGTACCCTGGCACCGCTGGGTTGCCGGTACAGTACCGGTTTTGAAAAACCCAGTACCTCAGTTGGCGCCCAACGTTTGGGGCGATACCAACGGTACCAGTCCAGCCAGAGGTTCGTGAGGAGCTTCGTGTGAAAATTCTGGAGGAAGGCCATCCACTTCATCGACCCCTGCATGTCGACGTGGTCCGAAAGTCTTTGCTGTGAGGTTCCCCGCTTCCCGACGGCTACAAAGGACTGCTGCCCTGGCTATCGCCCTGATTTGGACCCTTGAAGTTTGGTAGAGCGAAACGCTAAGACGAGTCTTCTGGTGACGTCATCGATATCTCAGTTAAGTATAAGTGGAGCGTCTCCCAGTCCTTAGTTGGTTCTTAGTCTTGGGTATCCCTTTGGGATCATTTTTGGAACTTGCAAGTGCCAAAACCGAAGGACTCGTGTATTCACGAGAAATATCGTAATCGATAATCCTTTGAAGTTTGGAGCTAGACTAGAGAGCGAAGATGCCTGGTCTTAGACTTGGAAATGTGTTTTGTCTTGGTTGTAATAATAGGGACTCCCGATTGGAGGACTCATGTCCGGTTCCTCCGGTTGGAACTCCAACTTACGAATTATATGTAAAACATGGAGTAGGGCCCATCACATACAATGAAGTGTGGATCAAATACACCAGAAAAGATGGTGTTTTAAAATGGCCCCAATATGGTAGCTTTGATACAGAAATCTTAGATAACCTCGAAGTTAAACTTTTCAAAAAGAAAGCCCGGCCGGCGATGTTTGACTCTTTCCGCCTATGGCGTAAAGAAGCCAAACAGAAGGAAATTAAATTAGCGAAGAAAAATAAGAGAGAAGGGGGAATTTCGATAATGCAAGCTGCTATGCAGTTTAAAGACAATGAAGAAGAACAGATGAGTGAGCAGTTGCACAGGCAACGTAAAATGGTAATAGATAAATGCTATCCAGTTTTGCCGTCTCTTCAGCAAGATGCAGCAAAAGAGCGTGAAAAAGATCCGTTAATGTCGCATTTATTAGGTTCAGCACCCCCCTATGCGCAAAATGCCACGGCACCTCCGCAACCTTTAGTTGTGCAACCTGTGAATCCTGTTCCTCCACAGCACCCACCAGCTGTTCTTCAGCTGGCTCCTGCTCCTTTGGTGCAGTCTCCTCAAGGCCCACCGATCACACCTGCTTCACCTGTGCTTTCTACTACTTTGCCTAGTGCACCTTCTGTTTCTCCTGATCCTCCCTCTGCTATTGTTTCTGCTCCTGCTTTACCTCACCCTGATTTTCCACCCGTTCTTCCTTCAGTTTCTCTTTCCGTTCGGCAGAGAATGGCCAACACTGTTACTAATCTTTTCTCACCTCTTATCGGGTCGCCTACTACGACCCCTAACATGGAACGAAGACAGTTGCGAAGTCAACTGCCTGACTATCAAGAGAGAGATTCACTGAATCGTTTAGCGCATAAATGGGTTATGGACACTGTAAGGTATGATGTAGAGTCTGTCATGGAAGTCTTCCGTCAATGGGAAGCACCGACGCAGAGATATGTTTTTGAACAAATGTGTGTTTTCCTCTGTGAGGATTTGGAAGACAATGATCTGGAATACAACCCGCCCAAGTTGTGTCGTGTACGGTTCGAGTTTGGAGAGGGCATGATCGTAGGTCCAGATGTCGAGAGAGCGGTTGAGACATTGTTGTCATTTCGAAGTAAGGGGGGCAGTTCTCCGTCGTCATTTGAGCATGGCGCATCCGGTAGGAAAAAGGCGCGACAGTACCCCATGAGAGAGGTTCCCCAACAATGGAGAGAGGGTGACGCAAATGCTCACCCACCTATTCTGTCACACTTTCAGCGGGTGTGGGTACATGTCCCATGGAGGCGAGCTGAAGTTTTAGCCCTTAAACAGACATTACCTGATCCCCGTAAAAATCCCGCAGGGTATTACAAAGAGTTGTCACAAACTGCAGGGTCATGTATCATGAATTTAGCCGATATCGATATGTTATTTGGGAATGTTGTTCCACAGCCTTTATGGGGTAAGATTTGTCATACAGATGTGGAAAAGTAAATTTTGCCATGTTCTGTGTCCCTACGTGTCATCCATCATATGTTATGTGTGCATGATTAAATATGCATATGCATTCCCCATGTTCGATTAATGACGCAATTACAGTTGTGTCCACCTCTAGTATGCCAGTTTCCAGTTCTCGTGAATACTACGAATATCAGGCCTATGTAAAGCTACGTTGCCACGTTTCCCAGTGTGCACGTTATTTCATTGAAAAATCCCCGTTTCTAGGCCTCAAAAGGGCCTGGACACCAGATTCAGCTCCTGTCTCCTGAAGCCTCGCTGAGGAGCGATACAGCCCCCACCTGTATCCTCGACCCTTCACTTACTTCCTGCCTTGCAGTGCCCGGTTCAGCCTGGCTCTGCCTCTGAGTCTGCCAAAAGTATGTTATAGTTCCAGTTATCAGTTCAGTCCTCCTTCTCTGCATTCCTAAGCTACTGAACCGCATCAATAGTTTCGGTCATTGTCTAGCCTTCACGTCTCCACGTTAGAGAAATACTGCATTTAATGGTCATTTCATATTCTTCATCACGTACTACATGTAGAATAATGCATGGTCCAGTCTTAGAATCAAGTTAGCCTTTCCCCTCCTGACTTCTAGTTTATATCAACATGTTCTCTAAACATCAGATACTAGATACTGCTTAGGTACATGTCGCCCTGACTCTCCAGACTTCAGTCTCTGCTCCTAGCACAGAGTTCGAAGCCCCCAGCTTCTCCTAGTGATACGTCATTGCTAGTTTGCGCGCACCATCAGGTTAGAGGTCCCGGCTCCTCAGGTAGCCCCCTCCATGGTTTCCGCCCCATTCATGACATATTCTGTTACGTTTGCATCACATGTCTATGTATACGCCCCGTTACACCTCTTTTCACCCTTATCTTTCGCGACTGCTACGCGTCACGCCTATTGCTCCACCCACTGCTACGCCTATTGCAATGTAATGCTATGTGTTTGCGTTATGTATATATGTTCATGCACTGTTATTAAAAAAGTCATCCTTTCCCTTGTCCCGATCCTGACACCAGCAGCGCTGCTGGGCCCTGCCATCCTATTCCTATGCAGGTTGTCCTGTTCCTGTCCTTTATGCTGTAATAAACCTGCGAAACTCCTACTACCTCGAATCTTGACTCTTATTTATTGAGCTATCTGTTATTCATTTATACATTCAAAAATAGGGTATTATTTATTTATTTACCACACAGATCATGATCAGGAGTTAGGTGACTCATGGGCTAATATTGCTGCTGCAGATGCCCGACAAGTTGGTGGTGCTAAGCCTGAGCCTTTAGTAGCCGAACTTCCTGGTAAAATAACTGATTACATGAAAACGATAATGCCTGCAATACGTGTAAATTGGGATAAGTTGTCTGCATGTAAGCAGAAGAAAGATGAAACAGTGTCAGATTTCTTCACCAGGTTTGAAGAGACTTTTGTCGACCACAGTGGTCAAGATATGAGCACAGAAGGTGGTCAGCGTTTGTTCATCGATAAATTTGTGCACAATCTGCTTCCCGAGTTGTGTAAAAAGTTAAAAGATTCAGAGAGTTCATGGGCAGTTTCCTCCTCAGCATAGATATTGGCTACTGCACAGTATTACGAAAATCGAGACAAAGACGAGAAAGATAGAGCAGAAAAGAAAACGAAAGAGTTGAAAACGAAGGTTTTGTTACAGCAAGCATATCCGCCACGTGGTGGTGGTGGCCAGAATAGTGGTGGTCAAAATAATAGTGGTCAGAGTAACTATCAGAATAATTATCAGCAGCCTCAACAGTATCAGAGGAACTCGCAAAGAGTCGAGTATACTCAACCCTGTGTACCTGTAGGCCCCAATCAGTGTTCATATTGTAAGGAAGAGGGTCATTTCAAGTATAGTTGTCCTATTTTATTACAGCGTGCAAATGGTGCTTCTGGTGTAAGAGGTCGAGGTGTTCAGCAAGCGTCTAGAGGTAGAGGACGTGGAAATTTCCCCCAGAACACACAGCCTCTTCCACCTCAAAATTCGATGAATAGGTTTGATCAGCAGAATAACGCATCTGGTAGGACAGCTCAGTACTATACTGATGATTACTATACAGAAGATGAGCATTGGGAAGGTAATGATTGCTAGGACAGCCATAGACAAAGAGAGGGAGTTGTTTCAGTTCCAGTAGATCAGAGTGGACCTTACGTTGAGGTGATTATATCAGGTGTGTCAGAGCCTTTTCTGTTGGATACTGGTGCTACAAAGAGTTCTATTATGCACTCCAAACTTCCTGGCGCACCGTTGTCTGGCGAAATGAACGTTTCTGTAGGTTTTTCTGGCGCCCCAGTTAGAAATCCGATTTCTGACCCTTTGTCCCTTTCTGTTGGACCTTGTGAATTCGAAGCACCCCTTATTCTGACAACAGGTTGTGGTGAAAACTTGCTAGGATTAGATTTGCTAAAAAGATTGTATGCAACTTTGTACTGTTCTCCTTCTGGAGTACAACTTACACTGGGTAAGAAAGTGGTTTCTCCAATGTATTTGTCGAGAGACAAACTTCCAACAGAATTGTCATCTCTCCCTAATATTCTTTGGGCTACTGGTCCTAATGATGTAGGTCTTTTGGAAATACCACCATATGTTGTAACATTGAAAGCCAATGTTAGAATGCCACGAATTCCCCAATATAGAATTTCTAGTGAAGGAGAAAAAGCTTTGCTAGCGATCGTTTATGAACTGATTGAAAAAGATGTGATTGAAGAGACAAGAGGCAACGTTTGCAATAGCCCTGTTCTGCCTGTTTTAAAATGAACTGATCCCTCTCAGCCACCTGTGTACAGATTTGTGATTGATCTTAGAGAGGTGAATAAAATAGTTGTGCCACAATTTTCAGTTGTCCCCGACATTACTGCCCTCTTGACCATGATTCCAGCTTCTGCCACCTGGTTTTCGGTGATTGACTTGAAGAATGCTTTCTTCAGCATCCCGATTGCTGAGGAGAGCAGGGATATTTTTTCCTTCAGTTTAGGAGGACGCAGTTTCCGCTTTAAACGCGCTCCTCAGGGCTACTGTGAAAGTCTATCAATATATAGTCAAGCTCTAAAGACACAGCTTGATACGATTGTTTTACCTGAAGGTGCTACTCTTGTACAGTACGTTGATGATTTGCTTGCTGCTGCAGATACTGAGGAAATATGTAAGAAAGCCACGTTGTCTTTGATGCGTCATCTGTGTGATTTACATCACAAGGTGTCACTTTCCAAATTGCCATATTGTCGACAAGAAGTGACCTACTTAGGTCACCTCTTATCGAAGGAGGGAAGGAAACTGACCCCAGAAAGAATTCAGGCAATAGTGAAATTGAGTGTGCCAAGAACACAGAGAGAAGTGCGTGCTTTCTTGGGCATTACATCGTACTGTAGACAGTGGATTCCAAATTTTTCGTTATTAGCCAAACCTTTGGTGGCATTAACGTGTAAAGATACACCCAATCCCATTCCTTGGTCTGAAGAGTGTCAGAAAAGTTTTTCTGAATTGCGCACAGCATTATGTTCGGCTCCTGTGTTGGGTAACCCCAATTACAGTAAGCCCTTTACATTGTATGTCCATGAGAAGGAAGGTTGTGCATTGTCAGTGTTGACTCAGTTGTTTGGGGACAAACAGCGTCCATGTGCATATTTTTCGTCGACTTTGGATCCAGTAGCTAGAGCGTTGCCAAGTTGTTTAAGAGCCACAGCGGCAGCAGCTGTTTCTATCCGACAGTCTGCTGGTCTAGTAATGAACAATACACTAGTCGTGATGGTCCCACATGCAGTAGACACGTTGTTAAATAGAACCAAGACACAGCACTTAACTAGTGCTCGATTGTCAGGTTACGAATTAACATTGTTAGCTAGTCATGTGCACATAAAAAGGTGCAACACTTTAAACCTAGCTACGTTGTTGCCAATTGTAGAGGAATTAGATGCTTCAGAACAGCATGATTGTTTTCTTAGAACAGAAGAAGAAACGAAAGGGAGAGTAGATCTCTACGATACTCCTCTTGCTGAATGTGATGGTACATTGTGGGTGGATGGTTCATGCTTCAAGCTCCCGAATGGTGACACGACTGCAGCATATGCTGTCACGACTTTGCATACAATCGTTGAAGCTGCACGTATTCCACATAATTCAGCTCAAGCAGCAGAGTTGATTGCACTCACAAGAGCGTGTGTGCTATCAAAAGGAATGAAAGTGACTGTCTATACCGACAGTCAGTATGCATTTGGTGTGGCTCATAGTTTTGGACGACTGTGGAGAGAACGTGGGTTCCTGACTTCGCATGGAGCTAAGATTCAGCATGGTCAGTTGGTGAATGAGCTTCTTGACTCACTGACCATGCCTCTGCAAGTGGCGATTGTGAAATGTAGTGCTCACAAGAAGGTGACTGATGATGATGGTCGTGGAAATGCATTTGCTGACGAAATCGCGAAAGAAACTGCAAGGAACGTGATGAGCCGAATGTATGTTGCAGGCCCTGCAAGATGGGTTGGTGATGTTGGAATGTGTGAAGACACGATAGAGAGTGTGAAATCCATTCAAGCTGAAGCCACAGAGAAAGAATTGAGCATGTGGAGAGAAAGTACGGGTAGAATGGATGCAAATGGCTGTTGGATTGAATTGTCAGAGCATCAGAGATGGTTGTTACCCGATGCATATGTGCTTGCAGTGGTTACAATGGCTCATGGAATGGCTCACATCAGTGTGAAAGGGATTTGTAAGTTGTTGGCTCTAGTATGGCAAAATGCAGGAATTCCCAAGTGTGCAGAGAATGTTGTCAAGAATTGCATGGTGTCTAAAACACAATCCTGGTAGGGGAACCCCAACTCCAGCTGGTCATTTTGCACCTCCTACGTACCCATTCGAGGTTTTGCAGCTAGATTTCATTCACATGGAGAGGTGCAACAATTTAAAATACGTACTCGTTGTTGTTTGTGCCTTCTCAAGATGGGTAGAAGCATACCCCCTAAAAGACAATAGTGCCTTATCCACAGCTAAAGCCCTTGTGAAAGAGTTCTTCCCCAGGTTTGGAATGCCTAGAATGGTCTGGAGTGATAATGGAAGTGAATTTGTGGGTCGTGTGATGAAGAGAGTGTGTGAAGGGCTAGGTAGCCAACAAAAGTTCCACGCTGCAAATCACCCCCAATCAGCTGGATTAGTAGAATGTTACAATGGCACGCTTAAGTTAAAACTGGCCAAAATTCAAGCGAGCACGGGTCTTAAATGGCCTGACGCTCTACCCTTAGCACTCCTGTCCACCAGAATGACTGTGCATTCGCGAGTGAAACTTAGTCCATATGAGATAGTTTTTGGCCGCCCGGCCAATATATGGGGAGTGCCTAGACCCACCAAGTTCAGCGAGATCGAACACCCTGTTTTGCTTGATTATCTGTATGAATTGACGGCTAAATTGCGTGTTTTGCATCAACAGGTTCACGACACCCTGCCTCCGGTCTCCGAGACTCCAGGTCACGCAATCGACCCTGGTTCCTGGGTCCTTGTCAAGAACTTCCAGAGAACCAAAAACGACCAGCCCAGGTGGACCGGACCGCACCTCGTCCATATTTCCACAAGATCAGCTGTTCGAGTGGAGGGGAAGGCAAACTGGATCCACGGGGTCCATTGTAAAAGGGTACCCCTACCTCTGCCGTATGACCAGTGGGTCCAGAAGGGTGTCGCCGACTCAGAAACTGAAACTGTACCACGCTTTCTGCCCTTCAGTGATGCACGAGTAAAAGGAACATTTACTGAACAAGAGAGCGAGAACATTCTGCAACCAGCTGTATCACCGTCAATTCCATTGAACACTACAGAGCCTGAACTCCTGTTTCAGGATCAGACCTTACCCGGGAAAAAGTGCTATAATTTGAGGCCAAGACCTATGGACAAATAAACAAAAACTTTTTTTCACCTCCAAGTACTATTTTTGAAAGTGCAGCTCTCCCATCTGAGAAACTTGCTCATTTTTGTTTTTCGAACCACCATCCGGGTTCCGCTGCTAGGGCCGCGATTGCCCAAAGTCTTTGGGGTTCAGCTGACGACGTTAGGTCGGCAGTTCTGGTTGGTCTAAGGGAGTTGCCCTGGACTGACAGAAGCATTCCTTAGCAGAATCAACCTCCCATCGCGGGCAGCACTTTAGAGAGGATGGAGTTTCTCGAGATGGAGAGACCTGCCAAGGAAATTAACTTTAAACACAAGATTTGTAATATAATGACAAAGAAAAGCTTTTTGATATTGTGCATTTTTATGCTATTCAGTGTGATGATATTTTTAATAAGTTATGTGTTATTCTCTTTTCAAGTAACATTTGCACCCACTACATCGCCCATACCTCCTCCTTCTACTGTTTCCCCACACTCTTTTCAACCCCTTCCTGAACACGAATCAGCTAGGAGACTAGAGTTTATTAATAACTCCTTTGTTCAGCTCTTGCACCAACACCAACTTGTAATGAACACGACTAACTGTTGGGTGTGTGGTCTTATGCCTCACACAACGGATAAAGGTATTCCTTATCTGGTCCTGCCATTCAGTCACAATGGTTCTGTGTGGGCATACAGAACAATGTTCATATACGCACATGAAGTCTACCCCCTACGTTCTGTAACAGACAATCCTAAAAATAGTGCTCTAGTTAAGGGTATAGTAGACATGATTAAGGAAGGTATTTCTTATGAGACTATCCCGAGAGATGAGACACTAGTATACATAGGATGGAACATAACCGGATATGGAGCTACTCTGAGTGAGAAACAGCAAGCCAAGGGATCTTCCCCGATTTGGATTGTACCCCATCAAGGTCATCTGTGTCTGCAAGGTAATGGCACGAATCCCAGAGCTCAGTTAGGGAAGAGTATCTGCACTAAAACGTATTTTTTTGCAGCCCAGACTTCCCCTTCGTTTTTAGCAGCTAAGGGTACCTATTTCATCTGCCATGATAGAGCCTATACATGGTTGCCCCCTGACTTTTCGGGCTCATGTTTTGTTTCATTCCTGTTGCCTCCCACCTACACAGCAGCGGCAGATCACCACAAGACAAGGGTAGTTAGAGGTGTCTTGAGTGAAGAAGACACTGCAGGTCAAGAATTTGGGGACTTTGCAAAGGGTTTTCTGCCGTTCTGGGGATCCATGGCTAACAGCAGGAACATAAGGCAATTGACAAGGGTGGTTGAGTCCACCGTAATAGAAACTGCTGGTGCCCTTAGTAACTTGACTGCTGAGCTCCAGTCGGATCGACTTATGACCCTTCAGAACAGGGTCGCTTTAGATGTCATACTTGCAGACCGAGGTGGGGTATGTAGATTGATCCAATCGAGTTGCTGTGTTTTCATCCCAGATAACGCTCCAACAGTGTACCAGGCCATCTCTAAACTGCATAAGATTTCCGAATCTATTCATGTGGATAAAGGAGATTGGTCATTAATGGGATGGTTCTGGGAACTGATATCCGGTTGGGGATGGAAAATTCTGATGGTCATTGGGATGGTCTTAGCCATTTTTTTCCTGTTCTGTCTGTGCGTGCAGTGTGCTCCTGCAATATGTGGCCTCTGTGTCACATCATGTGTAAGGAAGCCTGTATCAAGAGACGAACTAAGTACTAGAATGATGTTGCAGCAACATCTCAATGACTTTAGGAATATAGATCTGGACTCAGATTAGCATGAGGATAGATTAATTGCCTATGTAAGGGCAAAAGGAGGGATTGTAGTACTGAAAATTCTGGACTCGAGAGTTAAACTTCATCATAGCATGACGATTTTTATATCAAAAGACCGAGAATGGCTAGTACACTATGTACAAACATTTTCGTCAATTTCGAGTGACGATTTCCCCTCGAAATCGACATTTTCGTTCTGAACCCTTGGCTTCCATTTTGTATGCGGCAGCCATTTTGTGAGTTGCCCTTTACATAAGCTTATGATAACAGCTAAATTCGATCCCAAAGGACACGTGCACCTTAATTGACTTTCCTGTGACCTGGGCAAGTTGGAACCATTGCCCCAGGCCGAACCTGTTTGGTCAGTTCCTCTCCCAGTGGCCGAATGAGATAGCATCAAGGCTCAACAGGCCATAAAACCTTTTCAGCACATACACACCCTGCCGAATCTTGCTCACACCTGTCCCTGCTCTTTTCTCTCACTTGCTTTATGATGGGGAGGTGCCCATTTTTATTGGGGGTCCACCGATATCTGATGAAATGTTGGGCCTTGCCGGGTGATTTGTTGTGGGCTGGACGAACTGAAATATAGACATGTCATCATGACTCTGCTTTTCCTTTGTAACAAAGAATGTGAATAGTGTACTGTAAATTCGAAGAATGTTTGCCTAAAGCACAATATTTCGTATAAAAAGAGAAGCCTGACTTTGTAAGTTTGAGCAGTCTCCTGAGAATATACTTCCCGTGTGTTGTACTTCTAGGACGCTTGTTTCTTGGTTGCAGCCAATAAAATCGATCCTTGACTTCACCTAGAAGACTCTGAGTTTCTGTGGTCTGAATCAGGAAAGAACCCGAGGTTTTTGGGTGTACCCTGGCACCGCTGGGTTGCCGGTTCAGTACCGGTTTTGAAAAACCCAGTACCTCAGTGTCGCTGTGGAAAAGAACCACCGAAACAGCCCATCTTAATTTGCTTGGGGCACCAGAAATTCTTGCACTGTAGCTGTAACTTGTCTCACTCATGTCTTCTTTCCACAACTTAGGGGCTTATTTCACATTTGTTGAGCTGTACTCTGTTCCTCCAGGGCAGCAATGGGATGTACTCTGCTGTCCTGATGGACTATATACTGCCATATTTAGAGATCACTGTGCTACAAGAGGAGCCTCCACCACAGTGATTCCTGTGAAGACACCGCAGATTTGCTGTCTGTGTGCCATGTATAGTGCAGCCACAATGCAAAGTCTTTTGTTTTTTTATAAAACTTCCAAACAAAATATGTTTTGGGAAAACACATGCTGGAAGTTTTCTGCCAGTGTGTTGGAGTAATCTATTGGTTTTCCTGTTCTGGATAGCTTTTCTTTCTCTGATGCTCTGATGTAGTGCAAAATCAATTTTTCATTGTAGCGGTGCATTACATTCACATGTGTAGACTGCATCCACCTAAAACCTTTTGTCGTGTTAACCTAAGTGTTAGAAACTTGTGATGTGTTTAGGTCAAAATATAAGAATATGTGAATAAATAATGTGGGAAAATGAATATAATTAGCAGATAATATGGACTGAAACTGTTGTGCGGTAGACCATTTTTTCATTATTGAATATGCTTATTAATCGTGTCATTTTATATGTAGACAAAATTATTACCTGTACATGAGTCAATTTCTGTATAATTTCGTAAAGTTCAGGTTCCATTTTTCTTATGTTAGCTGAACTCTGTAGGCACGAAATGCATTTCCCCTGGAAGCTCTCGTATTAGAATAAATGATTGAAATTCACGTGTAAGTTGGATTCTGTTCTTTCTCACATTTCTGTTGCAGGTGGAAGAATCATCCTTGTTAGTAGGAATAATGTCCTTGTTTTCGGAGTTAGGCAAGGAGTAAAGGGGATACATTGGGATAGAGGTTAAGACTCTTGAGGCGGAAAGCCGGGAGTCAGGGATGGAATCTTTTTAACTAGTTAGAACATTTGTACTTTGTTGCATTGTGTTATTTTAAAAACTTGCAGAACGTCACGATCTTTGTGCACATTTTTAATTTTCCTCACTTTCCCCTACCTTCTCACTTGCTCTCCCCGAGGGTTCACACGTTCTCAGGTAGCCGATTTGGGTCACCTGGGACGCGGGATTAGGAACTGGAGCGTTTTGACACAGGCGCCATCTTAGGGGTAGATACGGTCGGCGTACTAGTGTTGCGGGCGATTTGGCCCACACACTATATATAGAGCCGATCCGAGCGAACACTTACTGATAGAGGTTAAGACTCTTAAGGCGGAAAGCCGGGAGTCAGGGACAGAATCTTTTAACTAGTTAGAACATTTGTACTTTGTTGCATTGTTTTATTTTAAAAACTTGCAGAACGTCACGATCTTTGTGCACCTTTTTAATTTTCCTCACTTTCCCCTACCTTCTCACTTGCTATCCCCAAGGGTCGAAACATGTTCTCAGGCAGCCGATTTGGGTCACCTGGGACGCGGGATTAGGCACTGGAGTGTTTTGACACAGGCGCCATTTTAGGGGTAGATACGGTCGGCGGACTAGTGTTGCGGGTGATTTGGCCCACAAGCTATATATAGAGCCGATCCGAGCGAACACTTACTGATAGAGGTTAAGACTCTTGAGGCGGAAAGCCGGGAGTCAGGGACGGAATCTTTTTAACTAGTTAGAACATTTGTACTTTGTTGCATTGGATTATTTTAAAAACTTGCAGAACGTCACGATCTTTGTGCACCTTTTTAATTTTCCTCACTTTCCCCTACCTTCTCACTTGCTCTCCCCGAGGGTCCACGCGTTCTCAGGCCATCGATTTGGGTCACCTGGGACGCGGGATTAGCCACTGGAGCGTTTGGAACAGGCACCATCCTAGGGGTAGATACGGTCGGCGGGCTAGTGTTGCGGGCGATTTGGCCCACACACTATATATAGAGCCGAACCGAGCGAACACTTACTGATAGAGGTTAAGACTCTTGACGCGGAAAGCCGGGAGTCAGGGACGGAATCTTTTTAACTAGTTAGAACATTTGTACTTTGTTGCATTGTGTTATTTTAAAAACTTGCAGAACGTCACGATCTTTGTGCACCTTTTTAATTTTCCTCACTTTCCCCTACCTTCTCACTTGCTCTCCCCTAGGGTCCACGCATTCTCAGGCAGCTGATTTGGGTCACCTGGGATGCGGGATTAGGCACTGGAGCATTTCGACACAGGCGCCATCTTAGGGGCAGATACGGTCGGCGGACTAGTGTTGCGGGCAATTTGGCACACACACTATATATAGAGCCGATCCGAGCGAACACTTACGGATAGAGGTTAAGACTCTTGAGGCGGAAAGCCAGGAGTCAGGGACGGAATCTTTTTAACTAGTTAGAACATTTGTACTTTGTTGCATTGTGGTATTTTAAAAACTAGCAGAACGTCACGATCTTTGTGCACCTTTTTAATTTTCCTCACTTTCCCATACCTTCTCACTTGCTCTCCCCGAGGGTCCACGCGTTCTCAGGCAGCCGATTCTGGTCACCTGGAAGGCGGGATTAGGCACTGGAGCGTTTCGACACAGGCGCCATTTTAGGGGTAGATACGGTCGGCGGACTAGTGTTGCGGGCGATTTGGCCCACACACTATATATAGAGCCGATCCGAGCAAACACTTACTGATACAGGTTAAGACTCTTGAGGCGGAAAGCCGGGAGTCAGGGACGGAATCTTTTTAACTAGTTAGAACATTTGTACTTTGTTGCATTGTGTTAATTTAAAAACGTGCAGAACGTCACGATCTTTGTGCACCTTTTTAATTTTCCTCACTTTCCCCTACCTTCTCACTTGCTCTCCCCGAGGGTCCACGCGTTCTCAGGCAGCCGATTTGGGTCATCTGGGACGCGGGATTAGGCACTGGAGCGTTTCAACACAGACGCCATCTTAGGGGTAGATACGGTCGGCGGACTAGTGTTGCGGGCGATTTGGCCCACACACTACAAAATGCCCTCCATATATCGTACGTGCAGTGGACGAGCGCAGCGTGCGCGCAGATGGCGCGCCGGAGGTGCACCAGAGGTAAGCCTGTCTGCGCCCGTCCACGCCAGACCGGGCCTCGGGCCCAGCACCCTACCTCCTAACCTTCGGATCCCTTTAGAGTACTCTAGGGAGACCTTGCTCCAATTGAGACAGCCCCCTGTGCCCCTCTGCGCACACTCAATCACAATTGATGGCCCTTGTAATCATTGCCCCCACTGCCCATACACGTTACCTACTCTCGAGTCCTGTCTCACTTCCCACACTGTTTTGAATATGGCTCTGCTAAATTGCAGATCCTTGCCCAAACACGCGTAGGAAATCTACATACTCATAGAAGACTACCAACTAGAGATCCTGTTCTTAACAGAGACATGGCTATCTCCGGACTCTGACCCGGATATCGTCCAGGCTTTGCCGTCGGGCTTTCTAATTCAACACCTTTACAGATCAAAGGGAAAGGGAGGGGGGATAGCCCTTATTTTTAAAGATCATCTTTCCTGTCGATTTCACGGAAGCTCTATACTTGACTGTGAAAATGTTCAGTTCACGATTCAAGTTTCTCGGTGTAAATCTCTCTCCGGAATCCTCATCTATCGCCCGCCTGGTGCTATTGGACAATTTTGCAGTTCACTTCTAGAAACATCACTGGCTCTGGCCAGTACTCTCCCTAACTTTATGATCTTAGGGGACTTAAACATCCACTTTGATAATAATGGAGACAACCTAGCCACTGAACTGTCATTGGATTTAGCGACATGCCAGCTCCATCTGGGAAACCATCAACCTACTCATACCCTGGGGCATCTTCTGAACCCCATCTTTTCGAGTATGCCTGACCTTAAAGTGCTCGCACCAATCCCGGTACCTTGGTCAGACCATTTTCTCATCCCGTTTAGTTGGTGGATCCCGAGCACCTATCGTCCTAAATCAGCCCCCAGTAGGCCTGCACGCCCATGGTCAAAATTGGACCCGGACAAATGGAAGCATATCCTGGCGCTTTCTCTTCCTATATGTGAGGCAGATCTTGTATCTGTGGACACTATGTTTTCCTTGTGGATTGAAAACTCCCTGGACATAGTTCTCCCGAAAAAACCTACCTTTAAACCGAAGGGCAAAACCACCTTGCCCTGGTTTACCAAGGAGATTCGGCTCCTAAAAAAATTCTGTAAAAAGTCTGAAAGGATATGGAGGAAGGACTATGATCCTTGCAGAAATCAGGACTACAAACTCGCGATTCTAAACTATAAAAAGGCCCTTAAAACGGTGCAAGCCGCATTTTTTGAAGAAAAAATTAGATCCTCCGCGAGCTCTTCAAGAGAAACATTTCAAAGTGTGAAAAAGCTTCTAAAACCCCCGGATCCCCCTTGCCCCATGGACCCCTCAGAGAACCGCTGCAATGAGCTAGCCAAGTTCTTTGACCAGAAGATTCCAAAAATTCTGAAGGATCATCCCCTGTATAATTCTGCCAACCTTTTTGAACTGCCCCCGTTAGCCTCACAGCATGCGGAGCCCAGTCTGGATAACTTCGCCCCCATCACAAAAGATACTCTTCTCCCCATTTTTCAGTCAATTAAAAGCGGCTCTCCGCTAGACCCAGCTCTATGGAACATCCTAAAATTAGTAGAACCCACCATCCTTGCCCCTTTGGTAAATCTGATTAACATCTTCCTTTCCCAGGGCATCGTACCCCGAGCTGGAAAACGGCTGTAGTCAAAGCTTTACTTAAAAAACCCAATCTCGACCCCCTGGAACTGAACAACTTTCAGCCCATTTCCTTTCTGCCAGGCATCAGCAAGGTGGCAGAAAAGCTTATCAATCTGCAGCTATCCGACTACCTTGAATCAAACGACCTACTTAAACCCTCACAGACGGGCTTTCGCCCAGGTCAGGGTACAGAGACCGCGATGATAGCGGTAGTTGAAGAAGCCAGAAAGATCATGGATTCAGGGGGATCAGTGGCAGTATTCCTCCAGGATCTAAGTGCGGCCTTTGACACCGTAAATCATCCTATGCTGGTCCATCGGTTAAGAGACCTGGGTATCTCAGGACTTGCAAAACACACAAGATGATGGACGGAATGTTGCACAATGGCAAAACATTCACCCCCAGTCACAGATTTGAGTTTAATCCATTGTTATTTTGCTCAGCAAGCCACCCCAGTTCAGACTTGGCCATATGCAAATCAGGCTTGACCCTGTGCCTCATGGGAACAGTCCAGCCTGAACTGCCAAGCCATGTCTTTCCTGGACCGGAATCAAGCATCCAAGGACCGGTTTCTGGCTATCAGCCGTCTTCAGCCAGGATAGCTTGACTTCAGTGGCCTAGTGAGCACGGGACCCACGTCTGGACATACCCTTCTCACATAGGGTGAACAGCAAAACACACAAAATGATGGACGGAATGTTGCACAATGGCAAAACATTCACCCCCAGTCACAGATCTGGGTTTAATCCATTGTTATTTTGCTCACCAAGCCACCCCAGTTAAGACATGGCCATATGCAAATCAGTCTTGACCCTGTGCCTCATGGGAACAGTCCAGCCTGAACTGCCAAGCCATGTCTTTCCTGGACCGGAATCAAGCATCCTAAGACCGGTTTCTGGCTATCAGCCGTCTTCAGCCAGGATACCTTGACTTCAGGACTTGCCCTGTCTTGGCTGAAATCTTTTCTACACAACCGATCATATCAGGTGGCAGAGGGCAACTTCATCTCCAACACAACTCCAGTACAAAGTGGCGTCCCTCAGGGCTCATCCTTGAGCCCCACGCTTTTTAATGCTTATATGGCCCCCCTTGGAAAAATCGTCACTCCACATGGAGTTAAGCTTCTGACCTATGCCGACGACAACCAGCTCGTTGTATCACTAAGCCAACAGGATCACCCTTCCATCGATCTCTATTCCTGTCTTGGGGATATATCTGGGGAACCCGGTCCTGGTGGGTGGCACTGAAGAGCTCATGACACCGAGCAATGTAAGCCTGGAGATCCCACAATCGGAGGTTTCCGAGATACAGCGGCAACATAACTCGAATTCCTTTGATCCTATTATCAATCTTTCGGATCACATAATGACAACGGCTGAAAGAGAAGTGCTCGGAAAGGGATTATCTTTCGTACCAACCTCCAGACCTGATACTTTTACTATCAAACTGGAGTTACAAAGATTTTTTCGAAAAGTAAGGCTGAAGTATTACTTTGGAAGGAATACTTATACACCAAAAGCCATGGCCACCCCCTTCAAGCCACCGTCGACATTTACGCCTAGTGCATACAGCATGAGTCAGCGGATTCTGGCTTTTGAACAAATTGTCATGGAAGAAATCATGGAGACACTGAATGAGAGACAATACATGAAACATAACGTGACGAGAGAAGAGAGAACAGCCCTGACTGAGCTACGAGAAAACGCCTCCATCATAGTAAAGGCGGCAGATAAAGGTGGCGCTATTGTGCTGCAAAATACTGAAGATTATATCAGTGAGATCCAACAACAGCTGGCAGTACGTGACAGTTATCAAACTATCATGAGAGATCCAACAAACAGCATCAAGTCCTTCATTGAAAATCTGGCAGAGGAAGGCGTGAGAAATGGATTTCTAAGTCCACCGGAAAAAGAATTTTTGATTAAAAAGGAACCACGCATCCCCACAATATACACCTTGCCGAAGGTGCATAAAAGGTTAGAAAGACCTCCAGGAAGACCGATTATATCGGGTTGCGGATCGGTTCTAGAACCAGCTAATCAATTTATTGATTTTTTCCTGCAACCGCTGGTTACCCAAACCAAATCATTCATAAGAGACACCACGCACATTATACAATTACTGGAGAATCAATCATTTGACATCAATACACAATTTATGGTAACTCTGGATGTATGTTCTCTTTATACATCAATACCACAAGACAAAGCCATAAACGTCATGAGAGAGGCATTGAATAAACGTCCAGCACCACATTGGGTACCCACCAGTTTCCTAATCGACCTATTAGAGATAGCAATGAAACGAAACTATTTCGTATTTCAGCAGCAATTCTTCCTCCAATGTAAAGGAGTAGCAATGGGTGCGACATATGCACCGAGCCTGGCGAACATCTATATGGACAGCTATGAAGAACAACACCTCTACTCACAAGATAATCCGTACATCGATTCCATAGCTGTCTGGAAGAGATATATAGATGACGTGATAATGATATGGTCAGGCTCGGAATTGCAGTTACAGAATTTTCATGTGTGGTTAAACCAAAGAAGTAAAGATATCCAATTCACCATATCATATAACCATGAATCCATCGACTTTTTGGACTTAACGTTCAAAGTAGAAAACAGTCTCATCTATTGTGACCTATTCAGGAAGCCAACCGAAAAAAACACGATATTGAAATATGACTCTTTTCATCCACGCAATCTACGTGACAACTTACCGTTTGGCCAATACCTTAGATTGAGGCGCAATTGCACCAGAAGAGTTGATTTCTTTAAAGAAACTGATATACTTACTGAAAGACTTCGAGAGCGAGGGTACCCGCTGGGTCTTCTTAAAAGAGCTAGAAAGAGGGCGTGGTATTACCTGAGGGATCAATTGCTTATCCCAAAAGATAAAAGAAATGATACAGAAAGTCTAGTATGTGTTACAACATTCAATCCTAAGAGTAACAGCATTACAAAAATCATTAAAAAACACTGGAATCTGGTGGCATCTGAGATATTGATGGATCAAGGCCCACTGTTCGCTTTCAAACGTGGGAGCAATGTAAAAGACAACGTGGTGAAAGCATACCTAGCACCCATAAAACAACCGACTCTGAGAGACCAGCTAGGCCTACCCCCGGTGGTTGGCCATTTTAAATGTGGTAATTGCAAAGTTTGCTCATTGAGTATGGAAGGTCAAACGTTCCCCTATGAAAATAGATTGTATAACCTTCCTTCGTTGACCAACTGCAATACATCTAATGTAATATACATCGTTATGTGTCCCTGCAATAAACCATATATTGGTCAAACAACCCAAAAAGTTAAACAGAGGATACTACAACACATGAGTCGTATTCGGTGTAAAACACCCGGGGCACCAATGGTGGAACATTTCACCACCTATAATCACCCCGCTGAAAGTCTGAAATGGAGAATTTTGGAAAAAATCACAATCAACCAGAGAGGGGGCTCATTATCATTGGTTCTCAACAAAAAAGAATGCAAATGGATACATTCTATAGACTCAGTTACAAGAGGCCTCAATGAACATGAAGAAATTGCAAAACAGATGGGCCTGTTGTAAATTGTGTCCTTACGGACACACTACACCATACGCAATACAGTGGGGGTGAATGTTCCATATCCAGATATTTGATGCATACGTTTAGCCTGGGCACACAATGACACTATGACGTGAAATCTGAGAAATGTTTGTAAATATATCATGATTGTAATCTTGACAAACATTTAAAGACATGAAAATTTGGGTAGAAAATGTGCAATTCAGAGGATTGTATAAATATGACTAATTTTAATATTCAATGTCACTATGAAGTGTATTCAGATATACATGAAGGGGTGAATGTTGCACATCTAGATATTTGACGCATACATTCAGCCTGGGCTTACAATGACACTATGATGTGAAATCTGAGAAATGCATGTAAATATATCGTAAGTGTAACCTTGACGAACATTTAGAGACATGAAAATATGGCCAGAAGATATGCATTCCAGAGGATTATATAAATACGACTAGCTTTGCTATTCAATGTCATTATGACGTGTATAGAGATATACATGAAGATATGTCACTGTGATAATGCTGAATGGTTTTTGTGTTGTGACAGTCATGCAACCTTGATACCTTCACTGTTGTCAAGTGTAATAATTTGATTTGAAAAACAAGTATGTATAGTGCATTAACTAAAAAGCAAGTTACTTGAATCTATTCCTGCTACGAAAAAACCTGATTTCTCGAGTTCTTTTACGGCCCGAATGATAAGTCCATTGGTAATTGAAATGCTAAACCAAGCCTATTCTGTTTTTGCCGTTATACAAGCAGGCTGACATAATGGTAGGCTACCACTCGCTGATGTCCCTGTAGTAACAACAATTAGATATAAGCACACTTTGTGGTTACAATTCAGTAGTTTTACACCGACTTATTATGTTGTGGTTACCGTGGTTACCACGTAACACCACATGACTTTAGTACACACGCACGTCATCACGTTTAAACACTGATTCCGGGTCATGACCGTAAGCTGTAATTCGGCAGCCGGTTCGTTAGCTGAGACGCCGACTAATTAGAGAGTTTCCGCGAGACATTTCACGGTAAGGCGAGTTTCCAAATATAAGTCTTTTCATGAGCGTTAAAACTCTACGGTAGCAGGGTCCCTTGTCGTATTTGTAAGGGGTCTTTCTGCGCTGTGAAGGTTTTCCTCAATGCATTAATGGGAGCCTAAAATACAACGAGGCGGCATTCTAACGAGTAGTTTCCGCCACACTCATTCGTAACTTGATTTCATTATACATGAGAGGCCAAGTGATTCCACAGCTTTAATGAGAGCTAAAAAAGTGTTTTCCGATTTTCCGACATGGCTAGTGCCACATAATGGCATACGCTGGAGTTTACTGTGAATGAGTTACCGGTGGTTGTCACTGTTTAAATCAAAAAACCGACATGGCGCAAGTACCCGGACTGTTCCTTAATTATAGATCTGCACAAACTCACCTCATGACACATTGTGTAAAACTCTTGCACAATTTTGGGGATTGATGTTATTCCCTTCTTTTTTCAGACGAAAAGAATACTCATCTCCACGTGACTAATGCACCTTGAGGGTAGGGTGAGTACTATGACTTCACCTGACACTAATAGAACCAGCCACATTAAACAGAACCCCTCTTTGACTATTTTTATTTTACCTTATAGACTGTCGTGCTGCACATATTTGTCTTGATAAAGACCCGACGCGACTGCAATAACTAGCGCTAAAAGGGTCGAAACGTCGACATCTGTTCACAGGCCTCATAGACTCGGAGCCCCAAGGAACAAGAAAGAAACCATAGGGTTCCTAGATTGTATTAATTGATGGCCTTTAAGAAATAATAGTCTGTACATATGTGTATAGCTTTTCTATTTCATTTTAATGAATTTTGGATGTATTTTGTTGATCACAATGCACTAATGTGATTCTTTTCTGCACTTTATTTGATACATTGACAGTTGTTGTATATAATGTATAGAAATTATTATTTTTTTGACCTGCAGTTGTTATAAATCGAATAGAAAGTAATCTACATGTCTTTCTTTTCATTCATTGTGATGGCTTTTTCGTTATAATTCAGAGGGTGGTTGTTAGTTCTATTAGAGGTTTTGGCATAAGGAAACTGCCTTGATAAATCACTGTTGTACACACCTGACCGAACCATTGTTTTCTTAATCAATTATTACCCAGGTTCTGAGGGACACAGGGTCAACCCCGTTGGTTTTATAAAGTTGGGGATATAACCAGCTGGATGGACAGGTCCCATCTTAAGCTTAACGGCGGAAAGACGGAGATTCTGGTCATGGGCAACCAGTCACACTTTCGCCCTGAGACTCTGTGGCCCCCTTGTATGGGTCCACCCCCAAGTCCAAAGTCTGATATTAAAAGCTTGGGGATTTGGCTGGACCAAGGCCTTACGTTCAGCACCCAAGCCAGAAAAACGGCCGGAGCTTGTTATGGCCTTCTTCGCATTTCCCGCAAAATCCTACCTTTGCTCCCCATCCAGTCTAGGCAGCTCTTGGGCCAGGGCCTTATATTGTCCAAACTGGACTATGGTAACGCCCTCTACCTCGGCGCTCCAAAGAAAGTGACAGCTAAATTACAGGTTGTGCAAAACACTGCTGTCCGGCTTCTTACGGGAACCAACAACCGTTGCTCAGCCAAATCAGCCCACAGGTCACTTCATTGGCTACCTATACTTGAAAGAGTACATTTTAAGGCCCTCTGCACTACTCATAAGATCATGTATGGCAAGGCTCCCCCTATCCTAAGAGATCTCATTGCTCCCTATAAAACTAATAGAATCCTTCGGTCCACGCACCTTCACCTGACCTCAATACCCAGGATTAAAAGGGCTCGATCAGGAGGCCGCCTTTTTCCGTATCATGCCTCCAAACTATGGAATTCACTCCCACCGGACATCCGTGCTCAGCCCAACCTTCTCTCTTTTCGCAAACTTCTGAAGTCCTGGCTGTTCCCATAAACCCTCCTCATATGTCCTCGCCTGTTCTATCATTAGCGCTGGGACGCTTACGGGCAGCCATGCGCTCTAGAAATCTGTAAACATAAACATAAACATTGTGGGTTGATTGTGATAATGGAGACCTGTTGTAATTTCTCACCAGAGAGAGCCTGGGAATCAAGGTCATCTCACCACTGCTCTGGAGCATTGCTGCCCAATGGAAAAGTACCTATGAGGAGGTGTCCTGACCTGATAGCGTGACACTTGAAGGATCCTGGGAAGCCACCTGTGTTATTGATGTATCGTAACTAAGGAAATAGCCCCTGGCACTTCTTCTTTGCAGAGAGAGAGAGAGAGAGAGCATCTTAGAAAGAGCTTCGTAGCTTCATGCTGCTTAACCCAACTGATGCAGGGAGACTTTCCACACTCTGACACCTTAACTGATCCTGCCTCGCAAAATGCTTATTTAGGGATGTCACGTTAGTGCTAGTGTAGGGACAGATTAATGCTTTATTCTCATGAACTTTCGATGCAGAGGAACTTGGACGTTTGTTTCCTAATCTTTTGTATACTGATTCTTGAACTAATTATGTTGTGCATGTTGCACCGCCTTAATTTCATTCATAGATTTGGTTTGTATTAGTCCCAATGTATTTTTACAAGCTCATCTTGAGGTGCCTGTATGTTCAGTTATTTTTTAGCTTTTTAATACATCAACTAACCTTAGTTGGCAGTCTGTGATTCTTAAGAGTCATAGAGAATTGAAATTGAAATGATTTACCTGCTGACAAATTCTCTTCCCCACGCTTTCATGCTAAGAGAAAGTACCATTGACTTGAGGTTCTAGAGCAGATCGGGAACATGGAAACTCGGCTACTTCAGTTCAAAAAGAGAAAAAATGTACATCAGAACATCCACTAACAGGACAAATGGTCTAAGGTACTGTGACTAACAGCCCAATGTCAGTCGGGCTGTTGGTCATAGAGTTTTATTGGCAGAGCCCATGGAGGCTCAACCGGCAGATACAATGACAGCCAGGAGTTTGGTGGATGAGGTAATCCATTACTTTTTTTAGTGTGCTCTCTAACTGGATGCTGATCCTCTGCATAGAAGGATGTAGTAGGGTCAGAAGCCTCATAAAACTGGCCATTGGTTGCTTCTGCCAGCAACCAGTCTGTGAAAGGCATGCACAAACTGAATAAGCTAGAGAGTAATAGACACCGGGAAAAGACAGAAGGGTGGTCCCCCAGAGGTAAAACAGACAGATCTCATTTCTTGCTCATCTTTTTCAATACTAGGTTCAACCTTATTTATCAGTGGATGTCTAAGCAGTTATTTTTCCAAAGCAGTATACAGTTTTATTGTAATGTCATTAAAAGTTTCATTGTCACCACATAATCTTTATTTTTCGTCTCAGCTGCTGTGATGTTTACTGTTAGATCAGTTTTTTTGTCTTTCTGAGCTTTATCTCTAAAATGTGTTTTCTGTCATTGTTGCAGGTTGACATTTTGCTTTTGGTGTTCTGATATTCTGCAATGATTTTTCTTTGGTTTATTTAAAGCACCCCAATGCCATATTGGCCTGGCATGCATTAAATGCAACTTTAAAAATACATAAAAATGCAATACAAACAATGGCATAGGAAGGGGTATTACTAGCCAAGTAAAGGGACCAATCAGTTCTACAGTACCCTTTTCTTTGGCAGACTGCTAGTTTCTTTTGAGGAGCATAGAAGGCTTCTTGCTGCTCTCTGACCTTCGAGGTTTAGCTGGGGGCTTCCATGCAAGGCAAGGTCCGCAGTAGCGCTGAAGGCCAGCACGGCTGCAGCAGCACACCATGCTCACTCCTTTTTTAAGTTCAAGAGAATTTTATTAAGGAAAAGCATGGTGCCAATACAGAGTACAAAAGCAGATCACAAATGAAACAATAACAATCGAATATAATAGCATGTCAAAAAGCAAAAAAAAGAGGTAAGATAAAAACAGGTTTCAAAATTAAACAGAATAAGTATAGTGATTGCAGGTATAAAACAATGTAGCAATAAGAAAAGAAAATAGAGTAGTGAAGAATAAGGAACATCTAGGGTGATTAAGGGGGTTTGGGAACTTCTTGCTGAGCAGGATGCAAATGAAAGGAGCGTTTAGCACAAACATCAAGGTAGAGCGCAACTTCAAGCCACAAATCCATACGTTTTGTCGCCATGTGAATGGGGAAAACACCATGCTCACTCCTAACCTGTGAAAACAGAATGCATACAACGGCACATTTTGAAGGCACTGCAACACACTTTGTGTAGTTTTGTCTCAATGTAGTTCAGCTGGGCTGCAGCCAATTTCAAATCAGTGGCAGTGCAATCACACATTTCCAAATTGCAGTCGACCAAAAGGGGGCAGCATTTTCCTCCTTAATGGTGTTTCTAGATAAAGCAGGTCATGCCCTGCTTGATGGTGGGAGCCAATATTAAGGTAACCCCAGGCAGACTCAATCTCAAGGGGCCTTCTCTGGTGGAATATACCTTATCATTGGGTTCTCAACTCATACTAGCCAATTCAGACCCCTTAACATTTCGGAACATCAAGTGAGTTATTACAAGGGACAGAGAATACAATCTTAACTGCAGAATGCAGCTTCAGTATCTGCAACGATCCAGATCCATTACACATTTTGACCTATATTACTGTCTCAACTTCCACACTCGTTGGAGTTAGGACAACATATAATTTTCAATTATGTTATGCTATAGTCACTCTAGTTTTCGATCTTATATTGGAGGTCTTCGAAGGCTCATACCTAGCACATGCTGCAGCTCATTAGCGCTTGCTATCATGTCATCTGCACAGGTACTCTTCTCTGACATCGTTTTTTTCTTTGAACATTTGTCAGGGAAACAGGAATTTGAGATTCCCTTTTTCGCAGGATAGTAAATCAAGTCAAATACTTATCATTTATAGAAACTGACTAATTTCCCCTCAAGAAGTTTGTCCTCTGCACCGCACTGATGTTAAAATGTGTTAAAATGCATAATACTATTAACTGCGGATACAACAACCATGCATAGACGCAGTCCTTCCGATTTCAGACACAATGAGCTTGAATAGATTAGTTATTGTTAATGTTAAGAAAATGACTTCCATCCATTTTGTGTTTCTTGGTCATTCACAGTACCATAATGTCAGAGAATTGGAGGTGAAAATACACTCTATAGTCACGAAAAGTTCAGCACCCACCTCTGCCCCCCTAGCAGATTACTGGAATGGGGAATGGGTTTGGAAAGTCAGCTCGGGTGGGTGCTCGGACCCTCGAATCCCTTGACAGATCGGGGGGCAGGAACTTTGAGTCCCTTGAATGGTTCTAGAATTAGTGGCCAGGGGGCGTGGCTTGGACGCCGACCTAGATGGCGGTGTAGCGCGTCAGCTCCGGCGCCGACCTCCGCATTTACTGACATTTCAGCAGCCTGGATGAGTTTTTTCCGGGAATGACTACAGCACTGCAAACAGGAACGTGAGGAGAGTTCATTACCCTCATCGTTTTCCGATGTCATCATCATTTCGAGAATCTGCTCGAGAATGCGGATTCCGATGCTCGCGGCCGCCATTTTGAGCGCTGCTCGTGTTTTCTGCCTTCATTGAATGTCCTCAGCCTGCTTCTTCACATGGAGGAAATTCGCTCGACTTTTACAGCTCCTGCTTGCTTCTGCAACACTTTGGTGAGCCCAAATGGGGTTTTGGTGATTTTTCCTCTGCTTCTCTCTTCAACAATCACCTGTAACTTTCCTCAGGCGCCATTTTGTTTTCCTCATTAACTGGACTTCCTCATACAATGAAGCCTTCTCTTCTGCACTCATTACTGTTCTGACTTACTTAACTACAAATATTCTGGTTACCACATTTTTAAGCCTGCTTTCCTATACCTCTTCTGCTGCAACATGCTCCTCTCCATTGGTTGGAACCTTTTTCTTCAAGAATGTTGCTTTTGCTGCCCAGAGCGCCTTTCTTTGTGAGCTCCTGCTATTATTCTTCTCTTCAATGTAAGCAGGTCAGAGGTTACAAATATCTTTCTACAGGCTTACTGCTGACTGGTTGCCTCTTCACATTTTCTTTTCGGACATCTATGTAATCTCTTCGCATTGGATCTTCAGCACTTCAGCTTTGTCTTCACAGGTCATTCCTTTTTAACCTCGTTTGGCTTTACAGACTCTCTGTTTGCTGGGGTGTTCATGGGGAGGCTCCGTACTCTGAAGATCACAACTGCTCCTAAAATTCCTGTTGGATCAGATTCAGACTCTCCTTCCTACGACATGGCGGACGGCGCACCTTCAAAATCTGATGCATCGCATGGAGCAGTCCCTAAAGCTCAAGCTGGAGGCAAGCTGCAGTCCTCCTTAACCTCTTCTAAATGTCTGAAAAAAGATCCGCCTTCTCCAGGGAGCACCTCCTCCTCATCTTCATCTTCTATGGATCTCATCTTAGAAGAGCTGCGTGCTTTTAAGCCTTTTATGGAAGCTACCACTAAAAACATGCAGGCTATGCAGGAGAAATGGACATCTTTGGACTCAAGAGTTTCATCCTTGGAACAATCCACAGACTCTTTACGGTCCTCATGCTCCCACATTTCATCAATGGAAGCGGAGATATTGTTACTTAAGCGTCACACAGAGAATTGGAAAACAGGAATCGTAGAAATAATCTACGCCTTTACGGCCTTCCGGAACTTTCAGAAGGGTCTAATCCCACCACCTTCTTCCAATCCTTTCTTGCTAAGATCTTAGATGCTCCGGCTTTATCTTCGATCAACATCCAAAGAGCTCATCGTCTTGGACCTAAGATTGCTACTAAGCCCAGAGGTGTCATTATATTATTTTTTCAATACACTGACCTTCTTCAGGTACTCTCAGCTGCAAAACTCAAGAAGCAAATCATTTGGGAAGGTCATCATCTATATCTCTCTCAGGATGTCTCAAAAGCCAATGCTGAAAGGAGGAAGAGATTCTTGGATATGAGATCACAGCTTCGAGCTATTAATGCTAGATACGGCCTCCTGCATCCTTGCCTCTTTAAAGTTACATATAAAGATCGAACGACCACGTATGAAGATCCTGTGGTCCTACAAGACTTTCTTCGACAGCTTGGCCCAGAAGCTATGGATTTGTCCAGACCTGGCTGATAGCATGTTCCGACTATTTCACTTTATTATATTGTGATTCTGATGTTTCTCTTTATGTCTTCCTGTTTTGACTCATCTTTGTTCTCCATGATAATCGTCCTTTCTCTCTATGTTTCATATTGTTCAAATTGTTGACATTTTATGTTTTTCGTTGGCCCTTCTATTTTCTTATTATGTTTTTACTATTTTTCAGATGATTCCCCTCCCTACCTCACTCTATTATATCATACTGTATCCAAGTGCAGCCATCTGATTTTTCGTCATGGAGGTCTGGTGTTCGTTTCTGGTCGCTCTCGTCGTCTTCCCTCGGTGTCACCACCCCCACCCTTGTTTACATTTTCTGTTTTCGTAAGTATGTTACTCAGTCGTTCTTTTTGGACATGTACTGTCTTCTTGTTCATTCTTGTATCTGTCCTTTCTCTCCCTTACCTTTTTCTGTTCCTTAACTCTTCTCATCTACTCTCCTCCTCCTTTCTCCATTCTTTTTTCCTATTTATTCTTCTTCCTTTCTCTACATTGTATTTCTTATGAATTACTGAGCATGTTACGCTCAACTGTTTTTCTAAATTGTTTCGTTCCGTGTAACGACATGGAACGTCAAGGGATTAAACAATCCCATTAAACGACAAAGGGTACTATCACATTTAGCGAGACTAAAAACTGATATTGCCCTACTTCAAGAGTCTCATCTTACTGAACCGGAGGCTTTGAAACGTAAACGTTCTTGGGTGGGTAATGTTCTTTGTTCTCCTACGACGTCTAGGAAAAATGGTGTTGTTCTTTTGTTACATAGAAAGTTAAATGTTTCCTCGATTACCCTTGAGTGTGATGCTGATGGTCGTTGGCTTATTGTTAATTTACTTATTGATAACATCCCACTTACTCTATTTAATGTATATGCCCCCACTGGGATCGATAAATCCTTCTGGCCCGCTATCTCTTCCAAGTTGTCTTCCCTTTCTGGAGATTATATACTTTTCGGAGGAGACTGTAATCAGGTTGTTGATCCCTTTCTCGACCGACACTCAAAAGTAACTTTTGTTCCTTCTAAAATGCACACACAGTTTGTGAACTCATTTCAAAACAATGCTTTAGTGGATATTTGGAGTTTATGCAATCCCGACCTTAGAGAATATAGTTTTTTCTCCCCTCCCCACCAATCCCAATCCCGCATTGATCATATATTTTTAAGCAAATCCTTGTCCCAACACGCTATACGTTCTGAAATTGGTTCCATCTTACTTTCCGATCATGCCCCAGTGTTTGTAGACCTTGACTTACTCCCATTCTCTCCCAACTCTGGCAGATGGCGGTTTAACAATGCTTTGCTTTTGGAACCCTCCTTCTGTTCTGAATTTACTGCCTTTGCCAAGGAATTTTTTCTTTTAAACCAAACCCCTGACTCCCCTTTTGTTATGGTTTGGGATTCATTTAAAGCAGCCTCTAGGGGTTTTATTATCAACTTTGTATCCCGTCGCAAGAAACTTCGAGAGGCCAAGTCGGAGAAAAGTTTGGCTGACATTAAAGCCCTTGAACTTGCTTATTTTGCTTCTAAATCTGATTCCTCTTTTAAAGCTCTTATTGACGCGAAAATCTCTTTTAACAAATTCACTACAGAAGCTGCTTCTAATACTCTACTAAAATGTAACTCTAGATATTATGGGGGTAGGAATAAAATGGGGAAGCTCTTGGCCAATTATTTAAAGATTCGTAAAGAACGCACAAAAATTCAATCTATTAAAACTTCTTCCGGGGAATCTACATATAAAGATAAAGAAATTCTCACTGAATTTGCCAAATTTTATGATACTCTTTATACCCCAGAAAAAGTTCCTACGTCTGATGATCTCCTTTCTTATTTTCAATCTCTTCCACCTCCCTCAGTTTCACATGTTGACTTTCATGCTTTGGAACAGGACATTTCACTTTCTGAAGTCTCTCACGCTGTTTCTAAACTTCGACATGGTAAATCCCCAGGCCCTGACGGGTTTACTATTGAATTCTATAGTCACTTTACTTCTCTCCTTCTTCCTAAACTCTTACTTTTATTCCAATCCTTTTCCGATGCCGGTTCATCTAGTGGCTCTTTTCAGCAGGCTTTAATTTGCTTAATTCCAAAAGAAGATAAAGATCACTCCTTGTGCAAAAACTATAGGCCAATATCTCTTGTTACTGATTACACAATTCTAGCAAAGATATTAGCTCTTCGCATGGATCCTCTCCTTCCAGATATAATTGGCCCAGAACAATCTGGTTTCGTAAAAGGGCGTCTCTCCTCTGATAATTCCCGAGTTTTTCTTAACATTCTTAGTAAATCTTCTTCCTTGCCTCTTCCCTTTGCAGCTATCTCCCTGGACGCGGAGAAGGCTTTTGACAGGGTCGGATGGGATTTCATGTTTCAGGCTTTGCGTTGGATTGGTATTCCTTCTAAATTCATTTCTATTATATCTTTACTTTATTTTGACCCTCAAGCATCTATTTTTGTAAATGGGATGTCCTCTGATTATTTTTCCTTACACAGAGGAGTTCGACAAGGTTGCCCTTTATCACCCTTACTTTTTGTTTTAGCATTAGAACCCTTTCTTACCAAAATTCGTTTAGACAACTCTATCTCTGGTTTTCATTTTGGTTCCCAACAAGTCAAACTTTCAGTTTATGCCGACGATATTCTTTTTTATTGCTACGACCCTGTCACCTCTATTCCCTCTTTCCTTAAACAGGTCTCTTCCTTCTCTACAGTTTCCGGTTACCGCCTAAACGCTGACAAGTGTGAAATTTTACCTCTCAATCCTCTCTGTCAGAAACATCTCTTTTCTTCTACAGGGTTTTCTTGGCAACCATCTAAAATCAAGTACCTAGGGGTCTGGTTTGCTCCTTTATTATCTGATACTCTCAAGTTCAATTTTGACTATATTTACAAAAAAATGGACACAGCTATCAATCGATGGCATCCACTCTTTCTGTCCTGGTGGGGTCGACTCAACTCTATAAAGATGATGCTTTCTCCCTTGCTCCTTTATACTCTTTCCATGCTTCCTTTACACATTCCTCTTTCTTTCTTTAAGAAAATTGATTCTTTATTATTAAAATTCTTATGGAATGGCAAGCGTTCTCAAATAGCGCTTACTACTTTGCGGAAAGATAAGGCTCAATCTGGAGTACGCTTCCCTGATTTTAAACATTATCACCGTGCTTTTTCCATGAAACAATCAACTCGCTGGTTTTCATCTACTTTGCCTCACTACCCCCCTGTCTGGCTCAGCATGGAATCCTCTTTCATCTCTCCTTTTACCTTCCGTGAATTTCTGTCTTTCACATCTTCTTTAACTCGTCTTCGTTCGCCTATTCTTTCACATTCTCGCACTCTTCTTTCTCCTTACTTAACTTCATCTTTTCCTTCCCTACTATCCACCCATGAACAACCAATTTGGAATAACTCTCATCTTAAAATCCGTAACCGTACTTTTTATTGGAAGGCTTGGCACTCCCGAGGAATATGTTGGATCTCCCAATTATTCTCTCAGAATACGCCTCTCTCCTCCCAGGATCTTCAATCTATTTTCTCTTTACCTGCTTCCGCCCGTTCACAATATAATTCTCTTCAACCTGTCTTGCTCCCTTATCTCCAATCCCTTTCGTCCTCCAACAATATTCCTTTGGATCGCAGACCTACCTCCCTTTTGTTGGAAGCATCTCCTTCTGCATCTGCTTTATATAACTCTTTCCCTTTTATTACTGATAGGTTGAAATCTCGCATTGAACTTGCATGGGAGCTTGATTTTTCTCAGACCTGGCCTGTACTTTTGTGGGATAAAATTTGGATCAAACCACATAAGACCTCTAGAGCTGCTAACACCACTCAAACTTTATTTTTTGTTTATCATAGAACTTTATTCACTCCACTGGCTTTGTCCCACTTTTCACCAGACACCCCTTCTACCTGTTGGTCCTGTCTCTGCCCTTCTGCTGACCTTAAACATATGTTGTTTGAATGCCCGCCTACTTCCCAGTTCTGGCAGTTGGTTTGGCGGCAGATTCAGAGGATTTTTCATTTTCAGGTCCCCTTTTCACCCTCACTAGTTTTTCTTGGCTCTCTTTCTTCGGACCTCCCTCATCTTCCCAACCATTACCCTTTACTCGATCTTTTCATTGCTATTGTCTTTCACATTGTTACTTCTAACTGGAAACAAGCTGCAAATATTTCTTATCAGTCCTGGTGGAATGCAATCTGTTTCAATCATCGTTTAGACACTAATTATATATCCCACATTTCCCTAGCTGTAAAGCGTGACCTGATTTGGCTCCCTTTGGTAACATACCTCTCTTCCTCTTCCCCCGTTCATCCTTCTCCTGCATCTGAAACAGTTGAAGTTCGCAAACCTCCATGAATTGCTTATTACCTGTTTTGCTCTTTTTACTTGATTACTAGATTACCTATCATCGTTAAGTCCTACTGCATTATGTTTTACTTATGGTTTTCCATTCTAATGATATGTTCATAATTTTCATGCTTGTAATGCTTACTTTTGTATGAAAGTATTATTGTTATTACATTGTTTATTTCCTTGATCTATTTATTGTAACTCTTCTCCCCCCCCCTCCACTTCCCCTTCTTTTTTCTTTACCTCAATAAATACAAACTTAAAAAAAGAATTAGTGGCCAAAGGGCTACAAGCCGCACATGCCACAATACTTGATTTAACTTCAAAGTCTGAATCCTTGCAAGTCACAGGGACTGGGGACCGTGTCAAAGGGAGGTCCTAATGGATAAGAGGCTCCTGAATCCCATGAACAGCTCAGGAGATTTGATCCCTGGGGAATCTCCACAGTGCCAATGTGTCCCTATTACAAGTAGTGAAGAAATGGTAATCCCAATAATCCAGGGTTGACAGGCACATATTTGCCTTCTCTAACCCTCAGAGAATCCTGAGGATTCCCCACTTCCATTACTTGCTTGCTTGGTAGCCAATAAATAAACCCTTGCTATTCTCCCTGGCATTCGCCTCGTATCCCTTGAGAAAGGACAACAAGGGCTACTTATAACTTCAAGCTGGCAGTGCCTAGGACAACTATCTATCTGCCTAATGCGCTGCTATGCTATGCATGCTGTAAATCAGGTGCCTCCTTTGATATCATGGGTGTGCCATATTCTGATTCAATCACTTGCAGGCAGTGCACCTACCACCACTTATACACTGGGCAACCCGTGGCAGAGTATGGAATTTGGTCACACTGAGGCCTTTTCCCATTATAGTCTGATTTGGAGCCTATGTTTCACGGATGCTTCTAACACTAAAATATCATATGTTTTTATTATCCAGAAACTCCATAACACATTGCATCTCTGTTCCATACCTTCCTGCTGTCCCCTGAGAATTTCCCTCCCTTGACACTTGTTGCTACCAATGGGTATGGTGATTGCCTAGTCTCACGACTATATCGTACATGCATCTCACTCAAACCTGATACCACCGCTAGGGATCGGGGTAAAGGCGGAGAACCTGGGCATCCCCCTGGATAAAATACGGACATACTGCTAGTCAAAATCAAAAGCATTTTGAGCAACTACAGACACAAATTCTTACATTTTAAATTCCTTCACCGCATGTTTCTTTCACCCTTGGATATTGCCACATTTGACCCCACTAGATCTAATCTGTGTGTCAAATGCCATGCCCCTGGCACTGCCTTTGCACACATAGCCTGGACCTGCCCTATAATACAAACACACACTGGAGTTCTGTCTTTGTACCTTTCTCTGCAATGACTGCATGCAACTCTCCCCGTATACTCTTCTTGCACGCTTTACACCAAAGACATACCGCACTCCCTTTTCCACTTTGTCTCCATGTGCTTCATCCTGGCTAAGCGTGAGATAGCGCCTGGCTCAAAAGTATGTCGTTTTGTGAAACTGTTTGCAAAGATTATGCAGTCCTGCAACTCACTTCTTCCCGTCCGAAGGATATATTGGGGACACTGCATAACTACCTCCGCACATTAGACCCAGACATCCCACCCCCCCTTATCACCTTGAAGCACAGCGCTCCCCTGGTTTTTCACATGTCTGTTCCTTCATTATTTCGTTTATTGGCTTGATTGCCCCACGCTCTTTTCTACTTACACTTTCAGTGTCTTTGTTTTTCTTGATTATATCTTTGTGTATTACCATGATTATTGACATCTTGTAGATGTGTCTGCAAGCAGTGTACCACTATCGCTCTGTTGTGCCTTCTTTTTGAAAATCAATAAAGAAATTCAAAAAATAACTATCAGATTTCTTTCAAACAGCTCAGGCATCCCAATTGTTTGACAATATGAAGTCAGGCTGCCTAATCCTTTATTGCACATTAGAAAATCTATTGCCAATGATTTGCTTTTACGTCCTTGTTAATGTCAAAGAAAACATTCCCAATATTTTGTTGTGCACGCCACTACACTTACCTTAGAAGAGTTTTGATGTGCAATTGCCTCTACTATGTAGGGTTCAGGTGGAATTTGTCTAGGGTAATATTTTTACTAAATCTGAGAAACTACCAGAAAAATGGTAAATGTAGAGAATGAGCTGTACGGGTTGGCTTGTCAATTATTCTTTCCAGGCTTACAAGTCGCAATTCTCACTTTTTGATTCAATAATTCATCTAAGTCACTGAATCCTCTAGAACTTACTTAAAGTCTGGGGATAACAGATGTTCGGGACCCCTCCCTTTCACCAGAACATCAGCCATCTGCTACATGACTCCAGAGTATACTCAAGAGTGATACAATTTGTCAAAATGTGTTCAATATGTGGCTATTTATCAGTGTTTGATCAAATGCTATTTGTGTATACCTGATTGAGAACATAAACCCTCATTACGATGTCGGGCAGACCACAACCGGTAGGCTGTTGGTGGCGGTCCTCCTACCATCCAGGGCATCGGTCCAACGCAGCTGGTCAGATCGCAGAGGTGGGGGGTAGGACTGCCGCATCTGACAGGATCAAAGATCCCTTCAGCCATTCAAACTTTGATTGATGGTGTGCCAGTTCACCAGCTTATCAGCTCATTTTGAGGTTCTGGCCTCCACTTACCATACGCCGGAGGTAAAAGCATAAACATATAAACTTGGTTAAAGGGAGAGAAAGCTTTTTTACACTCTGTGTGGTATGCCCAATGAATTTAGTTTTTAGTAATTTATTGGGTTGCAGTATGTTGTTCTTGACACTTCAGCATAGGAGATATCCTTTTATTTATTTATAGTTGAGGAGTTAGCCGTCTCCATTTTCTCTTTTCTAGCTCACAGCTTGTGGAATGCTCTCCCATCCTTTCTTTAATACATTACTAGTGAAAGCTTATTCAATGCACAGCTGAAGACTGTGCTGTTTGGCGAGCTGTAATTCCGATCTCACCTGAGCTACGCAAGCACCAGGACACTCCCTTTGAAGCAGCAGCAGTCGTGATCTATAAATATCCCTTCATTCATACATTGAGGCACATAGGATGAAGATTTTAAAACCTTATGAGATGATGACGCTGTGATGAAACCTGTTCCATAGAATGATGATGTATCACACAACTCCACTGCCAGCGAATGAGAATCTCCATCAGTAATGGATCAGCCTTATAATCTTAAGGATGATATTGAAGTTCTATAATGGATGTACGTTGTTACAATGCATGCTTTTACCACGCATGCCGTTACAACGCAAGTTTTACAACGCAAGCCATTACACCGCATTGCTTTGGGGGGTGCTGGATAGTGAATAGTTTAATTTACTATTCCAACTCCAGTTCCCGTGGATAGTAGGGAAGGTGTTGGATAAAACTATTCCCTATCCTTGAGCGCCCCGCAGTGCAATGCGTTGTAATGGTTTTCATTGTAAAACCTGCGTGTAAAGGCACTGCATGGTAAAAGTTGCGTCGTAAAGGATGTTTCCCTTCTATAATAGGTAGATCTCTAGCTTTTCATGTCCTTGGTCGACTTCTGTTCACAAAATCTACATATATCTGGCCTATAAACTGCCTTTTTATGCGGCAGCAGTAGTCGTGCTAGCATGCCAGGGTGTACTGCATTTTATGGAACTATGTTGAAAGTTAATATGTTTTGCAATGGTACAGGACCCGGTGTGGGTCCCATAGTTTCCTCTGCCTTGTGATCCAGGCTGCAGCTCACGGATGAGGTCAACAAAGTAGACATACATCTTTGGTGGCCTGTCTTCTCTTACAGAGGAAACATTGTCTAACAGTTAGGCTGACTGTCTGCCTTGGGGCTGTGCCAATATTGATTTCCACGTAGCTCATTCCCTTTTACGTGGTTCAGTAAGAAAAAGGAGTAAAATGCAGACAACAGTAATTTACTAGTAACTGAAACTAAAATCGCAGAAATGATCTGTCAGGTCAAAGCTGCCACAATCACTAATAAAGTAGCATTTGAACCTTTGCATTTTTAGACTAACATTGATACCTGTTTTATGCGACTCATGTGTTGATGGTTTAGTCTGAGAGAGCTGCATCATGTGGACAAATTCATATTCTAGTGCACCACTTGTGGTCCTGCGTAATTAGGAAATAGACATTTTCTTTTGTTTCGTCTAATTTCCTGTCATGTTTCATTTACTTTACATATACTACCGCACTGCTACCATGCACTGCCATAAAGAGTCACCTTGGAGAACATTCTTCACAATATAATTTATAAAGACATAGCATTTCATGGACTATGTTACCCCTAATCCCCTGTCAGCTATTCTTCATTTCCCAGCGTATATAATTCATGCCGGTTTGAAAAGACTTTCTTTGTGGTGAACTTCCGGGTCAAGCTATGAGAGCTAAAACTTCTTTTCAAGCCTGTCTTTCTCCATCTTTCTGGTGTTGGTGCTTGAGTGACCTTCTCCATACGGCTTCACTGGCTACTCTCCTTTCTACCAAAATCCTGCCATGTAGTCTACCGCTGTTGATTCGTCTTTGCAGATATTTTAAAAAAAGGCCTCTTTCTACCCTTTCCATTGAGATAAGGTGCTTTCTGGTAGACTCTGCCTCTGTTGCATAGGCTGGATTATTGTGCCCACTGTGCCTGTAGATATGAGCAATGAGAAAAGAACTCGAACCACATTGCAAGAATACACAGAGACCTAGAGACACCAAATAAACTAAAATGCATAGGATTACTTTCGTGTTCACTATTCCACTGTGCACCTACATGCATCTGTGAAATAGATGGTGCTTTACATTCCTCAGCCTGGATGTTCTTGCGCCATCACAGATACACCCTTTGCTATTAATTTCCACTAAGGGTCTGTAGCACTCTCTGGTACAAAAAAATAATAATAGAGCAGATATCTACACCTGAATTTGCACTGAGTCTTGTCATCAAAGATCAGCACCAAAAACTCCAGTAGTTTATAATTTATCCTCCTTCTGGTGTGCAGAGCATGGAGTTTTGATAGTTATGAATATGTATCTTGTTCTTCACTGTGCTGTATCATTAACTGAGTTTCCTCTGTTGCTTCCCAAGAGTCCACTCATTTTCTGCCAGCTTCTTAGCCCCTAACGCCCAGGGTGTATGTTCCGACCCACAGTGTTAACACAAGCTCACCCAGATCTTGGTACAAGCTACACCTGCATCCAACAGGTAAAGTAACCTCTTAGCTTTGCAAATCAAAGTGAAAACGTCTATGGTAATTGTTGTTTGCATTCCAGAGCAATGGTGATACTGGTATAGACATTGTGTACTAGTGCAATGTAGAAACCGGTACGGCAATTATTTATTTTTTATTGGTAATCTACTGAAGGGTGTTCTAACAATTGTTTGAAAAGCTTGGAAAACTGGTATGCCAGTGGAGCATTGCATATAAGAAAGCAGCAAGGCAACTATTTTTTGCACACAATAGAAATACACAGACTGGAATTGTGAGGTGGTTTTACAAACTGGGAGAATGTGGAATCGGATGCACAGCTCTGTCTACTGACATCTGAACCTGTGATCAGCTAAAAGCTTAACAGTAGCCACTAGCATCTTCATGCATTCCCATGAGAAACACTCTTGTGATGGAGCACACTGTCTTCCTGCTGACTTTTCGTTGGCAGGGGCACCGCCTAGCGGGAGTCAGCAGAAAACTAGTAAATGAGGCCAAATATTTTACAGAGGGTGATTGTCCCCTTGTGCACTTTCACTGTTGAACATCTACAGGGATGCAATGCCTTTGGGTAGGGTACGCGCTACATCACATTGCAAAATATATATTTTTTTTAAATGACACCGACTGACTATATTCACATTCTAGGGTGTGCATGTCCATTCAATGAACAAACACAGTGGTAAAAGGTAATGCCGTCATTTCACCGACGATGTGAAACCGCCAGCCCCATGGGAAACTCCTAAAACGGCGGGCGGTGAGAGTGGCTGCTCAGCGGTGTACTCGGTCCCACTGCTGTGGCAGTCTGGTGGTCTCACCACCAAACTCGTAATGAGGCCCTAAAACTTAATGTTTCATAGAAATATTTATCTTCACTTTAACTTTCTCCAATCTAAAAAAAATTAATGTATTTGTCAGTTATAAATATGGTACAGTGTCTATTGGCCACGGGGAGCATGGGGCCTGCTGTTTGTAAGTGTGACACCTTGAAATGGGAGAACATTAAAATGAAGAGTTATCTTAATCATTAAGTTAAATCTTCATTTTAATTCTCCAATTTAAAAGCAATTGGAAACATAATTTTGTTCGCACACTCCAATATTGAGTTGACAAAGACTTTCACTTAAGAGTTAGGTACCTCAGTAACTTGGTTCTTGACCTCTGTCATAAATATGGTTGTAGCACAGCTCATTATGAGGCTCTGCTATCTGCAGTTTGATAATAATAATGTAAAATAAAAACTGTCTTCCCTTAACTTTAAAAGTAAAATATGACCATGTGCTTATTTTAAAAACAAAAACTCATGGCTACCAGGTACTCTGAAGGTATCTGTGAGCTACTGGTCTCTCGGGATGGACTGGTTGGAGGCAATTCCTCTAAATGTTAGCCGTTCTTGATGGCTTTGAATCCCAGTATGAAGTTTAAATAGAGAGAGACCAGTCTGTTGACATTGTGAATTATATTTGGGTGAAGGATTTCCGGAGGTCCATTGAAAGACATTTTGTGAATTAACTTACTATTATCTGGTTGAATTTGATAAATTCAAGCTTTTTGCATGTTTGTGGGCAGTGTTCCATGTTTAGCACTTTGTTTCAGTTGTCAATCATTTTTATTCTATGCAAACAATCACGAGAGACAGAATCATTAAAAAGATGTAGACCATAGTTGAAATGAGAAGGCAGTCAAATCTAACTGTAAATGTTTCACATAACACAAAATAAAGAAAAGAAAGAATGTCTGTGTAGAATACATTGACCCTATTCAAAGGCAAATATAGATAATTTATAGCTTAATTGAAATATTTGGGCAGAACATTCTTCAATTGGTGATGTTTGTTCCCATCAGTGCAGAAAGTCCACAAAGACATCTTCAGGATGGTATATATGAACTCCAATTTGTATACTCCTCACAGCAAGGTTAATCATAACGAACATGATGTAAAGCCTTATACTATGGTGCTATTCAGTTTGTAATCGAATGGTTTAGTAGAACTTTCAAATTGAATTCTTATTCTTAAGGCGGGCATTCAATTAGCAAATGCCTCAGGTAAGGATGTTATAATCTTGATTATTGAAAAGCTTTGGCAAAGCCATAACTCACGGCATAGTACAAAAGAGAAAGCACCTTTTAAACTGTTGACAGGGAGGGAGAATAACACGAAATGTGTGCCTGATTGGTTGATGCAGTTATTTAGTTCAACTAACTGCATTTAATCTCCAGCTGTTGTGAGGAGTAGAGTTGTAGAGAAACAATCCAGGATGAAGAAATAATATGATCAGAAGCTAAGAAAGTGTGTGTTCGTTGGTTCTATAGTTTGGTTAAGAAGAATGGACTCTGGGAGGAAAAAATGACTTCTTATTTTTCGGACCACAAAAGGTAATATATGTTAAAGCGGGTTCTCTGAAATTCAAATATGGGCATTAAAGGTCCAAATATGATGCTGTTGTCTTAGGAAATAATCAAGTCGATTTATTTCAATTTAAAATTAATGCAGAAATAGATGCTGGTTGTTTTGTAGAGGATATGAGTGCTGATGGAAGTGATAGTTTTTCAACTCATGTTGAAGACGCATTTGTGCAAGAGACAACAGTGACACGTGTCATAGTTCTCTCCTTAGCATGTTTATTAATAGTGTATATGATACTTCCCACAGGAATGGAGATATTGAATTTCCAATTGATTCTCGTTCTGGAAAGCTAGTCAAAGTTCCTTCACATTTTGAAGACTATAAATTATATTGATTATTCTTCTTTATTTCATTACTAACTACATTATATATTGTTTTTATCTTTTTTTTGGTTTATAATAGGAAACAGTTATTTTGTGATTGTAATTTAAGTTACTTTTTTTGTTTGCTGAAACCCTTGTCTTCTGATGTATTTGATAATATTTCCATTTACAATTATCAGTGATAGTTTTGTATTATATGAATTGAATGCAGAATGTTAAGTTGGTTTATGAGGATTGAACAGGAATTCCAATATTGACCGCTTGGTCAAGCATGCTCCAATTGGGCTTTTCTGGCTACAACTTGATTATCGTTTCTGAGGCTTAACACAACAAGCTCCATTCCCAGCACTCATAGCGAATGGTACAAAACAGTATGCTGCTAGGAATAAGTTAAATTGGGGTAACAATGGCACTTAATATGAATTACATGTTTAATCAAATGAGGAAATTGATGGTTGTGGGAGCTAACATGTTCCTGTTAAAACTTGACAGAAAATCACAGTGAACAAAATCATTTAACAATGTCATACAACAGCATCTAAAACAATACATTTTAAAATGCTAAATAGATGTAGACACATTTTCGATTGACTTGCACCAATTATACGCTGATGTTATCATCAGAGTAATTAGCTGCTATAAAAAAAGATACAGTCACTATAGTGCAGTGTAAAAATAATGTTTTTTTAGAGGTTGATGATAAAAGCAATTTTTTTTGCAAAAGGTTGCTGGATTGCTGTTGTTAGGCCTGGAACATGATCCCGCATATTTTATATGCTCTGGCACTGCTTTGATGTGAGAAAGAAAAACAGGCTCCAGTTGAGCAATCATAATTAAAGGCACTAAGCTATTATCAGGTATTGAAAACAACGAAGAAGTGACCTGTGAGGTTCTGTAATTCTCGAGACTGACTCCATTTTATATTGTGCCAACATTTTGTGTTGCCCTCACGTAGGCCTGTGAAGGTAGCCTGGCGAACAAAGTGGCCTGGCCTTCTTAGTCCATGTATACATTAACTAGATTTCTTTCTGACTCTGGAATGAACTGTAAGAAACTGACCTCTTCACCTGAAACTGACCTGGCAAAGCCAATTTCCCTGATCGATCTTTGTCTGAGATTGCCAATCAATGTTCAGGACATCGTTCACTTTTAGTTTCCTTGCATATGCCTTATCTTGTTCATCATCTGTTACTGTTTCTTTTTTATGTTTCTTCATTACATGGGTTATGCTTTCAATTATAGGTTGTCCGGCTTTTGGAGATTGAATTTGGCACATTCCTAATGATTAACTTTTGGGTTGGGATACTGTACATGTAATCATGCCATGCCCTGCAGTGTCATCTAAATCAGATTAACCTTTGTGAACTATGTAATTATAATGTTTTGCCCATATCCTGCTAAAACCCCAAAGGCTACTCACCTGCTGACCTTCCAGATTTTCCATTTGTTTAGGAATGTAATTGGTACAACTCCCTTACATGCCTGGGGCAGGATAAAGAGTATATAAGACGTGAAGTAAGACCATTCTAGCAGACTGCCTCATTCAGTTGCTATGGCTTCTGTGTGACGTAGTCTCACCTCATTTAAGGTTAATAAAAATGTTCTTTTATATTTCAGCTTCATGCCCAAATTTTTTATTATTGGTTTGAATGGACTAAGTATCAGTGAGACCACTGAGAAGGAGTTCAGATTTCTTCAAATGGCGCGGCCAATGCGGACCTCTTCAGAGAAGTGGCTATCTGAGGGAGTGATCTTGTCAGAAGACAGAAATCTACTGAGGAGGACAGGACAGGACTCTACTAAGGAGGTACTCTGTGCACGGAGGTTCTGGGGATTCTTTGTCTCTGCAGCCCAGTATATTTCTGATCTTCCTGATTTTGATCCTCCACATGATATCACTCCTGACAGAGAACCTTTTTGGCGTGAGTATTTAAAAAAAAAAAGTTAGGTCATTTAGAACTTGGCAGTTAGAATTTGGAAAACTATTTGTTTGGTATAGCTTTGGAATTTTGGAATTTGTGTTGGCCAACTTTGGATTTGTATAGGTTTGTATATGCGAATTGCAATTCGTGTAGGCAGGTAATGAGGAGACTTTTCTCTACTTTGTATAAGATTTGAACAGTGCAACGTACGGAGAGTACCTTAAGCACTATTTTGATTATAATATTTGCATATTCTGCAGTATTTTTGGCATACCTGTTTTCAAGCTCACATCAGAGAATGTGTTGCTTTTTGGAAGGTACCATAGTGTGATGTGAAGTAAATTAGCCGGCTCCCCTAGAGGGAAAACCTAAATAGGTTTAGGTATAAAAACATATTTCTTCCTTGGTGATTCTGTATCCCCAGGGAATTAAAATATGGACATAATACATACAAGGATCCTCTGTTCTGTGCAATTTTATGAATGGAGATATGCAGAGCGATTTTTGGTGTTCTGCCAGCCAAAGCTAGTGAATTGAGTGTATCTTGGCTTCTTGGAAATAAAGGTCTGTGGGGCTTGTTTTGCAGTTTTTTGGAACACTATTGAGAAGCGCTTCTTGTAAATATGACTTACAACTAGTATTTACAAATGGTTTGGTTTAAGTACAGTCTGTGGGCTGTCCTTTGTTTCTGTCTTGAGTATTGATCTGTGGGTTAAATGTGTGTTTAAATGTCTATGTGGTTTTGCCATTAGTGCACTTCTGTAAGTAAATAGCGATGGCGCTATTTATGAAATAAATGACTAAAAGCACGCTGTATTGTGTGTCCTGAGTGTTTGACCCCTTTCTTTTTATGTCAGACATGAGCTCAAATGTGTGTTTGTGGTTTTTTTCTTGATGTTTTCAGTCTGTTATGCAAAATGTTAGTTAATTAATATTATACAGAAATGAAATAAAATTCCAGAAATGAGCCATGTGATATGCTAAAATAGCTATATGTTGCTATTTAATTTATAGAGTAAGCAATTATGCACATGTACAATGCTTTAAAGATAAAATTAAAATTCACATTCACTAGGAATACAAAAGCCTTCAGAAACGAAATTGTGTGTTTTGCAAAAATAAACTTACAGCATTTTCCTTAGATACATTGTATTAGATATTAACAGGCAAACACATCATCTGAATATATTGGATTTTGCTGTATTGCACACGCATTTTGAAACTTGAAATGTCTGAGTTTTAGTTTTACATAGACAGCCACCGTGCCCACGTTTTCAACACTAAGAAACAGCTGTTGCTGCCACTAAGCAAGCAACACGAAGCAATCACGAATAGACAGGAATGTTTACTCAGTCAGGACTTTCCCAGTTAAACACAGGTGAACCTTTGCATTTCAGAATAGTGTTTTAGAAAGGTTACAAAATAAGGTTCATTATTTTGTATTACAGGAAAACATTTCAATTAAGGGTTTCCTTTCCTTAAGCATTTTTGTATGCACATTTTTGGTTCTAATATTAAAATAACTGTCCTTTTAAATAAAAGTGGCGCAAAAATTTGTCATGTTTCAAGTTAGGCTTATGTGCTTAGGCTTGTGAATGAATGCGTCTAAATATGATAGGCAATGGATGCAGCTTGCTATTATATGTGGAATTATTAAAAATGGTTTTATTAAAAGAAAAATTACTAATTATGGAGATTTTTTTTTTTTAAATAAGTGCTTTTAAAATCGTTTTTTAATATTTATAAAGCTTAATACTCATACTATGACCTCCTAGCATTAAAATTTAATTTAAGTTGTGTTGAACCGCAAAAATGAGAACATTTGCATATGGAATTTCACTTGGCGCAGGCGTAAAAAACTCATTTTATTAAGGATTTATATTAGATATGTCTAATGTCTAATGTCCAATCTCTGCAATCTGTAAAGAACATTCTGAGGATGATTAATATGTAGCACAATTATAGGATATTTATTTTTAAGTGCCACAAATATCAAAGTCAAATGTGGGTAAATAGACAATTTAAACAGCATTTTTTTCTATTAGAGTAGCTTTTACAGTGCTTTAGGCTTCAGTAAATGCATACATTTAGGTATGATACAAATTTGCTGGTTGTTCTCATTTGGGGTTGCTCTTAATGGCTCATTGAGCCAATGTGCCCGGTGCAGAGGTTTGAGTTTAATATCAGGGTTGAAGGTTTTAACTCTAGCTGGACCTACTGAGACGTTCATCCATTTAAGGCTGATGAAGTGAGTACCATTGGATAGGGTGGTAACAAGCATTTGTTCTAAAGCTTGTATGTTGTGTTGTTGTGTTCTGCAAATTATTCATAGTAGATGTTTTTGAGTCTGGGAATAGGAGTGGATTGTGGCACCTAAAGGGTGTAATAATATGGTATGTGGTTTTGGATAGGGTTGGTTATTGCAGGTTAGAAAGAGTTGGGAAGGCTTTTTTTTTCTTTGACAGCTTCAAAGTGAGGAGCCGTGGAGTGCGCGAGGCAGATTTTGACCTTAAGGTCTGTCAGGTGGGGGTTAGGAGTAAGTGAAAACAGATGTTCTGCTGAGGTGTTATTCTTAGCTCTTGGAGGACTGTGCTAGGCTTTCATGTATGTCGACATCTGCAGCCTATTAAATCAGGGCCTTGTCTCCGAGAAGTGCATTCCTGAGCGGCCTCGCTCAAAGCAGGGCCTAAAACGGGGTGATACATTTGTATTTCTGTTTTTGAAAAATTATGTCCATGTAAGTTGCTTTCATTTAGCAGAACAAGAAATGTTGCATTAGTTTTAGAAGATGGTTGGTTACACTTGATATTTTCTGTGTTATGTGAAGTGTCAGCAGTATGTTGAAAAAAAGATGTGTTTTTTATTATGACTTCTTTGAAAAGCAATGTTCGTGTGTTTTTCATGTTTTTGCATCTTGTCCTTCTATGAATTGTTCCTGTTGGTCCTGTATGTCAGAAACGACACAGTAAGTCGTATTTGACAGACAGCCGATCTCCACTAACTGGTGATCTGCTGTCAAAAGGAAGGTGTGTAAAGTAAAACAAAGTGTAATTTAAATTTTAAACCTGACAAATTAAGCAGGCCCGAATATTGGGTTTTGGGCTGCATAAAGTGCGTGCGTCACCGCTCATTTACATGTGCTATTGTAATTTGTCTATGCTTTTTGTGCTTGACATGTGTGTTTTTTATTTGATGTATGTTTTTTTTATTTTTGCTGCTTTTGATACTATTACAAGTTCCCCTGTGTTGTGAAGGGATTTGCATGACAATGCGTATCGCTGCACAACAGTTGGGTGGATTTGCTCTGATACTAAATTTCACAGATGTAATATTTTCATGCTGTGAACAAGACAGACAACACTTCACCAGTGTATGTCAATTGGGCTATAATAGTATTGAAGAAAAATAAAAGAGATATAGAGGATCAAAGTGTGTCACCTGCAGTTAATCACGTTACTGCCCCTTCCCTCAAGGAACAGGCAGTCCTAGATTTATGTTTCCTTGATTGGACCTAAGGATGAAATTATAGATCTGTGACTCTTGTACAAGGTGATCTAATTTCTATATTGCATTAGTCTGCGTCCTAAGTAGTGTATGGCTTTGTTCCTCAAAGGAAACCAGGTTTCATTTTTCTCTGAAGAAGGAACTGGAACATTAGCTGAGATTACCGTATATAGTGTAGCGGCCTGCGGTAGAGTTAAAATTTGTGTACTATTTTGACTTTTATGTATCACCCATACACTTGGTGTTGTGTCACAAACTTGACTATCACCTAAGTAATTTCTTGTTCTTCCTATAGATTTTTCTTTTGCCGCTTCTCCCCTTGATCGATGCCGCATTGTGCCTAGTTATTGGGGATTTTAGCTGTGTCCTAGTCCCATTTCCCTTTTCCGTATTCCTTTCACCAGTCAGCCCATTTATTATTATTGGTGTATTGTTCAGGTTCACACTTCCAGACTGCAGTAATGTACCAGGGACCCCCATATTATGTAAATTCCCTTTTGTGTGACCAGACTGGTTTTCAAGAATTTTCTTCATGCCTACTTTGATGTTTTCCAGTCTGACTGGCAGGGTAGTGATGGACTGGTTAACTGACTTGATACTATAGTAAGACAATTTTTCCACCTCAATAGGAGATACCTTACATTTATTTTTTGAACATGATAAATGCAATGCCTATTTTAATTTGGTTTTCAGTTCCCTTTTGTTCCTGCTGCTTTAATTTTTGGTGGGATCAGATGTGTTCTAATCATGGAAATACTAGGACTCTCTAGTTCTTGTCTTTTGTTCCCACATTTTGATCATTAGCCTGTATTGCATCATACACCTATTACACCATTGTTAAAGGGAGGTATCTGTATGCCTCTGATAAGTTGTTTCAAACGTTTCCCTTTTTGATATGTTCTAGATTAGAATTGTAGGAGCACATAGATGTAGTATTTCAAGAAATGTTTACCCCATTATACAATGCTATTGTGTGTGAAGACATACATGCAGATAGAATTCCCCTGTAGCTATCTACCCTTATTTGACAGAAGATAATAGAAACTACCCAATTGAAAAAGCCAGAAGCACTGTCTTGGCCTTTGTATCCTATAAGAGTAACAGTGCATTCTAGAGTAATCCCATGGCGTATGGCCACTCCCTCAAAGATTGCAGGCCACCTGCTTGCAGTCACCTTGTTAAATACTAGGAATTGTTTTTCTTTACTTGGAAGAAAACTAACAACTGTGTCACATTTCCTACATCACTAGGTTCTGCAGGATCTTCCAGAGTCAAAGGAAGAATGATACCCTGCAGAACGGTGATCAAGACGAATCCTAACTCCCATCAATGATAGCTACAGATGAGAGGCGGATGTGTTGGCCCTACAGTCTCAAAACCCAGAAAGTAACAAAACTGGACAGTGATTGCCGGTGCTTCATCAACTGCATCTCCTGAGCATTGTGCTTTCTTCATTAGACGGCGGTGGACTCCAGAGAAGAAGGAGGCCTGCTCAACGCAGAACATGAGTTTCAGTGCAAAAGAGAGAAAGAGAAGGATCCCTGTTGTTTTGAGGTTTCAGTTTTCTACCTGTCATGTGCTGGTAACCTCTGACAGTGTGCAGTCCCTTGAGACCCTTGGCCTGAGTTTTGGCCACCCCCCTTTTCATTTGCTCCCACAGAATAGCAGTGCACCGGAGGATCTACGGTTGGCAAAAGGCACTACATTTGTGGTACCCATGAAACAGCAGCCCGAGCGTCCTCTGACACTGTATAGTGAGTGTTGGAGCCTGAAAGTGTTGCTGAGCGTGAAAGTCTGTTGCTCTTTCTCGAATAATAGTACTTGGGTCTGCACGATGTGATCTGCACCCATGACCACCGAAGAGCATGGTATCTGTAGTGCCTGCCGCAGAGGAAAGATATTGGTGCACTGCCTTGAGACATTGAGACTTTCGAGTGAGCTGTGGGTGTTTGCCAGGAGGGCACTCCAACTAAGCAGTACTATTTTCATGAAGAGGCCTGAATCGAGAGGCCCAATGCGGAAGAAGACAATTGAAGCAGATTTGATGGACGATAGAAGCCTGCCAGATAGGCTATGAATGGACTTTGGGCACAGTTGCACAAGCGGTTCCAGTGCAATTGTATAAAGTAAATGTTAATTAGGTTCTCATTTGACTAAATTGCCATGGAAGAGGAAGTGGCTCCGCCTCTAGCATCCAAAAATGGTCCACCAGAAGTGAGTCTTTGTGCTACTATGTGTGTTCGGAGACCTGTCCCGAGAGAAGTAGAGAATAATAAGATGATGTTACAGCAACACCTTGACGACCTCCTAAATGCCTTCTGTGAATACCGAAAGTCTTAAAAGTAGGATTTTTCTCAGTTTAGAAGTAGTAAAGTTGAAAAAAATCCTAATTTTAAGACTTTCGGTATCCACAGAAGGAATTTAGGAGTCCAAAAGTTAGGAGTCCTAACTTTACTACTACTAAATTGAGAAAAATCCATATTTTAAGACTTTCGGTATTCACAGAATGCATTTAGGAGTCCTAAAGTTAGGAGTCCTAACTTTACTACTACTCAATTGAGAAAAATCCTAACTTTAAGACTTTCGGTATTCACAGAAGGCATTTAAGAGTTCTAAAGTTAGGACTCCTAACTTCTGTGAATACCGAAATGAGTAAGTGCCTTCTGTGAATACCAAAATGAGTAAGTGCCTTCTGTGAATACCAAAATGGTAGTAAGTTTAGGATTTTGTCTTAAGTTAGTTCTGTGAATCGGGCCCGTATGGCTTAGAAACCATACCATGCTTTTACAGTATTATTTCATAATACTCATTTTACTGTACGCACTTTACTTTATGACAAGTATTGCACTTGTAGCAACTCACTTCTATTGCATGAGAAAGAAGACTGTTCAATAAATAACCTCCTTTATTGAAAACGCCCGTCTCTCTGTTTCCCTGCACTTCTGGTGAAACTAAGCATGCACGATTGAATGAGTAAAATAGTTATCTATTGTTTCCGCGACTCTGGAGGTTTACTCCTTATTCTGGAGGGAGCAAAGTTGTCATGTTTATGCGGTTGTTAGAAACTAATCCCTTCTTGTGTACTCAAGAATGTTTCTAGTGACCTCTGAGCTAGCTGACATTCATAATTAAGTCTAACATATTCAATAGAGACCTAGTTGACCTAAGCCCTACGTCTAAACTATCGTTTATGTTATTCCAATGCGCAGAGCCTATTGGGAATATAGGAACTACACTACATGGCGCCCAATGTTGGGTAAGGCGATAATTTAACGCTAGATACTAGAGTAACTCAGTCGTGATTTTCACACAGACCCCTTTTTCCCCGTAAAAACTCCAATAGACGTCTGGAGTGGGTGAAAGGTTAATATCCGCCAAAACTTAGTAGGAAGAGAATCCTATGAATTAGTTTTTGGTTTAGTCAACGTTGAAGGATACAGTGTTCCAAAATATTGTGCACCTAATCTTTGTTTCCTTGAAACTTGCTCTGCAAGCTTTCTGTCAGCAACAATGACGGATAGTGAAGAGAAAAGGGGGAGAGCTAAAAAAGCAGCTCAAGTAGTCCTAGATGACACAGCTCTCCAACAAAATGACCCGGATGCTATATTCATCCCGGTAAATATAAGGACAACCGTAACTATAAAACTTATAGAAAATGGAGTGTCATCAAGAGGTGGTACAGTCATATTTGTGGTAGAGGCCCATGAATATCGGCAGACAGAGGTATTCTATTCATGGATAACATTACCAGCAGCAAATGCTGTGACACACGAGTTCCACTACTACAAAACAGAGGAACCTCCAGAGGAATACGTCCCTTTCGATGACGTTGAAATTCCACTAACCTAACAAGAGCATCAGCTCTGGTTTAATGGCGCCCTAAAACATCAAAATCACATTACCAGGCTCGGTCCACTAGGAAGACCAGGAGCAACATGGCCGGTTCTAGCCATCTATACACCACATCCTGACATTGAAGGAATGTCAAGCGGAGAACTTTCAGTTCAGCTAAAACAATTAATTAAAATACATAGACAATTGGTCCAATATGTCATGCGGACTTTTACAGTCCAACCAGCAATAAAAATTCCACAGCACACCCCTCACCAGGGGACCACAAATAAAATTACACCACTATACAATCAGTCATTGGCAAATTACCCGCAAAACGGGAACAAATTCCGTTCTGGTTAGCTCAAAATATTACTCAAATAGAGGCAGTATTTCCTGATACTACACCTCATGAAAAACACAGAATTCTGGCAATCTGTCTACCAATGGGGATCGCACCACATATGGAGGACTGTGACACTTGGGGAACAGTCTTTGCTTCAATATACACAAAAACACATGGTGTTCCGTCTATGGCGGTTATACCAGACGTACTAAAACAGATTCAAAATGAATACAGTCCAGAGCCTGCTTTAAATCTAGGTATGAAATTACTGAAAGACTTTAAGCAAGTCTCGGCTATACTACTAGCCAACATAGAAGGAGAAGCAGCATCTGTGGCGATCCGCCAAAAATTGAAAGAAACAGAAATAACAGACCAACCTTTTGAACTTGCCAGAATAATTGAAAAGTGCTATGAAGAATTAGGTAGAGATAGTTTGGGTGGGAAACCACTAAAACCACAACTAACTAAAAATCCTGAAAAAAGCTTCAGTTTCAGTCCAGAGGAAGGTCCCCCCAACGGAGAAATAGATCTCCAGGACGAGGGGAAAGGTCTCCACAACGGGAGCCCTCTGAAAAAAGATACAACCTTAGAAATAGGGATAATTTAAGAAAACCTGACAGATATCAAGATAATGATACACGTCCCTCTCGATCTTTTCAGACTTCCTCACAGAAATCGAAAGAAGAGGACGGTCAGAACATAAAGAAGAGCGTGTCAAGTCCAAAGACAAGGAACCTGCTCATCAAAGTAAAAAATTACAATTTCCAAAAAAGAAGGTACCTAGTATTAAAATAAAACATGCCGAGGATTCTGAGGACACAACTCAAGAACGGAGAATGGGCCCAGACAATGCTAGACAGCGCAGCAGAAGTGACCATAGCTCGCAAGATCCTTATGAATCTTCCGTGGAAACTGCAGACACCAGAGTTAGTGTACCCCATAAATTATATGAAATAACATTACGTATAGAAGGGGACAAAACTAGGAAAATAAGAGGTCTCTTTTGGGAGAATCTATCTAAAGGCTATGATAGCAGAGAAAGACTGGCCACCAGAGTTTGTCAGGGAGTGCCCACATGGCGAATAAATGATTATGCCTGCCTTCTCAAGTCACATTCCAATTCATAAAATATACACATATGCTAGAAAATGGGCAGTGGCCCAAGCCCCTGCATTATATAAAAATCATGTAGGATGGGATGAGGATTCTCCTCACCATAAAATTCAGTTAAAAAACAACCTACTGCACAGAGGCAGTATCCTGTTAAGCAAGAAGCTAAAAAACAAGTCAGGGAGATCTTAGATCAACTTGAATACCAAGGGGTGATTGAAATATGCACCTCACAAATGAACAACCTTTGTTTCCTGTCTCCAAACCAGATGATTCATATCGTCTAGTTTTGGATTACAGACACCTAAACTCTTGTTGTAAAACATTTGCAGTACAAAACTCACACAGTTCAGCACTAATGAATAACATCGTGCACAAAAAAAAATAAAAAAATGACATTAGATATTTCAAATGGTTTCTTCTGTCAAAACATTGCACCAGAACGCAGGTATTTGACCGTTTTTTCCAGTATGGGGACCAAGAGGCAATTTTGTCGTCTTCCCCAGGGATTCAAGAACAGCGCAGGATTATTTTCAGCCAGGGTAACAGAAATATTGCAAATGTATGATGATGAGGCATTATCTTATGTCGATGACATCTATCTTACAGACGATGACCTGGAGACACACTTGAAAAGAGTGAACACCATTATACTTGGGTTCGCATCTGAAGGGTACAAATTCAACTTTAAAAAATCACCAAATTGCCCACCTGACTGTCCTATTTTTAGGATATGAGTGATCAAGTGAAGGCAAAAGCCTAGCAGACAACTTCTTAGAGAAGTGTGCAGTACTCCAAGCTCCAAAAACGCTGAAAAACTTACAATCAATTCTAGGTTTCCTGAATTTCGGAAGAACTTACATTCTAAACTACGCAGAGAGGGTTAAAACCCTCTACGAATTAATAAAACCTGATTTCGAACCAATTAATTGGACTCAGAAACACACAAAAATTTTAAGATCACTACAAACAGACATGTTAACTAACACAAAACTGCAAACACGCGCAAACGAACGCAACCTTGTAATCCGAGTCATCCCAGGAAGATGCGGATTTACGTACCTGACCTCTAATAAGGGAGAAACTGTACCGATAGCTTATAAATCACACTTGTACACACAAGCTGAAATGAAATTCAGTTCCACTGAAAAAATTCTGACTGCGGTCCAAACTGCTGTAGCAAAAGAAAGAGCCCTCGCACAAGGTAAACGTATAATAATCGTTACACTGGTACCTGCCCTAGAGGCAGTAACAAAAGCCAGCATTCCGAATGCTAAAGCTTTACATCCGAGATGGATACAATGGGTTAATTCTCTTGCTGCATCAGTCGTAGTATACGAATTTGATCCTAACTTAAAAACGCAAGAATTTCTCCAATACGAATATGAATGTCCTCTGCCGACAGAGATCCTGCCTCTGGAACATTACGGCTGTATAATATATACAGACGATTCAGCACAACCCGCAGTTGGGGGTAAACAAGCATAAAGTGCTGCGTGCGTGATTGTTAAAGGTCGTTGGCACGAAGGAAAATTTAGACCACTGGTCACTAAAACTTAATCACTTGGAGACTGTACAGCTCAGTGAGCTGAACTACAATCTTTTAAGATGGTGCTTGAAAATACCGTTCGCGAATTCCCCACACTAATAATGTGCGATTCGTATTATTGCGTCCAGTCTTACAATGAATACTTGCAGAACTGGATTCAAAATGGTTTCAAAGATGCAAAAGGTGGCACAATCAAGCATAAAATGCTTTGGGAACAAGTAGTTCTTTTACAGAAAGAACTACAATAGACTCACGTGATACATACACTGAGTCATCAACGTGATGGCGTTCACGTTGCAGGGAATTTATTGGCTGATGAGGCCGCGAAGGCAGCTGTGCAAACGGCTTCCGTAGCTGCGATTACCCGGTCAAAAACAAAAATAGACAGCGAGATAATGCAAGCTGTCAGTGCTTCAGTGAAAAACAGTGGTAAGACACTCCCGAAAGGCTTTGCAGTAAAGTACTCATACAAAACTGATGCAAATAATGTTCCTTTTGCTGTAATCCCTGGAGTGGGGGATAGGGCAATCCCAAACATGGAACACAGGTTAGGACTAATTATAGCGGCACATGAAGGGCTCACCTCTGCACATGCTGGTGTTTCCGTCACAGTATCGTTATTAAAACAGAGATATTGGTGGCCACGCATGAGAAAACAGACTAGAAACTATGTTTTAGAATGTGAAATATGCCAAAAAATGAAGGTATCAATAGTGAAACGACCTGCACAGACGCCCCTTCTAATCTCAGATAAACCATTAACATGTGTTTACCTGGACCACTGTGGTCCCTTACAAAGGGATGGCAACTATAAATATATCATGGTCGCAGTGGATTCCTGCACGAGATTCATTTGGATGTGGCCCCAGCGCTTGGCTGACGCCAGAACTGTTATAAAAGGTTTGCCAGTCTTTATCGGCACATACGCAATTGGCATGCTACATTCTGACCAGGGTCCTGCGTTTAGCTCTCGAGCTTACCAAGAGGCCATGGCCAGCTTGGCCATTGCATTGTGGTACTCTAGTCGATTCCATCCTGAGGGAAATGCGGTAGTGGAGAGAAAAAACCGTGACATAAAGCAATCTATAACAGCGAGGGTATTAGGTTCGAGTGATGGGTGGGTCAAACATCTAATAAGTGTCCAATGTAGTCTTAATAATCTGCCAAGACATTCTCTGGGAGGAATCACTCCGTATGAACTTTTGTTTGGTACTAGAATGATAATCGAAGACCTCGATAGTCAGACTTCAGTGGTGGAACAAAAAACATTTGATATCAAAGATGGTTTGGCTGTTTTACAGGACTTAAATGAAACAAGAAGAAGTCTAAGTAACACAAAGCTAAAGCCAACAGCCACTGAAGAGAAACCACTTGTCCCAGCAAGACCTGTCTGGATTCCAAAGATTGGGGATCTGGTCAGAGAAATCGCGGTGAAGAAGGAATTTGGGCCTTCTTACAGAAAAGCAGTACCTGTCTTAGCTATCAGCGGAACAAGATCAGTAGTACTACCGCCCTTTGCTGGTAAAAAGGAGAACAGAGTTGTATCAATCGACCTGGTAAATCCACAATCATGTGGCCAATAATAAGTAGAAGGCCCAGTGGACTCCCAAGATGTAGCAGAAGACCAAACCTTGCTACAATTCAAGAGGTTCAAACTGAGAGACTAATCACATTTAATAAACCTGCAGTGAATAAAGAAGGACTTTGCTAAAAAAACATGGAACTTGTGCCTTTTGAAACCCAAATTGCAACAGTTCGTCAAGAAACACCTGTCTACAATGATGTAGCCTCTGACTATAGTAATATTACAAAAGAAGAAGCAACTACAAAGGTTAATAAAAATGCTGAAGCAATTCCAACAATTGATAGAACTGCATCTGGTTACTTCATGAATTTCGATGACTTTTCGGAAGATCCAAGTGAACATGAAGAAAAGCCAGCAAATTAAACTTTCAAAGAAAAAATAACTGAACTCTTTCATCAACTTGGAGAAACATATCTGATTTCACCATGGATTGAATTGTGGATTGTGTTAGGTGTACTTTTCCTCCTACTCTGGCTCATTTTGGTTTTAAGCTTGGGAAGAATGATTGATGGAAAATATAGTACAATGGACACAGCAAGTCAGAACATCAACTTGGTTCTAAAGCCTCACTGATCTTCTCACATTGAAAAAAGAGAACTATCATCAGTAAACATCACAGCCGTGATTACTATGGCAGTGGCAGGGCCTGTGTAGTCGCTGGTGGGGAACTAGCGCTCTTAGCCTCATTTCTTAGATCGAACAATAATTTCAGCAAGCGCCACATGACTTCTATGATTTGCGCTAAATTTACATTTTAAAAATTGGTTCTTTTAATATCACGCATTGATTGTGTTTTACCTTACTGTCACTTGAAATATCGTGATTGTTATTTGCTCTGTACCTCGCTCCTACCACCGCGGCTGCATTGCCGTTTGAGTGGAGGGGAGGCGCCATCTTAGGACTGCTGGGACCGATTCGAGCGGTCTAGTCTCACAGAGGTAGGCAGGCTATAAATCGACACACTTCCTGGGACTCGCTGTGATTACTATGGCAGTGGCAGGGCCTGTGTAGTTGCTGGTGGGGAACTAGCGCTCTTAGCCTCATTTCTTAGATCGAACAATCATTTCAGCAAGCGCCACATGACTTCTATGATTTGCGCTAAAATTACATTTTAAAAATTGGTTCTTGTAATATCACGCATTGATTGTGTTTTACCTTACTGTCACTTGAAATATCGTGATTGTTATTTGCTCTGTACCTTGCTCCTACCACTGCGGCTGCATTGCCGTTTGAGTGGAGGGGAGGCGCCATCTTAGGACTGCTGGGACCGATTCGAGCGGTCTAGTCTCACAGAGGTAGGCAGGCTATAAATTGCAATGTGTATTAGGGAGCGCAGCGGACGAGCGCAGCGGGCGCGCCGAAGGCGCGCTTAAGGCAAGCTCGTCTGCGCTCGTCCGCGACCGTCCGTGCCCAGGGCCCTGTCATTCTGGCCATTATTATACATACTCCTCGGCTGATCTCGTGGCCCTCAGACCATTAGATCCACTACTTCCCCCTGTGTTGCCTCATGTTTTAAAGCGTATTAATCTCTATGGCATTCAGAAATCTGCACTTCTAGCCCGCGAGGACAAACTTGCACCTCGTACCTCCCTCAGCAAGGAACCTGATAGTGCACAGGCTGATAGGAAAGTCCATTGCCTTTACCTCAATACGAGATCAATGGTCAAACACCAAACGGACCTTTTCCTCCTATTATCATCTGAAAAACCTGATGTCCTTATGTTGACCGAAACATGGCTCTCGGAGGACTCATTACCAGACATCCTGGCTGTTTTACCTGCTGATTATTTTATACTTACTGGTAATCGGCCCCCAGGCAAGAAAGGCGGCGGTGTAGCGGCCATCATAGATAAAACACACAATTGCATGGCTTTACCAACCTTGTCCTTGGGCGATTCAGACAATATCGTCTTTAAAATGGATACTTCCAAGGGCGCCATTCTCTTTGTCCTCATCTATCGTCCCCCACACTCGATGCCCTCCTTCCCCACTTCTCTGGCCGAACAACTGGCACCGTTAGTGACCAACTATTCCAGGTGTATGTTGGCCGGTGACTTGAACTTCTGGTTTGACAAACCAGAGGCGGACCCTCAGGCAGCTGTATTGCAGGAGCTACTGGTCGACCTTAACCTTAGGCAACACATAGATTCCCCCACTCATAAGAAAGGCCATAATTTAGACCAGCTTTGGTCCTACAACTTGCCTATCAGCTCCCTGATTATTGAACCCTGCATATGGTCAGATCATTTTCTGATACGCTTCTCTTTTCTGATCCAAGGGCCTTTGAAACTGACAACTGGGAAAGGTGGGACGTTTCGCAAATGGAAGGGCATCGACATGCCAGCATTAATTGACACCCTGACTGCGACGCGACCCTCTTTTACACACGATTTGGATTTGATGGAGAAATCCCTTTCGGACTGGCTTGTGAACGCGGCAGACACCCATGCTCCTTGGGTTAAAGTCTCTCATTCCCGCCCCAATAATGCCCACAAATGGTTTACCTCCCAACTTAACTCTCAGAAACTGGAGGTCCGCCAGTTGGAGAGGAAATGGAGAGCCAGCTATTCTATTCCAAATAAAGTGGCCTACTGTGTAGCCCGTAAAAATTACCAGAAAGCCATTCTCAAACAAAAAACTGAGTATTTTTCGGGAATTATCCTTAACTCACACAACAAATCTAAAGACATATTTAGGATAGTGCATGAACTCAGCTGTGACCGAACAACTCCCTCTGTCATCCCCACCCAAGAGCTGTGCAATTCCCTTAACAGCTTTTTCTTGGAAAAAATCGACACCATCAATAAGAGTATTCTGGCCTGCCCCTCACCCACCCCTTTAAGTGATATCTCTTCTAACCAGTCGCTACTGCACTCATTTACTCCTATTACCTTAGAAACATTGACTACGCTTTTAGCTCGGGTCAAATCTGGCTCTCCATCTGACCCTTGCCCTCCGCTCATTCTCAGAGATATCGGTCTGTCCCTCCCGCAGGGGATAATTACCCTGTTAAATAACTCGCTTTCCAGTGGCACTGTGTCAAAAAACTTCAAACATGCTTCTGTTGTTCCACTTCTCAAGAAACCTGGCCCTGACCCTCTCATTTCTACCAACTACAGACCTATCTCCCTACTCCCCTATTTTTCAAAAGTACTGGAAGCTCATGTAACAAACTGTTTGTCTAATTTCATCGAGACAACTCAGTATCTGGAGCCCAACCAGGCAGGATTCCGACCCGGCCACTCGACGGAGGCCGTCATCGTGGCTGTCCAGAACAAGCTCAGTTCGAATACTGACAAAGGCATCCATCAGGCACTGATACTCCTCGATCTGTCGGCCTCGTTCGACACGGTTGACTATTCCATCCTGGTCAGCCGTGTCGAGCAGGCCGGCCTCAGGGGCTCGGCCCTGAATTGGATCACTTCCTTTGTCTCTGACCGATCACAATCCGTCACACTTGGTCCGTTTTCTGCTCCTAAATTGTTTTCATTTTGTGGGGTCCCACAGGGGTCCTCACTGTCACCTCTCTTATTTAATCTTTATCTTCGTCCTCTGCTTCACTCACTAAAGAATTATCAGGTCTCCATTTTTAATTATGCTGATGACCTACAACTTCTTTTCCCCCTCAATACCCCAGATTCAGTTACTGAATTCCACAATGCTATGGATCACATCCATAGATGGATGAACCTCAACCACCTCAAACTTAACCCAGGCAAGACCGAACTGATCTTGCCTGGGAAAAGTGAGCTAAGTTGGGGTCCTCATTTCTGGCCTAGCATCATGGGCCAACCCCCGTGCAAATCTTCCTCTGTGAAAAGCTTGGGAGTCATAATCAGCGCCGACCTCTCTCTTAAGTGTCAAATTGGTGCTGTTGTCTCCGGGGCTTTCTTTCAGCTCCGGAAAATAAAAAAGATTTCCCAATTCCTCACCCACTCAGCCCTGATCCAGGTGGTCATTGCTTTGGTTATGTCCAGATTGGACTTCTCTAATAGCATCTACCTGGGACTTCCGCTTGGCCAACTTAAGAGACTACAACTAGTTCAAAACCAAGCGGCCAGACTGATCCTCAAGCAGCCAAAGTGGCAATCTATCACCCCTGGCCTGGAACAACTGCACTGGCTCCCGGTGGCGCAGAGGGTCATGTTTAAGACGGGCTGCATGGTCTTTAAAGCTCTTCAACACACTGGCCCTAAGTTTATTGAAGGCTTGGTACTCAGGTACACCCCCTCACTTAATCTCCGTTCTGCAAAGAAGGATCTCTTAATTGTTCCTTCTTTTAACAAAAAACGTTCAGGCGGCTGCTGCTTTGACTTTTTAGCCGCCAGCCTCTGGAATACGCTTCCTCTGCCCCTCAGACAGAGCCCTGACGTTCTCACTTTTAGACATCACTTTAAAACTTGGCTTTTTAGACAGGCCTTCAAATAATGTTTATTCCTAACCAGCTGTCTATTTTTTCCTTTCTTTGTTATGTTCCCGTACCTCAGCGCCATGAAGCCCAAGGGCGTACGTGCGCTTTATAAATATTATTTAACATAACATAACAAATGGTGTTTTGGGTCATAGCCTCCTGCATGTTACTGCTTCTCCTGCATAGCAGGGATGTGGCAGTGGCCAGGTGGTTGATTGCTTTATTTTGGCCATGAGCGCGCTGCCTTTCCTTGCGCCTTGCATCAGATTCAGTGTCTAGTTTGGTGCATAGCAACTGCACCGAGTGGCTAATTTCGCGCATCTCTGCTGCCATCTCTTTGTTCACTTGTACCAGCTCACTGATGCCCTTTCCAATGTCTCCTACTTTACTGTTCAGGGACCTCACTTGGCGTTGGCATGCCTGAATGGCTCTTTCCTGCATCCTCTGTATTCTCACCATGCTCCCCTCCAGACCATGGAACACACTTGGACCCCCAACAGATGCATCTGCTGGCCTTTCTTGGACTCTGCGGCGTCTTGCACCACTATGGCCCACCCCCGCACTGGAGTGCCTTGTACCAGGGCTAACATCTACAGGCAAGTTGTGTGTGTCGTCCCCCTCCATGTCAGCTGCTGCTGACTCCATTTCCAGGAGTGGGGCCACAACATGCCTCCTGCTTGTTTGTGATGCGGGTGTTATGTCATGATGTGATGCTGGCATTTCTGGGGATGACAGCAACAGAGGGGACTGAGATCTGCGAGGGGATGCCTGCAACTCTGGAGCCATTTCAGAGTCTTGTGCAGGTGGCTGGCTACTTGAGGCACCTGTGTCCTGTTGTACGTTGTGGGTAGTTGGACCTGGCTCCTGACTCTCCTCCCTCTCCTGTGGTGTGCCTTCAGTCTCCTGTGAACGCCTGCGAGACGTTTCACCTGTGGACATATGAGCGTACATTAGCTAAGCGCTACTGTTTAACAGTCACTGTAATTAAATATTTCTCACATTAGCTTTATTCTCTATGCATTCATTTCCCTAACTAGGTGGTTGGTGTGCTGTATGACATGTACTGACATTTCCACACTACATATACCATGATGCATTGCCCCTGTGTAGTGCTAGCAGTACTGGACTAGGGTTCACCTGCCCACAAAGGGTACAGGTAAGGATGATGGTATGGGGGGCATGCTGTGCATTTGTCTTACCTTTTTTGCTTGCAGGTCTGGCTGAGCTGTCTACTTCTCCCAGTCCGCAGATGCTGTCTGGTTCAATGGTTGAGGCCACCATCTCCTCCAGGTCAGTAAGGGGGGTGCTGGGTTCTTGCCTCCGCCCAGTTTTTGATGACTGCTTGTGGTGTTCAGCCAATTTCTTTTTTGTTTGGCTCCTGAGGTCGTAAAATAATTTTTTCAGGTCCTCTGTGTCTCTGGTGGTCACCCCAACTGCATTTACTTTGTCCAAAATTTCAAGCCAGATTTTTCTTTTGGCAGATTCTGCCACAGTGAGGGACTGCATGACAAACAGTTTGTGGTGCACCTTCACTACCTCCTCAACAAGGACCTGCAACTCCATGCTGCTGAATTTGAGTTTCCTCCTCCTCTCAGGCTGCTCTTTTTCTGTGCTGCTTGACATTTTGCAGTTTTAAAAGTGCACAAAACCCTTTCTGCTGCTCAGGGACTCGGCTCAGCTCCAACTGCCTTTCCAGAAGCTTCTAATTAGTTACAGCTGCCTGTGTAGCCACTTCCTGGTAGGGAGGGGGAGGGTGGTAGCACCTGATTGGCTGCCTACTTAAGTTTCACTTTTGGTTTTTTTCCGATTCTGTATTTACCGATTCGGTATTTACCAAATCGGTATTTACCGATTCGGTATTTCCTATTCTTTCCTATGGGCCTTTTGGCCCATAGGAATGGATAGGGAATACCGATTCGGTAAATACAGAATCGGTAAATACCGATTCTGTAATTTCCGATTGACAGTTTCCAAATTTTACCGAATCGGTATTTTTTACCGATTTTTTTTCTACATACCATTTACCGATTCTAAAATACCGAATTGGTAAAATTCGGTATTTTAGAATCGGTAAATTCGGATTACCTACATCTGGCTCATGATTATTTAGAAGGTTCATCAGATTATGAAGAAATGTATTGCTTTAATCATTATAGGCACCACTATTTGCATAAATCTGCTAATCAAAGAAATGTTTTTACTTATAATCAATGGGAACATTGTCCAACACCACCAAAAGGCAGCTCGAAAACATTTTATGAGAAATTCCCATACTTCTCAGGGTTTAACATCACTGATCCAGAAAAGTTTTATTTTAAGACTATAAATAAGACAGCAATGAAAAACATGTTGACAAATACTAAACTGATATATTCTGCAAAATGTTATGAAAAAATTTCTACATTTGGTTTTGAATTTTGGAAAAATAACATTGAGACAAAAACTATCTGGGGTACAAAAGACTGGCAGGTAGAAGGTCTAGAATCATTATTCAGAGCCTGCATGATCCCAGAACAAATAATGTTCCTGAATGACACCATTCAACAAACAACCTGTCTTGGCCTAGCCAAGATAAAGGATTTAAACATCCCGTCTATACCAAAGCCCATACCTGATAGTAATAGCACTACAGATGTGGAGATAGACGTATCCCATATTTTACACCAAAACAGAACTAATCCTGATTTGAGAAAATGGTTCATCTGGCCCACAAACACTAATAACTGTCAAGATAGATTCCTGAACAAAACACAGGGGTTCAAACAGAACAGGCCAGAACCAAGATATTCCCAGAGACAACATCCAGGGATAATTACAACATACAGTGTAGGAAAACTATGCCTCGAATGGCTACAGAAATCCACACTACATGAAATTAAGCAACACTTGACCTTACTTAAAGAAGGTGCTGACTTGTGAGATTTCTTATTGGGACCTCGCAAACAGCGTCAAAAACGTTTAATATACGCCGGTATCTATGCTGCTTACAACGAAGCTGGGAAAATAACGCAAATTGAAACTGCTGAAAAAATACGAGAAATTGATTGTATTAATTTGGAGAAATCACTGTCTGTAGTGGACAATGGGTTAACGACTCTGTCCTCCAGAATTTATTCACTGGACAGCATTGTATCATCTGCTATTGATATAATAGAACAGGATATGCTAATGTTACAACATGGCCAGTCCCAATTACGTTCTATTGTACAGTTAGGCTGGACGTTACAAAATCTCCATTCAGGCTACGTGCCATGGCGTCTAATCAACACAATGTCATTATTTTCTATCTTTAACCTTACAGATACACAAATCTCTTTGGCACAAAAAGGAGCAGACTATACGGTGCTGAGCATTGAAAAACTAGAAAGATTACCATTGACAATCTCCAAAAGACCTGTCATTGAATGGATAATACATGGCACCATTACAATTCCGATAACAACTTTTCAGTGTCAATATTGCCAAAAGCACATACCAGCAGGGCTGTATGAAAGGTTGGGTAAAGGTTACATCAAGTCAACCTGGAATCTACCTTACACACATAGATGTTGGAGTGGGGGAAAAAAGAGGTATTTCTTAGTGGTAACAACTGTAAAAACTCACTGAGCGGTACACTTCTGTGTCAAGGAATTAACTTGCATGGAGCCTGCGAAGGTTCATCAAATAACCTTTCATGCCACCTGCACGGCACTCCAGCTACACAGATAGACCTTTTTTCAGACAACTTTCCAACGGCAGTTACGTTATAATAAGTGACCGCAGCTGTTGTGGCATGGTGCCAGGAACGGCCTATCTCGTCAGTGTAACTTCCAGGGTCACTTGCTGTATTCAAGTATTGTATCCAAACAGCAAACCAGACAAAGGAGGCAACGATATGGCCTTCTCTGAATATCTCTTCTATTCGAATTGATACTTTAAGCAGAATGAAATCCATTCTTTTATAAACAACTGTGCCTTTAACCTCGTCTAGAGAAACATATGTTCTGCAAGTCGCAAGGACAGCAGCAGAGATACATGCATTATTATCAACAAATTGCCCCGTTTATTTCGCAGAAATGTTAAGTCAAATCTTGAACATGTCTGATACCAGTGGCATCGCACATGTATTTAGACAATTTTTTCGGGACTGTTGGCACCCTTTGAAGCAGTCCTGAGCATCTTCCCGAATTTCGTGCACTTTGTTTTTCGGCGGCCTGCCTCTCATCTTGGGACTCGTAGCAGGAATCTTATTTTTGTTCCTTCTGCTCCGATATGGCAAGTCCAGCCACAAACAAAACTCAGGCTACAATGGAAGAAACGCTCCTAGCAATGAGATACCGAGATCGGATTACTGGAGCCCTCAGCTTGGCTCGGCTACGAGATCTGAATACTACCTGGTTTCTCTTGTTCAGACCAATCTGGCAAGATTGCATCCTACCTGTTCTACGATGCCTGCTCTGTGGAAAAGAATGCGTGTTAGACGTCTGTGTCACACTCCCATCTGCAGTACCTATGGATATCGATACTTTGCATGGTTCGGTAACGGCTCATGCAATGTGTTGTCCCCAGCGGCTACCTATTCTGATGACGGCATTTGTTGAGACCCCACCATTACAATTAGGTGGCGGTGAGGTACGAGAGGTACGAGATGAAAGTGGCACACAGGTACAACCTTCCGTGACCATTGCGGATCTAGACACCGATGACAGCAATGATTCTCACATATGCACTATTTCTACTTTTTCGGACATGGTCCAACTTTCACCTACTTTGCCAGCCTATCTGAGCTAATGTTCTCCCCTAACAACGAGAATAGCTTTTGAAAACACGAGCACACAGCGTTCCCTGAACTCGACCTTCAGTTTTGATAAACAGAACTTCTAAAAACTGTGGAACTTTTTTTTCCCTGAAAGCGAAATTATTTTTCCCCGTTCCCAAAATATTTACTTTTTTGGCACATGATACTCTGCTTAAAGTAGAACTATTCTTAGAGAACAAGATTTCTATTTTTGAAAACTCTAGAGACAATATTTTGATTTAGCCTCTAGCACATGTACAGTCTTGTATAAATATGTGATGAAATGGTTTCGACCTTCTCTTCTGTATTAAGAACCATTTCATAAATGTAATTTTCGTGATTCATTCAATCAACATTCCAATGTATAATATATGCATTATCTGAATGATACCACTGCTTACAAAAATGTACAGTATACTACTCATTTTCGTGTATATACCATTTCAAATGCATTTTATGTATTTTGGGGTGGGATGGAAAACACATGCATGGATATGTTTAAAATTGCTTAGTATTTAGTAATGATGGACATTATACATGGAGTGGGTGTTGTAAACGAATCTAGGACTCTAGTTAAATATTCCCGATTTATGCCCTTATGTGGTTATATCAAATCATATCCTTATATAGGCATAAGAATCATACCCATATTAAGACATAGCCAATGCAGTCCAAATACGGCAAGGCTACTCCCATAGACTCCTAGAAAGCACAACGCGTTCTTAAACAAACCAAGCCTCCAGCAGCCCGGGAAATCCCCCTGCTTCTGTATTGATTTGTCCTAGAACTCTCGGAGTCCTAAAAGAACTGCGAGTTCTTAGTGACTTCTTATGTCCAACCTTACGTCAAACTCGGCACCTTCCAGGTATAAATATACCAGCATCTGCCCTAGCAAAGCACACAGTGATTTGGAGCAGATCGACTATCTACTTGCCCGACGCCCTGCTGTAGCAAGTGCCGAAGGAAGCCGACCCTCCCGCTGACGCACTGAGAGAGACGCGGTCTATTCTCCTGTCGAGAAATCCAGCTCCAGTGTTTCCCTGTCACCCTTGCGGGTTGCTGGGAGATCGAGTCCTGAGAGAGAGATACAAGACCTCCTTCATTCTATAACCAAGGTACGGAGCTGATTAGACCCGTAGAGAATTCTTGATTCAGATTCTTGGCAGAAACTATCTTAACTCAAACTATAGCTCACTTACTCCTTCCCATGTACTAGGCTTAGGTTAGGTACACCGGGGTAAGCGTATCTTAGAAGCACCAGTTGAGTACGTTTAGTCATGACTTTATCAATGTATATATTTTATCCATTTTAAACACCGTATGGCTTAGAAATAATACCATGCTTTTACAGTATAATTTCATAATACTCATTTTACTGTACGCACTTTACTTCATGACAAGTATTGCAATTGTAGCAACTCACTTCTCTTGCATGATAAAAAAGACTGTTCTATAAATAACCTCTTTTATTGAAAACGCCCGTCTCTCTGTTTCTCTGCACTTCTGGTGAAACTAAGCATGCACAATTGACTGAGTAAAATAGTTATCTATTGTTTCCGCGACTCTGGAGGTTTACTCCTTATTCTGGAGGGAGCAAAGTTGTCATGTTTATGCAGTTGGGTGCATGCTGCGTGTGTGCACCCAACGCGGACCCCATGTGACCAGAAAAAAGAGATTTGGTTGGTTAATAACACTTCGTATTCTAACTATTAAAGGACCCCACCCATTTCAATCACTCTTCTTAGACCTTCATTGGGAGAACTACTCTGCTAAGATCATTTTTCCTGATCGGACACCTGAATTTCCTTTCTATAAAGAAAAATGGCTACACCACTGCAAGAATCCTCTGATTCCGAACATTCAGATGCAGAGGGATTTTTACCTGAACCTCCCCGTCCAGAAAAATACACTTCCATCGTCCGGACAAAAAAAAGTTAATGCCACTAAGTGACATGTAAAATTTGCAAAGCTGTGCTGTCACGAGGAGATCCAAATAAAAAATACTCTTGTGGCACTGCAAGTATGCGGAAGCATGTACAATGTCTGCATCCTGTAAATTTGGCACATGAAGAATGCAGAAGACTCTGACAAAATCCACCTCCACCACCAGCAATTCCAAGTACTTCTGGGGCGTTTCCTTCGACCCCACGACCGGGCATACGTCCCCAATTTGGAAAAGTCAAAATGCACTGCGTAAAGTGTAATAGGTTGATCAGATATGGGGAGCACTCTGTAGATTTAGTTTGCAGGGCAATTGATAATCATCGATGCTAGGTTTTTTTTTCCTCTAATGTTCACTGTTTGTTCATCAGGTTGACTTATTTTTCCTTTTAAAAAAAGCAAAAAATCGTTCAAAAAACAAACAAAAAATATATAAAACTACAAAAAATTAAAAAAAGTTATTTTCAGAACTAACTACTCTGGTTAAAAAAAGAGCTATATTTGTATGATAGTGTGTGAATGTTTAGATGAATGCATGAGTAGTGCATAAGTGACTGGAAGAACGCATTTGTGGTGTATGATGAATGTATAAGTGCAGAACTATAAGGAAGTGCTGCAGCATGACACTGTAAACTTTTTAGCTGTGCAAAAATATTTTGCAAGTCTATGCTTCTCTCTTCACTGCTGCTTAAACTGCAGCCATGTGGTGACACAGGCAATCTTGCACCATGGTGCAAGGATATCTGTGTTGTGTGGAGTTGGTTTTCCTGCAGCAAGACACAACTTCCTGCAGAAAAACAATCAGTGAAGGCATTTTTCTCCTTCAATGCATGATGTGCATTGTAGCATATATTGAAAGGGAAACAATGTGGAGAAATGAAAACAATTCTCCTTGTTGTGCCTTGCTACACCAATTGGAGGATGGTGCAGCATTCTCACACATGTCCAGATTTATGATTTATGATAAATCTGGAGATGTGTCTTGTTCTATGAGTGTTCTGTGCAACACACACAGCAACACCTATAGAACTCCCTTTCAAAGCAAAGTGGTGTGTATGATGAGGTTGTATTTACATGGTGAACATCTGGTACACAGAGTACATTTTCCTCTCTTTGTAAATATGAAAGAGTATGTTGTGCTATAACTATGTTACGAAGTGTGGCTCAATGGTTAGAGCGGCAGACCTTGATGCAGAACGCTGGCCAGGGACCAGGGTTCGATTCCCGCCTCGGCGGGATCGGGCTTAAATTCCTCTGACCGGATATTCTCGCCTCAGTGCCGAATCTAAGCATGGGCCCCACGCTGCAACTCTGGGCAATAGCTTGCTTAGTCTCCACAACGGCCCCCGATGCACAAGGGATGCCTGGTTTCACCATGGGATGCCCAGGAGTGGACACCTCACAAGGAAAAGCCAGGAGGGGTTCCCTTGTGGTAGGAGTACAAGCGCCGGGATGCCTCCGGGTTACTGTTCGCGCTATACAAATACAACACATTTACATTACATTTTACAAAAAGAGACATATTGTTATCACAGGATGCTTCTAAATGTGCCACATAAGTGCTTAGGTAACGGCAGACTGTTACAATAAGAACACATTGGTAGTTCATTGTTTGAAAAATTGCATGAGAGTGACAGGATGTAAGCACAGAGTTATGTCCCCAAAGATGCTCGAAAAGAATGATTGAAATGATTACGGTCTTTCAATAGGTACAATGGGAAATATTATGGACCAATCAGATCTTTTTTTTCTCGGGTCACACGATATCCTATGACAGTGAGATTCCAAAACTACATAGGCATAAACTGAGTGTTTTCAAGACTGAATTAATACTTTGTAGCTTCTTGCAAATCTGCTTGCAAAGTATATAAAGAAATTAACTTGTACTAGGGTTAATGGGTAGGCCAATCCTTAACTATCTGGCTAATAAGTAGAGTAATTTCAGTACTGCAAAGAAAGAACAAGGTACATTTATAATTACTTATGTTTCGGTAAAGTGATAGGACATGTTTATAGAGTTCTGAAGGCAAGGGATGCGGCCTCATGTAACATGTGCAACGGCACTCTGTGACATGTTTTCACTTAAAGAACTTAGTCTCTTTTAATCCTGAAACCCTGAAACCCTGGACCCTAGTAGCCCACTATGTCTCTCTATTGAACACCAGATAGCTGCGTTGCTGAGAGGTGCTCTGAAGCCATGTCCCATTTTATACCTCTCTGCAATGCAACTCTCTGGCACTTTCTGCACATATCTGGTCGATTAGTTGGCCCCCAGTGACGCTCAGTATTCATGTTAACTTTATCCTGTAACTTAAAACACCCACAGAGCATCTTTCCACACATATTTACTCTGTCCATCTCTCCTTTCTTCACTTGTGTGCCAACACAGGCCATTGTGCATTTTAATACTTAGGTAAACTTACCTTCACAGTAATAGAAATAAAAAACGCTACACATTTTCTTTCAGTTGTTTTTATAATCTAAATTTCTGAAAATTTGATATTTTACAATTAGGATCTGTAAAAGAGAAGAATAAATACAGTTATAATATATAATATTATATTTTATACAATACATCATAATTTTAACATTTTACAAATTATTTTCTTTGCCTTTTTTGCTGTTCTCAGAATATATTGAATTTCACTAGAAACAGTGATTTAAATCGTACTCATCACATAACAGCGAGCAAAAAAAAATTGATAATAATATTGATAAAAAAACTACATCCTCAATAATATACCATATAATGCAAATCACACATATATAAAATGCTTACTCCTAGAATTTTTTTCTAACTTACATTTATATACACTGTAAATGTTGTTGTTTAAAAATATAGGCTGAGTGAATGTGCAAGAAAAAGTCCGTAATTCAAAGATACACCTTTCATCTTGGGAAAATGGTATTCTTGAAATCCCTTATATTGAATTTGTCCAATAGTAATCGTATTAATACATATTAATAAATTCCTCAGAGGCCGAATTATGTTCCTAAAACTTTGGGTTTAAAAATATTAGGTAAGAATTTGGTAATTTGTTTTTAAACATTGTTTAAAAACCAACTGAGCATCATTACAATATGTTCCAACCTTTATCACATTTTAGATAGGCAGTGTAATGTCCAGATGTTGTGGAAAGACCAGAAAATGATTGCTACTTCTACAAAAGTCCTTCCTGATATTGATAGTTGACTTGCTACAAAATATTTTATTAAAGAGTCCAATTTTCTTCCATAATTCTGATTTGCATTGGCTACACTTCATGTTTTGATTTGTAGCCTTAACTAGTTTATTGAAAGATACTGATTTACAGTCTGGTAATGTCAAATATATAAATCTTTCAGTGTCTATATTAGTGCTACATGTATACATACAATTTTCACAATGATGTTCCCATTTATAACAAAGGCTCAAGAAAATTACAATTTCTATTCCTTCATTTTCCAATACGATAAGCATATACATTAGAAATGCCTGAACATCTTGTTGGATATTCTGCGTAAATTGTGTAGAACCAGAATATACATCCAAAAGATTACGAATATCACATATACTTTGTATTTTACTTTTATCAGTTCTCAATCGCTTGCTCTCATATACACTTATACGAACATGACTTAACGCGCGGCTTGGTACTGCGTAACCGTCGCATACCAAAGTAGCAGCTGGCGAAACCTCATAGGTATATTTTACGCGGGACACGGTGCCACAAACACATTGGATACAAAAAGCGCATTATTTACGAGTTTAGCAATATGGCGGATAGGATTCAAGTGCTGATGGAGCTTGGTACAGTACGATACAGGATATTGACCTAAATTGGGAGCATATGCTCTTCTTAACCTATTATACTCTTTTACACAGTTTGCATCTGCAGTAACCTTTGTGTCATCAAAATCAATCAAAAACAAACCAGATAAAGTACTGATGCGGGACAAGGCAACATATGCCATACCCTCTTTAAACACGGTACTTCCAATGTTCACCAAAGCACTGTCTACACGTAAACCTTGAGATTTATGAATAGTCACTGCATTCGCCAGAGAAAGTGGAAACTGTTTTCTACGGACATATAAATCTTTAACAAGCAAACAACGAACTGAACAACAACCAATTTGTTTTACTTCTTCAATCTGATAAAATTTCATTTTTAAAAATTCAATTCCATCTTTATTCTGATAATTAACAAAATCCACAACTTTGCCCGTTGCTCCATTAACTAAACCTTTTTCTATATCCATATTCTGCCTTAAAATTACCCGACAGTTTATACATGCATATAGATTCTTCTCTACACCAGCAGTTTTAGATATCGATTTTTCTAAAGAATCCAATTTTTTTCAGTTTTTCTGTCAAAATAATAGTTATTCCTTCATGCTGTATTTTATCAATGGCTTCCATTTTTATTATTTCTTCATTTTCCAGCTTCAAAAGTTGTTCATTGAATATAGAACACTCACGCTGTGCTGGCATTAAGCAGATTATAGATTTATTTTCAGCAATTTTCATATATATATTTTCATTTGGAAACAAATTGGAAAGTAATCGACTCTGCAAAGCTTGTTTGCAATGTTCTGTTAGTACTCCAATTCGTATATCTTGAAGAATAGTTCCATAATCAACATCATTTGCCTGTCGCATATTTGTAATGAGTTCCTTGTATTCAAAATATGACCAAATGTTAACGTTTCCAATGCTACCCAAAGACTTTCTGGTGTCTTCATGCGCAAGTGTTTTAAATACTGGTTGTCCTTTTATGAGAGTAAGTTGAAGTAGATCTCGAAAATTATGACATGTCTTCCTCCAAATAAGACATCGTACTTTGTTTTAAGAATTTGCTGCCTTCTTAAATGCACAAAAGCAAGCATTAAGTTTGAGACCATGCTTACCTCATCAATAATCAGAAGTTTCATTTTCTTTAGCACTCTTGAAACTTCACAACAAGCTTCTCCAGATAGCTTGTGATATTCCAATTTGTTTTCATGCTCCACAGGTAGCATAAGTAAACAATGTGATGTAATTCCTTTAATGTTAAGGACGTAGAAATGCAAGACGACATTTGGTACAGAACTAATCCTTAGATTTGTACTTTAGTTGACAGTATTTTCCACTTCAATGGCTTTGGAATCGTAAGACTTGTTATCTTAAGTTGTTTTCTTTTGTGCTTTTTGGTACAGCACATGTGGCATATTCTTCAATAAATGACAAAACAGTATCATCCGAATCTGTTCTGAATTTGGGGGCGTCGTTGATCCATAACAGCATTTGTATATGAGGAGCACCTCTTGCCTGATACTCCTTTCTCCAAAAGAAATCCCCAACTTCCCCCAGAGGAGCAATTTTTTTATTGCAGATAAAAGACATCATAGCTTCAAATCTATGATTAAAATACCTTCATATATTAACAGGATCCAAAGAGCACAATTCTCCAGGTGTCTTGTGTTCAATATTTTTTATATTGGAATTTGCCTCTCGTCCCAAGCGTACTCAGCACAGCTTAGGGTAAGGAACCATGTAGGAGTTCCTAAGTTCCTTAGCATACATTTAAGTTCTCCATGACGATGGTACCAATATTCATTAGAGCCACGCTGACATGTCATCAAATTAATCAGCTGAGATTCTAAATGATCATCTCTCTGGTGCACTTTATCCATAAAATCCTGTGCAGAAACATTTTGCAGATGTACTCCTGTTTTCAATCTGTGATTGACTGCATATGAAAGTCCAGACAAGTCACTTTAAAAAAAAAGATGAAATATATATGGGATAGATTGTCGAAATCTTGGATCTTCTGCATACAATCTTGTTGTCCGATATTCAGATGCAGTAATCTGCACAGGTTGTTCATAATATCGTCCTCCTTTTCCTGTTGGGAACAACTGCGGAAGACAACGAGCTTCCAAGCTTTCTTCCCATACACTGATGGGACTTCCCTTCGCTTTTTTCATTTGGAATAACTCAATAGTATTCTCCATCTTCCCCATCACTTCTTTTGAATGAAGTGGATGTACACTGTAATGTTCATAGATTTCTTTACTTCTGGACATGTCCACTTTTTCAATTTGTCCACTTGACGTATCAGTATCTTCTGCTAAAAGTATTTCTTCTTCTCCCATATACACATTTTATAGTACTCATTGTTTTTTATCAAATACAAAGTTGCCTTTTGCACTTTCCTAACATCCACTAACTCCTACCAGATTTTCTTACTCTTAGTAGGCACGCCATTAAGTAGAATGGCTAGTGGTTCATTTTCTACGCACTCTACACCAATAGTTTCAACATTTTGTAAATATACAACTCTACCTTTTAATCCTCTCAGTAAATCTGAAGGAGGCAATTTACCTGTGTTAGGCTCCATACGAATAATAGGCTGAAATGGGTGCACACATTGAATGAGAATAGACTTATAGGTATTTAAATCTATCAATTCTGGAGGAATAGTTACCAACTCTAGATTATTATGGACAGCTCTAGCGGACATTTTATTCTCATCTAATTTATTATAACAATATTTAAAAATACGCTTATCAGAACCCAAATCAAAACAATTCTCTACCAACAAATTAGTTGCAAATTCCTTCCACTCATCATTATTTTCTCTTTCACTTTTTAAATACAGATCAACAGTCCTAGTCTGATTTTTACAGTGAGTTCGCCGACAACAAATACAAGAATTATTCTGAATTTCACTTGAAATCACCTTAAACTTTGTAATATGTTCCCCAAAAATTTTTGTAGTAGTATGTTGCACATTTTTTTCAACATGATCTTCTATTAATGTCTAAATGTATGCTCTCTCTTGTTCAGGACCAAAGTAACAAAACTCAATTTCATCAAAAACCTTCTTCACATCTTATACTGCCCCAAGCAAAAGAGCACTGTTCAACTCATTTAATTTTAGTGCTGGACTTTTTGCATAATACAATCTTCTGACTAACTTACGCTTTTGAGAATGATGTACTGCTAACATCCTGAAATGATGAAAAACACTTTGACATACTTTTCTAGAAAGACAAGCCAGAAAATGACCTTGCAAACCAGTATTTTTTCTCACTCTGCAAGGGTCTAGTCCTTGCAACATCGTAATCTTTTGTTTAACACTTTTTTTTACTGTATGGTCGTAAGAAATTGCGTAAAATATCAATAGATTCTTGTCGTACACTACAAATACTACTCCAACACCAAGTGTACACTGGGGCTTTAGGACGTCTGCCTAGAACTTCATCAGCTAACACTTCTTCTGCATTTCTGGGAACCATTTTCTCTTTCTCAATTTGACAACCATTTCTAACCTCATAAGCTCAACCACTGGTATCAACTGCATGCAATAAATCATTGGCCTGAAAATAACTCTCTTCATTAAAGAAAGGCTCTGAATTTGAACTGTGTTTCCATTCACCCAAACAAAATCACAAAAATTAGTTCTGTTAATTACTCTTTTCCTCTTACTTTTGGCCTTCATTAAATGGATTGGTTTATCTAGTGATCGATTTCTGTTTAAAACTTGAATGAATAGTTTTCTTTTTACTTCAACAGCCTTTTCAACAATGGATTCAATATGCTTCTTCTTTTTTAAAAATAGTGGTCTCTGTTTATATTTTTTCACCTCTTTGAGAAAGTTATGTACCACTCTATTATATAGTTTGTTTTTTTACGTTTTTCTTTATACAGATTTTGCCTTCTTTTACCATACGTCGTATCTTTAGATTGTAAATTTACTTTTTTTCCTTTCCTGTTATTTTTATTATTTTTTCTGGTTGAATCGTTCTCAATCGTTACCACATTCTGTACACTGTTTGTGAGCTTAGAAAGTGTACCGGAATATTTTTCTTTTTACCCACATGATGTTGGTCATCCAATACTTGTTGTTGAATTTTCTTAAAATAAATGTCCTTTAGCTGTCTTTTTCTCTTTCTTGATTTTTCAGGCATGATAACTTTATTTTAATGATGATTAACAATATCTGTAAAAAATAAACATGAATAAATGTATTTTAATAAATATATAAATTAAACTTTTCTATTACTATACAAACACATTGTATGTAGAAATCATGTAACCACTTTCTTTTCTTATCACTAATTCAAATTGTACTTTAAGGTGTATACATAAATGTATTGGAATGCAAGGAAAATAACAGGGTGTTTGCAGTAGTGCAGTCCATATCCTAAAGCCTGGTCACTGCACAATTCATGGATAATGACTGAATGAATACAGTAGAATAAGGAGACACACTGGGTGAATTCATAATTAGTTCAGTTTTACTTCAGTTAATGGATTAGTACATGGTGCTGATAGGGTCACAATATAAGTGCAAGAGCAGTGACAGGGTGTTTGCTGGTCTGTATGTACTGGTGCTGAAAGGATGACTATGGGATTGCAACAGCATTGACAGGGTGTTTGCTGAAGTGTATGTGTACTGACTGGAGCATTGTAGGCTTGAAACACAAATGTAAAGGTGGCTACAGCACTACATCCATAGTGCATAGGAGTTTGAAGCAGTCCGTGTCCTAAAGCCTAGTTCACTGCATGAGTACATGGATACTGACTGAATGATTTCAGTACTATGAGGAGAGACACTGGGTGAATTCATAGTACATATAGCTAAAAGATTCACTAAAGAACTACAACAGCAGTGTGAGCGTGTTTGCTGAAGTGTATGGATTTTGACTGAGGAATTGTAGGCCTCAAACACAAGTGTGTAAGTGGTTAAAGAAGTACATGCATATTGTATAAGACTTTGAAAAAGTCCATGTGCTAAGGCTCTGGATTGCTGCATGACTACTTGAATACTGAGTAAATAATTAGAGTAGTACAAAGACATATGAAGTTACCAAATGCTTCTCTCACAAAGATTTCCAAATCCACACAGACTCACAGTGTGATTCTAGGCAAGCAACACTATTCTCAATTTCTGAGGAGATAAGATAACTGCACACATTCCACATATTTTAGAATTGCAGTTTAGTGTGGGAGCCTGACTCATTTTGCAAATACATAAGCAATGACAGGTTTCTATTTCTACCAAAATTAATCATTTAAAAAAAAAAAACATTTGTTATTGAAGTTTTGTATAGCGCTAGCTGGACCCGAGGGTATCAGAGCGCTTCACAGCAAGTACAGTTATGAACCAGAAAATGTGGGCGGTAAACTAAGGGTGGGCGTAGTTCGCGAAGTAGCGCTACGCGAAGCTACGCGAAGTGCACTTCGCACTACGCGAACTTCACGTAGCACTACGCGAGCTGCGTAGTAGCATGTTCGCACTGTGCAAGATGCGTTTTCAATGATTGCACAGTGCGGACAAGCATCCGGCACTGTGCAAGCATTGAAAACGGCATCTTGCACAGTGCGAGCTGTAGTTTTCTGCTGCTCGAGGAGATTATTACTCGAGCGGCAGCTTCCTCAACGCGAACAGGTAGTTTCTCATTGAGAGCGGTCGCGAGCATGCGCAACCATTCACAATGAGAAACCTGACCTCCTCGCGTTGAGAATCTCGCCGGGATGTCATTTTGCTTGCTCGCGGTCGCGAACATGACGTTCAGGACCGCGAACAAGCAAAAAATGAGCGCTGCACTACGCTACGCTGCACTACGCATGTTCGCACTGTGCTACGTGCCGCTCGCGTAGTGCGAAGTTGCAAAAACTTCGCAAACTCCGCGAGCGGAGCGTAGTGCTTCGGCCAGGGTTACGGTAAACAAGAGCAAAGAGCAAAAAGGGAAATAATAGTCTGCAGATCACCAACTTGAGAGCAATATGGAACCGAGTTCAAGAGCGCATCTTCAGGCTATGGGATATCGAGAAGGGGAAATAGCAGTCATTCCCCCAGTCAATCGTGGAATTCTCGTTACAGTCGAGAGCGCTCGAGGAAGAGGGCTTTGAGTAGAATCTTGAATTTCAGGAAGGAGGCGGTCATTCTGTTATGGGGGGGAGTAGCAGATCTTGGGAGCATTTCCCTCAAAGGATTTGAGGTTTTGTGTTTCCGTGATTTCAGTGGGATGAGTAGGAACGTGTTGGAACTTGTGAGGTTCCTAGACTGACCGGCCCTTTTGAGTTTGGCAGCCAGATATTCTGGTTTGCCTGTGTGCAAGGCTTTGTGTGTGAGGCAGGCTGTACGGAAGCTGGCTCGTTGGTCGATAGGGAGCCACTTCAGTTCCTTGAGTGGCGGTGAGATGTGCTCGTATTTCTTTGTTCCTGTGACCATTCTTGCTGCGGTGTTGAGGGTTGTGGTAAGAGGCCCTAGGTGAGATTTTGCTGTTCCGGTCAGTGCTGCGATACCATGGTCAATTCTGGAGAGCACCAGTGCCTGAGTGGCCTGTTTCAGATCTTTTGGGGGGAGGAAGGGTTTTATTTTGTAGAGAAGTTTCAGGTTAAGGAACGCACTTTTGGCAGTTTTTGAGATGTGTTTTTTCATGTCCAGTTTGGGGTCGAGGGTAATCCCTAGGGATTTCACTGAGTCCGTTGGCGCAGGGGCACCATTGAGGGCGTCTATGTCTTTGAGCCATTCTACTATTTGGGGGTTTTCATCTCTATTCGAGATGAGGAGCACTTCTGTTTTCTCTTGGTTGAGTTTGAGGTGGTTAGATGAGAGCCAATGTTGGATCTCAATGAGTGTGACATTAAGTCTGTGAATGTCTGCGACCGAGGTGGTTTCCAGATAAAATTGTGTGTCGTCCGCATAGAGGTGGAAGGGGATGTTGGAGTTCCTTAGAAGTGAGATGAGGGGTTCCATGTATATGTTGAAAAGTTGTGGGGAGAGTACTGACCCTTGTGGAACTCCTCTACTAACGAGGAGGGGGTCCTACTCAAAGCTGTTGATTTTTATTCTTTGTGTGCGGTTGTTGAAAAAAGAGGAGACCCATTTTAGAACCGTCTTTTCAATACCCGCTCTCTCCTGGGGGACTTTGAGGAGCAGGGTGTGGTGAACTGTATCGAACGCGGCCGAGAGGTCTAGGAGGATGAGAAGGCTACATTGGTCAGAGTCAAGTGAAATGTGAAGATCATCTAGGACATTTAAGATTGCGGTTTCGGTGCTATAGCCCTTTCTGAATCCTGATTGGTGTGGGTCTAGTAGTTTGGTGTTCTCTAGGTGCTGGGTTAACTGTGACAGAACACATCTTTCTAAAGTTGTTCATGTCCTTAGGGTCAAGGTCAGGTTTTTTTGTAGCGGCGTGACTTGTGCTACTTTGAGGCAGTCTGGAATGGTTCCCTCGCTCAAAGAGCTGTTGATAATCTTGCACCAAATTGGGGCTAGTGTAAGCTTCAGGTCTTTAGTCAGTCTTGTGGGTAGCTGATCGAGGGAGTGGGAAGAGGGTTTAGCGGAGGCGATTAGATCATTTATCACTTCATCCTGGACGGGACGGAAGGATGACCAACGAGTAGACGTGATCAGTGGGGTGTTGCAATTTATTGCTGGAGTCTGGATCTCTGTGGGGGAGGAGGGCTTAGTGCTGAGCGATCGATCAATTTTGGTGATTTTTTCATTGAAAAAGCTTGCAGAGTTGTCACAGTGAGTTTTGGACGCCACCATGTTGGCTGTTACTGGATTGGATGTTTGGCTCCTGATGATGTTAAAGAGTTCTTTGGGGCGTTTTTTTAGCATTGTCTAAGGTGGAACAGAAGAAGGTTGTCTTTTTGCTCTTGATGTGTTTATAGTAGTTTCTGCGTTCTGCCTTGAGTTGATCCCGATGGAGGGAGGAGGGGTTATTCCTCCAGGTTCTTTCTAGGGTTCTGAGGTGTCTTCTTTCCTCATTTATGTCTGTGGTGAACTAGGATCTGGAGAGGATGCTTCTGGGTTTTTTAAGTTTCAAGGGTGCCAGCCAGTCCACGGTGAGCGCCAAGTTGGAATGGTAAAGCGAGGTGATTTCCATGGTTTAGAGGTGCTCCGCCGTGTTTGGGAGGAGCATGCTTAGTCCTTCTTCTAGCTTGTCTCGGGGGACTCAGGATGTGTTCCTGACCCATTTAGGAGAGGCCTGAATATGTGGATGGGATAGGGCCGGTTGATTGATATGAAAAAGTATGGTGTGGTGGTCGACCCGTCCATCGGGATGATGTAGTCAATCGTGATTGAAATTTTGTCAGCAATGATTGCATCAAGGATTACTCCTCTATGGTGTGTTTTCTCTGAACAGTGTTGGATCATATCGTTGTCTTGCAGGAGGTTGTTGAGAGATTGAATGAGCAGGTTTTTTGTTTCGTTCCATCCTAGGTTGAGGTCTCCCAGAATTATTCAGTTGTCGCTGTTGAGTGCGGATTGGGTGATCAGGTCCGACAGCTGAGCTCCAAATTCGTTGGAGTTGCCTGGAGGATGGTATGGGAGGTGGCATTATAGTGAACTTTTTGGGGGTGATTTGATGTTGACCGATAGGCATTCGAAGGAGTTATACAGGCAGGAGGGACTTTCTAAGATGAAGATGTCACTTTTGTGAATAATTGCTATGCCGCCACCTTTGTGCTCGGGCCTTTATTTGTGGATAATTGAGAAAACGTTCGGAACCAGCAGGTCCATAATGGGGTGGGACAGGGTGTTCAGGCAGGTCTCCGTGATGAAAGCTACATCCAGGTTGTGGGAGAGGATGGCTTCTGCTATTTCCATTGCATGTTTGACGGCAGATCGGCTGTTGATAAGCATACAGTTAATGGAAGGTTCATCTTTTGTTTTCGGATTGTCAGGCTGGGCTCTGGGTATGGAGGATAGATACGTTGGGGGTCTGGTGGCTCTTCGGTGGGGAGGCTCCCTACCCATTCCAGTAATGACTTGGATCAAGGAGATGGGAGTAGAGTTTAGCGGTGGAGCCTGAGCTAGCTGGTTGATGGGGTGTTCGTATGATGAGGCGAGTGCGGTCACTTCTTGGGGGAAGAGGGTGGGAATTGTTCTTCTGGGTCTGTCTGCTCGCAACTCAGTCCGGGGTTTGGTGAGTGATGGCCGAGAACCTGGGGGGGTCAGGGAAAACTTGAGAACGGGGTAGGTTTTTAAGCACTTATATGTCTTTAAAAACATGAAGTACCCAAATGCTTCTGTCAGAATGGTTCGCAAATGCCCATAGACTCAAAGTGTGAATCTAGTCAACAAACAGTATCCCTTAGATTTTACCAAAAACCATTTACTTAGCTGGAAGAGATATAAGATGACTGCACACATTTCACATATTTTAGAATTGCAGTTGAGTGTGGAAGCCTGACTCATTTTGCAAATACATAAGCAATGACTGGTTTCCAATTCTACCAAAACTTGAGAACTGGATAGGTTTTTAAGCAGTTATATGTCTTCAAAAACATGAACTACCCAATGCTTCTCTCAAAATGGATCCAAAATGCACACAGACTCACAGTGTGATTCTAGACAAGCAAGAATACTACCTGGACTTTACTAGGAAAAACACATTAATCTTATTAAAAACAAAGACAGCACATACAACCCCTCACAAATTAATAACTCACCTTTCAAAGTGATTTGTAGATTACGAAGAATGTCAGTCACACGCCAGATTTTCTTATTGAGAATCTCTGTACAGAACTGCTCTTATCAAAACCAAAAAATTGCATAGTTTCCCTCTCATTCTGCACACATATACATGTAAATATCAAATCACGTTGCTTCCCACATTAATTCAAAAGCTAACACACTTTTCAACCCTTTCCAATTAACATGTTTGAACCCTACCCCCAATCTGCTTACTGCCTGTTACCATAGTAACAGTTCATGGAACACTCAACTGAGCACACAGGTCACAAGTTCAGCACACAATGTTGCTAAACCAAACAGCAAGTGTGCTTGACTTTTCAAAATTTTACCTTATCCTATGTAATGTTCCATTCAAACAGTTGTTGTTAAGAAATAAGAAACATGCTTTTAAAAAACAGAAACATGCAGCCTACTTTTCAGTCTAGAATGTTCTCAAACAGCCAATCATGTATTTTCTTTTTTCAAAACTGCATTTTATCCACCAAATCTGTTTCTGCTTTTCTCCGAGATTATAGGATGGGGTCCATTTACCACAATAATCTGTGTTTCAATATGAATGGCATCTATAGGAGAGATGGCGTACATTTTACAGATGAGGGTAACAGAGTCTTCCTCATCAACTTTAGACTCTGGATATGTACTTACTTATAGGTACCAAAATCTCTCAATAAACACAACAGCTCTTTTTAGAGCCACCCAAGATCTAAACACATAAGCTTGATGTATATCTGAAAAATATTCCTTTTTTTTGCTTGGAATCGCGCACCCAACGCCTGGGGGGTGGTGGTCCCTAGGGCCCTCAACGGCTCCAGGAGGGGGCCCACTCTGCCCCAATCCACAACATTCAAAGCCCCAGGGGTTGCGGTCCCAGGGGCTTGGGGGGTCTTTGAGCCCCCCACCCATGTATTTTTCTGAGGGGGTGGTGATTGAGTCCCCCATCAATTTTACAGCCCTGGGGGTGGTGGTCCCGGGGGTGGTGGTCCCCGGGGCTGGGGGCCCCCTCTGGGCCCCCCATTAAATCAAATATTTTTGCCCCCAGGGGCTAATTATTAAAGAAGCGTGGGAGCCACGCTTAATTTTTTTTTACGGCAGGATCCGCGCATGTTCCAGTTTAAAAAAACAACAAAATATTTGGGGGGCCCCCTAAGCAGGTCTAGAGGGTCAGGGTATTTCTACCCTGCCCCCTTTATATGATTTTCACAATTGTTCCACTGATTTCTACAGCCTTGCTTCTACCGAGGCACAAGATGGCTGCCAACACTTCCTGGTTTGGACTGTTGACAGACATTTGACAGCCAATTAGCATGCAGCTCATGATCGTAAGGGTGCGCTCATGATGCACAGATCCACCGCGGCCATCGATATATATGTGATTTTACTTTTGATTTTCACAGGAACTACTGAACGAATTTACACCATTTAACCAAAAGGCACGAGTGTGAACCAAGGGCTACCTCTTTGCCAAATTTGGTGTAATTCTGTTCAGCAGTTCTGGCTGTAGCTGCGACTAAACGTTACTATGGAAAATTGCATGGGGAAAACATGTGTTGGGACCCCGCTTTTTTTTCGGCCCCCGCTTGATGAATCACCCCGAGACTTTCAGGACAGGAGCGGACCGGAGCGGGCCATAAGTTTTGAAAATTTTGCGAAGATTCGCCAACTAAGGTTATTCTAAATAGAATGTTGCGTATTTCCAATGGAAAATAGGTCCTAACTATAACTACCTACTGGCGACCGCCAGTAGGTAATATATTTACATCGATATTTTGTACAACTCTATTTTTAACATCAATATTTTTTTTCTATATTTTTTGTACTTACCTGTTTAAGTATAGGGAGTCAATATTTTTCCTATTCTATATTTTTTCCTCTATATTTTTTACATCTATATTTTTTACATCAATATTTTGTCAATGAACCCAGATATCAATGAGATATAAGTGGCCAATTTTCCTCATTTTTTGTTTTTAATTGACATTGCTTATTCAATGAATTTCTAAGGTGTTTTACTTCTGTAAGTTAAAATGTAACTCATGTATGTATTACACTTATAACTCCACTTTAACCTTTGACTTTCCATACTTTTAAACGGAAAGTAATATTGCATTACGAGAAGTTCTGAACTAACCTGCGGTAAGGACCTGCTCCCAGCGCATCGGCGTGCAACCATTCAAACAACTACCTCATGCAGCCTTCTGACACTTGGTAATAGATCCCCCCACCACCTTCTCTTTTTTTATGGATCAATTCTGTTTATTCTTAGCCATGGAGAGGCATTTATATAGAAAAACCAAAGGGGATGATGGACGGAGCGTTGACAATACAAACACTCATCCCCAGTCAACTGATCTGGGTTTAATCCATCACCATTCTTTAGCTCACTCCGCCACCCCAGTTCAGACATGGCCATATGCAAATCAGTCTGACCCTGTACCTCATGGGAACAATCCAGCCCGAACTGCCAAGCCATGTTTTCACTGGACCGGAATCAAGCTTCCCAGGACCGGTTTCTGGCATTACAGCCGTGCATTTATATACACAGCTATTTGCCTACAAACCAGGGGGCGACCATCGTTAAGTTGAAAATGGTCAGAACATAGAGACAAATCTGTCCACCTTCAACCCTGGGTCCGGCAGCATTACCAAGGCATTTTCCAAATAATAGAATGAATTAAAACCAAACATACCACTGCCTTTCTCCAAAGTCCTGTAGACGATGCAGCTAAATGGATCTATAGTGGGATGAGAGTGGAGCAAATGGTAGGTGTTCCCAAGTGTGTGGTAACCAGGGAATTTAGGTGGGTACTGAGTTATCTATTTACTCTGTCACTGGCAGTAAGCGGAGCAGTTTAAGGTATGGCAGGTTAATTCATTAAATCTGGAGGAGAGAATTTGAATAAAGAGCACCCACATTTCAGGATAGGAGGTGCTTTACTGATCAACAGCTTGGGACAATTTTTCCATGCTCAGAATGAACCATAGTGTGTGGAGCTAAGCGGTGTAGTCAGGAGTCCTGTCAGTGCCCCCCCATACAGAGTGAATGACTTGCTAAACGGCTCCTTGGGCTAGAGCCATTTGCTTCTCTCTCAGGGAGTGAAGCGGATAAGTCAAGAGAGTAAAGGCCGGAAATCTTGTGATTATAGTGTTGAATGCTTTATCTATACCTTTTAATACATGTTCTCAATAACAGCCTAGTTTTTGGCAGTGCCATAGAAGGTGAAGCTGCAGGCTGGACCCCCAGCCCTCGATGGTCACAGCACGGACCGGGGGACCCCCACGGACACAAGGAGAGCACCAAGACCCCCCAGCACCCCTGGTCACAGGAGCAGACAGGCACCCACCATAGCATGGAGCCGCAGATCCGTGATGTCAGCCAGGCACTAGGAGAGCAGACCACTGCCCTCGACCAACGCCTGAGTCGAGTCCTGCAGGTGAGTACAACTGCACTTCACTGGCCCCATTCGAAGGGCACCATAGGTTCAGTGGCCCAACAGGCACAACCGGGCCCTCTGTGGGCATCAGCAGAGGGGGGCACCCCCACAGTCCAGGCAGGCCGGCTGTCAGGCCCCATAGCACCAGCAGGCCCAGAACCCCCAAGGGGTGTCGCAGGGTCCAGCAGCGGACCGGAGCAGCCACAGAAGGTCAAATCTGCCATTTGTCTTCAGAAGGGAGAAAGAAGGGCAGAGGTCCGGCCGATGAAGCCGCAGGTGCAGCCCAGGCAGCAGATAGGCGCAAGGCTGGCTGGGGCAACTGTCACTGGGAAGAAGGGCTCCAGGTAGGCCTCAGAGTTCAGGCACAATTGCCCGGAAGTGCCAGAGGCATCCAGGACCCTCAGCAGTGGCCAGATGCCAAGTCAAGTTTCAAAGCTTTATTCGACAGTATTGTCATAAAAGCATTTTCACCCTACTCTATACATAATAAATACTATTCTACATTACAACAATTAAAATACACATTAAACATAGAGTACTGCCGAAAACACATTTCAAATGTACAACCGTTTAAAAATAGAAACCTGATACGTCAAGTGAGTAAAAAATCATCTAAAAACGTTCTACTAATTTTGAGACAATTCATGAGATAAAGTGCGGGTGCGTATAATCCATGCCCAGCCCAAGTATTTGGCTAGTGCAATGGCAAGACAAGGGGAGCAATTTGTTTTTAAAATTCTAAGCGCTTCTTGATGTATTCTAGTCCCTAAATTTCTACATGCAGGTTTTAACCATCTTTGCCTTGGAGCCGCATAAAGGGGGCAGGCGAACAGAAAGTGAGGAATGTCCTCAACAAGATCCTTGCAGCGGGCACAGGTGTTGACGTTACCAGGGGACCATTTTAATGTAAATGCATTAAGCGGTAGGCAACCCACCCTAAACTGAAAATACAGCTTTCTGTCCATTGGTTTTGTGATCAAGTCCCAATAATGTTCACAGGTTGGGACTAGTTTATGTTCCAAAAACTGGGAAGTTAACACCGAAGATTGGTTAGATGACAAAACCGAGCTGAGTATCATGTCCCAGTACATGTTCTTTAACAAATCCTTGGAAGGAAAAGCTGCAGGGTCAGTAATAGTCCATAGATGGTCAAGATGGAGCTTGTTTAATAGATTCCTGATTTCTTTTAACCACGTGATTTTATGGAACCGATCAGAGTTGACAATGTCCATGAGTGCAGCAGCGTAGTGGGCCAGTTCAGGCGTAGTCTTTATGCGCCTCCAAAATAATAGTGGGCGCAACCGAGCCTAGTCCTCAATCTTTTTCCTCCCTAGGTCATAGAGGAGAGGAATAGATGGGGTACTCTGCGGGACGCCTATCAGCCTACGTAAAAATGTATTCTCTGCCACTGTCAACCCATTGATGTTAGCGAACCCCCATAGTTCTGCTCCATAAAGACATGCACCAAGAACTTTCATGCTATAAATCTCCATAACTGGTTGAATAGGTTTTGTCAATGAAGATTTATGCTTCAGAGCTATGGCCCCGACAGCTGGTGGAACTTTAAAACCGCAAGAGCAATGTGCGATTTCCACTGCATATTCCCCTGCAAATTTATGCCCAAGTATGTGAAGGCATCCACCTCTTCTAAAACAGCCCCATTAAAATACATTGCCCCCTTAAACGTCTTAGCAGGATTCATGTTCATGAACTTGGTTTTAGCAGTATTTAATTCTAAGCCCCGAGACCTACAAAAGTCCCCAAAGGCGTTAATTGTCTTTTGTAACCCACTAGGCGTTCGCGATATCAGCAGAGTGTCATCCGCGAACATGAGTACCGGGACCCGCACCCCATCCAGAATGGGTGCATCGGTTGGTGATTTCCTAAGATGGTCCACTACTCCATTGATATAAAGGGAAAATAAGGTGGGGGCCAGGACACATCCCTGTCTCACCCCACGCTCTACGGGGAAGGAGTCAGTGACTTCGCCCTGAATCCCCCATCTAATTTTGGCGTAGTTGCCCTCATGCATACGCACTAGTAATGACAATAGTTCAGGGCTAATCCCAAGTTCTCCTAACACATTCCATAATTTTTGCCGTGGAACTAAGTCAAAAGCCTGTTTTAGGTCTACAAAAACGGCAAACAATGGGCCATCTGCTAGGGTGACATTTTTCCAATACAAGGTTAGAAAATGGAACACCTGGTCAATGGAGCTGGTTAGGGGGCGAAATCCAGCTTGATATGGCGAGAGGACTCCATTTTCATCTATCCAGTCTTGTATTTTATTTTGAATCATTCTACCCATCAATTTTTGCGCCGAGTCGATAAGGCTGATGGGTCTATAATTTGATGGTAAGGCCTTATCTCCTTTTTTAAAGACTGGTATAATCTCTGCGCCTTTCCACGAGGCGGGTATTACTGCTCCTTGTGCTATGGAATTTGCAAGCCAGGCAAAGTACAGGCACCAATTCTCCCGGTCCGATAAAAATACGTCGGCCGGTATGCCGTCGATGCCTGGTGCCCTCCCCCTTGTCACCCCATCTAGTGCTACACTTACATCATTTTTTGTAAACACTTCCTCTTTGTAGAACACTATGGGCGGGGTAGGTTGATACTCAAGGGGCCTTGTACAGGAATATTGGGGCTTGAAATAATCAATCCAGCTTTCTTTTGCCACATGGTTTTTTGGGCATTCAGCTATTCCACCCCATCCCATTTTATAATTGCCCAAAATTCTTTTTGTTGTTTAGCTGCGCAAGCATTCTTTAGTTCCTGCCACTGGCTTTCATCCCACGATCGTTTTGCCCTGATCTGGGCTTTTCTGAACTCGTCCCTAGCCTTCAGGACTTCTCCTCTATTTTTACTTCTCAATACCACACTTAGATTTTGCCTCGCCCTTCTGCAGGCATGATCATAGCATCCTGCCATTTTCAAAGGAAACACGCCCTTTTTCTGCTTGACTTCCTTTAAAAAGAACCCCTGAATCTTTAGAAAGAATTTGGGATGTGCCTCTTCAATTAGTTTATAAAAATCGGTGTCATTGTATCGGTCCTGCAAACTACTCACTTCATTTGCCACCACCACTTTTAGATCTTGCAGTTTTTTTGGCCTATCTAACAGTGCAGCCCACTTTATATGACGTAGATTGTTAGTGGAGATTAAATCCAGGGGCAGGAGCCCCATACCCAAGCCTGGCACTGTCACCCCATGATTTAATTGAAAGAGCAGACACAGCGGATTATGGTCACTCTCCACTCTAGGGGTGACCCTCATGTCCCTAACCCTGTGCCAGACTCTAACATCTACAAGGATATAATCAATCCTGCTACTTGCCCTGAGGTTGTCAAAAGTGGGAGCACCATGTAGGTCTGAGAGGGTGCGACCGTTTGCAGCCCTCAACCCCTTGGCTAAGCACATACTCTTCAATTGAACGGCTGCCTCAGACCACTTCTTTATCGGGGGTAAGTCTAGCTGCGGTATTCCCCATTTGGCATCCTCATCTTGGGAGAGTGCACTATCTTCAGGACCCAAGGGTTCAAATGTGGTATTCACATCACCCCCACCACGATTGTAATGTGCTGTGGCAGGGCTTCCATGTTGTTATCTAGTGCAGTTACCACATCTGAACCTCTACCCCCAGGGACTCCCCTGGCATAAATGTTAAAAAGGGCCAACTCGGAACCATCCCTCCAAGTGATCACAACTGATAGTATATCGCAATTATTCACGGGCCTTGCTCTTACAGTGTATTGTAGAGATTGTCTTACCCATATAATTAACCCCCCTGATGGACGCCCCTTGGGGTTCTTTTTTGCAGGAATAAAAAAGTTTAGAAACCCTTGCCAATGGACAGGGAGGACTGCCCAGGTTTCCTGTAACATAATTATATCATGGAGCTGGATAAACTCCCCCCATTCTGGGGACTCCAATTTGCTCGAAATTCCTGCCAAGTTCCATGATAAAAGTTGGAGGCCCTCTTCAACTAAGCCAACCATCTCTTTTGATGGCAACAAATTTTGGCTACTAATAGGATATTGTAGATTAAGTGGAGGGCTACACGCCCTACGATCATTGGAACATCTAGCAACAGAATCTAAGTGCCCAGCTAGACTATGCTCCACCTTACCCCGAGAGTGTTTACTCCCTTCTACTGATTTGGAGGCAAGTCGAGGGATGAATTTAGGTACTCTCCTCTCTACAATGACAGCCTCTCCAGATGGAATGTCGGCTGTGCGAACCTTCCAGTCACTCTCCCTCTCATACAGTCAGTCACACTCGTTTAAGCCTGATAGGGCTGAAAATCTATTCTCCAAAGGCATACCCCAACTACTTTTGGCGTCAGAAGGCTTTCCTCTCCGTACCACCGTATTCCATTTTGTTCTCAGCACAGAGGGATTAAGCTTATTACCTCGCCTTGCATAAAAAAAAAAAAAGTTAGGGGGACTATCTCTGTGGATCTACGCTGTGGAGGATATATATTAGCCAAGACATTTGGCAACACCTCGGGATCGGAGAAATGTAATACCACACAGTCCCCTCTGTATTTTTTGTTACTTCCCCCGATCCACTCTACTCTTCTAGCCATTACCACCTCTTGGGCCAATTGGTCCATACCCCCCGGGGAAAAGGCCATATTTTGCGAGAGCCAGTGCAGAGATTTGTTTATCAGAGAGGATGATTTTTCTATATGCCCAGATTCCAGATGAGGGACATTAGCAAGGACCAATACTAGAGGCGAGGCCTCGACGATCAATTCTACTGGGCCCTTTTCTGTATTACACTCTTCAGATCTATCCCCTCTCCCCAGCCCTTCAGAAGCCCCACTTGCACCCTGTCCTCCCAGATCCCCCCCTCCAAGAGCATTATCCAGTGTGGAAATAAGGGGGATATTAACCAGGGGTTCTAACCTGTAGGGTGTCTGGGTTTCCTTCGTCTCAACTCTCAGGATCTCCTGTCTAGGGGGATTTTCCTTTTCCTGAGTTGCTTTATCCAGGAGCTCTCCTAGTCTAATCACCTCTTCGGTTAGATAGTCAATTTTGGTCAGGAGGGGTTTGGTTATGTTCTTAATTTTAACTTCTAGGGCGCTTACCAGCCTCTTGAATTGGTCAGCGTCCAGCGTTACCTTCCCTTCAGTAATTTCCCTTTCATCCTCTCTACTCTTTTTACCTGGGGAGTTGTCAGGACGTTTTTTGCCTGAGCGGAGCCCGTCTCTCTTTGGCAGATTTTTGTCTCCCCCCTTAATACCTCTAGGGGCTGGAACAGGTGCTGGGGGCTCATCTTCTAGTAGTATAATTTCTTCATCTGGCATTGCTTCAGCTTCTGCCTCAGCTAGGACCGCTACTAACTGTGTTAAGGAGTTATTCTCCTGGGATGGCTCCTGGAGTACCTCACTATTAGTGTTAACATCAGATGTGTCAGGAGGCAAAGTTTCTAATAATGGTATTTGGGGGGATAAACTCAAGCCCAGGGAAGATCTTCTCTCGTTATTTATCTTGGCGACAACTTGAACGAGATAATTGTCAAGAGTATTAACAATTTGGGGTGTTTTGGGTTTTGACATTTTCAATAGGTATTTTACTGAATTACCACAATTATCACCCTTAAATGTCGCAGTAGGAGAAACTCTTGTCTGAAGACGAACCTATTTTACAAAATATACTTAATAAAGGAGGAAACTCACAGATGAAAAGTTAGGCAGAGTCCCTGGCCCAGTCCAGTACCGGCCAGTCGCGGACTGTCGCAGACTGTCCCGCCCTTGTCCCGGGCTTCTCCCGGCGCTCACCCGCGTGCTCACGCGCAGCGTGAAGAGCACAATGAATTTATAGATATGTCCAATGGAGGGGGGCGTGTCAGGCAGGCAGGGAGAGCGGCCCAGCTGATGGTGATTGGGTCTGGCGAGGCCTCCTGGGAGAGGTAGTCCCGCAGCTCGCAGCCCTGCCCACGCACTTCTTCACCCTCAGCAGTCTCAATTAGTTGCAGGATAGACCACTGCAAAGATCCACGTTGTACAGATCCGCAATGCCCAGCACACGAAGCGGGACCCGCGCAGCGGGTGCCGCGAGGCGCTGCGATGTGAGCGGAGAGAAGGACAGCGTGACCAGATTCCACAAGTCAGATAAAAAACAGAGTCCCAATGAGTAGAGAGAACGCCAGGGATTTAAGGTCCGATGGAGGGGGGCGTGTCAGGCAGGCAGGGAGAGCGGCCCAGCTGATGGTGATTGGGTCTGGCGAGGCCTCCTGGGAGAGGTAGTCCCGCAGCTCGCAGCCCTGCCCACGCACTTCTTCACCCTCAGCAGTCTCAATTAGTTGCAGGATAGACCACTGCAAAGATCCACGTTGTACAGATCCGCAATGCCCAGCACACGAAGCGGGACCCGCGCAGCAGGTGCCGCGAGGCGCTGCGATGTGAGCGGAGAGAAGGACAGCGTGACCGGATTCCACAAGTCAGATAAAAACCAGAGTCCCAATGAGTAGAGAGAACGCCAGGGATTTAAGGTCCGATGGAGGGGGGCGTGTCAGGCAGGCAGGGAGAGCGGCCCAGCTGATGGTGATTGGGTCTGGCGAGGCCTCCTGGGAGAGGTAGTCCCGCAGCTCGCAGCCCTGCCCACGCACTTCTTCACCCTCAGCAGTCTCAATTAGTTGCAGGATAGACCACTGCAAAGATCCACGTTGTACAGATCCGCAATGCCCAGCACACGAAGCGGGACCCGCGCAGCGGGTGCCGCGAGGCGCTACGATGTGAGCGGAGAGAAGGACAGCGTGACCGGATTCCACAAGTCAGATAAAAAACAGAGTCCCAGTGGCCAGATGCATCCCAGGGCACAGGGGACGGGTCAATCACAGGGGAAGCTGGCGCATCCAGACTCCGACACCCGATCCAGAGGCCGATGTGCCGCTCAGCTGCCCACGCCTCCAGGAGCACTACGCCGGCACCGTGGTTTAGGCTGACGGCGTCAGCAGGCCCGGTCGGGGAAGAGTATCCGCTCCAGAGGACCACAGTGGAGAGGCCGGTAGTCTGCAACACCAGCAGTGGGAAATATTCAGGGGGGATCTGGGCAGATCATCAAGACCCACGAGTCTTGCCAGGTAGGCTGCAACAACGGGCACCAGGGCACAGAGAAACCTCAGAAAACCACCACCGCCATTATGCGGTAAAGTGCATCTGCGCTTAGGATGGGAAAGCCGACTCTGCGGGAAGGTAGGATGACATCAGGCACAGCGCCGGGCAGCACGGGTCGAGAGGGAGGCCACAGCTGTAGATGGAAGGGTAAGTGGGAGCTGATGGCGTTGGATCATGGAGAGGATGACGGAGGGGTCCAGAGCACTCTTAGAGTGCGACCGCCATCTTGACGCACCAAGCCACGTACCCCTTTAATTAGATGTTATGTTTTATATATATATATATATATATATATATATATATATATATATATTTGTAAATTGTTATATAATTTAAAAATTATAAAATAAATTAAAATTAATAGTTTGTTAATTGTTTCAAAGTAAATATATATATGTATATTAAATATTATGTATGTGTGTTTAACTTTTTTTATTATGTTTGTTATATTTGTTACAATGTATATTAAATCTAATTTTTTTAATTCATTTTATTATTTAATATATTTAATATTTATTATATATATATATATATATATATATATATATATATATATATATATATATATATATATATATGTATATATATATATACATATATATATATATATATATACTAATTAAAAAATCGATATTTTTTACAACTATATTTTTGACATCGATATTTTTTTGTCGATGTTTTGTATTTACCTGTTTAAGTATGAGTCGATATTTTTGCTCTCTATATTTTTACCTCGATATTTTTTACCTCTAGAATATTGAGGTTGATATTCTGTCAATAAACCATATTATGCCCCACAATATTGCAGCAACTGTGGTGAATTGATAAACAATGGGCATATTGTTGTTTTGGTGCAGCTACATCAATAGGGTGTGAACTAATTAAACACTCTGAATTTGTTTGCCTTTTTTAAGACCTGTGTTAAATATATTAAATCTTAATATGAGGCTAGCTTCTTCTTTTTTTCAGGAGTGGGGGTCAGTATGTCTTTCTCCTGGGTCTTTGGATTTCACTTAAAGTACAGTCCACTGAAGCTCATTTTCATCAGGAGAATTCTCTATGAAGTTTTCGACCGGGGGCTGACATGTTTACACAAAGATTTCTAGATTTAAGTTGGCCTGTACATTCATTTTTTAAAAAATGTTTATTGGCATTTAAAATCCTATACAGAACGTATCATGACCGTTAATCACAGTATTTAACATTGAATGAATGTCGTAATCCATCTTGGCCTGTACATTCATGTACTTCTTTGTTCATCTTGCCAAAACAGAATTTGAGGAAAGGACAGAGTATTCCGTCATCTATTTTTTTCTCTTTTACAGTTTGAGAAATTGAGGTGGACACATTGGGCCAGATGTAGGTCGGTCGGTAACGGCCGAAAATTGGTATTTTCGGCCGTTACCGACCGGTAATTGAGAAATGGTATGTAGGGCCCTGAATTTTACAGAATCGGTAAATTTACCGATCGGTAAATTTACAGAATCTGTAAAATACCGAATCGGTATTTTTACCGATTCGGTATATTTGAGATGTAGGTGGGACTCTTCTGAGTCCCACAAGCCTTACAGAATCGGTATTTTACCATCAAATCCAATTTGATGGTAAAATACCGATTCCGGTGTGCATGCACATGTGTGCATGTACACCTCTGCCATATGACAGGCAGACCTGCCCTTGGGGCATGTATGCCTGTCACATGGCACCCGAGCCTATTTTTGGGGTGCCAGAGGGTGTCAAAGTGACACCCCCTGCACCCTTGCTAAAATCGGTAATTACCGATTCTGTAATTACAGAATCGGTATTGCCCATTGATTCCTATGGGCTTCACAGCCCATAGGAATCAATAGGAAATACCGATTCGGTATTTCCAGATTCGGTAAATACCGAATCTTAAAGATTCGGTATTTACACATCTGGAAATACCTACATCTCCCCCCTTCATATTTACCACTTCTTAAATACCGAATCGGTAAAATTCGGTATTTAAGAAGTGGTAAATAAGAATTACCTACATCGGGCCCATTGTGTCTTAGTGTGAAAAAAAACACTTCCTTTGATTGTTTGTTGGCAAGTCATACAGTTACCACAACTGTGACATTCTTTTATGGGTTGTAAGTTCCGATGTTATTGTAAGGACTTCAGAGTCAAGGTTTCTGGTGATGTATGACATTCTCAGATGCTTCCTCTGGCTATTTTCTCAAGTTAAATATGTTATATTTTGGTTTACAACTGAGGGAGAACAGAACGTACGCGTATTGGTGAATGTTTTATTAAATTGTTGGCAGCTGGGCACAAGGTGATGACACACATTATTTTTCTATTTTTGGGGGCAGTTGAAATAGACCTTGATGTATATAGCAGGAGGCTGCCTGTTAGGCTTCTGGAATGGAAGTTGTCATATGTGCCACTCATATCTGAGTGTGCTGTTCTTATCTGTTCTATTTACTGAATAGAGATTTACAAAGTGTATTGTTCATTTCTCTTAGCCACATATCCAGAAAGGTATCTTGCTCTTTGCTGTTTTTGTGCCGGTCCATTTGCAAAAGGTATAATCTATCAATCTTAGCCATAAGCATATATTGTTTGAAAATGGGTTATTGTTTAGATGAACCTTTCTTCAAACTGTGCCATGTATACCTATCAAGTAAAGAAGCATCTATTGACTGTTCCTTTCATCTGTAAGAAAAAGGTGCTCTCAAAGAGGAAATATTTATTTTTGAGTGTTGTTCTAGCGAGTGACAAAATAATGTTTGTAGAGACTCCATGTGGTCATTCCTGCTTCATGTAGTCCCATGACTTCTAATGCTTCGGCTTGTGGTATATTCATATACAGTGGAATCACATCTAATGTGATTAGCCACTATTTCATCCTGTTGAAGAGTACGTTTTTCAACTTTCTTTAGTGTCTTGAATATATGATCGGCCAGATGGAATGAATGGCTGGTGTTATGTACCCACATATATGGAAATAGTTTCTAGAATTTGTCGTGTTCTTCATGTGCGCAGGGAGGTACACCAAACACGGGACGCAGGTTAGTCTCACATTCCTTTATTTGCATCGCTCATAACTGCTAGTTAGCATCTAGTCAGCTGCTGGTCAGCACATCCGTCCCCGTCCATGTCCTGGTCATTGTCTGTGTCCTCTTCCTGTCTCGTCACCGGATCTGGTGTCCGGTGACTTGGTCCCTCTGCCTGAGGACCCACAGGGTCCTAATGCCCTACTGTCCGTCGCCCACACTGTCGGGTCACGACACCTCCCCCCTTGTTGCAAACAAATGTTCGTGACACATTTACCATAGTCCTCATTCACAGTTATATGGATGGGGGTGAACGAGAGAGAGAGAGAGAGAGAGAGAGAGAGAGAGAGAGAGAGAGAGAGAGAGAGAGAGAGTACTTGTCATTCTACATTCCTTCAATGAGTCTCTGTTGTTTACTGCATGTTCTTCGTCAATCTAGTGTCTCCATCTCTTCCTTGTCCTCTATCTTCCACCGTCCATGTGGCTGCAGTTGTCGCTGCCATTTCTTCTTTCTCCGCTTTCTTTGTCCTTGAAATGCTATCTCTTTCTTGTTATTCGTTGTTGGTCGTAGGCAGCCGTTATCATCCATCCTTTCACTTTCTTCACCGCCAGTGACTCTTTGGAGACTTGTTGTCTTATTATCAATATTCTTTCTGTCTCAACACCTTTGGTCCTGGCCATGCGGTGCCTCTTGTCTTTATTTCCTTGATGGCGCCTGTCCGCTCTGCTTATTGTATGTCTTTGTCCTTTCTTTTTGCTGCTCTTTCTCCTGCGCCAGAGTCCTCTCGTGTTACTCTTTTTTACCCATTTTCTTTCCTTTGTCTTTGTGTCTTTCCTTTTGTTTTGTTTTCTTTTATGTTCTCCTTTTCTCTCTCCTGTTTCTTTGTAGGTCTTTGTCCTTCTTTTCTTGGTTATTTCTTTTTTCTGTCATTTTCCTCTTTTCCTTTTTCTTGGTGGGTCTTGGTCCCTCTTCTCTTTGTTATTTTCTTTCTGTCCTTTTCCTCTTTCTTTATCTTTGTGTGTCTTTGTCCCTCTTTTCTTTGTTGTTTCTCTTTTCTGTCTTTTGTTTAGCCTTATCTCTGGCTTTCCTTTATCTTTACTTCTTTCTTATGTGTCCTTCTTTCTTTTCTTTATTTCTACTTATTTGGCCTCTTCTGGGCTTTCCTAGTCTTTTCTTCTTTATTTCCTTGTTTTCTTTTCTTCTCTTTCTCTTTTCTTCTTTTCTTTATTTTCTTGTAACTTCTTTTATTTCCTTGTTTTCTTTTCTTCTCTTTCTCTTTTCTTCTTTTCTTTATTTCCTTGTTTTCCTTTCTTCTCTTTCTCTTTTCTTCTTTTCTTTATTTTCTTGTAACTTCTTTTATTTCCTTGTTTTCTTTTCTTCTCTTTCTCTTTTCTTCTTTTCTTTATTTTCTTGTAACTTCTCCTTTGCTCTTTCTTTGTCCTTGTGCGATCTTTGTCCTTTTCTTTCTCTTTGTTGTTCTGCTTTGTTTCCTTTATTTTCCTTTCTTTTCTTTGTTGTTTCTCTTTTCTCTATTTGTCCTTTTGTTATTCTTTTGTTTTCTCTTTTCTTATTGCACCATCATCTTCCTTTGCCTCATTGCTCTTTTTCCACTTGTGCGCTCTTTTGCGCTTTACTGATCCTTTATTCTTCAATCAAAACATTTATTTTGCTTTGTTTCTCTTTTCAGACGTTTTCCGTGCTTATCTTCCTTTTCTGCTTTGTCTTCGTTTTCTTCCCGTCTTTTCTTCTTTATTCCTTTTTGTTGCTCGCGTTCTCCTTAATTCACCTTGGTATATGTTATTCTTCTTCTTTGCCCTTTGCCTGGCTTTCAAATGGCTGCTCTTCTTTTTTCTATGACCTTTCCTTGAATGTCCCCTTCAAAATGTCCGCCGTCATTCTCACAATACTTTAGTCGTCTTTGTTCTTCCTTTTCTTATTATGCCTCTTTATTCTCCTTATTTCTGCCTTTATTTTTGTTTATTTCTATCTTCTAGTTGTCTTTTCTTTCTCATTTCCTTCTTTTTCGACGTTAGTTGGCCTTAAAATGGCCGCTCCATTATTGTCTATCTTTGTTTCCTGATCTAAGATGGCCGCCGCTGTTTTCACGCAATTTTGCTGTCCTAATCGTATTGCCTGTTCTTAAGATAGCCGCCGCTGCTGTTCTCAGTGCCCATTGGCTCGGCTCGCCTTATTCTAATATGGTCGCCGAGACTCTCGAAATTCTCGCGATGACTCGCGCCAGCCGTTTCAACTTGTGCATTTGTTTCTCAGCGCTTACCGCATCCGCGCTTGTCCTCATCGGTGGCAGTCGGGGTGAGCTCCCGCGTTGCTGCTGAATGGGCAGTCTCTCCTGTGTCCCCTACACTTCCAGGGTGGGCTCCTGGTGTGTCTCCAGTCATCGATCGTTGCTCGACTATCCACGCGTCGTTCGTCACTTTCCCTCGTCGCCAGTTGTCGTGTTCTTCATGTGCGCAGGGAGGTACACCAAACACGGGACGCAGGTTAGTCTCACATTCCTTTATTTGCATCGCTCATAACTGCTAGTTAGCATCTAGTCAGCTGCTGGTCAGCACATCCGTCCCCGTCCATGTCCTGGTCATTGTCTGTGTCCTCTTCCTGTCTTGTCACCGGATCTGGTGTCCGGTGACTTGGTCACTCTGCCTGAGGACCCACAGGGTCCTAATGCCCTACTGTCCGTCGCCCACACTGTCGGGTCACGACAGAATTGACTTGGAGCCAGAAGATCAGTACACATTTCAGGAACATTACAGATTTGTAATTCCCATGTGATTGATTAAAAGTAGATGCCCATTCAATTTAGTGACATATGCTTCATTTGAGTCTTAGTAGTATATCATCCTCGTTTTTCTTTTTGCCGTGCTGAGGGGAAAACTGATGGAGTGCAGGGCGTTACACCGGGCGGTGACTTCAGGCAGAGGAGGGGCAGGGGGGAATTGTAAAATGCGGGATATGGACGATGATAGGTAAGTACCGAAAAAAAAAACTAATTTGAGGTTTGACGTTTGAGGTATGGGAAGGCCACGAGAAGTCATCATCGGTTCCTCTCCAGTGTGGCGTGCCGCAGGGCTCATCGCTGAGCCCTACTTTATTTAACATTTATATGGCCCCACTGGAGAGTGTAGTACTGCCACTGGGTATTAAGATCATCAGCTACGCTGATGATACTCAGTTGGTAGTAGGGCTTCCCCAGTCGGCAAATCAACCCGACCGGCTGCACACGTGTTTGGTTAACATCTTCACTTGGATGTGTAGCTCATCACTCAAACTTAATGGCTCAAAGACGGAATTGATGATGCTAGGGAACTCCTCCCCCTCCTTGTCATCGAGGAGTTGGCCCAGCTGCTTGGGAGATGCACCTACCCCCAAAAAGGAGATCAAGAGCTTGGGGGTATGGCTGGAGCAGGACCTTTCTTTTAAGACACACGCCAAAAAGACCGCTGGCGTGTGTTTCGGTCTGCTCCGGTCAGCTCGTAAGATTCTTCCTCTACTCCCAGTGGCAGCCAGAAGATTACTCATCCAGGGTCTCATCATCTCACGGCTGGATTTTAGTAATGCTCTGTTTCTGGGGGCCCCAGAAGCTACCTTAAACAAACTGCAGCAAGTGCAGAATGCTGCGGCCCGTCTCCTGACGGACCTTCCTAGGCGTCAGTCAGCTCCCCCGCGTTGAAGGCGCTACGTTGGCTCCCTGTCAGGGAGAGGGTGAAATTTAAGGCACTCTGTTTGGCCCAAAAAATTTTGCAAGGGAAAGGTCCTCCTATCCTGCGGGATATGGCTCAGCTTTACAAGCCCTCCCGCGCCCTTCGCTCAGATCATCTTTATCTGTTGCAAGTTGCAAGGGTTAGGAAGGCAAGAACCGGTGGCAGAAGATTTTCCATAAATGTGGCTACACTGTGGAATTCCCTCCCCTTGCATCTGCGCCTGGAAACGAGCACTTTGCGGTTTCGTAAACTTTTAAAAAACCATTTGTTTCCTGCCTAAATGTTTGTGCTTCTTGCTTTGGTGTTTTTTCTGGATGAGCGCAGGGATGTCCAAGGGTAACCAGGCGCGTTATAAAACTCGATAATAATAATAATAATAATTTCGTTACCCGTGCTGCATCGCCAAATGTGATGCAGCGCACACAACTAAATTCGTTTGTTTTTTTCCGGTACTTACCTGACATCGTCTATATCCCGCATTTTACCACCCCCCACCCTGCCCCTCCTCTGCCTGACGTCACCGCCCAGCACGAGCCGTGGCTGGGAGTGACTTTTGAATATGTTCCTCTGTGTATTAGTGCGTGTCTATCTCAGATATATTTTATGGTGACTAACACAAAGGAAGAAATAACAAAAGTGCTGATCTTATTACAACAACTTTTTACAAAATATTTTAAGAACATTTGTAGGAGTTAGGATCCCCTTCTGAGTAGTCACTTGCTGATATAGTTATATTTAAAGCCGGGTCTGGCGGCTCAGTGGACTAATGCATCCACTGCAGCGGCCTGTGTTCGACCGAATGGTCAGAGGTTCAAATCCTGGCAGGTCCACACAGCCTTTCATCCATCTGAGGTCGATAAAATGTGTACCATTGAGTTGGGTAACAATAAACGTCTGTTATTCAGCGCCAAGATATCCCATCAGAGGTGAACGTGCGCTTTACAAATACACATTTTATGTTTAACTAAAAGGCGTTTATTAGTGAGTCAAGTGTTTATCAAAAGAACATTTATTACTGGCATAGAGGTGTAGCCTGATTAATATTCCATATACAGGTGTAACATGGTTTGGTCTTTTGAGACCTTCAGCTACACTTGTCAAGGCATTTTTAATTTTACATTGTCTGTCTATCTAGTACTAAGTAGGCCTTTAAAACGGGCATTGGCATAGTCAGCTAAGCACTGATGTGTTCCCATCAGAGTTGTATTAATGTTGTAGAGTATGCCCGGGATTGTCTTCAAAGGTATTTCAGTTTGTAGTAGACCTTACCTTATAGTGTACTCATTAGGAAGGAAACATTGAGATCGCTATCCATATACATGGAAAAAAAGGTGTTGACAGGATGGCTGAAGTAACTTAGGGCCTTGTTACGATGTCGGGTGGAAAGCCAACAGCCAGCTCATCGGTGGTGTGCTGCCCGACATCTAAGAAATCGGTCTGACCGCAAGATTATGATCTGGGCGGTCCGACCAATGCCTACATGGGGGAATCCGCTCCACCTCCAACAGGCTAATGGAACATCAGGGCGGATCGTAACCCTCAAAATGGAGGCAGTGCCTGCTGAGGAGGCATGTGGAGCATAACTGAACTAATACAACAGTAGAGAGAGTAAAGCCCGGACTTAATCATGCACACATGTTGGTCTATGCAATAGTTTGCACTGCGCCAATTTCCTGAGGGTTGCTATCATAACATGTGGGCTGTTAGGAATGATTTTCAAGAGTTTCTCTCCCCATTATATCCACATAGGTGCCTTCATGTCAATATCAAGTGCATACGAAATTGAGATGAGGGCATCCATAGTCATTTGAGCTGCATATGCATCTGCATTGGTTGTAGATGAAATATATAAATTTGCAGATAAAATGTTTTCCTGTTGTCTGGAATTAATCAGACACTGCTCTTTTGAGGACAATAAATGTATGGGGGTGTAGCTGCTTTCCCATTTTCTGAGCGGCTAAAAGATTTATGTTGGATTTACTCCTACTGGTTTGTGGACATGAAGTCAGTACACTTGAGACAGGTAGTGCCTGAAACCATTCGCAGCAATATTTCATGCTAATCATTGAGTCTTCCACTTTGTGGATCATTAAATTGTGCACTGACAGACCAGAGGATCGTAGAAGGCAGATGTGTAGCAAAGGTGGCATAAGCACTGTTGCAAGCACGCACAGACAATTGGCTCACAGTGCCTTATTTGGTAGTGAAAAGCAGCTATCATTGGGGTGCAGTTGGTCCTCTAGGCTTCAAGGCCCGTGTGCCACAGAACCTCCAACAGCACCAATTGCTACTCCCCCAGTGAAAGTATCAACTGGCCAAATTCATGTGGCTCACCATTTTTTCCAGGCAGTGTTGTGCTTTTTCCCAACATTATTCTTCTTACACCATAGGCCAAAGGTGTATACACTAAAGTAATGAATATTCATGTCAAGAAATTTAGGGGGAAATTCACAAGGCATTTATATGTAGCAGAACCTGTGGTAGCATTACTTCATTAACTTATAAATGCAAGCCACTTTGATACGAGCGAAGGTCTATGCCTTCACCTGTCCTACCCGAGTTCTAAACTGAAAGTCCATTGAAATATGCACATGTAGAAAAAGATAAAGGAAATTCATGAGGGCCACAAGGAGCGACATGAAAATACGAAATGGCAACTACTTGAGGGTTTGCCAATAGAAAATCATACATTTCACACCCACATCCAATCCAGTGGTGCAACCTATACAGGCACAAATCCAAGGAAGCCAAGCCTTGGAGAAAGTCACACACATGGCCACTCATAGGTACTGTAAGGGAATAGTATAGAAATCAATTGAAGTAGTGAATAACAGTAAGAGCACAAAGCAAAACATCTATCAAAAATAAAAAACATTTTCTAAAAAATAGATATGGTGATATTTTAGCGTGACAGCAGACTGATCACATTGTAATTAAAGAATGTTTAACAATAAAATAAATAAATAAGTTTAAATATGGTGGACTTAATTATAAAACACACCGTAGAAATGCAAACAAATGTTAAAATAATAAAGTGAATAAAAACATTGTAAAACAATGGTCGTATATCTGTAGATATTTAAGAGGCCAATGCAAATCACATTGCAACAATATCAAAAAAAGGTGCACTTATTTAGAATATTATGCATATGCCAATTTGTAAATTAATTATTAAAACACATAACTTATCCCACATCTAGCATTTCTCTACATATAGGCAAAGACATATCATAACATATTGCAAGTTCCAAACACACACACACACAAACAGACAAAAACACAGAATGAAACAATATAAATGTAGCTGATGTCTTTGTATTTCATAGTTTTGCATAGTGTAGGTGGAGAGGCCCACCTATGCTATGTGGAAGTACATGTTGCAGATTTACGCCTAAAATACGGCAATAAAGTTACTTGCAGCATTTTGACCTTCGCCTCAGATGCTGTATTACATCTCTGCAGAAATTTAAACCCAGACATAGACGTAAATCTAGGTTTGAGGTTATCCACCTTCGTATTTTACCTTTGTAAACTGGGCTCTTAATATAAAACGATCAGAAATTAATCTGAGCCATCCCCTTAGGATTGTCAAGCATGGGTTCACTGGTTGCCCCATGTTCGGGTTGTATGTGTTAACAATGTTACAAAACAGAAAATGAACAAATATATATATTTTTCAAAACATGGACTCACTGGAATACTTTTTTTTTCTTCCGGATTGAGAGCATCAGGCAATAGTTCCTGTTCTATTCTATCCTTGTTCTCAATTGTTATCAGTAGCAAAGGTACGAATGGCCAATTTAGTATTTACAAACCCTACTGAGGGTATGTAAAACAGAACAGCACGTATATCTTTGCTGTGTGGCATGAGGGCACAAATTCCATAATCTTCACTAACTTATCGCAGGAGGCCCGCTGAATAATGTTATGATAGTGACCAGTATTGAGCAATTACAAGAAGATGATGGACGGAGTGCTGAAACTTTCCAGACACTCACCCCCAGTCACAGATCTGGGTTGAATCCATCATCATTCTTTAGCGAACTTCGCCACCTCAGTTCAGACCCAGCTATATGCAAATCAGTCTTGACCCTGTGCCTCATGGGAACTGTCCAGCCCGAACTGCCAAGCCAGGTCTTCCATAGACCGGAAACAAGCATCCCGGGACCCGTTTCTGGGTAATACCCTTCATCAGCCAGGCTAGCTTGAATCCAGTGGCAAAGTGAGCAAGGGACCCACATCTGGGCATACCCTGGCAACTTAGGGCGAACAAAACAAACACAAGGAGATGATGGACAGAGTGCTGAAACCTTTCAGACACTCACCCCAGTCACAGATCTGGCTGAATCCATCATCAGCACTCTGGCCATCATCTCCTTGTGTTTGCTTTGTTTGCCCTAAGTTGGCAGGGTTTGCCCAGACTTGGGAAATGTACTCGGCAGTGGAATCTCTATGTCATATAAAAATAACATGAGATAATTTATTTATTTATTTATTTTCTTACATAGCGCAGGATTCGACCCCCAAAGGGGTATCTCCGCGCTTGCGCATTGGTACAGATGTTAGACTGATAACTGAAAAATTAAACTACCAGCAGATTATGAGGTCGAGTAAAGATGAGTTTTAAGGAGCTTCCTAAAGGATTGAAAGTTTGAGTTAATCTTTAGGGCAAGTGGAAGTGAATTCCAGAGAATAGGACCTTTATAGGAGAGGGCGCGCCCTCCCTGTCTTACCCTCTTAATCCTAGGGACCTGGAGCAATTGCTGGTTACTTGAACGCAAAGAACGTCCTGGACTGTAATGGATGAACTTATCCATTAAGTACTTGGGGCCTGCCCCAAAAAGGCATTTATGTATGGTACAACAGATTTTGTATTTAACCCGCTGCCGAACAGGCAGCCAATGAAGGCTGTCTAGAAGCGGGCGGGAGGGAGTCCTAGGCAAAACATTGAGCACTAGTCTTGCCGCGGTGTTCTGGACCACTTGCAAGCGATTTAGTTGTTCCTCATTGGCCGAAATGAGCAGGCCATTGCAGTAGTCCAATCTGCTGACCACCAAGGTCTGGACCAAAGTCATACGATGATAATCAGGCAGGAAAGGGAAAACGCGTCGCAGAAGCCCGATGGTATGGAAGCACAGACCTGCGACTTGATCAGCATGTTCTTTAAGCACCAGTGACTGATCCAGACACACACCGAGATTTTTGACGGTTTGTTTTGGACTCGGCACTGGCCCAAGATCTAAAGGCCACCATTCTGGGGACCATAGAAGCGGGGCCTCTCCAAATAACATCACCTCTGTTTTGCCTACATTGCACTGAAGGCAGTTTGTAGCCATCCAGTTTGAGACCGCCCTCATACCATCCGCAAAAGATTTTCTTATTGCTGGGGTGAGGGACTGGAAAGGGAACAGAAGCTGGGTGTCATCAGCATAGGACACCGGAGTGAACCCATATTCTCTCACAATGCCAGCCAAGGGGGCCACATACACATTAAATAGTGTAGGGCTTAGGCATGAGCCTTGTGGCACTCCCTTGGTGAGCTCCCTAGAGATGGATTGAAGGGAGCCCAATCTGACACCTTGTGAGTGACCTGTGAGAAAACTCTCTATCCAGGACAGAGCTACACCCCCTATGCCACCTCCCGCAGGCGGCCGAGAAGAATCTCATGTGACACCGTGTCGAAGGCAGCGGACAAATCTAACAGCACCAGAATCATACAGCCCCCTCCATCTAGTGCCATCCGGATCGTATCGGTCACTGAGAGGAGGGCAGATTCGGTGCTGTGATTGGGTCTAAATCCTGATTGAGAGGAGTCTAGACCCCCCGCTGCCTCGATGTATTTTGACAGACAGGTGTTCACATGCTTCTCGGCCATCTTGCTAAAGTATGGCAAGAGGGAGATGGGTCGGAGGTTAGAAAGATCCCTCCATGGGTGTGTCGTGTTTTTACGAATAGGGTTCACCACAGCTTTCTTCCACTCCATGGGTACTCGCCCTTCCTTGAGAGAGAGGTTTAATACAGATTTGACCTCAGGTCCAATCAAAACACTCAAGGAAGCAGTCATTTTGGCGGGTAAAAAATCATTCGGAGACCCATATTTTATATGACTGATACGATTGGAAAAATCAGTATCATTAATTAATGGGAAGGTGGTAAATGAGTGGTCCCCAGATTTGGATGATTTGAGTGGATCAGAAAAACTGTTCGTATAACTGGAGGCTGTCATGATTTTATCATAGATCGTGTTTATTTTGTTCTCAAAAAACCGAGAGATGTCGTCACAAAGAGACTGAGAAAACTCATCTGAACTTTCACAGGCCGCCGGCTTTACGAAGATCTGTAGTATTTTATAAAGTTCTTTAGAGGAATTACCCGCTTCATCAAGTTGCTGAATAAGACTGTTTTTCCTTGCCAGCCTAATGTTCTTATAGTAATTCGATTGGGCCTCTTGGTGGGCCTTTTTATTCTCCTCAGTTCGGGTTTTCCTCCATTTCTTCTCAATCTTTCTACATCCCTGTTTCTCTACTCTAAGTGCTTCGGTGTACCATATTTCTTGCTTAGAGATGGGATGTTGTTTATGCAATTTTAACAGTGCTAGTGTATCTGCTGCCATTACAAGGGAATCAGTAAGTTTGGAGAGAGCCGAATCCACACTATCTATCTCAGTGAAGATAGGTCTCTTCCATACCCTCTGTAGCTCTTCTACTGTTATTTTGTGCCACTGTCGTCGCCAAATTGGTGAGAGCGGAGGCTTATGGGAGGGTTTAGGTACTCCCAATAAGGAGAATTCCACTAAATAGTGGTCAGACCAACTTATTTGGGTAGCCGGATAACACCGTAAATTGGAACAGTTGGAAAAGAGCATATCCAATGTATGGTCTCCTATGTGTGTAGGGCCCTTATTCTGCATTTCAAGGCCCAAGGTGGAGAGGTCGGCTAAAAATGTTATGGTTTCTGGGTGCGAGGGGATATCAACATGAATATTAAAATCACCCAGAAGAATAAAATTTTCTTTCGCTTTAAAATGTGGTGCCAATACTTCCACAAGGGTTAGGGTAAAGCCCGACATAGGTCCAGGAGGGAGATATACTAGGGCTCCTTTCCAGAAGGTTTTAGTATCAGAGCTTATCTTAAAAATCATAATTTCCATTGATAGACAATGGATTTGCTCCAGTATGGCGACCTTCAAGTCATCCTTATGTAGGATGGCTAATACCCCCCCAGTTTTGTTAGGGCGGTCAAAATTTAAAAACTTATAGCCTGAAGGAACCCCTAACGTTATAGCGGGAACAGTGTGGGGTTTCATCCAGGACTCAGTTAAGAAGCATATATCAGGCTGTAAGGAAACCACAAGGTCCCATACTTCCAGATGGTGCTTGGGTAGAGAACGTACGTTCAATAAAAAGCTGGCAGGAGAGTCGTTGGAACAGAAAACGTATCTCAGAAATGGTTTTACAGTTACCATAAGACACTTTCTTCGCTGGTCAGGCTTTGTGAAGTATGGTAATTGTGAATGGAAAAAATATTGGTTCACTATTGATAGATGAGGCAAATGCTTTCTAAAAATGTCTGACAGGACTAAAAATACCTGGTCACCACTCTTTTTCTGTGTCAAAGCTATTAAAATGAGGATGCTAAGAAGTTTGTGATTCAATAAATGAGCTTTAATTGTTGTATGTGGTAGGCCTGGACAAATTCCCGTTACATTGGATTAATCTCATGTAATTTTGGTAATTTCGCTGTAAATATTATACTCAAAATTTCTGAAATTACGCTTTTAAGCCATGTCATTATGATTTGTTGGCGGGAAAAATTTAGCACCGTGTTCTGCAACAATGCTTACTACTACCGTTCAGAATGACCTTGTCTTTTTGCTGTATTTTTTTTAACACAAAATGGGTTTTGTGTAAACAGCTGATGTACGGACACATTTGATGCTAAATGCATCACCAAAAGCCAGTTTTGAGCTTTGTGTAATTTTACGTCAATTCGAATAATTTTCCCAAAATTTAGCACAATAATGCAAATTATGAACATTTCTCACAATCGTAAAATGAGTATCCACTGCCTTTAGTACATTCTCCGAAAATTGTCTATTTCTACAGAAAGATTGCAAGAGTGTGTGTGTGTGTATATATATATATATATGTGTGTAGAACAGTATGTGTATGTGTGTGTGTGTGTCCTAAAATGAGTATCCACTGCCTTTAGTAAATTCTCTGAAAATTGTCCATTTGTACAGAAATATTGCAGGAGTGTGTGTGTGTGTAGAACATTGTGTGTGTGTGTGTGTGTGTGTGTTTGTTGTTTGTTTGACGGGTGTGTTTGATGTGTGTGTGTTTGACGTGTGTATTTGACATGTGTGTTTTAACATGTGTTTATATGTGTTTGTTTGCTGTGTGTGTGCCTGTGTTTGAAGCAAGATAAAACACACAGAAAAAAAGGCAACCCCTGTTTTTTCTGCACAGCCCTAGTCAAGTGGAAAGAAGTCCTTCTCACAAAGTGCTGCCCTATTTATGATTGCCTTGCCATCTGAAGGTGATGAAGTCAGAGCCTTGGAAAACAGAACGAGTAATCTGGATCAGTCTGAATTTTATCTGCAGGCAATTTACTCAGGTAGAAAACTATGCTATGGGGTTGAAGGAAAAATGAGGCAAACGCTCAAAACAAACCAGTAATATTGCTACCAGTTTGCTGCAATGAAGAGCAAATGTCTTTGCAGGCTGCATGACATGAAAATTGTCCTTGTTTTCTAGATTTATTATTGTAGTTATCTCCAAAACAAACCCACCATAGGCATTTACCGTGGATGAAATAAAGTATCCCATTTCAGTGCAGTGCAAAGCTTTTCAAATCCGGGGATTGATGGTTGCACAGAGCATCAGTCACACTTGCACGGCATTCCCCGGTAAAAATGTAAAAGCTGCATTTTAAAAGGCCAAATAAAAAACACTATTATCTAAACAGGGTAAAATTTACCATCCTTGTGCTCGGTGGAATTTTTTGATGTGCCCGCTGGCTTTTCAATAAAAATCAATTATGCCGTAAATGCGAGCTGTAGTCAACATACAACCAACTGTAAATTCAATTTCATACTCAGAAATATGGATTAACTGAACTCGATGCCCTGGCATTGATTTCTGAAAGCAAAGGCTGATAAAGTAAATAATAGTGAATCGCTCTGTGACACTACACTTCTATTTCCGAATTTCCATATTATTCTGGCAGAACTTCCCCGTCACAGTAATATATTTCTTGTGAAATATGTATGATGAATAGATATGAAATGGATTGCTGAATCATCTACATTCACGGGAGGGATATTTAGCCTTTTTAATGAAAGTGAGCGCACTGTGCCGAAAGGATATTGGGCAGTGTTTCTCATTCTCTTATGCAGAAACGTTCAATTTTCCGTTTTAAGGGGAGAATGTGATTGTTTGCACCGATGCACAGTCTGCAATGTACGTTCTACAAATCAAACGCAAAAGAGAAAACCACTATCAAAGAAAAACTTATTTTTTAACTCAAATGGTAATAACTTCAGCCTTATTATAGTGTGTGTGTGTGTGTGTATAAATCAAGACCCGAGTGGGGGTCGAAACGCGTTATGGCGGACTGGCTGGGTGAATAATAAAGCACTTTAAATTGGCACGAATATTTGGGTCCACTCTTCGTCATTTTGCCCAGGAGAGGTGAGTGCAAGATATATATATATATGCTTATGCCACAAAACACAAGGAATTTACCTCGGTTTCCCCACGTAACACCAACCCAGGTTTGGAGCATGCTGGGAGTTGCAGTGCCAATAGTTCTACGCTGCAACTGACGATCACATGGTTGGGGGAGGCGTGCACTCAGCAATCAAGAGTGCTGCAGAGACCTATATCAGCTGGGCGCACGAACTTTCAGTTGGGCAGAGGCGTCTGAGGAAGGCTCACGCCGAAATGCATTACCCTGTATCTGCATACAAATAAAGAACCTCTTTACAAATCCCCGCTTGTGGCTCCTTCCTTCGGCAATACTGGAGGTTGTTTGGGATGTTTTTCGTGTCGACCAGAGACACGTCAAGGAGCTCACATTTCGCAAGTTGGCTGCCTGTCATCTGGTGTCTGCGTCAGCAGGATGTTCTCCGTCAAGGTATTGGCATGAGGCAGCTCACCGACAGCAAAGCAGGAAAGCATGGGACGTTGCTCAAGGGCAGTCTGTGACTTCACGGATGGTGTTGGTGCACTGTTACCAGCCCACGACCTGGTGGACCTGTACCCTGTTGGTTGAAGCGTTTTGCGGGGACTTGAGGGGCTCTTAAGTTTTTATTGACTGGATCCAGTTCGCCCAGCTCTGCTTATGCCACAAATTACAAGGAATTTACCTCAGTTTCCCCACGTAACACCAACCCAGGTTTGGAGCATGCTGGGAGTTGCACTGCCAATAGTTCTACGCTGCAACTGACGATCACATGGTTGGGGGAGGCGTGCACTCAGCAATCAAGAGTGCTGCAGAGACCTATATCAGCTAGGCGCACAAACTTTCAGTTGGGCAGAGGCGTCTGAGGAATGCTCACGCCGAAATGCATTACGCTGTATCTGCATACAAATAAAGAACCTCTTTACAAATCCCCGCTTGTGGCTCCTTCCTTCGGCAATACTGGAGGTTGTTTGGGTATATATATATATAAATATATACATATATATATATATATATATATATATATATATATATATATTGCAGTTTTCATCCAAAGAATCCAGTACACACTGGAAAGATGAATCGCGGACCCAAAAGAGGTTCTTTGTGCCAAAAAGTTTATTTAGAGACCCTGCATCAATGCCGCCATATATATATATATCCTGGTACTTCAGTTTAAGCCTGGCGTCTAGATGATGAAACCAGGCCACCACTGATGTTCGGTCTTCTTTATTTGTGTTGCTTAATCGCCTTTATATATATATATATATATTTTATTTTTTTTAGAGATTCTTAGACTCATTACAAGTATGTCGGAATAGTCACAGTTGTATGCCAATTATGCCGCTCTGTAATAACGGGGTTCAATTAATTGAGCCTTTCCCCCAAAAAGTTGGCTGGTAAAATCTGTGGAGTTTACCTGGGGGGACACGGAAGCGGGGCGGGGGATGTCAGGTATTTTAAACCAGGACATGCGGATTTGGGTGCAGCACATGTGTGTTAATAGTGTAAGGATGGTGCTCCAAGCATGGTGGAGTCTATTCCCTCTGTTTTCATGGAACAATCAATTTTGCAATTCCATTTATTTAACAATTTGCTTCAATTGTGTTGATGTGTTTCAGCCGCAGGTAAATGGCTGTGTCTCAGCAGGGCAGTTACTAAAGGACCAGCATTCCACGTATCCATGGCAATGCCCTTAGTGATGAATGCTTCATATTATTCCTTCATTGTGTTCATCTTGTCTTCTCCTAGATGAGGGTATTTCTGAATCTCAATCAGGGAGGACAGGTAGCTGATCCTATGATAAATGATTCAAGTTGAAATTGTGTGGTCGAGTGGGAGGATGACTCGGCCGCCTGCTTATAAAGCTAAAGTGGGGTCTATATACAAGTGAGGTAACACTACAAACACGAGGTTGCATAAACTACAATTTGTAACTGTATGCCCGAGGCATTCTATAACAGAGAGATGAAGAGGGGGAATGAATGTATGTGAAAGCTGATACACCGTGTATACCTTCAGATGCAGGCACTCCCATGCTGCTTTCTTGTCTCTTCGTTTTAAAGTAAGATACACTATTTTGTAATGAACAAAGGTAGAAGCAGAATGACTGCACATGCATTAAAAAACGATAATCAATAGACAAGGGCACACTAGCACAGAGGCACACTAACACACACTCACAAACATACACTCTCCATGTTGTCCACTTCCACCATGGAAAAGACATTCAAGTGTCAATAGTGCCAAGACCCCATCTTTCTCTTCATCCCAAAATGGTTACCTGCTCACAAACTCATCCTCATTATGACCCACATCACTAGGCACTCCAGGCACAGGCAGCAACAGGACTGCTGCATCCTTGCTCTTCATGCCCATACAGTGTGGATGATAGTGCAGGTTTTGCAGTATATGGCAATCACCACAAGACTTCCAGAAGGCCATGCAGTGATTGCCCATAGACTGCAGGCTTGCACTGTCAGCTACATTTCATCTTTGATTATGGGGACAGACGAAACAGGGTGATTGGCAAGTGATGAGAGAGAGAACAGAGCTTTATCAGAACACTGTGCACAGCGGTGATGTTGCTCCAATTTTAACTTAAAGGGCCTCATTTATGTGTGTTTTGCCACATGGCATGCACAGTAGGCCTTGCTGCTGCACTGCCCTATGGCATAAGAAAAGGGCAGGAATGCACTGTATCTATTAGATAAGGTTCATTCCTGTCCTTTTCTCCTGTGCCGTCGCACAATGAGCTGCTGTGTGCCAACGCAGGCACCCTTGCACCCTGTGGCTTGGTGGGCAAAACTCTATGGACTGTGATGTGGCCCCTAAGTAATTGCCAGTGACTTAGATTAATTGAAACATTCTACTCCTTACCTTTTTGGTTTCTTCAGGACTCTGGTAAGCTTGGTACCCTTGAACTTTTCTGCCTGGCATGCTACTAGAATATTTAACCAAATATTGTCTGACAGAAGTATAGCCCCCTAAATATCCCTTATAAATATATTGCCCATTGGAATTCATCATAGAAAATCTTCTCCCAGTGGAGCAATGTTTTTGTAAATTTATATTTTGGACACAAAATTCCTTTCAGACAATTTTTTTCCTAATGATGTTCTGGCATGCAGGCTTTCACTTTCTGCTTCCCTAGAAACTAACCTGCTTGAATATTTTTCAGTCAGCCTTCTGACATTACTTTAAAATTAAGTCCCCACTACTAAATTTCAGAGTTTCCATGATGATGACCTTGAATACGTCGCACCTTCTGGTTAGGTCGCCCCAATCACTACTGCATCTAGTTTGGTAAGAGTTTCTTCACTTGGTCTGAGTGACAATCATCTTGGGTAAAGTCAGCAGGAAAAAAGAAACTCTGCAGTCTAGCTCCTCCCAGATGTTGAACTCTCAAGATTTGGCCGAGACAACCCTGGATGAGGGGAGCCAGAGTGGTGAGTGCTCTGGTCCATCCCTGGACACAGTCCTGGCAGCTATTGCTGCCTCAAGAGATGCACTTGAACTAAATATTGACGCCATTGTGGCAGACATGGACCTATTGCGAGATGATCAGAGAAGTTTGGCTGAGCGAGTTACCACCACTGAACGAACTATGGATGAGCTCACACCAGAAATGGCCTCAGTACAAACTAGACTATCTAAAACCCAATAAGTGAAACAATTCCCCCAGAAATATGGAAAAAAATCCAACTTCATAAAAAGTAGTCCACTGGCAATAGATCGACAGATGATAAACCATAAAAATGGCAAAAAACGTATTTTAAAAAAGAAACGCTGAAGGAAAACTCGAAAAATTAAGGAAGTGTAAAATAATTACTAGTTTACTAAAACTAATACACACTTCCTTAAAAAAAAACACACACATTCTTCTCCCAACAGCAACTTCCAATTGACAAAAACCTGTTAGGAAAAAAAACAATTCATCCTGCACAAATTTACATGTACATTATGTCATAATACAAACAAATATTACACTAAAACCATACTATAAACATAATTTCACGTATCTATCAAACTCTAACACCGAACGATTTACAAACGAACCGTATTTCGCAAACGCATAAGTAAAACATACAACTCACCAAAAATAGAAAAACCTAACACTACATACACTATATACTACTTGACTACCTTCACATTAACCCAAAATTAAAGTTTAAATAAAGAAAATTAAACTTACCTTACCCGATGCGAAGAAGCTTCCAACCGCAAGCTTCTCCCCACAGAAATGACCTAAAACAAAACCAATAGCTTTCAAAATATGTTAGGAGTAAAAAATGGCTGCCTTAATAATAAAGATTTATATTTTACTTTATTAAACTTATTCTACATTAGAAATGCATTACTATACATTTTTGTAAAGATACTACAAAATAATACTTATTTACAAAAAAGTATTTGACATGTATTTTCAAATGTAAAATTATTATAATAAATTTTATTAAACATTTAATATTTATGATTCGAATTCAAAAAATAAATTTCATGGCCAATGTATATGAAAAATGTGTACTATTTGTAAATAATGTGAAAAATGTATAAATGTTATGAAAAATGTTTGTATTTCAAAATGACTTATGTACAAGTTAATATCATTTATATTTAAAATATAAATAATATTACCTAAAATACAACATTATGGGGCCGATCCCGATCTGGGTCGGAAAGCACTCAGCCGCGGTCGGTAGGGGAGTACCTGCCGCGGCGGTGACGTGGTAAGGGGGAGGGGCAGGGTGGGGGTTAGTAATGTATGGATAATGGAGGTTTGCAGGTAACTAAACATTTAAATAAATCAAACAAATTTCGTTGGGTGCATTGCATTGCATTTGGCGATGCAGTGCACACAATGAAATTCGTTTGATTTATTTAAATGTTTACTTACCTGCAAACCTCCATTATCCATAGATTACTAACCCCCACCCTGCCACTCCCCCTCCCCACTTCACTGTCCCGGCAGGTACTCCCCTACTGACCGCGGCTGAAAGCACTCTGACTGAGCCGGACCCGGGGTGTTTTCCGACCGATCCAGACTCCTGCAGACCGACCGAGCGAGTATGATGCCGCCGTATGCCGTCAGACTCGGTTCGGTCGGACTCCCACAGAAGTCAATGGGAGCCGGTCGTACGACGTGTACATGGGCTCCCATTGACTGAATGGGTACGTCACGGACAAGTGCGCCCCCTACAGTGGGTACGCGTCGGTGCCATCCGCACCATGCTTGCCTGTGTTGGGGAGACCCATGAGTTTCCCCCTGTGTCTGAATCGTAAGGCTGTGGGTAACAGGGGGTCCGACGCGGACCCCCGAAGTCCGACTCTGGGAGCTATTGCGAGCCGGATGCTCTGACTCTCCGAATCGAGCATCGTACAAGCTCGTCGTGAAACGTCTCCATTGCGCGCCACGGTTTGCTTGTGACCGAGTTGTACGGAGCGGGTTCAACCCGGAAACGATTCGGACAGAGATTTCGCGCTTGTTCGCATCGTACTTCGACGTCCGGACCCGTGTACGACTCGGACGGAAATACAGCTTCCGAGTCGGATTCGCTAATGCCGAACCCGATTCAGTGCCCTTCCGACCGAGATTGGAATCGGCCCCTACATGTTAAACAAACGAAATAATTGTAAAAACTTTTACAATAAAAAAATTCTAAAACCTATATGTTATTATTAATGTGCATTATAAGTAATAATGTAATGAATATTTACAATATAAATAAATAATGTATCACTGTTACCAAAAATATAATTTGTTTAAACAATTGTATAAAAAAGAATGTATAACTCCATCTTTTAAAAAAAAATGCACATGACACTTCTAAAAAGCAAAAAAATGTTTAATCCTGAGTTTGCAATAGTATTATATATAAATTTATACATATCAACAAAATATATATGTCACAAATAAAAAATAAAAAATTCCTATGTTTACCAATATATATTAGATATAGTTAATAAAATGAAATGCTTTTTCTTTTATTCTTCAATGTTTAAGTCTAAATAAAAACATAAAACATAAATAAACTATGAACCTGTTTCTGTATTTATTTTACATTGTTTTAAATCTTGTATATGTAATGAAATATTGCTGGTACATCAATGTACTTTAAAAACTATGGGATTCATTACTATGGCGTAAGGCCCGCCACTGCCAGCAGTGCGGTGGCGGGCCTTCCGCCATCGTAAATCAATTTTCCCCCCTCCACATTACAATGGCGGGGGAATCTGACTGCAACCGTGGCGGGCGCAAAGACCGCCCGCCACAGATCCACCACAGGCAATCATTACGATTGCCTAGCATAACGGTCAGCATCAATAAAATGGTGGCGGTGCCTAGCAGGCCCCGTCCACCAGATTAGGATGCTGGCCGCAGCCAGCCTTTCCTTGGCGGCTAAACCACCATGAAAAGGCTGGTGGGGATTGGTTTTGGGTGCCCATTGCTGGCCCTCCTTGTGCTAGGGGGAGGTGTTTGTGCACAGGGTGGACCCATGATACCCCCCTACATTTCACTGCACCAAGTGGTAGGCACCATGTAGTGCCTGCCACGTAGTGCAGTGAAATGCACAACATGCATTTTTGACATTGCAGCAGGTGCTGCAGTCAGCAGCACCCGCCGCAATGTTAAATTGCATAATGCGACCGCCATGGTGATGGTCACATCCTAATTGGGTGTGTGGGACGGCCACCAAAATGGCGGGCACACTCACATCCACCCGCCATCGTAAAGACCCCTATGGTATTTTGATAAACAATTATAAATATATCATTATGCTTATTCCAAAATATATTTTTAATTTTAAACTATTCCCACTATACACTACATCAATTCAGAAAAGGGGCTGGACAGTAAACATATATAATTTACTATTCCCACTCCAATTTATATTAAGTCTGGGAAGGTACTGGACAGTAAATATATATAATTTACTATTCTCACTCCAAACTATATTAACTCTGGGAATGAGCTGGACCCTAAACATATTTAATTTACTATTCCCACTCCAATTTATATTAAGTCAGGGAAGGTGCTGGACACTAAAAATATATAATTTACTATTCCCACTCCAAACTATATTAACTCTGGGAAGGTGCTTGACACTAAACATATTTAATTTACTATTAACCCTCCAAACTATATTAAATCAGGGAAGGTGCTAGAGACTAAACATAAATAAGTTACTTTTCCCACTAATAAATACATTATATAATGAAATGTGATAGTCAGTTTTGATTTAAAAATGAATATTCATAAATAAAAATTAATCATAAAAATTTAATTAAAAAACAACATACACATATAACTATAAGACCTGCATATTGTATATCATAAACACATATGGTGTTATATATTTATTTAATATATATTAACATATTTAAATTAACAAATATATAAACAACACTAGTTGATTATCAATATATTTATTTCCAGAAATAAAAGTAATTCATAAAATATCTTTATTAATAATTATTAATACATGTTCATAATATTTTAATTTGTAATTGATTATTGTTTAAAAAAAACTTTTTAAAACACCCCCCACCCTTATCCCCTACAAACCCAACATCCCGCTCCTTAAAAAAACTATAATTCAAAAAGTTTTTAACATTGATTAACAATTAACCATTATTATAACATTTACAAACATGTAACATAATAAAAAAATACTAAAACGATATATTTTCTTGGCGATATGTTAGCAAATGATATTTATCACAACAATATTTTTAACAACACACTAAATCGATATTATTAACATCGATATTTTAAAAATCGATATTTTTTACAATCGATATTTAAAACTCAATATAATGATAAGTTGATATTAAAAATTCGATATTGTGTCTACTTACCAGCCTACAAGCTACAGACGTTGGCTCGGATACATTTGACAGCTCCCAGCTTTTGCTGGAATATTTAGAAGTTGGAAGCAACTGATTTTAGTGGAGAAGCTTTGGGTGGGATTTGGTAGTACAATGGGGAGCTCAAGTTGGCAAGGGGTTATGGAACTCTATATATGTCAGCTCGGAAAAAGGGGAAACTAAATATGTGACAGCCTGGTGAGGGGTAACTAAATGTGGGGGTGTTGAGTGTTGTTAGTTGCTAGCTGAAAAGGAGAAACGAAATTTTTTAATATGTTATGCAGTAGGGCTATACGAGTTTGTAAGATGTGCACATCTTTAAACTGTTTTACTCTGTACCGCTATGCATAGATCTCGGTATGAATCTGATGTGCTATGTCATGAACGTGTGTTGCTATATACTATCACAGTGCATAGATCATTGTCTGTCTCTGAATTACTAAGTCCTGGCGGCTAATGTGCTTTGTGCTTTTTGTTATATGAAAACAATAACTTTTGTTTAAAATAAATAATTACCAATGACCTTTTGTTTTTGGCTTTCCTTCTGCGGACAGAAGGCCATCTTGTTTTATTTCCTCCCGCGTGGGGGCAAAATCTTCCCATCATTTCCTCCACAGAAGGAGCGTGTTTTCTTTTCCTTTTCCCCCCTTGATGGTTGTGTTCTTTTTTTCCCCAATATAAGTTTTTAATTTGTAATTGCTTCAATGGGGATCTGGTTTACAGATGGATCATGGGTTTGCATTCTACCTTGTTGATTTTCTTGCCTTCCGTGGTGACTTGTCTGTGCATTTCAAATTTACCACTCTTGTTACAGTAATGGAAAAAAACTCAATAAAAGATTGAAACATCAACAGCAATGAACAAAATGTAATTATTGGAATCATATTTAGAAATGAAGGGAACGGCTCTGGCATGGCCTCATTCACCTTAACCATTTAGAAATGTTCTGCAAGAGTTGGCCCCCTCCTCAATTTTCGCCAGCTTGCAAATCTCATCATTACATCTACTCTGACTTGCGCACACATTATTATGTCCATTGTGTCTGGTTTGTGTGACCTATGGCCCCTAGCCGGCCACTGTTTATATTTTTTACTGTCCGTATTGCAATATATATTTTTACAATATCATTTCTAGTTAAGAAGGGGAGAGTTCATGTCCATTCATGTTGTAGCCAAGCATTATATGTACATTCACGATACTCACCACTCTCTTTTGGTTCTCACAGCACTCTTTCCCGTATGATAGACAAAAGCCAATAGTCCTGTTAATGAGTGGATTTATTTTATATTTTTTATTATTATTATTATTATACTCATTTGTAGTGCGCTTTTCATAAGCTATTGTTCACACCCTATGCCATTATCATGAGCGCCTCTTCGCACATATCCTGAAAAGCTGCAAATATGTAATCGTGTTATGTCCTCTGGTAGTGGCAAGGCGGGATTTTTTCTTCTAGAGTCTTCTTACCATTCTCCAAAATCCCGTCACAGGTCGACTGGACCTTTTTACCTGTCATAGAGTGAATTAGGCAACCTATTTACCAGCAATAAATGCTTGTATCAACTCCCATTTACTTTCCCCAAAGGACCACCGACTAAGAAACAAGTTTGAAGATTTATTACAGAAAAGGAAACAGCTGAAGATACAAACACCTCAACACGAGGTTCAAAAGATAGACAGGCACTAATACAAACATAATCCTACGGAAAAGTATTAGGCGGCTTATGAATAATACGAGAATCAGTTCCAGAACCATCAGACTAACAAAAATCGCTGTAATCTGTGTTCTAGAATGCATTGGAAAGAAGAGTCAAGTTAATCTATCCCTACCCTATCCTAAGTGACATCCCTACTCAACAATAGCCCATTCCTAGCCAAAGGTGTCAGCCGTGGTGACTTCCAAAGAAGCTCACTCACTTTCTCTCTCTGACTGATGTAATTGTCAATCCTAGCTAAGCTCTTTGTCCATCCAACTGCTCTCTCTAGCTCCTCAGCCCATCTGCTCTGCCTCCACCCTCGGGGTGCTGTCCCTAATACAAAACCCCACAATACTGGTGACACGCCTACAGGTACGCCCCTCTCGAAGGTGTTGGTTTCCAAAATTTTCCATCATGGCACTCTTCCATCCTTTTCGGTTAAAACGTCCTTGGTTCCCAGACTCTCCGTTGCTTCAAGTTGTATCTTTAAATTCCCCAGCTACTCCTCCATGTCTGAGTCTAGCATCCTAACGCTCATACACAATGGGCCCTTCTACTCTACTGTCTACATGGTGTTGCACCTGCAAGGAAATACATGAGAATCAGCTCACACATTCTTTAGCGTTGATTAAATTTAGCCAAAGGCCACTTTTACAAAATAATTCTAACATTTAATGCGAAGAAACATTTCCAGTCAGGCCTACTCGATTTCCATGGACAGGACCTTTGCACGTTTCGTAGGCCCCACATTCTACAAGAATAATCTCTCCGTTCTTTAGGCCTCCAACTTTAAAAGCAAATACATTTTCTATTTCGAGCAGTTAATCACTTAAGAAAGAATGCAAATGTAAATTTTAATGAAGCAGACCTAAACATACAGTGGTGTTCTAATTAAACAGCAACACTAATATTTCAAAACCCTTAACATTTGTTCTGCAAGTAGTTCTTACATCAAATACTTCCGTTCTCAACCCTACATTGCATTTGAACATGATTAGTAACCCTTTACATATGCGGGTGCTGACTACTTGTACATATGATGCATCCCTACAATTTTTCCATTTCTGTCTAGCGCTCTGTCAGTTCCCCCCTTTGATGACCTGTGTCATCACCACCACACCATCCCTCAGGGTAAGAACCGGACTAAACAGAACTTGTGGCCACTTGCCCTCGCTTCATCTCCAACGCTCTCAAGCTACGATATTGACTGTCTTGCAGCCTTTCCATTCGCTGCTCTTGCACTCTCATTGATCTCGCCAATCGAGTGGACTTGTACCACTTGCACACTCTTATTAAACCCCACAATCCAATCACACATGCCACCACTATGATGAGAGGTTTCAGTATAAACCCAAGGAAACTTCGTCCTAGATTTGCAAACCAATTTCCAACCTTGCCAAATCCCTTGCCAACCGTTTCCCATGCATTCTCTTGGGTCAAATCTTCAATTTCATAATGGATCGCAGTAATGTTGCTTATATATTTCTCCAGATCTTTAGAGTTATCTGGAATATAAGTACAACATTCTTGGACCTTCAAACGTTTACAGACTCCTCCCTCTTTTGCTAGAATGACGTCTAGGGCAAGACGGTTCTGTAAAACCATTGTCCTTATCGACAACATCTCACCCTCGACCAACACTAATGACTTTGCTGTATTCATTGACAGTTCATCCACTACTGTGGCTAATATCCGTATTTTGATGTCATTCAAAATGACTCCCAACATGGGTATTGCTGCTCCAAACACATCTCCAACAATTGCTCCAGCACTTTCCCCTCGCTTTCCCCTCTTCTGCTGCCCTCCCTCCAAGAGGGCAAAGTCCTCAGTATGATAGATCTTGGGAAAAATAATCGCTAGGTAGCATGTCCCATACCATTTTTTCGGCAGTCTCACATACGCACTCCTTCCACAGACAAAATATACAGTAGGGATCACCTGCACCACGCTCTTCAAGAAATCTTTCGTGTAATACTCCAATGTAAAAGTGTGTTCACATGTGGTATGGCCCACATACACGTTTTCATAGTAGGTCTGTGGTCTATGGATGCACAATTTCCCTTTCTGTACCGCGTCTAATGCTATCGGACCATAGCTTCCTCTTGACCTGTGCTGCTTCTCTTCTTCGGTCCAATCTAATTTGCCTTGCCCTGAATCTCGCAACTGTTTTTGCTTCATGTACCTATCTTCCACTTGCTCAATGAACTTCTTCTCTGTCTCAGATAACAAGCATGTCAAATTGTGTCGGTGTGCGTACGGGGTGTCTAATTCTTGTGTGGGGATGAAGAAACATCCAAGTCTGTCCTCTGACTTATAATAATCCCACTTGTTCAAGTGTTTATAAGCAGGGACTTCTGGTAACACAGCATCATAATTCGAAAAGAAATATTCAAAATGGTTTCGCCCATAAAATATGCTAAGCAGCAGACTACATGAGATTCCATATGTCAATGGAAGGTGATGGTATCTAATACCCTCATCTACTGTAGCTGGCAGTTGCATGCACACATAACAGTCTTTCGCATCCATTGCATCAATGTACTCATATAACAACTTTGCATACGCATTCTGTCCAAAATTTCCTTTAGACAGATCTGCATGTAACCTACGACTTTCTGCAGCCAGCAAAGCCTTTTCTGCTCTTGCTCTGTCTTCCTTCTTGCTAGGGGTAGTAGGTGTCGGTGTCCCCTCAACCTTCGCTACCTGCTCGTGTGGTGCAAAGTAGGAAACTAGAACTACTACAAATATAAGGAGTATCACTCCTCCTAAAAGGGTGCCTACTATGCACTTAGCTCTACGATTAGGGTCTCCAGCCGCCATGGTCTCAGCACAGAGTAGTTCATTCTCGGAAAACCCCCAAAGTCTTTTTCTTGGTTACTTGAGTCCCGAACCACCTGGAAGCAGAAATCCCACTCAGTTCTTCAATTTGTATCAGCCCCAGACAGCCCTAACCCTTCTCCGTCCTCTGTGGAAATTCCCTAAATTTGCTCTTCTTCCACTCGGCTCTAGGTTAGTTTCAACCACTATTTACAAAGTCTTTTCAAAGTCTTTACAAGTCTTTAATAATCTATGATCACATTTGCTCTGATTGCCTGTAACACATAGTCCAAAAGTTCCATGCGGAGCACAACTGAGTCATAAGATGGTATATCCGGACCAAATGTAGGAAAAATCAGTCTATCCAGGAGTAAATCACGTATCTTGCTTAGGTAAGGGGGATTAGGAATGGTAAGTGTCAGTACGCCTTCGATCTCTAGTCCAGGTACTAACAATATCACTTCCAGCTTAACATTTGGGATTGTACTGGTCACCGCCACTGACCTCACCCTCCCCGATCTCAGTACACCGGGCATTTGTCAGAGGGTAGGTCCACTCGGGAGTGGCGTATCTTCGACAAGGTATTCTCACCCTCCTTGACCTCCTTGGACCCCCTTGCTCTTGTTCTTCTTCTTCCGGATCTGATTCTTCGGACACAGGGACAAGATCTCTTTCGGAAGCTAATCTCACATTCATTCGCCTCCGTCTCTCGGGCCAATGAGCCTCTGCACTTCTTGCCCTTCTGCTTCTCGTTTGTGCACCCTGTTCTTCCTCACTGTCAGCCTCTTCCTTGCTCAGATTTCCTTCGTCGCCACTTTCCCTTTCCGAAGCAGACTCAGTGTCACTGTTGTCGTGGTCACCTTCTGCTCGATCAGGAGAATCCCCAACTTCCACCGGCACCCCCACAGCTTGACTCGCCTCCTCTTGTGGATCTTCCTCCTCGTCAGGATTTATCTCTTCTAGAGGAGCCGTCCCTTCTAGGGGTGCTGGGACTCGTCGGGTATGAGAAGCATGAATCCAGTTTGGCAATCCTCCACACTTCACAGCAGTGTTTGTTACCAAAATAACTTGGAAAGGTCCTCTCCAACGCACATCCATGCAGCTTTTTCGGACGTGCTTCCGCACCAGGACCCAGTCACCCGGGCACAAATCGTGACAAAGGTCGCTAGAAGCTGGAATTTCAGCAGCCTGCACCTGAAGAGACACAGAACGGATGACATCAGAAAGTCCCCTGCAGTAATCAAGAATCAGATCATCTGTGATATTCAGCAAGGCAGTTGTAGGAATAGATGACAGTCTCATAGCCCTCCCCATCAATACTTCGTGTGGTGAGAGCCCTGTCCTCCTGTCTGGTGTACTATGCATGCTCATCAGTACCAACGGCAATGCATCGGGCCACTTCAAGGATGTGGATGAGCATACTTTTGCCATTCGGGCCTTAAGAGTTCCATTTATTTGCTCCACTATGCCAGAAGCCTCTGGGCGGTAGCTACAATGCAGTCTCTGGTCAATGTTCAGTGCAGAGCAGAGCATTTTCACAACTTCGCTGTTGAAATGCTTCCCTCTGTCCGATTCCAAAGAGGTCGGAACCCCGAATCGTGGCACCAATTCCCTCAACAACAGTTTGGCTACTGTGAGTGTATCGCACCTAGGAGTTGGGTATGCCTCAACCCATCTAGAAAACACACACACAATCACCAAGACATACCTGAGGCGATTACACCTCGGCATCTCTATGAAATCTAAATGCATCCTATAGAAAGGTCCACCGGACCTTCCAATGTGTCTCAAGGTAACTGGTGTTCTTTTCCCAACATTCATCTGTTGACATGTTACACACCTCTGACATACCGCTTCAGCAGCCTGTCTAAATTTCGGATTGTACCACGTCTGCCTGAACACACGCATCATCGCATCGCTTCCCAGATGCACTGGACCATGTATCTGTCGTGCCATCGAACTCACCAGCTCATTCGTCAACACACCTCTTCCATCAGCCGAAACCCACATGTCCAAGTCTCCCTTGACGCAGCCTGCCAATTCCCACACCCTTTTCTCATAGTCTGACGCCTGGTCTTGCATGCTCTTCAACTCTTCCCAGGTATCCGCCACCTCAAGCATCATGCTTAACTCGGTTCTTTCCCTGGGCCCTTCGATTGTTTGTTCGGTAAATGAATATCCCTGTTCAGCACAGTAGCGTGCAACTTCATCAGCATAACGATTCCCCATTGTCACGAAATCAGTACCTTTGGTATGGGCTGTGCATTTTACCACGGTTATTTCTGCTGGACCTTGCAAAGCCTCCAGCAATAGCCTGATAAATTCTCCATTCCTGATTGGGGAGCCCGATGATGTCATATAACCCCTTTGAGACCACAATTGACCGAAGTCATGGACCACCCCAAACCCATATTGACTGTCAGTGAATATGGTGATCCGAATCCCGTTGGCTGCCAAACAGGCACGCGTCAACGCAATTATCTCAGCCACCTGTGTGGAGTGTACTCCTTCCAAGCAGGCCGCTTCAATTATTCCAGAAATAGGACAGACAGCAAACGCTGCTCTCAACTGACCAGTATTGTCTCTTACACATGAGCCATCCACAAAGTAAATTTCATCAGGGTCCACCAGTGGCTCACCTACAATATCCGGTCTAGGTTTGGTGCATAGTTCAGTCACATCGAGGCAATCATGGTCTTCCCAATCATCTTCTACATCATTTGGTAATGGCAACAAGGTAGCAGGATTCAAGACAGAGCACCTCCTGAGAGTCACATTCTCCGCAGCAAGTATAACCTGCTCGTAGCGTGTGAGCCTGTTATTAGTCAAGTGCTGAGTCTTGGTCCTGGTCATCAACAATTCCACAGAGTGTGGTACGTGCACGGTCAGTGGGTATCCCATTACAATGCTTTCACATTTTTCAATGCTGACACCCGTTGCAGCAACGGATTTGAGACATCCGGGCAACGCTGCGGCTACTGGATCTAAAGTAGCCGAGAAGTAGGCAACTGGCCTACGGACTCCTTCATGATCCTGCACTAGGACTGCCAAAGCACACCCCTCTCTCTCACAGCAGAACAGTGCAAATGATTTGGTGTAATCGGGCATTCCCAGAGCCGGAGCGCGACACAAGTCCTCTCGCAGCTCGAGAAAAGCCATCATACAATCTGTGTCCCATGGTACCGGATCACTTACGTCCTTGTGCGTAACTTTCTGCAAAGGTTTCGCCTTCAGGGAAAAGTTAGCAATCCACTGTCGGCAATAGCCAACCATGCCTAGGAACATCCTAACCTCTCTTTGGGTTGAGGGCACCGTCATTCTCATGATCGTCTCAATCCTGTCAGGCGATACTTTTCTCTTTCCCTTCTCTATTCTGTGAACCAGATACTGCACAGGCAGGCAGTACTGTAACTTGTTGGGGGATACCTTGTGTCCATTTTCTGCCAAATGGTTCAGCAAGGCAATGGTGTCAATCCTACAGGCATCTTCGGTGTCTGACGCAACAAGGAGGTCGTCTATGTACTGCACCAGAACGGAGTTCTGCGGCAGTACCAGACTCTGAAGATTCCTTTTCAACAACTGATTAAAAATCGATGGACTCTCTGTATACCCTTGAGGGATACAACACCATGTTAGGACGCGGCTCTCTATTTTGAACGCGAAAAGAAATTGGCTCTCCTCGTGCAATGGGATTGAGAAGAAAGCCTGACACAAATCAATCACAGAAAACCATTCAGCTTGGAACGGTATCTGAAACAGTATCACTGATGGATTCGGTACCACTGGACAGCATGGAACGACTATGTTGTTCACCTTTCGCAAATCCTGCACTATCCTGAACTTCCCACTTGGCTTCTGCAAACCCATGATCGGAGAGTTACAGGGACTGCCCATAACCTCCTTCAGAATTCCCTGTCTAATCATGGACTCAATCACGGGTTTTATACCTGCAAGGGTTTCCGGAGTCAACTCGTACTGGGGTGTTCTCGGGAATTCAGCATTCGGTCTTACTTGAATTCTGACGGGCTCTACTCCTTTGATCAGTCCGATCTCTTCCCCTGTAAAGTCCCACACCTGCGGTTAGACAGAGTCCCTCAAATCCCAAGGGAGTTCCTCCACAGTTAAAGCAGGGTATAATTTAATGCACACATGCGTATTTGCAACCTTAAAGTCAGCATCGTCATCGTTTGTCTGTAATTCTACTCCCTTGGGGGTACAATAGATGGTGCAATTGAGTTTACACAAAAGATCTCTTCCTAACAGGCACACAGGACTGGAATCACACACCACAAACTGATGTCTGTCCCTGAAACTCCCGATCTTCACTGGGACTGGCTCAGTCAGGGGGTTTGTCATTCTTCTGTTTGCAACTCCTACAACTTGTATGGTCTGTAGGGGCAAGTTGGGGACTACCGCAGACCGCACAGTAGAGCAAGAAGCACCAGTATCGACCAAAAAGGTGGTGGGAAGTCCATCCACATCTGCCTCGACAAATGGTCCTCTCTGATCTACCTCCAGCACTGCTCCAAGAGTACAGCCCTCCTCCCCATCCATGTATCGCCCTGTCACTGGGTCAAAGTAGTAGCACTCGTCCCCTTCGTCTATGAAAGGCATCTGCTTGTAAACTTTGTTCCCCGCTGAAATCTTCGGCGGCTGGGGAACCGGAGCCCTAGGGGCTGACGTCCCCCCTTTTGTCGTCTGGAATTTTGCTACTGTTACCTTCCGTACCGGAAGGGCTTGGACTTCCTCCTCCTCTTCCTCCTGTACCTGATTGTCAGGGTTATGGGGACACTCGCGTCTCCAATGCCCGACCTCATGACATTGATGGCACTTGGTCGTCTTTTTCAGGGTCGCTATATCTATCCTTGGTCTCGGACCTTCCTCGTTGTCCCTTTTCTGTCCCCCTGTTTTCCTCCCCAGTGTGCCACTTCCTGACTGACCCTGTCCTCCCGCTTGCATCTGTACTAACATCAGTTTATCCTTAAGCTTCCTTGTCTTCAAGTCTATCTCATCACTGCAATACCTCGTATACCTCAAGATCTCATCCAGCGGCTTGTTCTGCCAACAAATTAAATTTTGCTGTATCATGAGACAGATATCAGGCCTCAGTCCCAGGACAAACGTGGATACAAGTGGAGTGGAGAAGTGTGGCTCAATGGTTAGAGCGGCAGACCCTGATGCAGAGGTCTGGCCCAGGATCAGGGTTCAATTCCCCACCTCTGCGGGTCTTGGGCTCAAAATTCCACGGACCTGATAATTCTCGCCTCGGTGCCTATTCCAATCATGGAGTCCCACTCTGCAACTCTGGGCAATAGCTTGCTTAATCTCCACAACGGCCCCCACAACGCTAAGGATGCCTGGCCTCCACCTTGGGGGTGCCCAGGAGTGGACACCTCACAGGGAAAGCCAGGATGGGTTCCACAGCGGTATTCGTACAAGCGCCTTGAGACCCTTGCGGGTGAGTAGTGTGCTATACAAGTATCAATTTACATTTACATTTACATTTACATACAAACTGTCCCATGTCTTTTGGATCCATCACATCCAATCCACTATACTGTTTGAAAATCTGCAATAGCCTATAATAATATTCATGTACTGTCTCCTTTGGTTCCTGCCTAGTCCGATCTATTTTTACCCAGTCAATGTCCTGTGGTGGTACCTTAGTCTTTAACCACGTGATCGCCTGTTCATACTTTGCCATCACCCTGGGTGACGGCCCATTTGTGGCAGCGTCTCTCTCTGGCTCTGCCGTGGGCCATTCAACGCTGACCTTACATGCTATCCACAAATCACCTGGAACGACAATGTCAAACAGCGTGTTCAAATCAATCCACAACACCTTTGAGATTTTAACAAACCTCTCTACTTGTTTGTACCATTCCACTGGACTCTCACGCAACTTTGGAAATGTGTTCGTAAAGGCAGCCAGATCTCCCCTACTCCATTGTACATGCACATATCCCCCATGAGCCACCTCTCTTAAGGGGTACGCCTCTGTATGCATCAACCCTGGGGATGTCTCAATAATGCTCCGTCTAACACTCTTTTTCTTTGACCACCTTTCTTCCCATTTCTCCAACTGGGACCATGTTCGGATTCCCACAATCAGTTCTCTGATGTGGGTTTTTAATCCGATCACTCTCTTTTCTTCTAGATCTTGGTCCGAGTACTGCAACCTATGGCCACCCTGTAATGCTTTTGTCTTTGTCAAATCCATGGTATACTTATTCGCTAATTCAGAGAGTTTCTCATGAGCTGTCCTAGCTTTCCGTGTAACATCCTTCGCCACAAACAACAGCTCGTCTGGTTCGTAGAGTTCAATCCTTTCTAGTGGATATGTACCTTCCACTATTTCCTCCACTTCTGATTTTAGTCTCAACACATCTACCCTTCCTGCCTTTATTACAGCCTTCAACGTACCTTGACTAGAAGTTCCGTTAGAGTCCCTCCCGCCACCATCCTGACTTTCTCGTCTGTTTTCTTCAGGTGTGTTAGGGGGAACCCTTCCGTTTTCCCAACCTCCTCGGTCCCACTCCTGTCTACTGTCCCTAGAGGTGTGGTGGGACGCCCCCCTATTCCCCACCCCTCTGTGTTCCCAGTCCTGCCTGCTTTCGCTAGGCACGCAGTGGGACACCATCCTATTCTCCTGATTTCCAGACCCAGAATCATTCATCGATCTGTTGCTCTGAGTGTCCACAATTGTGTCCCAATCTCTCAAATCTGGCCTTAATTCTCTCATCGACCTCGGCCTTGGTCCCCTCAGGTCCATTGGTCCCCTCCAACCCCCCTGTTCCTCAGAGGAGTCTGCCGATGCTGCCAAAGGAGTGCTCCTTTCTACAGGCCTTGGCAACTGCCTCCACCCTTCCACCACATTACTCTTGTCTTCGCTGGCACATCTCTCACTTCCCATTCGTGGCGGACTCTCGCCTTGTTTCTGTTCTGGATTGTACACTGATACTATGGGACCTATGGTAACAGGTACCGTAAGAGCATCTGGCAGTTTCTGAGAGTTGACGCCCTCTTCTACCCGAACTTTCTGTACTGTAAATCTTCCCACTACTCTCGTCACTGGGGAAGGTGGAGGTGCCTTTTCTCCCTCCGCTGGGCCAAACTTGTCCCCTGAGGTGCTCAGACCACTCACCATTTGGACCCCACCATCCCCTTCAGAATCTTCCCGGTTCTTTGCTGATGTTGGCATTCCCTCCAACTCAGGATTGTATGGAGGGGGTCTCTCTGACAACAGTCTCTCTATCAGGCTGTCGTCTGTCTCACTGTCCTCATCTTCCGTGCTTTTCCTCTGCGCATCCCCTGTATTTACCAGCAACGGGTACAACCTATCCCCTTCAATGGTCTGTACCCTCCACCTCTTGGCCACGGCATCCCATCTCGCATCTTGAACCGCCCTAACTGATCGTTTCACTCTTTCCTGTCTCCTATCTCTGTTCTTTTCATGGGCCGCCCTGATCCATGCATTTAACGCTTCAAGCTGTGTTGGTCTGGGCAGAGGTCGCAACGCAGCCATAATCCCTTTCAACTGATACAACACTTCCAGTCTAAACGTTCCATATTTAGGAAATGTCAATTCTTCGTTTCCGTCAGTCATCTTACACCAATTCTCAAGCCACAATATGGTATGCAACCCAACATTCGTAGCCATATAATGGGCTGGGGTATCCTCGGGTGGAGCCTCCTCCCCGCCCTGAGGTTCTAACTTCTTTTCACCTTTGAAACAATTTCGCAACACTTTAAAACATTTCATGATGAAGACCACAACATTTCCTTGTTCTACGGCGCTTGTTTACTTCCTGACGACAATCCACCAATCCCAGCGCGGCTTCTCACTAACCGCCCTATCCCAGCGCGGCTCCTTCTGACGTCACTCGCCTCCGTTTCGCAGCAGTTCCCCTCGGTTCTCCGCTCGTCTCCCGGTCACGCATGCGTCCCATTCATACTCTAGAAATGATCACTTCCGATCAAGCAACCACTTCCTTGACTGTACGTCCACAGTCTGACTGTAATTGTCACCTGAACTGGCAACTGCGTGTCCGCTAACGGCTAGACAAATCACCTCAACTGATAGGTTACAAACTCGCGGCAACTTCCGACCAGCGTCCGTTACCCATGCACTCACACACATATTCCCCCTATCTCAGTCTTGTGGGCGGTCAATGGTACCTCTTGACCCCCTTAACAATGGTCGACAATTACTATGGGTGTTCGATACACCCAAACCACTTAAACTCTCCTCTGAGCTTAAGATTTTCTCCGGTTGCGCGCGCTCACAACCTGACTTCCTTTCACACTACAGGCATTCAACTCCGCAAGACAACACAACACAACAACACGACATAACCGCAATCTAACAACGCATGACCCTTTTCATACTCAGTCTCTTCTGACCTGCTGCTTGCGGCCGCACCGTCACTCTCCGTCAGTTTCCATGGATCACCATCCCCCGTCCTCGATTCTCTGGACACTCTTCATTTGTTCTCTATGGGCCTCGGGGAAATCTCAACCTATTCTAGATTACCCTCACTCCAGAAGATAAACCATCCTACTCTGCTACCAACTGGAAAGGCGGGATTTTTTCTTCTAGAGTCTTCTTACCATTCTCCAAAATCCCGTCACAGGTAGACTGGACCTTTTTACCTGTCATAGAGTGAATTAGGCAACCTATTTACCAGCAATAAATACTTGTATCAACTCCCATTTACTTTCCCCAAAGGATCACCGACTAAGAACCAAGTTTGAAGATTTATTACAGAAAAGGAAACAGCTGAAGATACAAACACCTCAACACGAGGTTCAAAAGATAGACAGGCACTAATACAAACATAATCCTACGGAAAAGTCTTAGGCAGCTTATGAATAATACGAGAATCAGTTCCAGAACCATCAGGCTAACAAAAATCGCTGTAATCTGTGTTCTAGAATGCATTGGAAAGAAGAGTCAAGTTAATCTATCCCTACCCTATCCTAAGTGACATCCCTACTCAACAATAGCCCATTCCTAACTAAAGGTGTCAGCCGTGGTGATTTCCAAAGAAGCTCACTCACTTTCTCTCTCTGACTGATGTAATTGTCAATCCTAGCTAAGCTCTTTGTCCATCCAACCGCTCTCTCTAGCTCCTCAGCCCATCTGCTCTGGCTCCACCCTCGGGGTGCTGTCCCTAATACAAAACCCCACAATACTGGTGACACGCCTACAGGTACGCCCCTCTCGAAGGTGTTGGTTTCCAAAATGTTCCATCATGGCACTCTTCCATCCTTTTCGGTTAAAACGTCCTTGGGTCCCAGACTCTCCGTCGCTTCAAGTTGTATCTTTAAATTCCCCAGCTACTCCTCCATGTCTGAGTCTAGCATCCTAACGCTCATACACAATGGGCCCTTCTACTCTACTGTCTACATGGTGTTGCACCTGCAAGGAAATACATGAGAATCGGCTCACACATTCTTTAGCGTTGATTAAATTTAGCCAAAGGCCGCTTTTAGAAAATAATTCTAACATTTAATGCGAAGAAACATTTCCAGTCAGGCCTACTCGATTTCCATGGACTGGACCTTTGCACGTTTCGTAGGCCCCACATTCTACATGAATAATCTCTCCGTTCGTTAGGCCTCCAACTTTAAAAGCAAATACATTTTCTATTTCGAGCAGTTAATCACTTATAAAAGAATGCCAATGTAAATTTTAATGAAGCAGACCTAAACATACAGTGGTGTTCTAATTAAACAGCATCACTAATATTTCAAAACCCTTAACATTTGTTCTGCAAGTAGTTCTTACATCAAATACTTCCGTTCTCAACCCTACATTGCATTTGAACATGATTAGTAACCCTTTAAATATGCGGGTGCTGACTACTTGTACATATGATGCACCCCTACAATTTTACATTTCTGTCTAGCGCTCTCTCAGTAGAGAGGAGTGATTGACCCAGCGAGAGTCATCTCTAAGGGCATTTGGCACTTCCATACACAACCTGCTGCAACTGTGTGCTGTATCGGACTCAGTTGTGCTCGGATTGGCATCAGGTATGCAAATGCACTACCTCGGCTCAAATTATGGTACATTTTCTAGCTATTGTTAATTAGTACTAAACCCTGTAGGGTGAAAAATACATATCGGCTAATATAATACTCACTGCTGTAAATGCAGGTGCGATATTCATAGCTGTTTAGCTGCGTATGTTTTGTACTAGATTGACCTCTAACAAAAGGCTTTATTATACTAAACCATAAGCTTCTGTATGTGCGCTAACCAGGAAGTAGATCTCTAACAAGTCTGCTCTGGACTTCAGCTGTCGTTCTTGTATTCCCTTCCATCCACAGTCACATGGAATAGCCATGAATGCCAATCACACACTCAAACAAGCCTTCACCAGCAGGGCATTGGGTGCAGGACTACCATGCTACCATATATTATATTAAGTGCAGAGAGCATTTCATAATCTGCACAGAGGTTTCATATGTAAGTTTATGAAATGTTACTTGGTATTAAAATGTATGTGCCGGATGTCCTTTCCCTAGCAGGGAGGAGTTGAAACCTGAAATGCATATCGATTTGCTGCTGACCTTATAGAAATAAGGATGAAATGAGCTACATAGAAGAGGTTTTCTGGCTCTGCCCCCAAAATTCCAACTGCTGGTGAGTCCCAGGGATATTTGTGATGGATACATTATCTGACAAAATTCTGTTTGGTACATCGTTCACACACCCCTTGCCAGCGCTAGTGGTAGATGCCACTCAGACGGGCACACTGCCACCATTTCCTGGTGCAAGGAAGAATTGATTAAGTACATCAAGAGGTATCATATGACTGAGATGATTTATCAGTGCATCAATCACTGTCTGAGCCAGACCTACTCTACTGCACTCTGCTGCTATTGGTAGATCAAAATCATAAAAACAATTCGGCACCTGCTGCTACACTAGAGGTTTACCTTGCAACCCCTCTTTGAGTACTCTGCTCGAGCCAACACATGTGTGTAAGTCTTTACGAAATAAATATTGCTTAAATATATTTAACTGGACGTATCATTGCTCTATCATGAAGATCATCAAATGCACCACACACCTCTGCAGTGGTCCACATCAAAGGCAGCAATATGCTTGCTACTGCCACAAAATTGCCGACCTTTCAACCACATAAAGCTGCTCTGAGTAACTATCCCAATGTCGCATCTCATATAACTAATTGATGAATGATTGTTGCATGTCAGACAGGAATCAACAATGATAGCCATTTATTATCTTTACAGTTCACAAGGCACTTTGGGGCATATTATCAAGACAGGCGATACAATTATCGCTGCTTTAGCAGCAGAACACTGCCGCTAAAACGGCGATAATGGGCTTGATAAATAATATGCTCTATGGAATTCCGATTGAAGCCCATGTTAGATGTGAAGGACATATAACCTGAGCTTCAATTGGAATACCATAGAGCATATTATCAAGCCCATTATCACCGTTTTAGCGGCAGTTTTCTGCCGCTAAAGCGGCAATAATTTTATCGCCTGTCTTGATAATATGCCCCCGAGATCTTAGGGATGGCTCACCATTACTCATGACTTTGGCTTCTTGTGTGCCTTTAGATTACCTACTGGCTTTTTGTGCTAGGACTACTCTTCCTGAACACAAAAGAAACGATGTGGGAGTCCACATATGCACGTATGGTTGGAAATCATGTAGAAGAAAAATATTAGAATGGTGCTGAAAGGAGAGCATGTCTGTTAAAATTAGTTCATCACGTTCATTAAGATCTGAAGGCTTTATCACCTTATAGAAATCAACCTATCTCTGGGCATCTTAAACGCTCTCAAACATCATTGCCCTATCATTACTGGATTAGCACTGCCCTGGTAATATAGTGACCATTTCTCTTACTCTTTATCTGCTTTGACCATACTGGAAAAAAGTACCTATCACAAATTAAATCTGATAATAAGTTACTTATAATCTTCAACTTGTTTAAACAAGCATAACCTATATTCTTAGGTGAGATGTGTGGCATATCGCCTAGAGCATCCGACCTTGACGCTGGTAGGAACCAGGCTCAAGTCTGGAGGGAGTATAAACCATCCTGTGATTCTGGGCAAATCATGTAATCTCCCTGTGCCTAAAAAAACAACAACAACAAAAAATGAATATGTCCTTATGTAATGCAACTGGTGCTCATGTTCAGGTTGAGTTTGCGCTATATAAAACTGCAAAAAGAAAACATTCAGAGAGTGGGAATTGGCAATATACTATCATAAAGTGGTGAAGTAGCTATACCTTATGAGTAAGTGCCCAAAGAATAATTCGTCAACTCTAAGTATATCCCTTAACTGGGATAACTCATTTCCACTGCTGAGAAACCTCCCTGTTACACTGGGTGAACAAGGAGATATGAATTACGTACATATATGATGGTTTGAAAGGGGCTGGTAATAAACCTACTGACAAAACATTGAAAATAACACTTCCTGGCTGAGTGAGATACTTAGCTGAAATAAATATCTAATTATATCACACTGCTTAAAAATATTTGTAAAAATATGACAACAGATAAACAAAAAAATCACAGACTACATTAACTGGCATATCCTAATGATGTGTCACTAATATTTTTCTTTATCTCACCATCATAAATTACTAATTTGAGGTAAACATGATCATATTTGTAATGTCTGTAGTAGTTTCACAGGATGCTCACCTCTTCCAGGAGATCATTTCAGAATCAAGTAGCCTTGCACAAATATGTCCATTCGATCCCCTGCTGCACTGCTCTGCGTGGCAGGGAAAGGTCTTGAATGCACCTTAATTAAAAAAACATGGTACATTCTTGCCTTTTCCCCTGCGCTGGTGCTGTTTTGGATGCCTATCGCCAATGCATGCACCCTTGCACCATGGTACAAGGTTGCCTGCTTGGTAAGGTAGAGGGGCACAAAAACACCTGCACAAAAACAATCCCCTGAGACATTTTTCTCTTTCTATGTGTGCTGCAAATAGGAAGAGGAAGTAATGAGGAGAAATAAAAATATTTCTCATCGTTATGCCTCACATGGGGAGGCGTAGTTTTTTGGCGAATTCCAAGATCTAACACTTCTTGTAAACCTGGGAATGCATCAAAATTCATGGATGTTGCATGGGAACATCCACACAACACCCATGGAATGCCTCCCTGGCACAGAGTAAGTCAACGCAGCAATTTGCGCTGCGTTGCTTTGCTCAAGATTTATGAAGCCACTCAGGGGCATGAAAGGTGGCCTTACATGGCTTCATAAATCTCATTTTTGGCTTGTGTCGCTCTTGCACCACTTTGGGTGGAGTAAAAGTGATGCAACAGTGCTCATAAAATGTAACCTTCCACTGCACAATGAGACTGGTTCATCACTACATCCTCAGTCACAAAAAAAAATCTGGCTCATTCAAATGCTCATGAAACTTGTCTGTGTGAGGACTGAGAAATAATAACATTTCCATTCTGTTATGGCAGTCCCAATCCTTACCCAATTTTGCAGCAGAGCAGTAAAAGGAGGTCTAGCCTCGTGTTTTCTTTTGACATCCTATATGGGAAATATCCTTTAACCCACGATCCGAACAACGGACCGCCTTTACAATGCAGCCACTACCCCTACTGCGACATTTCCACGTATTACTTTGAGCTGCAAGTTTTAACAACAACTCGCTCTAGGGAGCACAATGTTGAACTGGTGTTGGATTTTAAGTCCATCACTTTCCCAACTGCAGTTGGAATAGTCATTAATAGTATTCCATGGTCCAGCGCCCCCCTAAGGCAAGTTGTAACGACTTCCGTGGTAATATAACATGTGGTAACGTCACAGTCAGGTTAGTGGCTGCATTGTAAATGCATACGGCGTTCCATCATGCAACCATATTTTGTGGAGTAGATGCACCTTTTATTTGCTTGCTTGAGATCAGTTCCAGGATGGGACCCAAGGACTCAAAAACTGACCTGTTCTGGCACCACTGCAACTGACACACAAGGCTACCTGCCAAAATCTGGTAATTATTTTTTGTATCTTCACATCTCAGTTCAGCCTCCTCTGCATGAAGCAGCGCTGGAAGATTTGCTAGTTCTGTGCTCGATAACAGCTTGCGGAAAAGACCTGACTGACATCTCAGCACAAGCCTTGCCTCTGACAGAGCCTGCGACATCTGCCGCATCTGTTGTTGTCTCACTCTTTGGAATAGCACCCCCACCCCCTCCGCTGCCAAAACGTGAGCTCTGATTTTGTTTTTCACACAGCTAGGCAGCTGCAAAATGATTGCACTGTTCCCGGTCTTGCCCTCGGCCTTTCACAGGATCTGTCTCTTATTTACAGGTTGCAGGAAGTGAAGACTGACAAATATAACTGTCGGAAATGCGGCTTCGTCTAATAATCGCCGTGCTGCTCTTTTCAGCTTATGTTCTTTAAAATTCAAAACAAAAAAAAACACTTTGAAGAGGCCTTGAAGCATTTTGCTTGCTTGGTTTTCTTCATCCAGTAATTCAATTTCTAATGGATTTCTGTTAAAATATGAACAGATCTGTTGACCAAATAATTTTTAAGTATCATATTTGCTTCTCTCTATAACTGGGAGTTTACTACTAACCAGCAGTGCAATTCACCAGGGCCCGTTTATGACCCCTAACATCACATGCATAATGGGTTTTTGTCTGTATTTACTTGTTTGGTCAGAACCTCGGATTTAATGAGCGTTTGTTCGAAATCATGTGGAAAGGAAAAGAAGGAATGTGTTGGAAGGAGCTGGTCCCATGTTTAAATAGCATGTTGGTGGGTGGTCGGTGTCCGCATATTTTGGCTTTGCATTTAGGAGAAAACGATTTGTGCAAAGAGAAATGGGTGGTGCTGATGTGAAGCATGAAAATAGACCTAGCACCTGACAAGGAGCAGTGGGCAGGGAGTTTTGTATTGTGGACAGAGTTTGTGCCCCAGAGGGAATGGAGAGGGGCAGTGAAGCTGGGAGCAATAGACAGGGCTAGGTGGAAGGTAAACAGTGAAATGGCTTTCTGTAGGGGTCTCGGTTTTGGTAAGATTTGCCACTCTGAGATTCGTTTTGACACAGTGGAGTTTCTTTGGGGCGATGGATCTTTATCTTCTAGAGATCAGGGAAGTCCTGGATAGAACCTTGAATGTGCAGCAACACTTGTGGAAGTTTTGGATTGCCTTCTTCAATAGAGGGGGATCACACAAAGGTTGGTGGACACCCCCCTTTTCTGCGTGGCAGGGGCTTTGCAAAATTTGCCAGGGGTGGCAGACATTTGGTTGGCATTGAACGTTAAGAACCATAGGCAGAGAAAGGGTAGGCAGGTAGTTCAAGGTTCAGTTGTAGACGTTTGGTTATTTACAATTTCAGAATTACAGGCATAGGATGTAGGTTTAATAGAATTGTGTATTTGTAATTGCAATACATTGTAATATTTGTAATGTGTTTATTGCAGGAGAGCTTATGTTGGGGTTCATAGGGGTGGGGGTTGGATCTGGTGGTAGGTATTGTATGTATAGTGAGGTTTTAGTTTTGTAAGGCAGTTGCCAGGTATGTTATTGTAATGTGCACCTGTTTCGATAACTGCAGACTTTTTCACATGCAAAAGTGGTTAGATTCTTGGTTGCATCCTCTCTCCCAATAAACGCAGTGCTGCTCTTTTCAGCTCATGTTATTTAAAATTTAAAGCAAAAAGAAAACAATTTGAAGAGGCCTTGAAGCATTTTGCTTTCTCGGTTTTCTTCATCCAGTAATTCAATTTCTAATGGATTTCTGTTAAAATATGAACAGATGAATGCATCTGTTGACCAAAGATACCTCAAACATCATATTTATTTTTTCACTATAACTGCAAGTTTACTACTAACCAGCAGTGCAGTTCACCAGGGCCTGTTTATGACGTCTAACATCACGTGCATAATTGGTTTTCGTCTGTATTTATTTCTAATGGAAAACTAAGGGTTGTCTTCACAGCGCTATATAAAAGGCTACAAATTCTGTACAAATGCAGTATTTTATAGTATATGTATATCAATCTCATTGTCTCATATCACATAATCGAGGGCAACAATATATCACCTGCAGCTCAGGAAGGCTTTGAAAAAGGTGCTGTCGACTCACCTTGCTCTACCTTTTATACTGCCGATTTACTTAGCGCCAATTCCTGAGACATGATTTACACTTCGAAAGTTATAAGGCAGGAGCTAGAGTTTGCATCCATAAAATACAACTCACATTGGCCAAAATTAGTTGGGACTTCTCCTTTCATCATGTTGTTTCTGTGTCACCCAGTGGTGCAGGGGGTCCTTGAGCGAGATTCGTTATGAACCGTTGCACCTGAAAAGTTTAAATGAAGACAGTGTAAATGCCTGCTTCATTTATTTTCCCTTTTTCCCTGTGGAAATTCCAAGAACCTGGAATGTTCTGTCCTCACCACTTGTAATGCGGTCAGGGGAGTGCTTTTTAGGTCATACGGAATATTTCCATAATACCGTAGATGTAAACCCTTGTGGCAGGGTGAAACTCTCTACACTTCTCACCATTATCAGCTGACATTGTTCTCTTTTCACAATCTGGTAATAAGAAATTTACCTCTCAGGATCATATGAATTACTGTGACATTTGAAATAATTGCTGGGCACTATCTTCCAGTATAATGTGCTCGGATCCAGCTCTGATTAGTGGTTTAAGAGACTGATGAGTAGTTAATAGAGATTTAATTTTTTGTGATGAATTTTAGGTAGTTCAGCAACGTATTTGCATCAAGCAGTCAGTCTACCTATCCATCGAGGCCCACTTGTGCATCATCTGCTTATTAGTGTTTAGTAACATCCATGATTTGCAACAAGTGACTTTGTGTTTATGTTGACCAGCATGGATCACAGATACAGTGATAGGGAGTGGGAGGTCTCAGGATTAGGGAGTAGTTGAAATGCAGTTATTTCCTGTTCAAAAGTCTAGTTCGAATTCTGCTAGCAGACTATCAATGTTAGACATATACATTTGTGGATGGGTAACTGTGAACAATGGGGATCTTATTTACAAGTGATTCAGAGTGAAATAAAATATATAACAAGAGCAAAGTTCACATTGTCTATGATGTCACACAGAACCGCGAGGTGACTAACATCCCCTTTGTTCTCAGTTACTGCATCTGTAATTTTATGTTATTTATGCCCCCATAGCATCTGCCCTGCTGACCTCATATATGTAGGGGCAAAGGATTACTCAGGAGCAATAGGCAACATGTATTTTAAAAAAAGGTCAAAAGAAACCCTGGCTTCCTACCACCCAGTCACACCACCCTCTGAATATATCTAACCATCCATTACAAAAATTAATACCTGGTCTCCTGCCAACTACCCCCACCATATCCTTTGCAGTCCCAACCCACCCCCTCACCTTCACCCCCAGCCCAAAACCACACTCTCCTCTATCACCTTAAGAGCAGAGAACTAGCACAGTGGTGGCAGCATCTGTGAGAGAAGCTTATCAGTGTGGCTTCATATAATTATTATAATGAGTCTTATAAAGCACATGGTTACACTATAAAGTGTGTCCCGACGATCCCCTCAGCACGGGTCTCTGTATAATCACGCTCATAGAGAAGAAGTTGATTGGCACAATAACAGCTCCCTCCACAGTCTCCTAGTCACTGGTATTAGTGGAGACCAGTGAGAGACTGGAGAAGGAGGGTGAGACTACCAACTGCCTTTCGGCCATCACGCTCGGGTGTCTAGAGACCCAGCCAAGGTCGTGTAACAAAGGGGAAGCAAACGCATCCCTGGGTGGTATACTAAGTATAAGCCCTGTCAAGTGATTGGCAGCAATATCGCTATACTATCATTTGATAATATTGGTTCAAACACATATTGCTGGATCTAGAAGTGATTTTGCCCCAGGTAGTGATGATGCAAAATGAATGGTTCAGTCCATGGCAATATAGAAAAAAAAAGGACCCTACTTTGATACTAGTATAGCGATATTGCTGCCGATCACTTGACAGGGCTTATACTTAGTATTGCCATTACGTAACTAAGGCATACTAGCAGAAATCCTATTTATGTTTTTTAATGTATGGTGGTCTCAAAGGTAAACAGATATGAGACTCTGGAGGCTACATGATATATAGTCGTCACCGAAGACGAGGTGTCTAAAAGATAATTTAATTATATCCACACTTATAGTTGTTTTCGACCAATAAGGGCCCACACACCAAGGATGATTTTTGGCTCTCTGCACTATTACGATAATATGGACCGCAAAGTCAGAATAATAAAAACTGTCACAGTTAGATATCTTCTAACAAGATTATGGTTTTGCCCTGTAGGTTTTTATCTCATTGATTGTGTGATCATTACAGCAACTAGATCAGGTAACAATTTCAACTTTAATATTTATTTTAAAAGACATGGCATATAATAATGAGTCATAGTGACCCGAAATGTCTTTCTACCACTCTTTCATTGATTAGAGCCGATTAGCCAATTATTTCCAAAACAACAGCGAAGACCTTGATTGTTGATTCCGTGCATCCAATTGCGGCTTATTAGCGGGCTGTTTTGATGTACCAGTGTGTTTTTATTACTGGTAAGCCGTCTATAGAACAGCATATTTTGTTATTACATCTAGCAACAAAACAGCTGAGTTAACGCCCTCTATTAATTTCCCAGAGAGGGTCTGTGCATCACTAAAGCACAATACCAAAATGGTGGCACCAACGAACAAATCCAATAGCATTGGGTTTTATTTTAAGGTACGCCAAGATATTTGGGATATTTCACTATATATAAGGTTTTATAGATACCGGCGAAAACAACTGTCTTTGTTCTTCTTTAATCCAAAGGTCCACAATGAGCAGAACATTCTCATTCCCTCAGTTTTAAGCAGGTTGCTTCTTCATAAATCTGGCGAATATGAACAATAGCAACGTCCTAACTTTTAGGTATGTTCTTTGCAATAAAATGTTGGTTGTCAGGTGTAAGAATTACAAATGTATGATGGGCATTGCTTGAACTATTATGAGACTTTTAGTGGGGAAATATTGTCCACTGTACGGGGTGAATACCAAGTTTAAGTGTTTTGGTAGCCTAATTGATGACATAGTAAATAAAGTATAAATCACAGTTGTCCTAGTTAATTATATATGAAGTCAGTAACGCATGAGATTGATATTAATATGTTTTTGATGTTTAGAAAACTGTCCTGAAGAAGGTGTACAATTAACTACACACCGAAACGCAGATTATGGTAAAGCAGCATACAATACTTTACAAACTCACCCAAAATAAATTAAGAATCTGGGAGTTGGAAGGGGTGTTTTAGCTGAGTTGCCAGCTGACCATGACTTGCTTGAACATTGAAGTATTATGCATCCCTCATACAGAAGCAGCAGCTACAAAAGAATTGACTACTTCATGATGCTGAGGCAAAACTGCCTAAAGTCTCCAGGTGCTTGATACTTGCAAAAAACGTAATAGACTGCAAATTAGTAATACTTGAAATAGTGTTACCTGGAAAAGAACAGAAGAAGAGGAGTTGGGAACTTAACACAAGCTATCAAAAGAAACTAGATGGGAATGAAACAGAAATAGATTTGTTTTGCACTCTATGGGCAGCTGGGAAAGTTTACCTGAGCGGGGAAATGATGACAGTAAAACAGATACAAAAATAAACCCTGTACACAGGAAGGGTTGGAGGCGAACATAGATCATTTAGTAGGGACAGCTCCAGCAAGGTAACAGGACAGTATGGAATTCACACTCAATAAATAGCAACTTGGCATCTGATTTAGGGTTTGGTGAATGGAATAACGCCTAAAAGCACAAAGCATCAACAGTGGACACCTGGTCACACTGGACAGGGACAAAGTCCCAAATTCAGGTCAACCACGATGACGCTACAGGAACCTAGTTAGGCCAGTTGAACAAAGAACATTAAAGCCTGGTTTGCATTGCGTCGCGAAGATTGGCGTCAAAGCTGCCAACTTTGCCCAGTTAAGGCAAGGTGTCGGTGGCGAGGTGCGATGCGGCTGCAATACGAGGTCTTGCGTTATTGACGAGGATTCCATCTGTAGGATGCTGAATTTTCATATGGTATACCAAAATGAAATGTTCTTGTGGCATCAGGTTTGGGGTCTCTGACCTCAGTGTTAAGGAGTCCTCCTCTCAAAAGGTTCTGTGGGAGCCACTGACATATCCCTTTTCTTGATCAGCAGCTTGCTGTCTCAGGCTTTCAAGAATTAGACAGGTATTCTGTCCCTTGAATAGCTCTTCCGTAGAGGGTTACCCTGAACCTGTGTAAGGCCCAAGTTCCTTGGGTTCGGTTCCCTCTGCTGCTGACAGATCTTCTCCCTGAGGAGGGTAGGGGGAACCTGAGCCTATGGCTGATTTGAAGCTGGTTTCCTAGACTTTGTGCTGTTTCTCTTTGAGGGTTAGGTCATTATTCCAGTCTCTAATTTCTCTTTTTCACTCTGGGTTTTGCATTGTGCTCTGGTTTTCACACACACACATTCAGGTATACCAAGCATAGCTGAATCGGTCTTTCTTTCGATCTCAGCCCATGCTGAGGACTCTAGATCATTTCCTAGTAGACGGACTACAGGTTTGCAGAGGATACCACCACCTTCCTTTGGCCAGCAACCTTTTCCCATTATAAGGGCACCATTGCCATGGGATGGACCTTAGTTGGGTTATCAGCATTGATTACTGTAATTGTCTCACCACTCAGATAATGTTCTGAGGACATCATCTTTTCAGTCATCACAGTGACACTTGCACCTGTATACCTCATTGCTTCAACTCAGATCCCATTTAAATTAGGCTGTTGTCTGTATTTCTCCAGATTACTGAGCCAGACAGCCAGGACAGCTACATCGACCACATCCTCTGAGACTAAATCTGTTTCAGTGAGCTCTCTGACATGGACAGGGCCCAACTGGGATCACAGCTGGAGACTTACCACAGCAGGTACCGCAGGTGCACTAGGGGGTTCTTTTGTTGGGACAGCTAGGATCTCCAGGTTGGTGCCTATTGGCCTTACAATTAAAGCACCAAGCCTTCTTTGGATCCCAGTTCTTACCTTGATACCCACTCTTAGACTATGTATTAGCTCAGGGCCCCCCTCCTGAACAGGTTTTTGGGATTCTCGAGAAGAGTCTTTGGGGGATATGTACAAGAACTGAATCAAAATGGAGAGGGGCTTAGGCGCACAGCGTCAAATTGCAAGGTTAGTTGATGGAGAAGCTAATTGTGGGTTGAAATGGTATAAAGGTGCTCCAACAGGCGACGCAACTGGCCGAGTGCGTCCTGATGCTTAGGATGAGTGTGTTACGTGGGTACGTGGACACATCCCTGTGTAGTGGGCACACTTATGGAGTTCAGAATAACTGACTCAACAGAAAGTTCAATGAAAAGAATAAATGAGGAGTCCACACGAAGGTGTCATCATATGGTTAATTTTTAGTGGTTCATAAGTTCTTGTGTTTAAAGCGTTACATCACGCAAAACGATTGAATGCAATCCAACAAAGTTTTTCAGAATGTGCTCCAATGCATTTCGGACTATAAGAAGTCCTTTGTCAAGGAGCGCTGCGGAGGGATACAAAAATGCAACTTAGATCAACGATGCAGAGCGGTGAAATTGATAACGTAAAATACAATGTACTGTGATAATAAATTCCACATGCATGCGCGGATAAATAAATAGGTTCAAACGGTGTCACCCGTATCATGCAGATGAGAATGGTGGAAATTAAAATATGCGGGGTGTCTAGGAGGGGACCGGTGGATGTGCAGGTGAGATCGGGAGCGTGACGGCGGAGGTCCGCCGGGTAAGCCATGCAGATGCAAACGAAGGAAGTTTATGACAAAAAGTAAAACGGGTCTCACACTAACGCACTCGACGGAAGGCTCACATCAGTGCTGCAAAGGAAGGGAGGGGATTATGAGAATTGGCAAACGCATAGAGCGTAGGCTTAAAGAACCCTGAAAGGCATGCAGGAGCAAGTTACTTACTGTGGAGAGGTTCACAAGGTGGACCAGCTATCACGAACTTCGCGGAGTTACTGCGGAGTTCACTGGGAGGATGAGTGACATTGAAATAGACGAAGGACACCAAAGTAAAAGAAAGTGAGGGCGGCCATCTTAGAGTGGAGTGTAGTGGCTAAGGAAGTGTATGTACAGAACAGAGGACAAGGCATCAAAACATAACAATTACAGGTAACAACTAAGTTCAGTTCGATCATTGAGGCCAAAAGGTTTCAAAGACTGAAGTCTATAAATCCACGAGGTTTCTCGTTGTAAGAGGGTCTTGTTGTTATCCCTGCCCTCAATGTGGGCAACCATTTCCAGTACAAGGTATTTCAATTGTGCCACACTGTGGTGGGCTTCATTGAAATGAACAGCCACATTCGATTTAGTATTCTTTGTCCTGATGTTTGACTTGTGTTCGTTAAGTCTGATTTTAATTTTTCTGCTGGTTTTTCCCACATAGGACTTTCCACATGGGCATTTGAGCAGATAAATTAAGTTAGCTGAATCACATGTGGCGTCTACGTTGAGGTTGATGTTAAAGCCTCTCATTGGGTGGTTCATGGTGTTGCCTACAATGACATTATTGCAGTTGCTGCAATGGTGACAAGGGCGAGTGCCCGTGTGGTGGGTTTTTGTCGCAGTTGGTTTGGATAGTATTTCTTTAATGTTCATCGGTCTACTGTACGCGAAGATGGGAGGTTCTTTGAACAGATCGCCAAAGTCTAGTTCCGATGATAAGATGCGCCAGTGTTTTAAGATGTTTTTTTTATAGATCTTACTTGAGGTGGAGTACCTAGAAACCAGTGCCATTCTGGAGGTAGAATCCTTCTTTTTGTTTTTTAGAGCTTCAGACCGTGGGATCAATTTTACTTTGTCTTGAGCTTCTTTTATGACGTCATGTGGATAACCTCTGGTCGAGAATCTCCCAGCCATGGATTGGAGTTGAACATCTCTTTGATCCACATTGGATACAATTCGGGTGACTCTGAGCATCTGGCTAAACGGTAAATGTCTCTTTAGGGAATCCTGGTGAAAGCTGCTATACAGGAGGGTATTGTTGCGGTCGGTTGGCTTTCAATAAAGATCTGTCTCGATGCCCTCAGGGGTAATTTTCACTAGGACGTCTAGGAACGTGATTTCTTTGTCAGAAATGTTCCAAGTCAGTTCGATCCGGTCATCTTTAGAGTTTAAAGTGTGTAGTGCTGATTCCAAATGGTCACGAGAATCTTTCCAGATGAAAAATAGATCATCTATATATCGTGCGTATAACTTAAGGTTGGCATTCCAATCTGTATTCGTTAGTATGTGGTCAAGTTCAAAGTTGCCCATATAAATGTTCGCGTACGTGGGCGCGGCACAATTGCCCATGGCCATCCCGGACATCTGAAGGTACCATTGTTTTTCAAATGAAAAATAGCTATGGTAAAGGGTAAAAATCATAAGTTCTAAAATGAAAGCTTTCATGACGTCCGTGATGTCGGATCTCAGTAATGCTTGTTCAATGGCCTCAATCCCACCGGCATGGGGGATGGAGGTATATAAACTTTTGACGTCAGCCGTACACAGCAAAATCTCTTCATCCTCGTTAATTTCAATAGCCTTTAGCTTATTGATGAAGTCGGTGGTGTCTCTGGTGTAGCTCTTTAGGTTGGTAACCATCGGTTGTAAATAGCGGTCGATGAACTTGCCAATCGGTTCGTGGATTGAACCCCTTGTGGATACAATTGGTCGAAAAGGTGGATCCATCAGGTCTTTGTGAATTTTTGGGAGCATCGTGAGAGTGGGACTCCTAGGGTGATCAACTATCAGGTATCGCCTGGTTCTTTCATCAATGATGTCTTGTTCTTTTGCTTTGTCTACAATGTCAAGTAGAACAGCCTTGTATTCGTTAGTGGGGTTACTCCCAAGGGGTAGATAGGTGTCAGTGTCAAGAACGTGTTCTCTTGCTCTACGGTTGTAGAGATCAGTATTAAGGATGACTAGGGCGCCTCCCTTATCGGCTTTCAAACATTTTATATTTGGGTTGTTGGCGATGTTTTTGAGTGTGTCAAAGTCTTTATTGGTGAGATTTTTCAGAGTTTTCTTCCTGAAGTTCATTTTTGCGATGTCTTGTCGTACGAGAGTCTCAAAAGTGTCGATGCTCTTATGGCTACTAGGAGGCATATAGTTACTAGGAGGTCGTAATCCAAGTAGCAAGTCAGGTTTGATTTCTTTGGATGGTTCCACAACTCTTTCAAAAAAGTGCTTGAGTCGCAGTTTCCTGGTTAACTTAAAGGTGCTGACTTCCAGTTCGAGGAGGTTGGTGTTGCTGGTAGGAATGAATGATATGCCCTTCTGTAGAACTTTTGTTTGGTTACTGGTGAGGTTGGTGTCTGAGATGTTTATTACTAGCGATTCTTCCTCGTTTTGGGTTTGCCATGTGCTTGAGGTGGAGTTTTTCCGTTGTTTTTTGTTGGTCCTTTTGCCCCGTCTGGGTCGTCGGTTCTGTCTGGGCGTGACTCTAAAAAAGGCACGGCGGGTATAGTTGTTTGAACGGTGGAGATCGTCGGTGTTTGTCCAGATTCATCCCTAGGTGTCGTCCGCTGGGTTGGTTGGGATCTTGGGGGGCGGTTGGTGTGATCGCTGTCAGAAGAGGAGGTGTCGGTGTTTTGGGTGTATGGTCTGTTCCTCCGACGTTGGGCGTAAACTTCCGCCCAGGTGTACACTTCCCCAAGCTTATAATCTAAGGTATCGCGCCGGAATTTGCGCAATTTCCGTTCATTGATCTCAGCGGTGTGGCGGTCTATCTGTCTATTAATATCTTCCAAAGTAGTGCTTAATTCTTCCGGAGTAAACAAATCCTTTAATTCACTTTCAGTGGTGGAGATTTCAAGCGTGAGTTCCTGAAGAATACCAGACAGTTCTTCTATTATGAGTAATATCAAATCCAAACTGCACTTGTTTAGAATGGCGTACCACTTTTCTAAAAAGGCTTTGGAATTTTTACATAGCGAGGGCTTAAGGGCAATCCGGAGGCCACGGGGAATGCGAAGCGCCTTGTGGTACTTGATCAGGGTGCTTGCGTGGAGTTTTTGATTGACGCGACGTTTGGACAGGTAGAGTAAATGCTTGATGCATTGTTCCTTTGTTCTGCTGGAAGGTGTTTGAGTTAGGTCATCGTTGATCAGCGCATAGATCCTTTCCGTTGCTTCTGGATCAAATGCTAGCGTTTCAGCATGAGCTTCAGTGGATTTTGTGATGTCGTCATATTGCATGGTTGCTGTGAGATCAGGTGGGCGTTAAAATCAGACTTAACGAACACAAGTCAAACATCAGGACAAAGAATACTAAATCGAATGTGGCTGTTCATTTCAATGAAGCCCACCACAGTGTGGCACAATTGAAATACCTTGTACTGGAAATGGTTGCCCACATTGAGGGCAGGGATAACAACAAGACCCTCTTACAACGAGAAACCTCGTGGATTTATAGACTTCAGTCTTTGAAACCTTTTGGCCTCAATGATCGAACTGAACTTAGTTGTTACCTGTAATTGTTATGTTTTGATGCCTTGTCCTCTGTTCTGTACATACACTTCCTTAGCCACTACACTCCACTCTAAGATGGCCGCCCTCACTTTCTTTTACTTTGGTGTCCTTCGTCTATTTCAATGTCACTCATCCTCCCAGTGAACTCCGCAGTAACTCCGCGAAGTTCGTGATAGCTGGTCCACCTTGTGAACCTCTCCACAGTAAGTAACTTGCTCCTGCATGCCTTTCAGGGTTCTTTAAGCCTACGCTCTATGCGTTTGCCAATTCTCATAATCCCCTCCCTTCCTTTGCAGCACTGATGTGAGCCTTCCGTCGAGTGCGTTAGTGTGAGACCCGTTTTACTTTTTGTCATAAACTTCCTTCGTTTGCATCTGCATGGCTTACCCGGCGGACCTCCGCCGTCACGCTCCCGATCTCACCTGCACATCCACCGGTCCCCTCCTAGACACCCCGCATATTTTAATTTCCACCATTCTCATCTGCATGATACAGGTGACACCGTTTGAACCTATTTATTTATCCGCGCATGCATGTGGAATTTATTATCACAGTACATTGTATTTTACGTTATCAATTTCACCGCTCTGCATCGTTGATCTAAGTTGCATTTTTGTATCCCTCCGCAGCGCTCCTTGACAAAGGACTTCTTATAGTCCGAAATGCATTGGAGCACATTCTGAAAAACTTTGTTGGATTGCATTCAATCGTTTTGCGTGATGTAACGCTTTAAACACAAGAACTTATGAACCACTAAAAATTAACCATATGATGACACCTTCGTGTGGACTCCTCATTTATTCTTTTCATTGAACTTTCTGTTGAGTCAGTTATTCTGAACTCCATAAGTGTGCCCACTACACAGGGATGTGTCCACGTACCCACGTAACACACTCATCCTAAATATGTACAAGAACTGCCACTAACTAACACTAAGGCTAGTTAGCTGCAGTTTTCTTAAGCGGCCTATAACCAAAACCTATCACCCTGTTAGCAATGTATTTTCAATACGTCACTACATGGAGATAGTTTCAGGTAGCCGCGGTGAAAACTGCTGTTAACACAAGCGTGAAGGCAATACAAATTCTGGTGTTAGCGGGCGAAAACGGACAAAAGGCCAATATGCGGACAAAAAACTCACGTTGGTCAGACCAACATGACTTTTTTGCCTCTAGAGGCAAAAATAGTCTGTAAGTCCACCTCCAATCAAAAATAGGAAACAAACCCAATGGAATGCCAATTGGAGCAGTCAGGACAAAGTGCAGCCCAGTCTACAACCCCCTCATGCCCCCCAACAGCCAAGATGACCAGCCAGAGTCCCAGGGTAAGAGGAAATCCAGGGCTACAATTATTAAAAGAGGCACATCGCTGGGCAAAACCTTAAAACCAGTGATGCATCAATTATCATTGAGAAAAAGTTGACGCTACGGCGGTGTTAACTCCTTGTACATAAGCACCTTTATTTTTATCTTTAGACTGGTCCCAACCTTTCTCTTGAGGGGTCTTAGCAACCCCTTTCTTTTGTTCACCCCCACCATGAGTTGTCTTGGTTCCCCTTGTCTTAACCCAATGGTCTGCCTTCTTTCCCAATTCTTGGGGAGAATGAGAACCTAGGCCAACCAGGTGCTGATGTAATTTCTCAGGAACACAATTGCTCAAAAGATGCTCTTTCATAATAAGATGGAAAGCCCATCATAGACTTGCACATTGTTACCTTTCAACCAGACACCTAGGTTTTTCACTGAAAAGTCTACAAAATCTATCCAGGTCTGACTCTGGGTTTTTTGAGTCTCCCTAAACCTGATACTACATTTTTCACAGGTGGGTCAAAAGCTCTTAATCGGGGTATCCTTCATGAAGTCATAATACTCAGCATCCGCCTCATTCAGTGTCAGGAGCCTATCCCTACAATTTCCTGAGAACAGCTCCCAGAGAAGAGAGCCCCAGTGCTTTGGTTGAGCTGCCTCATTGTACAGGCCCTCTCAAAGACTGTAAACCATTTGGTGATATTATCACCCTCTACATATTTGATGACAATCCCTTTGGGTATCTTAGGGTCAGAAGCTTCTTCTTTTTCCCTATTTAATATCTTGCTGCCACCAAAGGTGTGACCTAAGCTCATCTCAACTCTTTCCTTTTCTATAGCTAAGAGTGTAGCCTCTAAGGCTATCCTCTTGGCTAGTTTTTGAAGATCAGCATCTTCGCTCTCTAATTCTTCTGTTGCACTACCCCTAGAACTCCTAGTGGTGTACTATCAGAAGGACCGCTGCTGGAATCATCATCTACTTCATGCACTTCAGAGGCCTCTTCCCCTTCTCTCTGAGGGGGTTCCTCTCCTGCCAAGGTCTTGGCATTTTCTGCAAGTAACTTCAGCAGATGAACATTGGTAGATCTAGAACCCATGGCAAGATTCCATGCTTGGCAGAGGTACTTAAGTTGGGACAACTTAAGGATCTTGCAGGGCCCAGGTTGTGTTCCTGGGAAGGACCTGCTCAGATATGGTATTAAATTAGTTGGCACCTTTTTAGAAAACTATAAAAGTACTTTCTAAAGGGCATAACCTACTTAAATGCTTTCTAAATTCCAAACAGTTTTATTGTGGGGCTTAAAACAAGGCTCTACAGCTAGATTTTAAACAATTTAGAGGCAAATTGAAATCGGAAGAATATGCTTTTAAATAATGTCAATTTTGGATTACTTAGTGGAATCACTTATTAACCAAGTGGTATAGCAGATGTCTAGTCTCATATCCCACATCTGAACCACCAATGTAGGAAGCTGAATATTTATATGATATACCAAAAAGAGGTGTATCATGATAAGGAGTCCAGGTAGTCCCTTACTATTGTACAGAGGCTTGCTCTAGGAATCCTATCGTGCTGTTCTAGGAGATAGTGTTATCATGCAGCCTTTGACTTAACAGAGAGTGTTAGACACCTGCAAATGCACACAATAGTCAATAAATGATGAACATGACTCAGGAGGGAGATCCACATCAATTAATAAAAGTAACATGTATCTTTTTTATTGTTTAGGCATCAAAATCAATTCGATCAGGTAAGTACATTTTGCAAGAGGAATACTTTTATGTTTAAAAAGTTGACAGTGCATTTTTCAGAAGCTGCAATCTTATCCTATGGGAGGAAGACTAGAGTGACGTACAAGAACAATCTTCTGGACTTAAGGTGAGTATGGGGTAAGGTCCAAGGAAGTACCAGCAGGTCACCTCTAGCAGCACTTGGGTTGCCGGGTGCAGTGGTGCAATATAGTGTCCGGTGCCAAGTTAGTCATTGGGGGGGAACATCCTTTACAACGCAACTTTTACAACGCACAACCAACACGACGCAGCTTTTACAACGCAAGTTATTACAACGCATTGCGCTGGGGGGCGCTCTAGGATAGGGAATAGTTTAATTACTATCCAACACCTTCCCTACTATCCACGGGGACTGGAGTTGGAATAGTAAATTAAACTATTCACTATCCAGCGCCCCCCAACGCAAGTCGTTGTAACGACTTGCGTTGTAAAACCTGCATCGTAATGGCATGCGTTGTAAAAGCATGCATTGAAACGTCATACATATGTCATTGGGGATCAGTCTATGTAATAATAGGCTGCAAGTTTGAACTGGGAGACCAGTCGGGTTGAACCAACCAGAGGGTTCAAGTCTTGCAATGCTAAAGGACGTGGGGACACCAGTGGTTCTCTTCTCCTTGAGCCGGTGTGGCTGGTTACAGAGGGTCTTTTTGGTGTCAGGTTTCTTTGTCCGGAAGCACTCGCGGTTGAAGGGGCCTGCACACAGAGGCTGCAGGTGGAGTCCAGGAGTTCACGAAGGGGTAAACCAAAGTGGATTCTGTCCCTTGAGGGCTCAGGGACCACGCCAACACCGTAGGCCCACTTCAACTCAGGCTGGGGGTTCAGGTGCATTAGTACTTGTCTGCATCATGTTTTGGCAGGTCTGAAGTCCTCACAGTTTTTCTTTGAGTGCTTGAAAGAAACCACTGGAGTCCCAGGTCTTTATTAAAGGCAGGTAGTCCTCCCAGGCTTTGGAGACACGACAGCTTGTAGGACGAGACAACTTTGCTGCAGTTCAACCTGCAACAGCAGGCAGGCCAGTAGGGCTGGTGACAAGTCAGTTGCTTTTCTATAGTCTTTGCTTTCAAGGCTCTCCAGAATCATTCTTCTTCATAGGTCAGCAGGATCTGCTCTTCTGGTGCCAGGGGCTCCCCTAAATACTCAATTTAGGGGTGTTAGGGGATTGTAGTGTAGTAGGCAATGGGCTACATACCCCTGGCGTCGCCCCTTATACGACCACTTCCTGTGGTACTAGTCTGAGGGTTGTTACACCTCTCTGACTAGCTAATTTTCCTTACTGCCCAGGTGTCAAAGAGCTCTGGACAATGGGGGTCAGCTTTCTCTCCAGTGCGGGTAGCCAGATTTGCATATCAAAGGCGGTGGGCTCTTTGTAGCTCCCCTGCCTTGGAATGCTAATCTGTGGGTCATCCTGTGGGAAGGGGGGTAAACACCCTCTGCTGAGCAGGCTTTGTTTCTGACCCTCTGAGAGCAAAGACCCTTACCCTTGAGGGTCATAAACTTGTTTCTGGTGGCAAGTTGGCAAAAAGCAGTCAGCACACCAGTAGCTGGTAGGTTTTCAGGTGGCACCTCCAACACTGGCATCAGTGCGCTTATCAATATGAGATATTTGATACCAAACATCCCTATTTCAAGTGCAGCCATCAGTCAACAGGGACACACGTTTGCACCAGTGTCCAGCACATGCTTTTAAAATGGCTTCCCTGATCACTTGTACTGGCAGTAATGGAACTAAGCAACACAGGGCCATATCTGCTCATGAATTTATTCCCTCACATATATTATATTGCAGCCTGCCTTAGTGCTGCAAGGCCTGCTGTTGGGATGACCTACCTATACTGCATGCGGTGTCTGCTGTGTGCCATGTCATGTTTTCTACCTTTTGTCTGCACCAAGACACGCAGCCTGTAGTGGCAGTTTGCATGAGCTTGGGGTGGGGTCCCTTAGGGTGTCACAATTCATGCTGGAGCCCTTGGGGATCTCCTTAGTACCTCAGGCCCTAGTTTCCAGGGGTACCATTTACTAGGAACTTACAGAGGGTACTAAAGGCATTGCCAACTGGGGTACAATTGCACAGTTTTGGGAAAGAGACCTGGCACTGGGGACCTGCTTAGCAGGAACCCAGTACACTTCCAGTCATAATCACATCAAATAACAGGCAAAAAATGGGGGTGACCATGTCAAAAAGGATCACTTTCATACACCATCAATGAGGGCTTGTGATGCAAAGTCCAGTGTCTATGATCTCTTGTGTAGTAGTTGAGGTGATGCGTGAGTTCCAAGGAGCTGTGAGGTTGCGATGCGATGTCCGGTGTAATTGTTGCTGTCAATGAGGGATGCAAGGGCATGAGCCGGAGAAGCATCGTGCAGCTGCGATTCTGGAGAGGCTGCAGAGGCTTGCAGATACACCTTAAGCCTACTTTCAAGGGTCCAGGACTGGGTTAGCAGGCTCACAGATGGCAGAGTCCAGTTGCAGAAACAAGGTTGTTGGAAGCCTGTTGTGTCCCGGTGGCTTCAGATCAGGAGGACAGTCTACTAGCCCTTGGAGTCACTCCGAGGTTCTGGGTTCAAGAGATGGAGGACCAATCCTTCTCACCAAGGCAAGAGGGCAGCAGGAAGCAGATCAGTACAGCAGGCAGCAGTCCTTAAGAGCAGCAGTCCAGCAGAGGGACAATCCTGTTAGCAGCACAGCAGTCCTTCTTACTGGCAGAATATCCACAGGTCCAGAAGTATACTGAGGTCCAATAGTTATACTTAATTTTGGCTTTGAAGTGGAGGGACGCTTCTAGATGTAGGCCTTTGATGTGTGTAGATGCCCTGCCTACATGGCTCTGGCTCCAAACTAACTACCGGGGGTATGAAGCCCTTTGTGTGCAGGCAGGACATAGCCTATTCAAGTGTAAGTGGACCTGGGCCCATCTCCTCCCTCCCATCTTGCCAGTAATGGCCCACTCAGGCACACCTAAGCTCCCTATTATGTGTAGTGTCCAGGAGGAATTCAAAAAGCCCACCTTTCAACTACAACCAGTCATATGACCCAGAGACAGTCTATTGGTACCAAATAGCTAAGGCAAGACAATGCCAACTTTGTAAAAGTGGCATTTCCAAAATTGCAATTTAAAATCCAACTTCACCAAAAGTTAGGATGTTTCATCACAAATCCAGAGACACTAAACAGGAACTGATTTCCTGTTGCCATTTGGAAATTACAGCTTATTATATGTAATATTGTAACACCAATGTTATCCTATGGAAGAGGTAGGCCTTGCAGTAGTGAAAAGACAAATGCAAGAGTTTATCACTAATAGTGTCAGGATTTGGGCGAGCAGCGCCTACAAAATGTCACTGAAACTACATTTCCCAGGATGCCCGCTGTGGTTGGGGATTTAGACTCTGGTGTCCCGCAGGAAGTTGCGCATATTTCTGGTTCTGCATGGTTGTGCACTCTTTCGGCTGAGGGAGTAGGAAGCAGGAATGCGTCACTGTGGATCTTGTGGTGTAGCGATCCCAGGCTAGGAAGTCAGGAGTTTGGCATTCGTCATTTTCGAGAAACGGATTTCTTGTTGTTGTTTCAGGAGCGGAATACTGTAGTGCTTCCACATATTAACGTTTCCTCATTATCAGAGCATTTGTTGTTCATTTGGTTTAGTTCTATTTCAGTCGGAGGACACAGCGGAATACGGAGGTGGTCACAATCGCGTATTGCCGTGTGTGCATTCATTGTTTACTTGTGTACTACTTTACAGCGGTATACGGCGGTGGTCACAACCGCGTATTGCCGTTTGTGCAATCCTTGTTTACTCATGAACTAATTTACAGCGGAATACACGGTGGGTTGTAACCGCGTATTACCGTTTGTATTGACGGATATTAATATTTATTTTTTCCCATGGATATAACTGCAACTTGCCAGCTGGACTTCTCCGCTAAAGTTCTTATAGTAGCTCCATTTAATGTTATTGCACTAGCTTTCTTTTGGAACTATCAATCTGTGTTTTTTCGGTGAATTCAACCCCGTAGGACCAAGTTACTTTTTGGGGCTTTTGTCCTTAGAACTGGGAGAGAGGTTCTGCCTATTTTACTCATTCTCTTTGAATCCATTGGCCGGGGTATTCTTAGATTCTCATAAATTTCCTGTTGCTACTGCTTTGACCTGTGTTACAATACTGTATGTATGAGCTATAACTGAAACATTGATAAGGTGAAAGGGTTGATTGCTGCAGTTAATGCTTTTGTGTGTTTTCCTTTTTAGGCAAAATGTTTGCACAAACATTTAAGGATCCCCAAGAAAGGGTTCAGCCACAGTAGTTATATCCAGGTATATAGATGCACTCCTCAAGCGAGATATAAATAAGAGTAGACTTTTATATGGTATTAGCCCTGTGCATTTGTTGTTCCAGGTTTTATTACCATGCTGTCCCTTCCCTTTCCCTTCCCTTAAAATGCGCGTGCACAGCATCAAATCGCCAGTCTTCACCATCTGTTCCCCCTCCCTAGGCGCCAGCACCTCCCCTCTCTCTCACGGCCGATATTTTGCTCACATTTCACAAAGCCTTGCTCGCATTTCTCCTCCCCCTCCCCGGCCGCCAGCACCTCCCCTCTCTCTCACGGCCGCCAGGCCGTGTTATTTTTTCAGCCTCCCCTTTTTCATTTCTCTCTCCTAGCTTCGCCCATTTCTCCCAATCACTCTCTTCTCTCACTCTCATACCTCGCTGTCAGTCTCTACTTTCCCGCTCCATTCCTCTCTTTGTCTCAGTCCCACTTTCTTACTTTTTTCTCATTTCTCTCTCCTAGCTTCGCCCATTTCTCCAAATGACTCTCTTCTCTCACTCTCATACCTCGCTGTCAGTCTCTACTTTCCCGCTCCATTCCTCTCTTTGTCTCAGTCCCACTTTCTTACTTTTTTCTCTCACTCAAAATGTCCTACTTAGTAAATCATTTATTTCTGTTACACTTGCTGCATTTCTAAATAATTTTTTCTGTTTCTCAGCCTCACTCGTGTCCCACCTTCATCTCTTTTTGCTCCCTTCTCCCCCCACTTTATTTTTCTTTCTTTCTCCAATTCTCTTCGCCATCTGTTCCCCCTCCCCAGCCGCCAGCACCTCCCCTCTCTCTCACGGCCGCCAGGCCGTGTTATTTTGCTCGCATTTCACAAAGCCTTGCTCGCATTTCTCCTCCCCTCCCCGTCCGCCAGCACCTCCCCTCTCTCTCACGGCCGCCAGGCCGTGTTATTTTGCTCGCATTTCTCCTCCCCTTCCCCCATGAGGCGGGAGGTGTTTATATACCTATGCTCAGCTCTAAATGTAAACAGAGACCCTCCCACACACACACACACACACCACCGCCACAGTGCCCGAACCTCCAATGCTCGCAGCCTCCATGGTCCAAACACACCAAGCAAATCTAGAGGAGGGAGGTTTTAGTTTGAATGACTAAGTGCTGTGGCAGCACCCTCTCTTCAGTGTTGCATTCCAAATGCTATAGGTGTCACATTCGCGAAAGTTATAACTATTGGCATTGTAAATAACAAAGCTATTAATTTAGCTGTTTTAAAACCAACAAATAAATAAAATAATTGTCATTTACAAGACCAATAGCTCCAACTTTTCTAATGCGAGACCTATTGCATTTCCAATGCTTGTTTTAGACCTGGTATCCTTGGTGTGGTTTTTCCGCCTAACATTTTGCTGGCTTGTCTTTTGCTGGCCTCAGGCCTCAGCACACTTTACCACTGCTAAGGTGCTAAAGGGCTTGGGCTCTACTCCTTAAAACACGGAAAGACTGGCTTATACCCAATCGGCATATTTAATTTACTTGTAAGTCCCTGGTAAAATGGAACTACCTGTGTCCAGGGCCCATAATTCAAATGCTACTAGTGTGCTTGCCATTGTAAAAAATGGGGTGTAACCCAGAAAAGTCAAAGGACCTGGGTATCAATTGGTATAGTAAACAAAGTGGTCCTAGACATGTTTTAGTCAAAACATTAGATGTAAAAAATGTTTGATCTTTTAGTTTTGTATAGGACTTAATCCTGTAAAATAAAGAGAAAAAGAAAACACAAACAGCCAAATGCGTATCAAATATTAATATTGGTGGTACCCAAAACAATAATTCTGAACACAATTGTTATCCGGGCCACATACATTTGCAGATTATTTACACTTTATATATATTGTGAAACAAAAAGAGGTTAGGGGTTGCTGCCTGGTGCAGTAGGGAGTGCAAAAGTAGGTGCTCAAGTGTAGAGAGGAAAAGATATGAAAGAAAAATTAATTAAAATAGGCAATCCAATAATTTTACAAAGGCTAAGGTTCTGTTCTCTTAGCAAAAAACGGGAAACCTGCCCCAAAGGTCTTTTTCAAAGGGTTTACTGTAGTTTTCCAAAAGAACGGGGTTGGGGAAAGAAAACGGGGGTGCAGGCCCCAAAAAACGGGGGGAGATCGTTGACGTTTCGACCCTTGAGCTGTGGAGGGAGGATCAACACCTCAGCTATGGGTCTTCCTCAGGACAGGATGGGAGGGGGAGGCAAAAAAGACACTTTTAGTTATAAGCTATACCGATTTGCTTTGGCATTGCCTGCTTCCTAGGCATTATTGTTGGTCAATAATGTATATCTCTTTTAACACAAGATAAATCAGCAGCAAAACAAGGGGAACAGAAAAAAGGTGTTCTTGGCAGTATATTTTTTAAAGATGCACACTGTACCTGAGTAGGAGCAACATTTGTCCACCTCACATCCACAAATGTGCACTCTGTATCACAGAATGTTTCTATTTGTACAAAAAAGTCCTCGCATAGGCCATTATCTCCTCGTCCCTCCCTCGCTTCCCCTGCATTACACCTACGAGGCATCCCTGCCTCACGAGACACCCATACCACATGATATAAAAAAGATCCCCCTACATAAAGCCCCCATCCCCCTACAACCTCATGTTTTTCACTTGTCTCACCTGACATGAGTCGTGCTTACCATGTGCCAACCATGTGCCAACCATGTGCAGCGCTGCAGTCGTTTCTGGACTGGGGGCATATTATTAGGAAACTGAGTTACAATTATCACCGCTGTAGCGGCAGGAAACTGCCTCTAAAGCAGCGATAATGGGCTTGATAATATGCCGTAGAGAATTCCCATAGAAGCCCATGTTCACACCAGAACATGGGCTTCTATGGGAATTAACAAGGGCAAATTATCAAGCCCATTATCGCTGCTGTTAAAACTGGGATTTCTGGTTGGCTAAGGCTTGCACCAAAGCCAGGCAGAAACCACTATTCTAGTCAGGGCAAGGGAGTCACACGCCAAGATAACCCCTGCTCACCCCCTTGGTAGCTTGGCACGAGCAGACAGGCTTATCCCGGAGGCAATGTGTAAAGCATTTGCGCACGCACACAGCAATAACATCCCAGGCACACTACAAAAGGAACTCCACACAAGGTTATATAAAAATAACTTTTGTATTGTCAAAACACATCAGATAGTAATCCCACCATATACATTGTGCCAACTGGCATGGGCAATATTCACAAGGGATTATGTACATAGGACAGGGCCTCATGGACCACTGTCAGGAATAAGCACTTCGTAGAACTAGCACTTAGGACATAGAACAATTGTAGCACCAAATAACAATTGTAGGACACAACCAGTAACCACTGGTAAAGGTAGGTACACACTACGCAATACTAATAACCATAGGCCTAAATCATACAGGGACACATAAACTCACTAATATAAACATACTAGGCAAAGCAAACTTCTAAGCATGAGCACATTTAGAAGTATAACACAAGCATAAAGGCAAAACACATTATGCAGAAATCACATTTAGGGCCTTGCACCCTATCCACAAACCAGCCCCCCTGGCCAACTGGCCATCCAAGAAGGGGCTCAAATGCCCTGTGTCCAGAATTTCAGGGCTGCCAACGCAGCGCCAGTCAGGGGTGCGCCATCTGCGCAAACCTAAACGTTGCAGCTGCCCACTACTTGCTGGGCAGCTGAGAACAACAACAGGGCCTAAACGTTGCAGCTGGCACTAAGTGCTGTGCAGCTGTGGAAGGCCTGGCACCTCTGTGCCACTTCTGTCCCTCTCCGGGACTCTGACTCCAATGGCGCCTAAACGGTGCAGCTGCCCACTACTTGCTGGGCAGCTGTAGGAGGTAAACTGCAGCAGGAAGGGGGGCTCTCAGTAGCCCCTTTAAACAACTTGCGCCAAACATGGGAGACACTGGGTTCTGACAATAAACAGGTCCCCTGGAGCACTCTGACTACTTAAGCAACTATGCCCCCAGGAGCACCGTGGGTCCGTAGATAATGAGGCAAGGTTAGAGCTACACAGGCTCTTTAAAACTAAACATGCCCCCTGGCGTTGGAGCACACTGGCTCTGGGGTCAACTATGCCCCTGGAGCCTACTGGCTCCTTTTATGATTAAAGATGCCCTCAAATGCTGGCAATGGACCGGGCCCCTCTGGACCCTCTAAACACTGTGGCACACGAAACAGAACAGGCCCCCAGGGTGGAGGAACTTGCCACTGAAGTTGGAGCGGCCCGCTGCAATCCGGGGCCGCTCTAAATGCTACCAACAGACTGTGTCACGAGTCGGCACCCTACTTGCCGCCCGGGGACTCCCCCAGCCCTTTTCCACTCACCGGGCATCTCACGGGGGAACTCCTCTTGCGGGTGACAACTGTTCCGCACTGCGCGGGGACCAGGGCAGGCTCCGTCTCCACTAAGGAGCCCACGAGGCTCCCCCCTGCACACTCCTCCACCCGGTCCCCCTCGGGGGACACGGGACTCTGCAGGGGAGCCTGCGAGGCTTCAGACAACTCCCTTTTTCTGCGGAGTTAGCACCTCTCTCGCAGTACACATCTCGGGGCTCCCATCGCTCCCCGCACCGGCGTTCCACGCTTCCTGGGCCGGCTGCCGCGTCACTTCCGCTTCCGTCCGGCGGCCCCGCCCTTAACCAGGCAGGCCGCGGCGGCAATCTTTGGCAATGTCGCGGGGTGGGCACCCGTGCAGATAAACATGTAAATAAGCGGAGTAGGCACCCGAGAAATATTTAAATATAAATACGGGCAATATGCAGGGTGGGCACCTGCTCCTTTAAATAAAAAGGCAAGCAGCAATGTGGGGTGGGCACCCACGAAGAAATTAGTGAAAGCGGGGGAGTCCCTACGTCGGGATTCCCTCAGAACACGCTGCAGCTCAGCGCTGCAAGGGCCGTACACAGAGGGTCCTTCCTCAAAATAAAGGGGCTCCAGCAACAGCAACTAAAGCGCTCTCCATCAGCTGGCAGTGTCCAAAGTGAAGTACAAGCCCTGCAAAAGGTCTGGAGCAAAGAGATGGAGCAAAACAGCTCCCAGCAAGGGGAAAGTCCCCCAGCATCCAGGGCATCCAGGGGCTGGGCAGGGCCCAGGGAGGCAAGCCTTCCCCTGGGCCCCAGCAGCAGCACGCCCCTGGTAGATTCAAGTATCAGGACAACAAGAACATTTTAAATGAGGTCACAGTCTCTTTTTATACACCATTTCGCTTTGTTTCCAAAGTTGCAGGCAAGGGGCGAACCAGATGCAACTGGTTCCTGAGCACTTTGTTTTGCTCAGCCCCTCTGCCTATTCACAGGATGGGTCAAGAACATCAGACACACCACAGGGGGTGGAGCCAGCATTGTGGAGGGAAAGCCCAGCCCTATTCAGGTCCCAGGCGCAGCCCCTCCCTGCCATCAACATGCAGATCTCCCCATTCACCACCAGGGCAGACCCATCCTGACTCCAGGAGCCAGGCACACCAGCCAGCTCCAGCCAATCACAAGCCAGCACATTCACTGCACAGGCACACCAACTTCTAGAAGTGGCACTTCCACACTAGAGGACGACGGCGGGACAACAGGTACAAGGCAGGCACTGACCAGAAAGACTGGTCATCCCCTTACCGCTTCCCTCCAGGAAGCCTTGGCTAATAACCCAAAGCGTATGTATGAGAAGGGAATCCCCCTCCCACATATAGAAAAACGCCTTAGTGAGTCTATCACATAGTCTGTACCACAACACTAAGTTTGTTTTATTTCACCACACCTTTTAAAAAACGGTCCTGAGGAAAGCCAGATTACTCTAAGGCACTGGCTGAAACATGTCGACCATCTGAAGGACGCAGGGGGCAGTAACTCGCCACCCTTACGCGTCCTGTAGCCTTACTTTTAACCGCTGGTGACGGCCCAGTTATTAAAATTTAATTTACCCTCGGGTACTGGGACCACCACCAAGCCGTTTTAAATCACAACTCACTCAACCTCACTCACTGCACTCTCAGCAATATACCAGCTCCGCTGTAATCAGGCGTCGTAGCACACCCGGGACATACTAGGTGTCACTGGGTGGGCCCGATGATGAAGCATGCCACCAACTAGGTTGGTGGGTGAGGGCTTCATGAATACACCAACAAGGTGCCCGTGACAGAACTAATTAGAGTACTGCAACACTTTGGTCAACTTAAGCTAGTCCTCTTTGATTAATCACACTTCCACACTAGACACATTAAAGCCGCACACATCATCGTGCAGCATTCAATCTCACGAGAACGCACATACCAAACTCGACCCTGCACTCCCCACACATCAGGAACTACCATGGTCACACATACTCCCCATGCATTCTTATGGGAGGGCAGGTCACTCTCACCACACACACAGAGAGCACATGCACTTTACACTGGACCACAGTGAAAAAGTGCGCAGAGACCCAAAATCACCAACACCAGGTTACAGAAACAGGCTAGGAAAAAGCAAAAAGTTTCGGGGTGAACCTGCCAAAAGGGCTTTAGCGGCAGTTTCCTGCCGCTAAAGCTGTGAAAATTTTCACTCAGTTTCTTGATAATATGCCTCTTAGTGTCGTCATTTTGGAATACTTTCCCCAGGAGAAGGCATTATGAGAAGCACAGCTTTCTTATCATTGAAATGCATTGTTGTTTAGGCTTGGCGGGGCAAGCTTGAGTGGCAGGGTGCCTTCCCTCACGGTGTCTGGGTTTCCGATGCGCTCTTGGCGATTGAACGAGCTAAGTTCGGATGATGGAGTCACCGGCTTGGCGTGACAGGGGCAATACTTCTAGGTTGGAGGCCGGATGGAGAAGAGGCAGCAGACAGGATATCGCGGCTCCTCAGCTGTCTGTTTCTGCACACAGGACACTTTAAGGGCCTTGAAAAAAGCCGTTTTTTAAATCAATTTGGCAATCCTTCATGTAATTTGATGATTGGGTGTTTGTTTTCAATTTGGTAATTAGTGACCGGGGTTTTCTCCCAGGTTATATCTGCTGTTCTGGTTGGTCCTTTGTGAAGGGAGTTTTTGACCATATATAGGTGTCTCTTTGCTCATGTATGTGGGAAATCGTGCATCTAAGTCAAGCATGTGCTGTCCTCTTCATCTGACGATGATGAGCCCATTCCTGCCCGCCGAAGTAGGTCCAGGGGTCCAGTGGTTTCTTCTGCCCTACTCTCTGCTTCTGATGTGCAGGCTATGATTGAGGCTGCTGTGGCTCATACTCTGGAGGCCAGGGTTACATCCAAAGGCAAGGGCTGTTGTGCTGCAGTGGGTCAGGCGGATTCGCCCTCTGATGACTCTTCGGCTACTGGAAGTAACTGTCCTTCTACCTCTACAGAGAAATTTGTGCATAAAGAGGAGGTTCCGGATAGTTTTCAACATATCTGGGGAAATCTGGGATTTTCACTTTTTTTCTGCATCCGAGGGGACAGAGGGCATATTTCCCTATTATGTTAAACCACCTGTTTTTGCTCTGCTGTTTCATGGTCGCATCTAAGACTTGATAGCTGGGGAATGGCGTGACCTGGAATGCTCTTCGGTCCCATGCTTTTTACAGAAGCTGTACTCTCTGGAGGAGGGGGGGTTCTCTTCCTCACTCAGTGAAGGTGGACGTCATGTTTGCCACTGTGATTGGACGCACGGAGATCAATCCAGAGTATTCTTCTCCTGCAAATGCTACCAAATAGAAAGTTGATGGGCTCTGAAGAAGGTTTTCTCTGCATATAATTTGACTTTGAAGGCAGGTATCTACTCTTCTTGTGCTGCTCAGTCCTTGGTATTGGATTTTGAGAAACTAGCCACAGCTATTCAGAAAGAAACTGATTGCTTTGGCTTACTGGTGCACATGGACCAGCAGGTGGGATTATTGGCAGACATCTCTTCAGATGTCCTTAAATATTCTGCATTAGCTTCTGGGTCCCTGATTCTAGCATGGAGGAATCTGTGGATGCAAGACTGGAAGGCAGATTTTTCCGAAAAGTCTTCTCTCCTTAAAATTCCATTTGAGGGTAAAATGCTGTTTGGGGAGCAACTGGACAGCATAATTACCAAGGCGTTCAAAGATCGTAGAGATGCTCTTCCCTACAAGGGGAAGACTTCTTCGTCTTCCTACTCTGGTCACTTTTGGAATCCTCCTTCTTCCTCATCTTCTTTTCATTCCTCCCATCTGTTGTCCAAGCCCTTTTTGGACCAGCAGCATAAATTCCACCCCAAGAAGCCCTCTTCCTTGGAAGGCGCCAAAGGTCAGCCAGATTACTTCAAGCTGAATTCCTGACAACTATTGCGGTGCAACCTCAAGGCCGGTGGGTGGGAGACCATTGTATTTTCTGGAGGCTTGGAGTCATGATGTGAAGGATCACTTGGCTTTGGACATTGTCAAGAGTGGTTTTCGTTTAGACTTTGTCGCTCTGCCTGCAAACTAGAGCACCATCCGTAGGCAGGCTCTTCAGGACCAAGTCCCCTTCTTCGTCCCAAGGCTCTGGTGGCGATGAGGTTGTTCTGTTGGGCAGAGACCCATCGGTTGGCTATCTCAGCGATTCATATTCGGGGGTGTCCAATTGTGTGCCAGATGCCCTCAGCAGAGCCATCCTGTCATCTGTGGATTTTTGCCTCTGTGAGGAGCTGTTCTTGGAACTCTTAGTGTGAAGGGGTGTTCCGTGGTGGACCTTTTTGGAAGTGTGTAAATGCAAGGTGTCCAGATTTTGCTCTCAGAGTCAGGAGAGTACAGCTTGGGTTGTGGACGCTCTCTCCTGCCCATGGCCCTGGGTCTTCTGTACGCATTCCCTCCGAGTCAGAGTTGGAGGGGTTACTGCCCTTGACTCCCTCTGCCTTTGATGTTCCCTTTAGTAGAGCAGGATATTCTGTCCTGGATGCAATTAGTGGCCTGGAGGTTGAAAGCTTAAGGCTGCTGCATAAGGGGATTCCTGCAGGTTTGAACTCAGGTGGATAGGTGCTCCTCTACCAACAAATCTTACTTAAGGCACTGGTGTTCTTTCAGTAGGTGGTGTTGATGTAAGGGTTTAGATCCTGCTTCATCAACCTTGTTTGAGGTGATGTTATTTCTACTGGATAGGGCTTTCTTGGGGTTGAAGGTTTCCTCCCTTCGTCTTCAATGGGCTGCGATTAAGGCTTACTGGAGTTCTTAGGACAATGCCTCCGATACTGATGGTCTTGTTGGACGGCTTTTCAAGGGTTGCATAATATTCTGCCTGTCCCTCAGAAGCACTTTCCGTATTTGGATCTGTCTTTGGTTTTGGAGGCCTTGATGTCGCCTCTGTTTGAGTCTCTGGGGACTGTGGATTTACATGTTTTATCTTATAAGACCTTCTTTTTGGTGGTGATTTATTCTGCTCACCGTTTAAGTGAACTGGGCGGTTTGTCTTTCAAGCATCCCTTGCGTAGGATTTTTGATGACAGGATCATCTTACCTCCGTTCCTTTCCTTTCGTCCTAAGGTGGACTCCCAGTTCCATCGGGACCAGGAATTGATTCTGCCTTCCTTTATTGTTTCTCCTCGCTCAGACTCTGAAGTATGGCTGCACTCATTGGATGTCAGGAGGGATCTCCTGATCTATATGGAATGGGTCGCTTTCATTCATCTTTGTGAATCCCTTTTTGTGAATTTTGCATTTGTGAATCAGGAGTTGCTTCCTTCCACTTCTTCCTTGAGGTGATGGGTTTGCTCGCTGATTTCTCTGGCTTACAAGACTGTTGGGCACATTTCTCCCTTGGGGTGCTAGGTAATTCCACCAGGTCCATAGCAGCTTCCTGTGCTGATATCCTGGAGGCTTCCATTTCTGAGATATGTTGAGCTGCCACCTGAGCTTCCCCTTTGACTTTTGCCTGTCATCACCGGATTGGCCAGTAGGTTGACTATTCTGACGTTTTTGGTTCCAGGGTTCTTTACGCTATGGTTCCTAAATAGTGATGCAGCCTTGTTGACTGTGTTTTTTTCTAATAAACCTGTTTTGTGCATATCCAATTTGGTTGTCCTGTTTGGCTTTGTACATCTCGTAGGTGAGATGAACTGAAGCAAGGGAGGGATGAGGAGGTAATGCTCCAATTACTTACCGGTAATTGCATTACTCTGAGTCCTCCTCCCTTGCTTCTATTTATTATATCCCTCCCTGTTAGTCAAGGGTAACCTTTTGGTGTGGTTTCAGATTATGTGGTATTCCAGGAGGTTGAAGGGGGTGGTGGATTTATATAGGAGGGAAACATTTTATATCACGTGGCATGGGTGTCTGGTAAGGCAGGTATGCCTCATCAGTTTAATGAATAGAAGCGAGAGAGTAGGACTCAGAGTAATGCAATTACCGATAAGTCATTGGAGCAACACCCACTCAATAGACACTCATGTTACCAGTGAGCTTGGCTCCGGAAAAAAGGATTCAGCCAGTTTGTGAGAAACCTACAAGGGCCGAGAGAAAAGTAGAGGCCTTAGCAGTCAGTGGAGTTCAAAAATAGGAAACAGGAAAAGCAAAATGTTTTGGGGATCTGGCAATGCAGCTGCGGTTTCACACAATTCTTTGGCATTTTTTTAAACAATATGCATAGCTCATTAGCTGATGAAGCAATGAACCAAGAGACCCATCATTTTTCTTGCAAATAGGGAAAAAGTGGATGAGAAAATATAGCAGGCAACATTAGTAGTGAGGTAGATAATGAAAAGGCACCAAGTGAAAATGATATTTGCAGTACATTCTATAAAATGTATACAAAATAGAGCCCACTCTCCAGCAGAAAATGTACAAAGAGAGTTTGGAAAATGTAATTGCAGAAAGACCTAATCTAGCAGTGATTCCTGTCTCAAAATCTGATTTCGAAACCTTGCTATGCAAACTCCAAGGATAGATTTTGCTAATTATCACAGACATCACGATCTTAGATTAAATAGATGCTGTTTAACAAGCTTAAGAAAATGATCCCAACAGTAATGTGTGAGTCACTTGTAGATTTTTACATCTGGGGCCATATTATACATAGTGCTGGAGGAGGGAGGGACAAAACAGGTGTTTGTGTCCGTTTCTTGTATCCCTAGGAACCATGCATGGAATAGTGTTCACACTGATGTTAAATATGCACAGGTGCAGTCCTGAGGGGACATGGCCTCCTTTGCATATAATTGAGATAATCCTTTGCCTTTTCATCCAAGCCATATTACTGATGGTAGAGCAGATGCACAGATGCTGTCAGGAGGTGCACTTGCTATGCACCAAGTTGAAGTGGCACACATACCTGCCCCCTCGTGAAAATTGATCTGATCTTAGGTGCAAAAGTACAATGGCCAAAATAGCTTTCTCAGGATTTACAAAACCACAATGAGCAAGCATCGTGATCTGTGCACATTATAGATTTCCATGTATAATAATTACTCGTGAGGAATGTCCTCAGGTTTGTCAACCCAAACGAGTGAATTGATTAGATTTGTGTATTTGCACCTCGACGTTTTATCTTTTTTCTCTGCAGGAAAATAATTGTCTCCATACAGTTCAATTAAAACTTTGGGGAGAATCGAGAAGCAGGCTTTTCACAGTGGTTCAGAACAAGAAGAGAATGCACTTTGAAATGACCAGTTTAAATAGGGTGGACGTGATGAGATACGTTGACCAGAAGTGTCGGTAGTGGGATGACTTGCAGGGCGGTAATGTGGGGAGGGCGAGGGGCAGGGTGGGGGGTGGTAATGTATGGATTATGGAGTTTTACAGGTAAGTAAACATATCAACAAATGTCGTTGCATGCACTGCACCACCAAATGCGATGCAGTACGCGCAACAAAATTCGTTTGGCCCAGGGCCCCCAACATCCTTAAGATGTCACTGGGGGCATACATCTATCTCTTAATGAGTCACTGAGCTCATGAATCCTGTGGGGCTAACAAGAAAATAACACCTCTTCCCAAAGAATTCGAAAGTTTAATAAAACGTTCGTTCAGTGATGTTTAGTGCATCATACTTATAACCATGCTAAAACCACTCTCAACAAGTCGAACTGTCTCCCGCGGACCCCATCGCGAGTCTGTCTAAGACCGTAAAACTTCTCCATCTATTGCAGTAAAGCGCCCTAAGACCGACACACTCCTTCGTCTATTGCAGTAAAGCACCCGAAGACCGTCAAACTCCTTCGTCTATTGCAGTAAAGCGCCCTCGCTCCCGACCACATGACAGCACAATAAACATGACATACTAATTCAATGGCTTGTAATTTCACCTACACAAAGGCAGAGGCTGCCGCGCGCTCTTTTGTGTGCTAGTGCCATATCGGTGAAGCCAGCTAGGCAAACACAGGACTGGGAGGATTTTATGACAGTGGCTGAATGGGGAGAATTGCTTGCTTTCGCTTTTTATTGTTCTTGGCCCCATCATTTTTGGCTGCGTGCTGCTGGCCGGCGCCATTGTGTGTGAATTCTACAGTCTGTCAGCAGTAGCTAATTGTTCCAATAATGTTTATCATGGAGGTCCACCGGGGAGCTGTAAGTGTGGCGATAAGCGGCGAGGCAGTGCTACCCGCTATCGCTCTGATCTCTGTGCGCGCGGCTTTTGCATCATGTCAGGCGGCTCTTTAGGTTCCCAGTCTTTAAAAAGAGAAGTTAAAAAACACAGCTTAATCAACGGGCGAACAATGGTGTCCAAGGGGAGGCAATCAGGTGCCACTGATAACCTTAGCAACACGAGAAAGTTATGCACAAAATCAGTAATTTGAGGAGGTGGTTCATTCCACCACCTGCTGCTAGAGGCGAAGATTAAGCTGAATGGGTTCTGGCTCCTAGGATGCGAGATGCGCAGCACTTCCTGCCTAGAAGTGAATAGCAAGGCACTTCTACAAAATAATAAGGAATTCCAAACCGGCTGATTGAGAAGCGTTTACTGCTTCTACTCGCTGTCACTTCGATTTGAAAGGTTTGAATATGCTCATATATTTGCATACACTATCTGACCTATATTAGACTGGAAAACAGAGGTTGTTAGTTAACATTTCAAAATCACTTTATAAAGAAGAGGCGCTTTAAGATGGGCTGTGCTGGAAATGAAAGAAAAGTACTCTTAGAACCCATAATTTGGGGGGAAGGTATGGCAGTGGAAAGAAGGTGGAGTAACGAGTCAAGAAAAGCGGCAATTGACAGTCAAATTATAAATGTTTAAAAAAAAAAAACCTGCTTTCAAAGAAATTGTCAACAAGGTCAAATATGATAGTAAATCTGTTTTTGGTCACTTAATTGGCCATAAAGTAGCTGTGTTTTAAAATATCTTATGAGCTTAAGGCTCTTGCTGCAGAGATCTCTGTGGCCTGCAATTTTCAGGGGATAAAAAGAACGGTAAGATAACTCTGGTGGTCAATGTACTTGCTGGAAAGATTGGTGTTTTTGCCTAGTCACAGTTTTGACTCATAAAGTAGCATAGAGGGTTAATGAGCTTGCAGCAAAGCACATTGTGTAAACGGCAAACCACTGATTTGCTTTTTATGTAGACAGGTAGATGGGTTACTGCTTTTAACATTTGTGTTACTTGCAGTTCCTTGGTTGCAGTTCCTTGGTTGCAGTCCTCTGATAGCACAGTGAGCTATGAAGCGACATAGAGTACCTAAATCCAAACTGCAAAGCATGTGTTTAGAACCTTATTGCTGTTTTTATTCTCAATCTGTGATTGTTCTGTTGTATTAGTACATAGATGCTGTGTAAAATGTTGTATCCTTTCGCCCGAACATGCTCTCTTAACAACTAATGCCTACCAGAACTGACAATATGTGATTCCTACATCTTGCAACCCTTAACGTCTTAAATAACATTTCCGGTGCATTGATTTGCAGACTTGTATCATTTTTTTGGCTCTGTATAATGTGTATGCATGATGTAAAGTGCTCTGACACCCTACACTGGGATGGGTAGTGCTACAAAAGAATTCAATGAAGAAATGAATCAGTAAGTGCAATATAAATAGTTTTTGTGCAATTACTCATATGGACATATCTGGTATTCTTACAGTGTATACATATCTCTAACATACATGGGCTGCACCAAGTCAAAAACCTGCCTCCAAATTATAGCTTCTCAAACTGTGTGCCTTTGTTTCTCTCCATTGCATTGGCATCTAGGTTTTAGTCTCCAGATGCTTCTCAGACAGGATGATCTTGAACTTAAGAGGGGCTGATGGCCCTTTAATCCAGGCCCTTGATTTAGGTCCAGCTGGACTTAAAATAGGAGATGCAGGAGTCAAATAAGCAATAAACGGACATTTTAGATGTATTTGCCCGCATTTTTGAAGGACTATCCCTGGGCATTGTAAGTACATGTAATATGAGCCCTCCTTTCCCTCTTGGATATCTACTCTTGTTTGGTATAATTTGTAACCATTATTGTCTACTTATTCGGTTTGCTCCAAGAATTATATATGAGTTAATGCTTGTGTCACTTTGTGCACATAATTAAACACCCAGGGGTGCAGTTCCTCAGTCTCAAGGAAGCGGGAAATATGAACAGGTTGATCAAAAGTGGTCTGGTCAGGGGGATCCCGTGAGATGGGGGATCCGAGTGATCAGTTCAAGGTGCTGATGGGCCCCTCAAAGGGGGCTCTTTGGCAGAGATATTTTAATCTAAAAGCTGTATGATGAGGGTGGGTGAGGGGTTGTGGGTGTAGGGTGGGGCAGAAGTGTTTTAAAAGTGTCTAAGGTTTCCCTAGATACTTATTTTATTGTGTGTATCCCTTGACACAGTAAAACAGGAGAGCTGTCGTGGGTAGCAATGTACTGTGATAGCTTTAGTGTGTGTTGAGTGAGGTCAACATGTTTCATTCCTAAAGGCATGCAGGGTCAGTGGCATTTCATCAGGGCCACGTAAGCACCTACCCTACTGTGGAGTCGTGGTTACGAAAAGTTTAATACAGCACCTGCTACTGTGCAGAAGTGGGAATCCAACCTGTAAGATCCAGAAGAGGCTGCAAAGAATTCAACTTGTCGATCCAGGAGTCAGAGGTGCAATCAACGGACACGTTGGATTGTTTTGCCTGCATCTTTGCAGGACTGTCCCTGGGTATTGTAAGTTCATGTAATATGAGCCCTCCTTTTCCTCTTGGATATCTACTCTTGATTGGTATATATTTAAGCATTATTGCCTACCTTTCACATGATTTATTCGGTTCCCTACAAGAATTATACCTGTGTTAATGCATGTGCCACTTTGTCCACACATTCATATAATTTCCCTGACTTTCTGAAATTGAACTGCTGTTTCCTTCCAATCATCACATATGATTTATGGTAGGTGTTTGCTCCATTAATTCATAAAAGTAAAATTGTCTTTATTTCTTTGTCGGCCAACCTTCAAGAGGAGATGTGCATCAAAATCACAAAGCATTCAAGGCTGCCTCCTATAGGATCTTCTGGAAGCGTCTGTTAGAGGGATTTTACAATCATCAACCACTGATAAAGCGTACATTCAAAATGTCACATACCTAAGTAGATACATTTTAATATTGTGCTACAATGGTGACTGCACATATAAAATAGACACAGATTTTATAAACTTTAAGAGCTTTGTTGCTACAAGAAAAAAGTCTGTTTTGAGCAAATGAGCCTATTTAAAAAAGTAAAACAGGTGTGTCATTCATGATAATTGCCTATTTAAGTCCAAATAGGTCTTTATCGATACATTTGAAAGATGCATAACTAGAGTATCAATTTCCTTTCATTTGTGGAAACCGTACTAAATTTCAAGATCAGTGTCAGTCGGATGTTCCATGATGATATTCATAGCAGCCAATTTGTGAGACAACACACGTTTGGGCTCTTCCAAATTTGCAATTTGGTAAGGAAGTAATATGGTAAATTTTTGATAGTGCATACAACGATATTCAACAAGTTATATCCTTCTCAAGAGGGGCCAGTATACACACTTTCAAATCGTTTGCTATGAGTAGCAGTGCATAAAGGGCCCGTTCCAAGTGGAATATACGATAAAGGGCCATATGTAGGTGGCCAAATACCGGTCGGTAACGGCCGATTTCGGCCGTTACCGACCGGTATTTTGAGTTGCAGATGTAGGTGGCCAAAATATTACAGATTCTGTATATTTACCGAATCGGTAAATTTACCGAATCTGTAAATGACCGAATCGGTAAATTTACATAATCGGTAATATGGGATGTAGGTGGCACTGGAAACAGTGCCACAGGCCCTTAGGAATTCGTTATTTACCATTAAATATTATTGCATGGTAAATAACGAATTCCTGTGTACATGCACATCTGTGCATGTACACCTGTGCCATGTGGCACACAGACATGCCCTAAGGGCATGAATGTGTGTCACATGGCACACAAGCCCGAAACAGGGGTGCAACAGGGTGTCAAAGTGACACCCTGTCCCCCTTGTAAAATCGGTAATTTTACCGATTCGGTAATTACCAAATCGGTATTTGCTATTGAATCCTATGGGCTTCGAGGCCCATAGGAATCATTTAAAAAAAAATATATTTTTATTGAATATTTTTTTTTTTTATGGCCCATAGGAATCAATGGCAAATACCGATTTGGTAATTACCGAATCGGTAATTACCGATTCTTACCGATTCGGTAAGTGTTACAGAATAATTACCTACATGGCATTTACCGATTTGTAAATACCGAATCGGTAAAATTCGGTATTTACGATTCGGTAAATGCCATTTACCTACATATGGCCCTAAGTGGGATAACACAGATGCTGTCACGAATGAGCTGCAGGTTCAATTTTACCAGAAGACTAGATCAATAAGCTGAACTCCCATCATTTGTTTCCTCGCCAGGCTGCTTAAATGTTTCATTCTAAAGGAAGTCAAAGCAATATTGCTGAACAAATTCCTGCCCTAGAACAACCTCGCCCGACAATCACTCAAAGATTCGTATCTCTCTCCCTTGTTTATTACCGACTTTTTATGATTGTATTTTGATTTGGGATTGCATGGATGTATTTATTGATGCACTTTTCGTACTTACTTTGTTTTTAGAACCCTGACTTCCTCTGTGACAGTTGTTATCTGCTACGCCTACCCTTTTCCTCTATTCTCCAGGCCTGCTCTGACTCATGTCCCCCACCTTTAGAGCATGTTTCCATTGTCTATGATTATGATCATGACTTGTACTGCTTGCCTACAGTGTCTTCTCCCCTTGTACTTTTGATCCCCCTGTTGTCTAAGTTATATTCCCCATCTGATTCCTATCTAGCAACTCCTTTGCAGCAGTTAAAACTGGCAACTGCTCTTTTGAGCCTGGCGCCTCAACAGCAAGGAGATGCTCAAGGCTTGATTCTTTCTCTAATGCTCTTTGACCTGTTCATGGAAACCCTTACTTCTCTCCTGATTAAAACAAACATCTCTTTGCACCTTTACACTGACGACATGAAGCTGATGTACATGAAAGTTTCATCCTTGAAAGACATAACCACACTTGAAAAGACCCGAAGGGAGCTCTCATTGTGGACTTATTTCAACATCTCAAACTAACTTCCCAGAAAATAGAATTTCTTCTGATGCCCACATAGCAGAGTAAAACCTGTACAGGCCTAGCTTGCAGCAGCACATATTCTGGGTTGCAAACCAGCCTTTGTTAAATTAAAAGATTCATTTTGGTTCAATCAGGACAAGAACCGGACCCCCCACATGTGCATCAATGCATTGTCAACAGGTGCCCTAGACTAAATAGAGTTTTCAGGAGCCTCAATACCGTAGTATCAGCTGAAGAGCTCAAACCAACAGCACAAATATTGACCCTCTCATGGATACACAACAGAAAAGCTCTATTGACTGAGATACACAGAATCCATGTGGCCACACTAAAGGCAACCCTCAGTGTTACAGCTCACCTGGTATCCAACCCCAGAAGATCGGAATGCTTAACTCCCATTCCGAACCCTTTAAACTAGTTCCTTTTACAGGCCATGAATCTAGTTAAGCTGGCCTGCATCGTACACAAGTCTTAACAATGAGGGGACTATCTGGCTGGTTCATATGACCTTGTTGACTCAGGGGAATCCTGTGCACTCTGAAGTGACTCATTCCGTCTAGAATCTCCATCCTTCCAACAAGCATGTACTCTGAATAAATCCTGCTCTGGAAGTGCTCCCCCTGCATGGAACTCCATTCCTCCAGACTTAAGAACAAGGCTTTCTACGCCTTATTCAATAAAGAGATTAAAGTCCTGCTTTTAGAAAAACACTTGCAAGTTTGAATCAGGAGATTTAACACCCAAATGTAGGTGTTACTGTGAGAGTATGCATTTTTATAGACATCTTTATTCCCAGACTTAGCATTTGAATGTCCAGAGTTACTATGGTATTATGTTGGGACTGAGATGCCCTTTCAGCAGCTTTCTCTGTTTCTATAATGGACTCTTATTTGCCAGATTCAGTTATTTTCCTCCCCGGTTTTAATAATCTATATTAGAACATTGGAACGTAGAGCACTCCATTGCATACAATTGAGTGATCCGTGCTTCTACGGGCCGGTAAAGGCCCGCAAAGCAACATACAATTGTTGTTTAAACAAAGGCCTATTGAAGCCCTAGGGGATTTCAATCCCTTCGTGCTCCGAGATGCCTTTTTTTAATTTGTTACAACATTCTGCCCTCTAGTGGCTGAATGTTCTAATAGCCTCAGAGCCCTTCGTAGCTGGGCTATACCGGCTATTAAAGTCCCCCTCCCTTGTTAAAGGCCCACGCCTTTGGCTCGCCCCTTTAACGCTGGAGCGGGCCTTTAATAGCCGGTATAGCCTGATATGTCAGGCTATCAAGCTAAATTAGAACATTGGAATGTTGGGAACTCCACTGAAGAAAATAAAGTGGCTCGTGGCTAATAATGGCTGGAATAAGTGTATTGCACCAATATTCCAATGCTTGTCTTTCATCTCTCTTTTTAATTTAAAACATTCCACCTTCAGTGGATGAAATGATCTAATAGCCTTACAGCCCTTCTGCCTCAAGTTATATCTGTTGTCAAAGGCCCTCTCCCTCATTATAGGCACAGGCTGGATTCAGGACTTTTAAAACCAGTATAGTTCTTGGCAGCAGGCAATAAGGCTATATTACCCAATGTTTTATTTTTTATCCATCCCTTAATCTACACAGTAACAATCACTTCATATGTGAAGCTCTCTGTTAGGCCAAGAATTCTGGTTGGTGCTACTTAAAGCTGCAAATAAATAGGTAGATAAATCATCAGTTTGGAATAAAATGTTATGATCACATTATTGCAGACATAATATTAACATGTGTAAAAAGAAAAACCGTCACATAATTAAAACGCCTGAAGATATTGTACATGCTGCAACTACAGACTGAAAGTGGTGCCAACATCAATCTGTTTTCAAACGCAATTCCTTTGAATGCTAGTTCAGAAAGGAAGTTTAAGTTAATTTGACTGAACATCTATCACAACCCAGTTCCACACATGCACTTACAGCACAGAATAAAAATGGGGGGAAAACATGAAACAATGGCTATACTTTGAAGTGATAGGAGGAGCTCAGAAAAGAATGTCGATCAGAACTGTTATTCTACCCATAAAATCCAGAGTTTGCTTGATATCTACCCGTAACAAGCAAATATTAGACCCAGTGGTTTCTGGCTGGCTGGGATGCATTGAAGCCAGGCAGAATGCACTGTCCTAGATAGGAGGAGTATGATACACTTCTCCGATAACCTGTGCTCACCCTTCGGTAACTTGGCACAGCACAATCAAGCTTATCCTCAGGGTCAAGGTGCAAAGGATTGGCATAACCCCCGCCCTCGCAATACACTATTTATGCTACAAAAAGACTCTGCACCATATGTATAAAATACTGGTCATTGAATTACATTCACATCGAAATCAAAATGACATACACCTTGGATATATACTTTGCAGTTATATACAATTGTCGAATTTTTCCATTAGCAGCAGAACAGCATTCCCCTATGTGTACTAGTCATTAGTATTCACTTGATCCGTTATCCCCTCAGCCTCAAAAGCAACATAACCCATTAGAGTAATTCTCCAAGGTGTTCACGATTCAAACAATCCATACCGCTTCAACAGCAACAGAAACATGCATGCAGGCTGTTCAGAGATTTTTCACTTTCTGGCTAACATATTAGCAGAAACCCAACATTCCTGATATTGCATATGCCGTACATTTGCAATGGTCAAGAAAACACAGGTTTGAACTGCGCCTAGTGACCCAGACCCTTATCCACTCAAACTAGACAAGCCAACAGTAGACATTGCACCCACTGGTGATACTTTGATTAGATTGATGGGACCAACTAAAGCAGAAGTAAAGAGTTATGTGTTCACGTCCATCCAGATTACATCCTCAGGCACCCAGCAGCACCTTCAGGAGTCCGGAATCACTATTCTCCCATAGGCAAAAGACTGTGACACCAGAAGCTAGTGTACTTCCAATTTGGAGAATGTTTTCCCCTCTGGCGGAGGCGTGAGCTGCAGCTGCTTGTGTGCACCCAAGGCCAGCAGGACGTGGGTGCACACAAGGCACAACAAGATCTCTCGGGTTCAGTCACAATAGCCTCACAACAGAGTGACTTGTTGTGTGGGTCCAGGCAGAGGAAGCCAGGGACCTCGGATTACGGCTGCGATGCCAGGCACTGTCTTTCTCCTGAACTGGAGGTCAGAGACAATCTAGGCTGCCAGCTTGTGTTCCACAGACTCTGCAAACTTCTCTCATCACCCCACGGGCACTACACGCTACGGAGTGTGAGCTAGCACAGGTTTCTGGCTGTAAGCTAGGGTCCCTCAGACTCAGAAGACTTCCCTCACACTCCTAATGCTACGGCACCATCAAGTGGGCCCCTAATTGTTACAAGCACACTCCTCTGCACAGAGCGATTACTGTATACATTGGGACAGTCCTTCTCCCAACTGGCGATCACTTACACCTGTTTTTAGCACACCCTGCATGGTCCTCTGCAATCTCATGGAAAGGGGGAGATCCTTTTTGTCCCTGGGATCTCGTGGACAGGAGGCCAGCCAACCAGCACTTAGAGAGTGCTTAGGGACCTGGGCCTCGAAAGTTGGCAATGAGTTGCAGGTCAGCAATATCCGGTTAAAATCCACCAAGTGATAGTCTCCTTCCTAGAGTATCACAAGCCCAGGGCCACCACAAGTCTGTGGATAATCCTGTCACAGTCCCTCCTGCCCCAATAGTTTCTCTTGTCAATGTCCCAGTTTCAAACCATTTTAGTAGGGTTCCAATCCCCAAAGAATCTCTAACCCCTGAGGGCAGAGCCCCAGTAGTTATAGTCAAAAAGCAAAAAGAACAATTGATGGACAAATTGCAGAACAATGTCATACATTCACCTAAGTACAGAGATCTGGGCCTAAATCCATTGTTCCTTTGATCCCCATGCCATTCCAGTTTGAACCCAGCCATATGCAAATCAGTCTTCACCTGGCTCCCTATGGGAACAGTCCAGCCTGAACTGTCAGGCCAGGTCCTCCCTGGACTGGAAACAAGCATCCTAGGACTGGTTTTGGGGTTTCACCCCTCATCAGCAAGGCTAGCTTGACTACAGTGGCATGGAGAGCAGGAGGCCCACGTCTGGGCATACCCATCCCACTCGGAGTGACAAATGCAAAAAGAACAATTGATGAACAGAATGCAGAACAATGTCATACATGCATCCCAGCACAGAGATCTGGGCCTAACTCTGCCACTAGATTCAAGCTAGCCTAACTGATGAGGGGTGATGCCCCGAAGCTGGTCCCAGAATGCTTGTTTCCGGTTCAGGCAGGACCTGGCTTGGTAGTTCGGGCTGGACTGTTTCCATGAGGCACAGGGTCAAGACTGATTTGCATATGGCTGGGTCAAAACTGGGGTGGTATAGTGAGGAAAAGAACGATAGATTTAACCCAGATCTCATTGATTTGCTCTGCATTCCGTCCATCAGCTGTATGTCTTTTGCTTTCTTGTTTTAAGTGTGCCAGGTATGCCCAGATGTGGGTCCCGGGCTCACTGTGCCACTGGATTCAAACTAGCCTGGCTGATGAGGGGTATTGCCCCGAAGCTGGTCCCAGGATACTTGTTTGTAGTCCAGGGAGAACCTGGCTTGGCTGTTCAGGCTGGACTGTTTCCTTGAGGTACAGTGTAAAGACTGATTTTCATATGGCTGGGTCTAAACTGGGGTGGCATGGTGAGCAAAAGATCAATGGTTTTAACCCAGATCTCTTGACTGGGTGTGAATGTTTGATTTGCTCGGCATTCCGTCCATCATCTCTGTGTCTTTTATTATTCTCACAATTGCCTTTGAAGTTGAGATCAGTTCAAAAGGCCACCTTTGGAATGCATGTGCTCTCTCTAAATTTTGACCTGTCTGCCATCCTACCCCAGGAGGCTTGATCAATCTCTTTAGTGGGGCCAAGACCCTGCCCCTTGAAATGCAGGTGCCAATTCAATCCCCTCGTAACTATTCCTGGAAGGCCTCACAGAGTCAGAGGTCTGCAGTTTCCCTTGAGCCCTTCGTTTATTGCTGTCTTATCAGGAATGCACAGTAATAACTGTCCTCCTAGCACCGAGCTGTGGATTGGAGACAGGTGGACATGCACACAGAGTCACAAGCACAAAAATGCACACTTCCCCAAAGTGATATTTCCACCGTAGCAATATTGAATCCACTCGCACCATCAGAGAGGATTCGCCATTACTAACTCATCAATGTCAAGCACCATACTGACACTCATCCCCACGTAGGTAATACAGCTGAATAGCCTTTCCATAGATCCTTCATGTTAATCTAATGCAAGTAGCAGGCCATACCGTGCTGAACACACCATCCGGGAACATCCACTACCAGTGCATGCAGCACACATGCGCACATGCTCTACCTCTTCCCAACACCGCACCCTGTCCCCAGGGAGTACTCCAATATTTATTTATTTATTTATTTATTTATACCATTTATAAAGCGCGCTGTTACCGAGCGGTGTCCTGGCGCTGAGTATAGTGAGAGACATGCAGAACCTTGGCAAGTAGCTTTTTAAAAGTCAAGTTGAGTAACAATAACCTGCACTCACAGGCCCTGCATGGCAAACCTCCATGGGTGGCACAACTAGTGCTGCAGGCCCATGGAGGAGCATTGGGTATATGTCTTACCTTTGACAAGGGACTTACAGCTAACTCAAATTCGCCAATCATGTATACACTGATCACCTGTGTGTATATCACAAGAACAGTGCTTTGGCACTGAATGGAAGCGTCAAAAGAGCTCAAACACCATCGCTAGGAAAACAAGGTTCAAACAGGAGGTTGGATGTCAGAAAAGTCAGGGGAGACCACGCCAAAAGACACCAGTCTAACAGCAAAGATTAACAGTCCTGGTTAAATGACTGCAGGAATGAGTATGGCACATTCTTCGAACAGTGAAGCAAAGCTGTAACTAAAAAATAAACATAAAAGTATAAAATCAGGACAGACCATACTATTGATAAATTCAGTTTCTCCGACAACAAGGAACTAACCAAAATTGGTCATCCCTGAAATAACCTCTGCTGTATGATAGATCAACCAATGGAATGACAGAAAACTAATTGAGAAAAAACAGTGAAGAAGGGGAGAAATTGTTAAAAGAGCAGAGAGTATTACGAGGGTCTGTGTCTCCCGTCTGCAGATGATAGTCTACATGTTGACAGTAGCTTTCATTGTCTAACTCTCTGCACCACTTGACATTTGTCGGTATTTGCTATTTTGGCACTTTGGTGTGTGACTGTAGTGTGCCTGCACAAAGAATCTGTCGCAGATGTGCTAAAAAAACATGTTTTGTGTGAGGTTCTGCTAAAAAGCTACAGGGATGTGGCCTAGTGATTCGTTTTGATAGAATATAATAAAAATGAATTTTGTGAAATCTGGTTTCTTTATTCTGTGTGCCTGACCGTTGATCACAGAGTGAGTACTGTGGGCTGCTGTATGTCTTACCTGTAGTGTTCTACTGGATTGTATGCAGTGTTGGGATGCTATGTGATGTTGCAATGTTAGTTTGTTCATGTCAGGCAATACCCCATTTGTACTTATGTCTTGCTCCCCATTGATGGTGTGTTGCTTGGTATATCTCCATGTCTTTTGTGCTGATGGCAAATTAGGATCTTTTTGTGTTTTTGTTGTTGTTGAGCTTTTGCCATTTCCCTCTGCCAACCTTATAGGGAGTATGCATTTGCCCAATATAAGTTGATCTGGGTAGGTTTTATACATAGAGTGATCGGACTGGCCAGATATCTATGCTGTGGCACTATAACATTGTCACAAATGAGTGGTATTCTCATGTGCAACAGTTATTCTTGTTTCTGAGCCATTTCTTTCATCATATGTAAGAAGAAGAAAAGGGGATAGAGCACATTGCTTGACATACTCCTTCGTAGCATGAATTGGCATTTGATTATTTGACACATAAGGGCATACATGTAGAGGTCTCCATAGAAAGTGTTAAATCTTTAATTGGGATCTGTGGATTCTGCACTTTTTTGGGGTTGTAGTACTCCTGGGGTGCAGTGCCTGGAAGATGAGTTAGCCTTGCCTGAATACAAACTCGTGACCTGCACCTTTTCCAATGTCACAATAGTGCGAACTCTACTCGCTGCTTATCAGTTATGCATCTACACTGTGATGTCTTGTACTTTGACTTCACCTAAAATGTAAGTTACTAACAGTTTTAAGTGGTCGCAGCCAGCTGATAGTAGCAGTAGTACCAATCTTGGATAGACTTTACTGTCAGAAGTTCCCTAGATTACCAAAAAAAAAACAAGACAACAGGCATTTTCCATCTATGCACCAGGATCTTGAACAAAATCCCCGTATCCATCAGGACAGCTCCAATGCTGCTCCAATTTAAGAAAAACAATTTCTTTAAAAAAACACTATATCGCAATGCATTAACTGTCCACAACTCAGCTTCCTCTCCTATTACTTGCACACTCTTTGTCCCGGTGCTTCCATCTAGGATAGGCAATGGTTCTGGTGGATTAAACATTTGAGTCAAAATAACACTGAATTGTTTGATCAAAAGGCTAGACATTGACTTACCAGGTATTTCAGGTTGGAACGCCAGAAGTTTTTAAGGTTGTTTATTGAATGTATGTAATGTTTATAACTGCTCCCTGCCTTGTAATTGAGAGTAACCTATTTTATCCATGTTAGACCTGCACTTGACTAGTCTTGGTAAAAGGAATTTTATCTTAGCGGCAGAAGATTCTAATAGTACTTTTTAACCTATCCATTGGTCACAGAGGAGGTGACGAAACAAGAGGCATCCTTATTTTTGCAGGTAACTCATTCCATCCATTCACTATATGGGCTTTTCAACTTGCCTCTCTAGTGTTTTACATGGGTTGAGAACTTGTAATGGACATTCGCACTCAGATATGGGTGGCGTATGTACTATTAGAAAGACCCTTATTCCAGTAAGATTGATTACATCTTATTGGATTTGAGAAACTGGAATAGAATGCTGATGTATGTTGTTAAACGGAAAACTGATAGCAATCATAATGCAATGCCCCTTTCTTTTAAGGGTGTCATTTTTCTGATACTCCTTTCTTTGATGATAGGTATGTTAGTGGACCCATTTTAAATAACAATTGCAGGACAGTTACATGAGCAAGTGTCATAGGTAAAGTTGAGCTTCCTACTAAAATCTATAATCTTTTTTGCTCTACTATAGCTTCATTAGTCGACCTTCCCCGTAAGACTACCCCAATATCAGAGATCCATGCATTAATATTCTATTCAATAAAGCAATGTTTACTCCTGGCACTTAAAGCACACATTGGAAAAAAAACCAGGATCCATGCCATGGTTCAATGACAAATGACGCAAAGCAAAAACCCATTTAATTTTAGCAGTTAAAACTGAAAATATTATCTCAGTAACAAAGGTTTGAGCTAATCTTAATCAAGTATTAGCTTCCAGCAATAGGGCCTGGGAAGAGGATTACTGGACAGAATTACTCAAGGCTTCTAGAAGGAGGGGTACAGTAGGTGTTTGTCATATTACAGCCCATGAGATTGAAATCAACACTTTATCAAATCACATGCTTGGATGCAACATTTCTATAGCTTATGGTTGTATAGTGATGATTCTCCTACAGCAATCATAGATGATTATTCACTACTTGATATCCAAATATCTGGTACTTCGAAATAGGTGTTTTTCTCCCACTCAGGTACCCAGAGCACCACTGAATCACTAAAACGAGGGAAGGCACCTGGCCCTGATAAGATCGTAGTAGATCATTATCATCCTGACAGTCTGTAGAGTCTGTACACCATACATTGACTTGCTGTCCAGTGCTATTTGGCAGGAAGCACTATTTGTGATTCCTGGAGCAGGGCTATAATCATACCTATCTACAAGAAAGGGAATGGTGGGGTCTCCCAGCAACTATTTTCCGACCGATAATCTTACTTGACAACCTGCAAAAGGTGCTCTGCAGGTAGATCCTGAACAAAGTGGAGGAATGGGTGGAAGAAACTACCTTTCTGTCTTCAGCTCAGGCTGGTTTTAGAGCCATGGTTAGTACTATTGACCAGGTCTTCAGATTAGTATTAATCTGCTGGAAGTACTTAAAGATTAGGAATAAATACTTATGAATACCTTATTTTGGACCTGAGGGGTCCATTCAACCTAGTCCCCAGTGCCAAGCTAGAGGAGTCTCTTATGTCTATGGGAGTACAGGGACCACTATTGTATAATAGTACGGCTTCAAAATGACAACATTGCCTAGGTGTGATGGGACTGGCAAGAAGAGTTAACAGAATGCACTCAGATTCTCTGAGGCATCTGACAGAGATACGTACTAGTTCCTAATCTTTTCTTGCTGTTTAGCAATGGTGTGAGCAATACAGTTATGAATTGCATCCATGACTCACTCAAATTAAACAAAGTGTCAATCCCAGAGTTACTCTTTGCTGAAGGCATCATTTTAATCTCATGCACATGAGGGACCATCAAAATGTGCTTGAAAGATTTCTTAATTTCGGTGAATCCAAGGGTTTAGAGATCAACAAAGCAATAAATATATATTAAATATTATTCTTTACATTGATTTATCATGTGTTTTGGGGGTTTGTCCATGAATAAACATAATGATGATGATGATGATGATGATACTATGACATATTTAAAAACATGAAATTACATCATTGATGACAACATTGTGGATGGTGAGGACACGTTATTGTTATTTTAGGCATTAGTTATAGTTACTTGAGATTACTATAACTGGTAAATTGCTGTGCTTTTTTCATTTTAAATGGTATGTTTTAACTGTTTTAACTGATATTTTAAGCTAAATATAAAATCTGGTGTATTGATAGCTAGGACCACGATTCCATAGAAAAATAATCTTTTTGTTTGCTAATAACTTTGGCACCATTTGATGAATCCTTGTGAAAGTTTCCAAAATAAATGTTTCTTTCCTGGAAAGTTTTGTGGTGATCCATCAAGCTGGGGCTGAGAAAAGGGGGATGAGGTTACAAAACAAATTCTCCCCATGCACTTTTTCATAGGAAAATTAGACACAGCAACAGCCAAAATTGCCCAAAAGAACAACCCCAAATTTGTCAGAAAGCTACACCTTGGTCCCAAAAGCATTTGTTTTTTGAATTGGTGTAAATCTGTTCAATAGTTTTTAACAAAATGGACATTCAGTGTTTCATGCCGAAGAGGATCCGCAGAGCTGACAGGTCCAAATACAGGATCTGATTAGCAACCACAAGTTTAACTTATATATAGCGGCAGCCATTTTAGGACCCAGGTACTCAGTTCTAGTAGTGGGCGGAACTCGCAGATTTTTACTTCATGGAATTACGCAGAGTTACATAAAAACTTAGCGAAATTCCAGAGGGTTCCTTCCACCCCTAGCCTGCCACTACTCTTCTCTCCAGTGCCTACTCTCTAGCCTCTATCCAGAGAAAGGGTCCAATTCAGTTCTACCTAGCATTAACTTCACAGGATTAGACTGTTCTCAACCTATCCCTGCATTGAGTTTCTTACACCACTCGGAACCACCTAACCTGACAAAGGCACTAATAAAGTGGCTCATGTTATTTTTACTTTACCAGACAGTTCCTCCCCTCTTTCCAGCACTACTGGATGGTCTGTTCTTCAGCCCTACACTTTGCTGGGTGCCTGCTCTCTTTACCTGTACCAGATAAGTCTTGTCAGAACCTGCCATGCCCAGCATCATCAGGCAAACTGGGGCCCTCTCTGCAGCCATCCCTGCGGTCTCAGGTGCCCTTCCAGGCTGTTCTGTGGGGGTAGCTGCCTCCACCATGCTCTCTGCAGGTTCATGCCATACTTAAAGTACACTGTGGAGACAGTTCAGAGAGGCGTAAAACTGGACGATGGACAGCACGGATCAGCTGCACTCAATAGGCCATCATGAAGTGATGCGGCTAATTGCACAGTCCATAGCAGCCCCTGCGGGATGATAAAGGTTATTATGTGTTTCTGTGCTACTTGTCAGTGCAGATTTTACATAAAAATCACATTTGTAGCTCGAAATGCATTTTTCATGGTAAAATGTATTTTTTTAACCAAAACTGTATACATAATCAAGGATTTACTGCTTTGAGCATAACATTATGTAAATATGCAAAAATGTGTACTTTTGATGTGTAGAATGTGAGTCAATTCTAGCCATATTTTGTAGCGGCTCTCCAACCCCAGCGCCGGAAACAACGACATCACCCCCTCGCAGGACCTCTGCGACTCACTCGCCTCGTTCTTTCACAGCAAGATCAGCTTCGGCACACAGACCACGCACCCAACCACCGAACCAACGCCCCCCCACCACCACCCTCTGCGTCTGGACACCAGTCAGCACCGAAGACCCCACCCGCACGATGAACACCATCCACTCCGGATCACCAACCGCCCCCTGCCCCCACCACATCTTCAACAAGGCCGACTCCATCATCGCACCCCAACTCCGGGACATCATCAACACCTCCTTCAACACCGCCACCTTCCCGGAGAGCTGGAAACACGCCGAGCTCTGCGCACTCCTGAAGAAACCAATGGCTGACCCCACCCGACCTCAAGAACTACCGCCCCATCTCGCTCCTCTCTTTTCCTGCCAAGGTCATCGAGAAGACCGTCAACAGACAGCTTGCCTCCTTCCTCAAGACGAACGGATCCCTCGACCACTCGCAGTCCGGCTTCTGAACCAACCACAGCACCGAGACCGCCCTCATCGCAGCCACAGACGACATCAGATCCCTGCTCGACAACAGGGAAACTGCGGCCCTCATCCTTCTGGACCTCTCCGCAGCGTTCGACACTGTCTGCCACCGCACCCTAGTACAACGCCTCAGCAACATCGGAATCCAAGAGAAGGCACTGGAATGGATCATCTCGTACCTCTCCGGAAGAACACAGAGAGTCTGCCTCCCGCCGTTCAGATCCAAGGCCTCCGAAGTCATCTGCGGCGTACCACAAGGATCATCACTCATCCCCACCCTCTTCAATGTCTACATGAGCCCCCTCGCAGCCATCGCACGCCAACACAACCTCAACATCATCTCCTACGCCGACGGCACCCAGCTGATCCTCTCCCTCACAAACGACCCCGCTACTGCCAGAACCAGCCTACACGAAGGGATGAAAGACGTCGCCGAGTGGATGAAGAACAGCCGCCTGAAACTGAACTCAGACAAGACGGAAGTCCTCATCCTGGGATCATCACGACTCCTGGTGGCCCCCTGCCCTGGGCACCGCTCCCAAGCCAACGGACCACGCACGCAACCTGGGCTTCATCCTGGACTCCTCCCTCTCGATGACCAGACAAGTCAACGCCGTCTCATCTTCGTGCTTCAACACCCTGCGCATGCTCCGAAAGATCTTCCGGTGGATCCGCACCGAAACCAGGAAGACGGTCCCCCAGGCACTCGTCACCAGCCGACTGGACTACGGAAACACCCTCTACGCCGGAACCACAGCCAAACTTCAGAAAAAACTCCAACGCATCCAGAACGCCTCCGCACGACTCATCCTGGACATCCCCCGACACAGCCACATCTCCGGACACCTGAGGGACCTACACTGGCTCCCCGTCAGCAAGAGGATCACGTTCAGACTCCTCACCCACGCACACAAGGCCCTCCACGACCTGGGACCCAGGTACCTCAACAACCGCCTGACCTTCTACACTCCCACCCGCCAGCTACGCTCCGCCAGCCATGCCCTCGCCACAGTTCCACGCATCCGCAGAGCCACCACCGGAGGAAGATCCTTCTCCTACCTGGCGGCCAAGACATGGAACTCCCTCCCCATCCACCTCCGGCTGACCCAGGACCACCTCTCCTTCAGGAAGCAACTCAAGACCTGGCTCTTCGAGCAGTAGCAGACCCCCCCCCCCCCAGCGCCTTGAGACCCTTCCGGGTGAGTAGCGCGCTATACAAATGCTGTGATTGATTGATTGATTGATTAGATCTTATTTTAACACAACATGTACAGACCAATGAATTTCTTGCAGCATGATTGTTGGGGAGTCGCTTGAAGTTTCCACTCGCACATTGTAACCGAGGGCGATGGCCCTGGCAGGGTACCCTTGAGGCGCAAGCTTTCCTTCGCTCTCACTGTGGCCATGGTAATGGGTCATGTAACTCCTGTGGGGCTCTGGCACCTGTTTCGGGCTGCTAGAGAAAACTGGGGAGGACTGACACTAGTGCTGAATGATTAATTCTGCAGGCAGAGTGGAGCTGCAGAACTTATTGGTAATTGCTGAATTCCTCTGACGGAATTAAAAATACCACCCACTGCTACTCAGTTCCCTGTGCTGAAAACAAGTTTTACAAAAATACATAGGGGTCAGAGTACGGATACCATGCCCCCTTAGGCCTAGTGGGAGGTTCCCATTGGATCCTTGCTTGGGTCAAAGTCTTTAGGAGTACCACCTAAAAAAACAAATGGGAGGCTCCCACCCTTTTCTTTTTTATGCTCTCTGGGTGGGGCAGGGCCCAGGAGGTTGCCATTATAGTTTGCATTGGGGAGGGGAGCATGCAATCTTCCTTCCCGAGACTTTTAAGGCCTCGGCAACCCAATCAGTCCTAGGGGTTGTTTCACTTTTAAAGGGGAGGGTGGGGCACGACACACTCCCTGAGCCTTTTCTAGCTACTGATGACCCCATCTTCTAAGGCTGCATTACTTATTAGGGGGTGAGGAGTGCGCCCACCCAACCTGTACTATGAACCATGGTACCCCATCCCCAGGGGCCTTTTTATTTAGGGGAAGGGCATTAGGCACCCCTCCCCAAACCATACTACGGCCCACTGTGTAGACAAAATATTGAGTTGGAAATTTCAAACTACAGGAATATCGACTCCTAAATACTGTCAGTGAGGAATATCAACAGCAAGAATATTGTGGTCAAGAATGTTGTTTTGTAGATAAGAAATATTGTTTTTTAAAACTCTAGAAGTCAATAATATCGTTTGCAAAAATATAATTGTTTAAAATATCCATTTTTTAATTAGTGTTATTATGTATTTTAGTATATATTTTAAATGTATGTGATGTATTTTTTTGGTACAAGTATTGTTTATATTTGTTAATATGTGTTACATTTTTTGTAGTTATCAATTTTATTTTAATAACATTCTGCTTTTTTCAGTTCCGTAGCGGGGTGTGGGTTTATAGGGGAATAGGGTGGGAAGTAATTTAATTATAATAAATTAATCATTTTTTTGTATTCATTAATATTTATTTATTGAGATTGTATAGAGTTACCTGTGGGAAGTAATTTATTTGAAATTAAATTATTTATTTGCTGTTAATTAATATTAGTTAATTCATTGAAAATTAAATATGGGAATTGTGTAATTAATTTTAGGTGTGGGATGTGGGGTGTATAGGGGTAAAGGGTGGGAAGTTAGTTCATTTATACATGTTTTAATTTGTTTTTGAATTAATATGTATTTAATTGATCATTAATTATGTTCATTATTAATTTAGATCTGGGTTGTAAATTGGGTGGTATAAGGTAGGATGTAAATAAAATAAATGTATGTCATGATAGTTTTGTTTATAAATAATTTGTAACAAAAAATATTTGTTTGTTTGAAAAATATTTTTATATTTCATTTAATATAATATCTGTAGGTGTTTGTGATATGTATTTAACATTATAATATGTTTTTAATTTTTATAATTAATAATATAAATATTTTTGTATTTTATTTTTTACATATTTATATATTTTTCTTAATGTATTTTATTTTTCAAATATATTTTGTTGTTGTTGATATTTTGTTCATTTTTAATTTTGAACTGACTGTAGTGGGGAAAGTAATTTTTATCCCTCCACACTCCAACACTTTCCCTACTGTTACACTCACTGGAGTGGGAATAGTAATTTTTACCCCTCTACTATCCAACATTTTCCCTACTGTTGCACTCATTGGAGTGGGAATAGTATTTTTTATAAGCCTGGGCGGAGCTGGTGGATCGGGACTACGCAGAGGTCCACGGAGTTGGGACCCAACTCCGTTCCGCCGCCAACCCATCTCTAGTAAGAAATTAAATAAAAAGGCATTAAATGGAAAAGAGTAAAGACTTACCTTGACTGCGGTGTCCCCATGCTTCCGTCCTCCTCTTCCTCGCGTTTCACAGTGATCTGCGCATGCATGCGCGCATGTGCATTCCTTGCGAGAAATAAGCAAATGCACTCAGCACACTGTTGCAGCCTGTGTGCAGCCACGGTTTAGGCACCCAACCCCACACCAAGCAGGGCGATGGACACCTTAATTTATGTTTAAAAATAGTGAAATTCTCAGATAAAAACCAAAGTTATAGTAACTTTCAAGTTAGATGAAAATGTCAGTTAAAACATACTGTTTAAAACAAACAAAACCACTGAAATTTACCAGTTATGGTTATCTCAAGGAACTATAACTCATGTTCTAATTTACGTATAACCGGAGCCATAGCCAGGCACTATTTGTTACCTTCTATATTACACTCATGATATGTTCAGTGACATCATTGATAACATTTATGACATTACTGTGCATGGCAGGGCGCAAGTTATACTTAATTTAGAGCACGAGGTTGATAACAGGGGTTTTGTTAGTTTAAAATTGTATGTTTTAACTGACATTTTCACTCAACTATAATGTCCCTTTTAATCTTCGATTTTTTTTCTCTGATAACTTGCAAGCTCAGTGGTTATTCGATTTTCATTTATAACCATAGTAGGTCTTTAACTTTTTGTTAAGTAGATATCTGAGTTTTTTCACATATTTTTAGGTGTCAGAACATAGACAGCCATAACTTACATTTAAACTTTCTCTCCTTGACTGGAATAACTACCTCATGCTTTGTGCCTTGGCTGTATAATCTGGGTGGGTACATAGAAATTTCTGTGTGCGATATGCAAATTTAAAACAAAAATGTAAGAAGCGAGTTCTATGTAAAACGTACTATTTATTAAGGGCATTCAAATTCTATAACAAGGTAAAAAGTGTACATTTCCAAACTAAGGCATTGGTTCACATCACACCTTAGGATTCCTAACTTTACTACTCCTAAATGCCCTTTGTGAAAACCGAAAGTCGTAAAGTTAGCATTTTGTCTCAGATTACTTTTATGAATCAGGCCCGATAATCTTTACAAATCCTACAGAGCATAACAAAGGTGTGCCTATTTGTGCATCTCACCCGTGTACATTCTTTACATATGCTATTGAAATGACATGCTAGCACTGACTGGCTTTGGCCTATTTTACTCCAATAGCGGTAATTGGTGATGGTCCCTATATTATATAGTTCAGAATAAACACTCGGTTAGTTTTAGGCTGCTCACTTGTACAGCATTTTGAATAAAGCATTAGTCCTCCAGTCTCCAGGAGCAGCATGCAAACAATCTATTCACAGCTCCTAATATCTATGCATGGCAGCTCAATGAACATGTTGTTAAGGAACCAATTATCTGACATTGCATGTGTGAATTAGATTAATAGAATGTTTCTACAACTTCAGAACTGCTAGAGAGCTATTAGATTTGCGATATGTATATTATGCATAAAATAATTATGTTCACATGAGTGTCTTCACTTTTTAATCGCTATTTGCATACAAAGTACAGCTCTATACAGTATTTAATAAGCGATCACTTCTGTCAGGATCAGCTACGTTCGTACATTGTTTCTAAATTACAAACTGTTCTTCAGCGTACTGTGTGTGGATTCTGTTTGCCATTCTCCTTGCTACTTGACTTAAAATTGATATTGTGTCAAGACACATAGAAGTGCTTTACAGAATATGATTAGCCATGTTTCAGTAAATGTTAAACCTAGTGTTATGATTCATAATATTCTAGCCCCTGGAGCTTAGTGGCTGCCCCAGTGTGGTGGAAAGAATCTTACACATGTGCTCTCCTCTTCCAGTGTCTTCATACATATGCTAGGAGCTCCTATGCAGGGTCAGCCCTTGTAAGATGCAAATGAGGTAGCAGATTTAGAATGGACACATTTCTTGAAAAAAAACCTGTAAACTGCCTTTTCCAGTGTTGGGGCAGCACCTCAAAGAGGCATCATTCTATTTTGCCTACAATGCTGAAAAAATGTACAAGGTCCTAGCCATACCTCATTCACACGTGTGTGCAGATAAATCACAGGACCAGACTTTTTTTTCATACACTTCTGCCTTGTACAGGGGTCATAAGTCCAGGACAACCAGATCCGTGCAAATCGTCAGGAAATTCCTATAGTTTATATTTCCATGCAACTAATCGCAAAAACACTTATTTACATAATCAATGGTTATCCAGAAAATCAATGGGGCCAGTTGGAACTACGCTCAGCACACCTCGCCTCGCAGCTTCAGTAACAGGAACGTGCTTATAATCGATTTTCAGAGGCAAATTGGACCAGCAAAGCTTTGTGGATGAAGAAGAAGCCCCGCCCCTTATATAAATTAAGCCACTCCATAACAGGGGGAGGGTACTGAAGATTCACAAGTCTTATACTAGCATGGAAAACGGGTGCCGTGTTTATATATAATGCAGAAAGGCCATTATTTGCTGTGTTTTGACATCATTAAAGAGGTGCACAATTACCGTATCCCACCACTACACAGGTGAAAACCGAGTCAATATGTTGGTAAACAATTGTTCTAGCTGCATATTCAGCAGCGTTATAAATTATGCATAATCGTGCATAAGTAATAAGTAGAGGTATCTTAAATTCCAGTCTTCTTTTTTTTTTTTCACCTGACCTATTTCTTTCAGCTCTGCTGGCTTCTTTAATCATGGATGAGCTGTGCGCGCGCCTTCAATGGGGAGTCTGAGTGGAGGCTTCACTAATGATCTTTCTGCAGAAGACACTTTCTTGACAAGCAAAACGCAACAAATGCGAGGTTTGGAACTCACGAGATGGGAATTTAGAGCAATCCTTGCAAAGCAGCTTTCCCTTGTTATATTAATAGAGAAAATGAAGTATGAAAGTCCTCAGGAATTACCGCTAGGTGTAATCTAAATAATTTAGCGCGAGACGGCTCTGCACGTGCACAGCAGAAGGGCGTGCAGAGTTTGCCACAAGCAGTTTATAAATAAACGATACAATGATAAAGTCAATCTGGAATATATTAGAGACATTCCTTTGGAGGCTCGGCGCTGCACTTGACTGTGTAATTTAATATTTAAAGAATATCTGAAGGGCTGTGGCCTTCTGCTCAGTATCACAGACACTGCCCATGTTGTGCTTCCTGTGTAAGCAAGTTGCTGCTTCAGCGACCAGATGCCTCGCACGTGCTGAAAGAGATACAATCTGGCTGTACACTGTACAGGCACGTGTCAAATATTTCTACAAACAAACGTGTTTCTTAAAATAAATCCATGAACAAAATGAGGGAATCCGGTTAAAATGTTGTCTAGTAGCAAGAGTTTTCACCAGGAGCTTTGGTTTGTGTATTGACGTATTACAACAGCTGAATGCACTTTGTGGACTCTAGGCCAGATGTATCAGCCTATGGGTACCACCAACAAGTGGTAGCAAATTGGGGTGAATATTTTTTTAGGCCAGGACTTAATTTTGCATAGTGACTTTTGCATTAATTGGTGAGTTTGCAAAATTCTGTATCGGCGTTGGTCGCAATCTGATCTGCGTCATTAACATTCATAAGGTAGGCTGCAAATTGCGACTCACTTTGATTTGGTGGAAATCACAGGGATGGGGGCTTGGAAGGATCAGCAAATCACCACGACTGTGATCTCTTTTCAATAATGAAGGTTTTTTAAAGCAGCCCGATTTCCTTAAATGAAAAGGGTTGCTTTTTAATAGAACATCCTGTAGGAGTTGCCAACAGGCCCATACTTCTCTGTCACTTTTTCCAGCTTCTCCAGGTAATTTCAGCAGATAGGGGGGGCGCTTCTGGTGAGAGAGAGGACAGGGAGAGAAGAGAGAGATGAGAAAGTGAGGAGGAAGGGAGCAGGACTAAATTTGAACATTTTTGCCAGGACTGATTTTAGTTAACAGTCTAACCCAGGTTGGCAGTAGTTTTTTGGGCCACTGTGTACTCCACCTGAAACATTGTTCACAATTCACAAAGAGGAAGGGATATAAATATGGTTTTCAACACACTAATTACAGGCTAAAGGTTAAACTCTTTGTTTAGGTCCTGGGTGAAAAAATTGTATGTACAATATTTGTATGATGGGGTGTATTCACAAGAACGTGTGGTAACTACAGCAAGAGTAGCATAACGCAACTTTCAACATCTTAGCCCATTGCGGGAAAATAACCCTGTGTCAACGTGGAATTCACAACAATGTAGAAGCATGCGATAGCCATCAGAAAACGCGTCAAAAATCAGCACGAAAATCAACACCACGCTGCAAAATGCGAAATGCGGATGCAAAAAAATGCGATGAGTCCAATCGCGGTACTCAAATCAGAGAAAGACAGCCACAGGCCTGCAAATCTCACGTGTCTGGTGGGAAATGCACCATAAAAACCCTAGGAAAAATCCAATAGAAACAAGCTAAAAACACATAGCAGCATGGATGCACCCTGACCCAACGCAGAGGTCCACTCGAAGCCCACAACCCCCACAGACCACCAGCAAGGAACAATGGGGTCGGGGAAGGCCAAGGAGAAGAGGGAGAGGAAGACGGGGTGCAGACTTGCAGGAAAACAAGACCATCATCACAGAGGTGACAGAACACTACCAGCAACTAACCTACAAGCAGACCACCTGGAATGCAGTTGGAGTGCCCAGGAGGCCAATCCAGGAGGCCAATAGGCGACGGCACGTTTGTGACTACGTAAACCAGGCCAACAGGAAGGCAGCAACGGTGACAGGAGGTGGCAGTCCAGCACCACCGGAGGAGCTGGAGGAAACCCAGCCCATGGTTATCAGTGTGGAGACGGTGCAAGGAGTAAAGAGTAGGGACACAGTTCGAGAGGACCAGACACAACACCAACAGGGAGTGCAAAGAACAGGGCCTGTGGGGACGGGGGAGATGGGCAAAATGGCACACATGCACAACAAGGCGTATCACACTGCACACCCACAAACACCCAGGATCATGTCCCAGATACCCTTGGCACCCTGCAGCAGACACACATAGCACAAACAACACAACCATATTGACGAGTATGCGCATAGCCGACACTGCAGAACAGAGGACACAACTGGCTCCGCACATGAACAGAAACATGCCCACTACAACTAACAGTGAAATGGTAATGTACACATATGACCTCACATTTGTCATGTAGTCCAAATGTACACTTGCCCACAGACGAATCCAGGTCCCCCCAAAAGTCACAATGTACACTGCCATACAGTCTGCATACAAACTAGCACAATGCGTCGACATATATGTCAACACAAAGGCAACACACACCTCCCCTTCACATCGCAGAGGGGCACATAACACCTGCAGCAGAGCACATAATACAACGCATCTGTAATGCCGGAGACAACCACCCCACCGTCGACACTGACGCTCTATAATAGCACATGGATATCCCACGCAACCCCTCACCAGGACCCAGACAGCCAAGCTACTCCGAGGAGAATGCCGATGCCTGCAACAGACCACAGAGCAGGAAGCACCCGCAGGCACAGCTGGCTCACAACACTTCACCCACCCACACATGGCACCCCAATGGCATGTGTCAGCCCGCCAAATGGAGGTGGCCCAACAGGTGTGTGTGGGTGCCGAACCCATGGAATGCGAACCAGGACACATGCGTAGGGGTCTATCACACTTCAGCGCCCTCCAACACCCCACTAAGGAGACCCACGCTGCCATAGAGACACATGCAGATGCAGATGCACAGCACAGAACAACGCCCTGGGGTGCGCATTTAGCAGTCACACAACCAAGTTAGCTGTCTGTACGACGACCCTGGCCACTCCCCTCACTAATTGAGTGGGTGACGACAAAGCTACATGTCCAAGCCCCAAACTGCTGCCTCCGGTGACATGGCTGCATCCGATGACAATGTAAAGTCGTAGGGCCCAGGGCCCACATGCATACTACAAGACCAGAGAGACACACACAGAGATCATGTTGAACTGGCTACGGGCACATGCACCCGCCCCTTTATTGGCAGGGCTTAATGAACAGCGACGCCTGTGCTGGATGTGTGTGGGGTGAGTGTAAGCCAACCCGCACAAAATGTCTGGTGTTGGCAACCACTTGGACATTGGACATCAGTGCAACGCAAACAGAAAACACATACAGTACAGAGTCAACTGCTGAGCAACATGGGGTGAGCCAGATAAAGTCCAGAGGACAGCCAAAATGCAAAAAGAAGTGTCCGTCAGTCGCAGTGCACTGGGCTGTGGACACTAGAGATGAGGGCGCTCATGTGCAGAAAAAGTCTCGGATTGTGTCCTTTCGATACATTCCTGATGCAGATGCAGTGTTGTGTGTCAGACCTGCAACATCTTCACCATCAACGTCTCAGGACCCCCACAATGTTGGAGGTGACATACCTGTGCAACCGCTCCACAGCACAAGACACAATCATCTATGGACAACGGCTTGCGGTGCACTGAGTCACTGGCACCTGGAGTGCTGAGCAGGGAATCAGGCCGATGATGGCTTCCACGACAGGCCTGAGCAACCAGGAAGTCTGTCAGGACCACCGCCTCAACTCTGCCAGATGGCGTTTGGAGGTGGTCCTTGCGGTGGTGGCATGTGCCTCCTGCCGTGATGCGTAGTTCGGGCCGGTCTGGACACGCTATGGTGTGTGAGCCCTGGTGGGACGCATTTGGGCCCGGTGGCTGCATACAGCACAAGGCCAGAGAGTCATGGTGTTGATGACCCGAAGGCCTACTCCTCAGGAGCCAGCCTATGTCTCCAGAGAAGGGGTCCCGGACTTGACCAGCTTAGGGTTAGTGGCCCCAGATACACTGCATCTGGCACAGGCACCCAGCCAACGGACGGTGACTTGCGGTGCAGTCAGATGGGCCATACGACCTGAGTGGGTAACCATCATTGTCCGAGGTGTATGTTTCAAAGTGTTTCACGGGACAGTGGAAGGTGTCCTCCAGGGCAATATGCCAAAAGGTTTGCTTTTATCTGTAAGCAGCAAATGGAGGAGTGGAATGCGACAGCCTGTTGCCACCACAAATTCCGTATCAGCTACATGGGTGTGAAAACTGCCCCCAAGTCCATAGGCTCACATGCCACCACTGTTCGACCAGAGAGTGTCATTGAATATCGGGGAACAGACTTAGTGGCACCGGCGCTGAGTGGGGATGCAGACTGCGATGATGCCGGTACACTGATATGGACTCCGCCATTGCTGAATCATGACTCTGTGAGCTTCTGGACTGCAGTGTTGGCCATAGTCAGCGGTAAGCAGTGGCCCACAGCCACGTGTCTTTGGCTCACGATGTACAGTGCTAGTGACACCTGTGCGGTTGTCAGTAGTGTACGAACACCTCCGTAACAATGATCCTTTTCACTCAGCCAAGATGCAAGGCGACATCCTCTTAGGCCTCTCCTAGCATGCAATGATGTGTAATCTGCCTTTGCATACTTGATGTTCAGTTCCAAATCTGTGGCCTATTCGAGCACAGCCTAGGCCGAGAGCACTATAGGCCAGAGGCAGTGGTCAGCACGGGCCATTCACCTAGTGTCGCCGGCATAGGTTGGTGGCCCCACTGGCCTGCGTAGTTCAGGTTCAGTGGCACCACGTGTTTGGTCACCACCGTGACTGTGACCCGGCTTTCGTCTGGACTGAGCCGCATCTTCCTCTTACTCCTCTCCATGCGACCACTGTAGGGACTCAGCCATTTGTGTTTCCCAAATAGGGGCTGGATGTGTCACCCTCTGGTCCGCAGGGTAGTCCTGGTCCCTCATCCACGTGTCGCCGCCTGGCGTTGGACAGGGTTTGTGGCAGCATGGCTCTCCGGATGGCGTTGGACAGGTTTTGTCGCAGCACGGCTCGCCGGATGGTGTTGGACAGGCTTTGTGGCAGCACGGCTCGCCAGATGGCGTTGGACAGGGTTTGTGGCAGCATGTGTCGCAAGATGCGCATATGGCACAAAGCCTGACTGATCAAAGTGGGTCTAGTGCTGTGGCCGCTGTTCCGGATTTGGGCTCACTGCCAATCAGGAGCCAGGACACTGTCTCACATATGGGACACACTGGGCTACAGAGGTCGCCGGTAGAATATGTAAATGAAAAAGGAGTAATGTGGGCCACCATCATGGAGACAGCGCTGGTCTGAAAGGCTGGACGGGTCGCGGACCTCAGGCTTGGAGCTTACTCTGGCATGTGGTGGGCCCTCCATGACACACGCCGGTGTCGGATGCTGATTAGTGTGGCCTGGCTTCATAGGGTCGGGCCTGACGGGTTTGTGGTCCAGCGGGCTGGGGTATGGCAGGCGCACTCGACTCAGGCAACTCCCCTAACGAGGACGGTGTCGGCCTCGTGGCAGGGTGGGAGGCGCCACCCTGGGAGAGACGTTGGGCTTTCAAGAAGATGATAACGCCCAGGGCTACGTTCTTTTTATTCACACCCCTACGCTGGCCTGGCATACGCTGGCCCATCCCACTCTGCTCATGCTTACGGGTGGGGCATAGCAGGCAACATTTCCGCAAGGACCCCCACTGCCTGGGGTGAGATGGTATCGTCCACTGAGCACTACACTCCATTCACAAGAGGTGTATGTTGCCGTGGATATGAGTGTGTTCTGCATACTGCGGTTTGTTCAGCACTTCGCCATCACTCTTGGCATTGTGTACTTTCTCAATCATGGTTCTACTGCATCCTTCACAAATGCCTGGTTGCCTCCCCTCCCCACATTCGTCTATCGTGTGGCTGAAGTGCCATGCCGTAGATTGGTCAAGTTCACGGCTTGCCCAGGTTGCCATTGTGAGTTGTTCTATCATGTCTGGTGGGTGGGCATGCTGTTGTGCATCTTGGTTGTGGACTTATGACATGTGCATTGCCAGAGTTGTGGATTGCATGGTTGTGGAGTTGAGGTGAGTGGGGTGTTAATTGCAAAGGGGCTGTACATTTCCCTTGGTGCCATCCAGGGACGGCTGGTTGCTGTTGGCCTGTCGGAGGGTGAAGGGATCATGCACACTGGCTGTGTATTTGGAGGTGACGTATGTGAAGGTCCCACGGTGTTCTGATGTTGCCTGCACATTGATGTGTGATGTGTGCTTCCTATTGTGCTGATTGTGTGCTGTGTCACCAGGGGGCACAGGTGGGACATGTGTACAGTGGATTGCCCTCAACATGCATGCATCCGGCTATGGCGTATGGTCCTTGCTTGATCTCCAGTGGTTCCTGCGCATTGTGTTGACCGTACGGCGGCTGAATGCCAGGGTGATGGTGATGTGTGTGGGGGTCTTGGATGTGGCTGGCTGTAATACTCCGCTGACTCTGGTGGATGTTGTTTGGGGTGTGCCAGGGGCCAACAGGTGGTGCACAGCCAGCAGCTTGGTGTGGGGTCCGATGTTGTTTGTCCGCTGCGTTGGTGCAGTTGGCCTGTTGGGCGATGACAGCCAGGATGCGTAGGATGGTTGTTTCTTTCAGCGTGTAGAGAACAGTGACATTGTCAGATGTTGGGCCTGTGAGGCAGGTGAGTTTCCTGGGGGGCCGCTGTCTTTGTCTGCACTGCCTCTGTGGTGGTCCGGGGGAGTGCTGGGTGGGTGTTGTGGCCCTCTTGGGTGTACGTGCTGCATGTTCAGTTCCTCCATGGCCGACTGCTGCCCTTCCGATGATGCCCTTAGCTGGGCTCCCTATTGTGGTGCAGGCTGCCATGCAACTTTACACCAGGTCAGAGCAGGTGGAAATTTCCTGCAGCTAACGCACCTTATCGCATGTTTTGTGATCCTAAGGCCGATCTGTCTGGTCGTTGTGAATGTTGAGGTGTGGTTTTGTCGCGTCTTTTTGCACGGGAACACCTACTCTGCATTTCATTAGCAATAGTTGACGGGGTCCTCTGTGTCGATGTTTGTTGCAGCTGGTTTCGCTGGAAAACTGGTGCTGTGGGCTGTTAGCTCCTGCGTGTGAATGGTGGGGTCAATTTATCACGACTTTGGCTGTGATAAAGTGCAGTTAATTCAGCTATAGCTCCTTATGAATATGCCCGATGTGTTTCAATTTTCTTGTACCACACTCTGTAGGTCTGTTTATGGACAGCTTTTGCTGTGTGTGAGAAGTTATGTCATCAATACAAAAATACACAACGGGTGGTGGGGGAGGGTCTTTGTATCACCCCCTTCAATTATTAATTTGGGCAAGTCCACTTCAGCTATTGCTTGTAGACGTGTCCTTGAGATTTTAGATCAGGCCAGAGGAGTATTTCAATTATACCATTAGCTATTTGCTTTTAGGTGTGTTATTCTATCTACCTAAATAGTGCTTTCGCTTGTGGTGACTGAATGATGAACCAAAGTGACACAGCACAGCAATGGAGGCACATTTGTGGTCCAAACATCTTTTCATACTCCTGATGTTACTGCACCAATGGTGATTTTGCACCTAGAGGTGATAATGTATCCACACTGATTTTGCAGCTAGAGGTGACTACACATGCCTGTTGATTGTGCAACAAGGGTGAATTTGCCCCTAAATGTCATTTTGTTTCCTACAAATGTTTTCACTCTCTTGTTGATGCTGCATCAAGGGCGATTTTACCCTAAGTATGTTTTTGCTTAAAAACATGATTTATGATCAGTGGATCATTTCCACATTGCTGATGAAATTGAACCAAGGAGGATTAATCACATTAATGTAATTTTGCACCATAGTGTGATTTTTAAATTAAATATATTTTTGTGCCTAAATGTGTTTTAATCTTCTAGTAGCATTTTCGCATCTCTGCTGATGTTGCAAAAAGATTGATTTTGATTTAAATGCTTTTGTACATAAATGCGATTTTGCTCCAAAATATTATAGCACGGTACAAAGCAATGCTTTGAACCAAGGGTGATTTTGAATACCTAAATGTGAATTTGTACAAAATTATAATTTGCACTCCATTTACACTCAATTTAACATCTATTGGCACATGCTCATCTGTACTGAATTAGTTTGTACATAAAAGTAATATTGTATTGTATTTATTGTATTTGCATTTATATAGCGCTTACTACCCCTGACAAGGCGTCGAATAGCTTTTTCGGCGAGTAGCTCGCTTCTCCGGGACCCATAGAGGATTAGTGTTGAATTAGTATAGTGAAACACGCAAGTACATTTTAAGTGGTGGATAGGTTAGTCAGTTATTTGGATTTGGAATGATAGCAGAAGGATAGAGGAGGAAAAAGGTTTGTATTTATATAGTGCTTGTTACCCCTGATGGGGTGTTGAAACACGCTATTCAGGAAGCCCATTAAGGATTAGTGGTGAATTAATATGGTGAAATATGTAAGCAATTTCAGTGGTGGATATTAGTCAGTTATTTGGAGTGAGAAGGATAGCGGAGGGATAAAAGGGGAAGAAAGGTTTGCATTCATATAGCACTTGTTACCCCTGATGGGTGTTGAAGCGCTTTTCTGGCAAGTAGCACGCCACTCGGGAACCCATAAAGGATTAGTGTTGAACATTAGTATAGTAAAATATGAAGTAATGATAGGTTATTCAGTTATTTGGGCAGAGAAGGGTAGGTGGCGGGATAGAAGAGGGAAAGAGGTTTGTATTTATAAAGCGCTTGCTACCCCTAATGGGGTTTTGAAGTGCAAGTAGCACGCTACTCTGGAACCCCTAAGGATTAGTGTTGAATTAGTATGGTGAAACATGAAAGTAATTTTAGTGGTGGATATGTTAGTTAATTATTTGGATTGAGTAGGGTTGGAGAGGGGTAGAAAAGAGAAAAAGTTTGCATTTATATAGTGCTTGTAACCCTAATGGTGTGTTGAGACGCTTTATTGGCGAGTAGCATGCTCCTTTGTAACACATAAAGGATTAGTGGTGAATTATTATATTTGAATATGGAATTTGAGAAGTGAACATGTTAGTCTGTTAATTTTGATTGAAAAGGATAGTTGAGGGATTAAAGAGTGAAGGATGATTTTTTTATTTTTAGGTCTTAGCAGTAGGAGGAGGCTTTTGGATGAGTAAAAAGGAATTTAAGAGGGGAGGAGCCAGAGGGAAGAGTTTAGAAAGGTTTGTTTTAAGGGATCGGTATAGTAAAAAAAAGGTGTTAGATGATGCAAGGAGCGGTACAGTAGGAGAGAGTCTTGAAAGTTTTTTGGGGGGATCACAGTAGTGGTATGGGGGTTGGGTTAAATGAGAGAGTGGATATAGAGGATATATTGATAGATGTATAGGATGAGAGATAGGGTAGTGCATTGGAAAGAGTAGTAGAAAGAAGTTTGAGATGAGTCAGAAGGTTGGGCTAGAAGATATATTGAGAGAAGTATAGGCTGAGAAATAGGGCAGTGCATTGGAAATGCTAAATTAGAAGAAAGTGATAAATATATAGATCCATAAGTACATTGAAAGTATATAGATACATAAAGGAGGTAAGTAGATGTAGATTAAAGATATTGATAGAGGTACAGGATGAGAAATAGGGTAGTGCATTGGATATGCTTTTTCAGGAGAAAAGTAACAGACACACAGATCCAAGTACATGGAAGGTACACACAGAGAGACTCTGTGTTTAGCTTAATATTTGTGGTTTAGTGATGGCAAACCATTCCCTGAGGTGGACAAATGTAAATTAGTCCTTGTGTTTACTTTATTGTAACTACACGAGTCGGTGCTCTGATATGTTCCCCTGGCCATCATTGTTTGTTTAGCTACATGGAAGGTATATAGATGCACAATGGAAGTATTTACATGTAGACCAAAGATGATTTTTATTTATTTATTTATAATATTCTTTTTTTTTCTTTTGTTTTTCTTCGCTCAACAAAATAATTATTTTACATGTTTATACAAAGCAATACACAAAGATAGGTACATATCTATAGGGAAAACAAATGCTTATATACAGAGGGATATGCTGTAAATTTCTGTTTGCGTATGGTGCTTATGTAGGGAAGAGCCGATTCTTGAGAAGTTTTCTGAAGATAAGGTGGTGGTCGGTGGACCTCATGTTGGGAGGTAAAGAGTTCCATAGTTTGGCTGCTTGAACAGAGAAGAATGTGCCACCCATGTTTTTTTTCTTGTATCTTGGGATTTTGAGGCGAGATGCTCCTTTAGAGCGGAGGTTCCTTTGTTGAATATGCTTGGTGATTATATTCCTGATGAAGAGTGGTCCCATTCCATGTATTGCTTTGTGGGTGATACAAAGCAGCTTGAACGTGGATCTTCTGGCAACCGGTAACCAATGCAGGGCTTTCAAGGCAGGGGAGATATGGTCTCGCAGTTTGATATGCAAGAGTAGTCTGGCAGCCGTGTTCTGAATCCGTTGAAGTCTTTTCAAGGTCGTTAAAGGTGATCCGTGGTAGAGGCTATTGGCATAATCGAGTTTGGACAGGACAAGGGAGATGGTAGCTTGGACCTTGTGTGGAAATCCCAAATGATGGAAAATTAGTCACAGGGTTTTTATAGTGACAAAGCTTGAACTTGCTAGTTTGTCCACTTGGGCATTCATCGACAGCTTGGAGTCCATGGTCATTCCGAGGTTTCTTACTTCCTTCGATACTTTAGGTAGTGATCCCAGTTCATTAGGCTATGCGGCAAGCGGGTTGTAATGTTTCCAATCACCACACGTGAGTATTTCAGTTTTTGAAGCATTCAATTTGAGATGGCTCTCAGTCATCCACTGATCCACGGCTCAGAGACAGCTGAAAATGGTTGATTTTCCAATGTCTTTGGGGCATTCCAGTTCCAGGAGTATTTGAGTGTCATCTGCATAGTTATAGCACGTGAGGTGAAATTTATTGATCAGTACTGGTAATGACTTCATGTAGATGTTGAAAAGAATGGGCGAGATGATAGAACCTTGAGGGACCTCTGCTTTTGTGGAGTATGGTTTGGACAAGAAAGGTGGTGTATGGATGACATTAGTTCTGTTTCGAAGGTAGGACGTGATGCAGTCTGGAGCAGTTCCCTCTATGCCGGCTTCATTGAGTCTTTGTTTCAGAGTGTCATAGTCAACCATGTCAAAGGCAGCTGAGAGGTCCAAGAGGAGTAGCGCAGCAACCCCGTTGCGGTCAACTGTATTCTTCAGGTCATCCCAGATGGCAAGGAGGGCAGATTCAGTGCCTCTTCGTGGATGGAATCCTGTTTGGAAGTCTGAAAGCATGTCATTCTCTTCAATGAATTGTGACATCTGGGGGAACGCTGCTCTTTCTATCAGTTTGCTCAGGAGACGTCCATTTTTAATGGGTCTGTAGTTGTCAAGGTTCAGCGGGTCCAAGTTTGTTTACTTCAGTAAAGGGCGTACGTGTGAATTTTTTTTAGTTCTTCTGGAAATATTTCGGTAGTGAAGGAATCGTTGATGATTCTTCTTACTGGAGTGGCAGCAGAGGTTGTTAAAAGAATTGTCTTGAAAGTGTGTGGTGGACAGGGGTTAGAAGGGCTGCCGGCAGGCCTGCTTGCTTTGACCAGGTCCAGAAATTCATCATGTGAGATGTGTTGGAAGGAACGGAGAGGCTTGGTTAGAGTATTCTTGGATTGGTATTTTGTACAAGGGTTATTGTTGGTGCTTTGTTTCTGTTTTAAGTACGAGTCCAACATGTCTGCTTTGTCCGTGTAATGATTTGCCAGTTTGTCCGTGAAATCTTGAGTAACAGGAAGAGTTCCTTCTAGGCAATTTGGTTTGCGAAATTCATTGAGTATTTTATAGAATTCTTTATTTGCACATTTAGCATTTTGAATTCTGTCTGAATAGTACTCTTTTTTGGCTTATTTGATCGCCGACTTGTATAATTTGTTAATTTTCTGCAGGTGAAGTTTGTCTTGTTTGCCGTTTGTTTTGAGCCAGGTATGTTGCATCTTTCTAATTTGTTGTTTTATGTCTTTTATTTCCGTTTCTCCAAGGCCCTTTCATATCACACTTTTGCTGACTTTGCAGAAAGGATTATTTTCACGTAAATTAGATTTCTCACCTATATGCATTTTCCATCCTACATGTGATTTGTGCTTAAAATAAGTATTTCCACATTCCTGCTGATTTTTCACCAGGGTTGATTTGCACCTTGATGTGCTTTTGTACCTAAATGTGAGTTTACTCCCAAATAGGTTACCACATTGAAATGCAATGCTTTGAAAGAAGGGCCATTTTGAGATTGTTAATTGTTATTGCGTATATTGCATATATTTGTGATTTGTGGTCCTAAATATTTTCACACCAGCTATTGTTGCAAGAATGGAGATCTTGAACTCCAATGCTCTTTCAACCAAATGTGATGTGCGATTGAGGCAAATCACATTTAGGTTACACCTAATACACCTTAATGTATACCTAATGTAACTTATTTTTGGAACTTTTCCTTCTATACTGAATGATTTTGTTTTCAAATGTGATACTCTTGCTGACTTTAATTCATAGGTAACAAGGACCCCCTGAGTACTTGAATATAGTAATTCCTAGGTCAGGGATGAACAACACATAAATTCATTGAAAGGGGATATCCTCACCGGCTGGTGAGGGACTCTTTTAAACAAGCCCGATACTATGACCGAGACTGGTATGTATGAGAATAAATTGAAAGTCACTTTTATTAATTTTTCGTCTAGTCATGTTTTCTCCCATGTCACTTTTATATTAAACTCTAAATATTGAATTGCCTAGGTTGTTACATATTATGTGAACTCTTGCTGACTTTGCCATCTAAATGAGTTCTACACCTAGATTTCATTATTGCTATCAATGTACTTTCCACCTAAAAGGCCTAATCTCATGTTGATGTTGCACCAGCAATGATTTTGCATCTAAATGTGATTTTGCACCTAAATGAGTTTCCACATTGCTCCCAACATTTAACCAAATATGGGTTTTCACTTAAAAGTGATTTTTCAAACAGCATTTGTTATTGACCCTTATTGTAAGTTTTTTCTCCTGCAAATGTTTTCTCCCCATTCTGTTTATGTTGTACCAAGATCCATTTTGCTGCTGTATGTGTTTTCCTTCTGCATGTGATTTGCATTCGTAAAAATGTTTCAGTGCTTCAGATGACCTTGTACCAAGGTGTGACGGTGTCTAGAAGACTCAGGAGAACGCCTCAAACAAGGTTATAAACTTTTTTATTGTCACTAACCAACATATTAGTTATGAGTTTGTTTATGGACAAACTTCTGGATCCATGAACAAATATACATGGAGTAAGGCTTTGCCTCGCTCTTTCTTTGCGATTTAAAGATGTAAGATCTTATCTGTGAGCTCTTCGCTCTTGTTAAAATAATGAAGGCCAGTATTTGGGACTAGATAATATGTAATTGTCAAGATGCACAAACTGGACATATACCACCACTTGTTGGTCCTTAGCATTATGAAAATAGTGGGAAATTTGCACCGATTGACTGCTTTTCAGTCCACACTACAAACCATTATTCATGCCAGCATTTTCATGACACAGAAGACGTAGACAGATGGTGTTCTCCTTTCTAATGCAATTTTGGGTGCTTTCATAAAAACAATGTTTGTGCTTACAGGAATTATCAGGAGTCTAACTAGCATGAGACTCTACTGCCATTTTTTTCACCTTTGCCTTAGGTCACAACCCCAAGAGAGGACAATGACAATCGAGGTCCCATAATCTGTTTAACAGCCTCTAGGTCTGGCATCTTGCAGTGGCCAAATATACAGGAGTTTTTCTAGGAAACCATAAACAATTCTCCTGCAGCTTAATATGTGATGAAGCAAACACAGACAGATTTTGAAATGGGGCAGACCTCATGGGTCTCTCTGATGCAGCAGTAATTTCTTCTGGTAATTTCTCAATGCAAAACCCTAATGCTACCTCTATTTACCACTGAAAAAGTGTTGAGCCCTTGACACCCTGTATTACCTTCAGGAGACTTTAAATAAACATGGACAGTCAAAAATGCAATTATTATTTAAGCCAATGAAGAGAGTTGTTGAGTATTTTAAAGGGTTTTATTTTCAAGTCAAAAGTTAAGGTTTTCTCCAACCCTTTATTCATTAGTAAAATATCAATCAGGTTACAGAATTTGGAAAACAGGAAAAAAGTAAGCATGGGCGTAAAATCCGTTACGCTCGCGGATTTTTCGTATTTTCGGAGAATCCGCAATCCGCGAACTCTCGCGGATGCGGCGAGAATACGCAAAATCCGCGCGAAGCGGATTTTTTGTTTGTGTTCGCACTGCTCGCGCTGCTCGCGGTCCGCGGCGCGGGCAGGAACAATCTCGCACTAGCGAAAGTACAAAAATTAGTAAAGGAAGTGGCCCAGTCTCCAACTTCCTGTTCCTGTCCAGCAAGCTCCTCCCATAGGGGTGGGGTGAAGGAAGTGCCCCAGTCTCCAACTTCCTGTTCCTGTCCAGTAAGCTCCTCCATTTCCTGGCCACTTTGATTTCGATCTTGACTGGGAAGGATTACTTTTTGTGGTTGCTGCTGGATATTTGGATTTGAGGCCTTTTGGATTACTTTTGGATTCGAAATTTGATTTCACAAAGAAGTAAGTTGATGTTGTTTGTTTGTGGTGATTTTTGTGTGTGTTGCTTTTTTTTCGACTTTTTGGGGGGAAAATCTGCAAGTTCGCGAGCTGAGGATGTTTTTGCTTGTGTTCGCACTGCTCGTGTCCCGCGCAGCAACAATCTCGCACTCGCGAAATTGTAAAAATTACAATTCTGCTGCACATGAATAGAAAACCACCAGGCTTATTTATGGGTGCATGCATGATACACCTGTTTTGTTGATTTTTTTTTTAACATGATTCTGGCCAGGGCATGGATGGCATTGGATTGTGCTGATTTTTGAGTGTTTTAGGACTTTTTGGGGTGGTGTTGGGGGCTTGCTATGTGGGTGGGGGCCATTTTATTGTCTGGTCCCGTGTGGGTGGGGGTCTAGGGGCCATTTGTAAGCCAGTTTGTGTGCTTTGTGCCATAGGCCTGCACCCACTGTGCTCTGATGTCATCCATTATGCCCAGGGGGGCCCAGAATCGGTCTGTTCGCGGTTTTTGCGGGTTTTTGCCACGTTCGCACCGTGAAGCAACAATCTCGCACTCGCGAAATTGTAAAAATTGCAATTTTGCACCGGAAAACCACCAGCAGGCAGCATAAGCCTTCTGAAAATGGATGGATGGCATTGGATTGTGGTGATTTGATTTGTGTTGTGTTTTTTGACTTTTTGGAGTAGGGGTTGGGTGCTGGCTATGTTGGTGGTGGCCATTTTGAGGCATGGTCCTGGCCATGTGGATGGGGGGGTCAAGCGGCCATTTTGAAGGCAGGCAGTGAGCTTTGAGACATAGGCCTGCACCCATTGTGCCTTGCTTTCACCCATTGTGCCCAGGCGGAGTCAGGGGTACATGAAAGTACAACCCTCTGTGTGTTTGCTCTCTTGGATCAATGTTAAATTCCTGTTTCACAAAAATTTAGCAAATCCTAATTTTGAAATTTCCATATTGTGTGGTGGTGTGCAGTGTGCACGTGTGTATTCATAAATGCCTACTTGCAAACTGTTTATTCAAGCGCTACATATGCAACATTTATATTTACTGATGTTCCTCTGTCTTCGTTTGCGTTTAGGTGCACAAAACTCCGCATCATCGTTGAGCATCAGTGCCAGGAAGAAGTGCTGCTGCGGCCTGTTGTTCCGACATCTGAAGAAGATGGCTCCAAAAAGAGGTGCCCGTAGGTCCTCTTGCAATAAAGATGTCTCTACTAAGGAGAAGAAGAAGCAAGTGGCACCACTTACCAAGGAGACTGGTGGCTCAACCAATACATTTTTTGGGCAACAACAACAAAAAAAAACAAAGGCCCACCATGAGTGCTGCACAGGTAGCGTGTTTAGTTGTTGAATCACCAACGACCAGTGATGTTGGTTCCTCGCAAGAAAGTAGCAGCACACCATCAACACAGGTTGTAACTCATCTCACAAGTACTATTCAACAACCAAAGCCGCAACAACAACTGCATGGGCTACTAGTACAAGCAGAAGTACATGCGCAAGGAGCTGTCCAAGAAGGAGCTGTCCGAGAAGGAGCTGTCCGAGAAGGAGCTGTCCGAGAAGGAGCTGTCCGAGAAGGAGAAGGCCGAGAAGGAGAAGGCCGAGAAGGAGAAGGCCGAGAAGGAGCTGGCCGAGAAGGAGAAGGCCGAGAAGGAGAAGGCCGAGAAGGAGAAGGCCGAGAAGGAGAAGGCCGAGAAGGAGAAGGCCGAGAAGGAGAAGGCCGAGAAGGAGAGGTCCATGGAGACTTGCAAGTAGAGGTCAGAGAAGATGCCCATGTAGCGGCGCATGGAGCGGTGCAAGTGCCCACAATGGTTGTTCTTCCAGAAGTAGGGGCACAGGAGGAAATTGACTTTGGAGCCGGGGTATCATGTCAGGAAGACGAAGCCACTCCTCCTGATGATTCATTTTCTCCCAGCTCCCCAGCAAGGAAAAGATCAAGGAGGGTGTGTAGAAGTTCCTCTTCAAGCCCCGCTCCATCAGATGATGATCTGGATCTAGATTGGCAACCATCTCTGACGTCTGAGAGGGAGGCACACCATGAGCTGCGAAAGGTATCACATGTTAAAAGGAAGGGCCCCGGAAAGCTCATACTTATGGATCCGAACGTCCGACTTGATGAAGTGGTGCATTCTGATGTTGTTGAAGAGGATGACAGCAATGATCTATTCATCACACATGTCAGTCCAGCCACACCGGCCATGCAGCAGACAGACATTTACACCCTATCCCGACGTCATGCTGAGCGTGACCCTGGCGACGTGCCACTGGTAGCACCACCAACGCAGTCAAGTAGTACCACAAGTTCAACAAAACCTACAGCTCCCATATTTTCTCCCCAGAGGGGGACTCCATCCAGCTCGACTCCCTCAAGTAAGGTTGCTGCAATAATTGCACAACCCAGTAGATGTCTGCAAGGCTCATCCACCACTGCTTCATCTGGCATTGGCAGCAGTATCACCTCGTGCGGCAAAACCAGAAGTTTCCAGTCCCCAGTTTGGAACTTTTTTAGTGTCCATGAAAAATATGATAACATAGCCGTTTGTTGCATTTGTAAGACTAGCGTTAGCCGTGGTAAGACTGGTACCAACTATGGAACCGGAGGCCAGATAGGTCATCTTGAAAGAAAGCACGCTGTCGAATGGTTTCCGCACCTAGCAAACGTCAAGGGAAAGCGATCCCAAAGGGCAAGTGGCCAAAATATACCCATAGTAGGTGTTTCATCTGAAGATGATGGGGAGGTAGAAGAAGCGTCAGACATGTGTCCGGTTGCACCCAGTACCCCTGGCAGCACCACACCCTCCGTAACACATAGCAGGCACACTGAGAGTCTGGGAGACACACCAATGCGGAAAATGTCAACACTGATCAGAAGTGGGTCGAAGAAGGCATCAGCATCATCCCGTAAATTTGTCCAGCGCACCATTTCAGCCATGTTCTCCTCAGATGCGCAATTTCAACGCAACCATCCAACTGTACGCCTCTATAACACTAAGCTGGCAAAAATGCTAGCGGTGGACCTTCTCCCTTTTTCGTTTGTCGAAGGTGTGGGTTTCCTTGAACTCATGGCAACATTGGCCCCTAAATGGAAGGTTCCTAGCCGGTACTATTTTGCCAGGGTTGCTGTTCCAGCACTACACAAAGAGGTGCTTGAGTTGGTGGGGGCAGCTTTGCAGAAGAGTGCTGTTCACACTATACACCTGACAACAGACATGTGGACCAGTTGCCAAGCCCTTGATTACATGTGCATCACTGCACACTGGGTCTCTTTTTCAGGGGTTATAAAACAGATAAATGCAGGTGGTGACTTGATCGAGATTTTTAAGGGTGCTCGTAAACATGCAACATTAGCCATGTTTGGCATGGAGAAAAGTCATACTGCAGTCAACATTTTGGCTGACTTTAACAAAAAGGTCTTGCAATGGCTGCGCCCAAGACATTGCAAGGTTGGTTATGTTTCTACAGATAATGGCAGTAATGTAGTTAAGGCCATGGCGGACGGTTTCTATTTCAGAGTGCCGTGTTTGGCGCACTGTATCAACCTTGTTGTGCAAAATTTTTTGAAAAAAGAACTTGCAGTCGACAAAACACTGACCATCTGCAGAAGAATATGCACACATTTCAACCATTCTTTTAAGGCCCGCAAGGAGCTGAGGCGCAAGCAAAATGAACGTAGAATGCCAGTGAAAGCACTTATCCAGGAGGTGGCAACACGTTGGAACTCAACCTTCTACATGCTTGAGCGTCTGCATGAGCTGTTTCCAGTAGTCAATGAGTATTTCTACAACCTGGGTGGTGATACGACAGAAATGATGCTAGCGGTGGAGCAATGGCAGCTAGTTAAAAGCCTGACAGACATGCTTCGGCCTTTTGAGGTCTTCACGCGTGACGTCAGCAGGGAGGACTGTTCTTTGAGCAAAGCTATCCCACTGTTGCTGAAGCTCGAGCACCAAGTCAAGGTGGTGTCTTCACAATTAGAGGACGTTGGAAAGAACGAAGCACATGAGTTGGCGCAGAGATTATTACAACGCCTAGTTAGCAATGAACGGCTTGTAAATATCAAGAAACAACAGCACTACATTTGTGCTACTATTCTGGATCCACGTTACAAAAAGCCATTGTTTGGCAAAGTAATAATTCCTTTTGAAACATCGGATGTTACAGAGTACAAAGGTTGGCTAGCTCAGTCAGCCATTCGTTTTGAAAGAGAGCGGAAGGAAACTGTAGGAGAAGACAGTACTACTAGTGAATCAGCAGGCCATCAGGCGTCCCAAAAAAGCCCTTCTGCATCTGTGCCTGTGGCAGAAGTGAGTGACTTTCCCTCTGAGCCGTTAACCACACCAGCAACCGTATCATCTGCACCAGGCGCATGCGATATGTCAGAAGCGAGTTGGCTAACTCAGCTAGGGTTTCCTGGTCCTAGAAAAGACACAGAAGTGCAAAATACAGGAATCCGGGAGGACATTCTTTCAATGGTGCAGGCCTATCTGGATGACTCAACAGAGGTCAATATTACTGAGGACCCATTGGCGTATTGGCATGGGAAAAGAAAAATATGGCGAGAGCTCACCAACCTGGCTATCAATTACTTGTCTTGCCCACTCGCAAGCGTGTCCTCAGAACGTGTTTTTAGTTCTGCTGGTGGCATTGTGACTTCCAAAAGGTCCCGCCTCTTGCCCGCAAATGTGGAGCGGCTCACCTTGATAAAGATGAACCAGCACTTCATACCACCAGATTACAGAGTACGAGAATGCACGCAGGAAGAAGAGGACACCGCCCTACCTGAGGAAAGTTCTCCTCAGTTACCAGAAGTAACCCCGACTGATGATTTAGCAGAGTATGAGGACGAGTTCTGCTTCCCTGACAGCGAGTTCTGAAAATGACTCAATCATTCATTAATTGTAAATAGTCCTCCTTATTCACTTTTATTCCTGTGTGTCTGTCTTTCTTTAGCAAGTGCTTCATCACATTCCCAACAAAACTGTAATCAACCAATAAAACAACAAGCCCAGCAACAGAACTGTCTTGATTTTGATGCCGCAGCATTCCTCAGGTTCACAACAGTTAGTTGACAAGAACTCAGTCCTGGTCGTCTATCCTGAGTCCTCCTCCTCCTCCAGACTCACCCTATCCATTACCCATAATGCTGATGCCTGGATTCTGCACAATGAAGAAACTTACTTAACGTTGATGAGTCCCCCACTGTGAATTCCAGGTGGAGCCAGCCCTCAAACACAAATTACAGGTAAGATAAGCGTTTGGATGGGAGGTAGTATAATGGAGTATTCGGAGAGGCGAGAGAGTGACAGTGGTACTAGCAGCAAAGTCCTAGGGCTCAAGAATTATCAAACTCTGTGACAGGCATTTACTTAGGAAAACATTCGGCCTATTGCACGTGAACGTGTAGGCGTTATTATTGCTCGCTTGCCTGTCTCAGGGGTGCTGTCTGTGGGGCATCTAGGTTTTAGGGTTGTGTGAGCACCGCTGCCACATTTCTAATGTTGATTGCTTTTGATTTGCAGAAAATCCACGCCGGGAAACTCCAGTTGTGGCCCTGCTGCAGAACGCTTTAGGAGTGGGACTCTGTGAATTCCAGGTGGAGCCAGCCCTCAAACACAAATTACAGGTAAGATAAGCGTTTGGATGGGAGGTAGTATAATGGAGTATTCGGAGAGGCGAGAGAGTGACAGTGGTACTAGCAGCAAAGTCCTAGGGCTCAAGAATTATCAAACTCTGTGACAGGCATTTACTTAGGAAAACATTTGGCCTATTGCACGTGAACGTGTAGGCGTTATTATTGCTCGCTTGCCTGTCTCAGGGGTGCTGTCTGTGGGGCTTCTAGGTTTTAGGGTTGTGTGAGCACCGCTGCCACATTTCTAATGTTGATTGCTTTTGATTTGCAGAAAATCCACGCCGGGAAACTCCAGTTGTGGCCCTGCTGCAGAACGCTTTAGGAGTGGGACTCTGTGAATTCCAGGTGGAGCCAGCCCTCAAACACAAATTACAGGTAAGATAAGCGTTTGGATGGGAGGTAGTATAATGGAGTATTCGGAGAGGCGAGAGAGTGACAGTGGTACTAGCAGCAAAGTCCTAGGGCTCAAGAATTATCAAACTCTGTGACAGGCATTTACTTTGGAAAACATTTGGCCTATTGCACGTGAACCAACACGATGACAGTGTTCAGTTAAATGAAATTACTGCAAAACCACCACCCACCCAGCTCAAAAGTAGTAAAAAAACAGGTATGCTCAGATAAAGTTTGAAAAAGTATATTTATATCCCTAACAAAATAATCTCCCGCAAGACCCTCCCTAACCCCAACAAATAAATAGTCCTCAAAAGTCCCCAAAAAACCCAACTCCCAATTCCCACCCCCCAAAAGTCTCAAAAAAAGGGGCAAGGGACACTCTAGGGATGCAAGCTGTTAAGTTTGGCCTCCAGGGCATCATGCTTTAGGGCCAGGGCATCATACTTTTCTTGGAGGATGGCTTGATCTAGGCGGAGGCCCTCCACCACATTCTGATATTTGTGCCATTTCTGGACCTCCGCCTCTAGGTCGGACACTCTGCGGAGTGCACGGCGCAAGCGACCTTTAAAAGTGCTGCGAGGTGCAGCTTTTGCTGCTCGGTGGTGGCGTCTTCCGGCACGGCTCCGGTTCGCTGGAGCACTGTGCTTACCGGCAGAACGTGGGGTAACAGAGGAGGATGTAGATGATGTTAGGTTTGATGCACTGGAGTGCGTGTCATCCCCCTCCAGTTCCACCAGTCGCCGATATTCGGCAACAGTTGCTTCCAGCCTCCGTTGCCGGGCCAGTACAGCCAGCATACTCCTCGTTGGTTTGGAGGTTTTAGTATTGCCAACTATATGAAGAAAGAAAGACATAATCTGTAACCAATGCTCTTTAAGAATATGATTAACACAAAATGATTCAGCAGGAAGTTGTGTCACAGTACAACTAGCAACTAGCCAGGGCAGTACAAAACTATTCAGGCCAGTATCATGGGCGTCCGCAGGGAGGGGCGCTTGAATCACCATTTCCCTTCCCACAACTCACTTGTATCCTTGGTTTGGTCCTCTTTCATATGAAAGAGATCTGGCAGAAGTAAGTGATTTTTCCTCTGAGCCGTTAACCACACCAGCAACCGTATCATCTGCACCAGGCCCAGGCGATATGTCTGTTTCCCTCCCTCACTCTCTCTCTCTCTCTCTCTCTGTCTCCCTCTTTCTGTCTCCCTTTGTCTCCCTCTACCTCGCTGTCTCTCTCTCTCTGTCTCCCTCCCTCACCCTCCCTCTGGCTCCCTCCCTCTCTCTCTCTCCTTCTGTCTTCCTCTCTCTCTGTCTCTGCCTCTATCTGTCTGTCGGTCCCAGCCTGCTGTAATTACCATATTGTAATTTGTCACTGGGCCACCACTGAATACACATCATATCCTATCTAAGAGTCAGATAATACCTCCATGATCCAGCTTACCTGTACTCGCCACCGCCACCGTCTCCTTCCTCACAGTCTGTACTTCTTGCTCTTGGTCCGACTCCTCTAGCGCCGCCTCCTCCCCAGATTGACCCTCGGACTCCGAGTCAATGATGACCACCACATCCGAGCTGGCCCCGCCACCAGATGTTCCACCTACAAAGTAGATTTAAGAATGTTAGATTACACCACTCCACTAGTATTTGGTCTATGAATGAAAAAATGTGAAAACAACAGAAAAATTAATTGACTAGTCTAAAGTAAAAATGTCCCTCCTTCCAGGGAAAGCTGTTGTCTTGCTTCATTTTTTTGTCACAATTGTTGAATGCTTGCTTAATTTTAACACACACTATTTTTCTCTGAACAGACAGAAACTGGACTTCTAAGGACAAGAGGAACATCAACTTGAAACCAGGTGAAAGCTCGGCTCGACCACAAGAAATGTGTACCAATCCAGTACTCATCAACTCAGCACCAAGCACTTTTCCATTTCCAACTAACTTTATTTTAATATATGTGTTTACTTAAACTTTTAATAAAGCTTTTAAACTTGAATTGACTCTGTGGTTTTTAGTCCTCCAGAGAGTCCAGACTAGAGTGACTGAGCGAAAAGTTTTGCAATTTTTGCAAGGAGGAATCTGTGCTGCTGACACTACCAGGTTTACTTTATTTATACAGTGTGCCAAACACGCCACTCTGAAATATTATTACTCTGGTCTTTGGTGTCCATAGTTCGGTTTGTGGAGAATTGTCCCTGCAACAGTAGGATTATTGATTTTGCTCCTATCTAAACACTATTTCGAAACAATTAAATTAGGAATGCTTGGACAACAATAGGTCCTCTATATTTAAATGAAAACTTACTGGGGCCAGCAAAGGAGCACTCGCCGCCCTGGCCTGCATCCTCCTCCTTTGGAGCCACTGCTGCATCAGATTTTTCGGTCCGCTTGCCCCTGGGCGGACCTGATGTACAACATGAAAGAAATAACAGAAAACATTGATGATTGCTGCTTGCCGATGTCCTTGTCAACCAAATCAAACATTTAGAAAGAACAAGAACCTACTATTTCATCCAAAAAGAGGGCTACAAAGGAAGGACTGCACCTGAGCCTCTACTCTAGGGGCAGATTTACAAGCCCCTTGCAGCTCTTTTGCTCCATTCTTGCGTCAATTTTGTGACGCAGCGCCACAACAAGAGAGGCGCCATGGAGTGGCGTATATTAACAACGTGACGCATATGGGAGATGCATCCCATTCTAAAACCCTGCGCCATTAGGGAGCATTCCATCGCAAGGGAGGGCGTTCCTGCGCAGGAACGCATGCTAAAAGTGGTTATGGGGAATATATAAAATTTCAATCAGTCATTTAGGACAATGATGCGTCACTGAAACCCTGCGCCTGCATGAAGCAGACTAACGGCTTGACGCAGCATTGCTGGAGCTGCGCCATCATTGCAACGCAACTCCATCAATGAGCCGCCTTTACGGCACCGATGCATAACGCTTCGGTGACGTTTTGGGACCATGGTGTGCCGCATTGTAAATACGGCGCACCATGGGTGGTGCTGGCGTGCCGCACACTTTGCAGGGATGCGCAGGTAATTGCTAATCTGACACTTAGGGGCATACTTACGAGTTCTGAGCTGGACACCTCCAGATGTGCACCAGAACAAATGCGTAACGCAAAACTAACCTTGCGTCACGGCAGATGCGCCGCTATTACAATGCGGCAAACCCTGGCGCGAGGGTAGGCAGATGCGTGACGCATCTCGTGACGAAATAGGGGCGCATCTCTAGAGTCGCGTCGCGGGCGCGATGCAACTATAGCAGTGCTCAGGGCTGCCCAATAATACTCAACATACCGCATCAGTCCTTACGCCTGCTTCAAGCAAGCAGGCATAAAGAATTGACATAGCAGCGTCGCGGAAGTGCCTGCGTTAAATCTTGTAGATTTCACGCAGGCACTTTTGCGAGGCACATATCTGCCTGACCGGCACCCCCCACCCCCCACCCCTCCCCTGCGTGGGAACGCACCCATTGTGGCGCAGGCCCAGGCCTTCACGTGGCGCATCTCCTTAGATGCATCACGTTGTACATGACTTGCAGGGATGCGCCACGTTTACGTCGCTGTGCGTCAGGTAAGGCAGTGTAAACGTGGAACAAGGGGCTTGTAAATCTGCCCCTTTGTGTCTAGCATTACGCAGTTCTGTAAAATACACTCATACATTACTCAGCCCAATTAAATGAACACAAAATAGAAAACAAATAAGCAGTGGCACCGGCACAGAGAAGGAGAACAGTGCACCTGAAATGCACAGAAGATTTTGAAATAGTAATTTACCTCTCCTATCAATGTAATCACCAGCAGCATTATTGCTCTTTGTAAAAAAGTTAAAGCAAAAATTTGCAATATAACACAGCCACATAGAGCAGGAGAAAAAACAGAGTAGTGAGTAATGAAAAAATTGCTACTACTACTCACCAAGCCCGGGGACCTCCACTCCCAGCACGTCTAGCAGGTCACGCTCTCGGTCCAGGATGTCGGTCCAGCGGTGGGTGACTTGATTGTAGGTGCGCTGGACCCCCGTGATCTTAAAAAGGGCCCGGCACACCTGCCCCCACCGCTTCCGTCGCTCCTGGCTGTTGGTGTAACCAGCAGCGATCCTGCCGCCTGCCGCGATGGTCCTGGGGAGACGGCGCTGCACATAAAAAACAAGTGCGCCCACCTCCTCAGGGCTGAAGATCTCCCGGGGCACCACCATTTCCGCCCTCAAGCGACCACACGGGAGCCGGGCACGGGCTGCGGTGCCCGTCTTGGGCAGCTTGACAGCTGTCTTGACCATGTTCTGGGCAGGTGTTAGCAGTAAAGAAGAGAAAAAATGAAAAAGAATAAGAGTAGGGAAGAAGGAAATAAAAGTTTAAAAAAGTAGTTCAAAAGTAGCCTAAAACACAAAAATATAGATCTAGAAAAATAGAGGGATAGAAAATAAGTTAAATAGATCAACAAAATATTAAAACAAGCAAAGGATGGCAGAGATATACAAAGGATAGAAACACCATACCCAGACACATAGGAATGAATGAAAAACAAGATGGCGGCCCGATCACGTGCGCGTAAGTAAGTTCGCACGCGATTTCTCTCGCGAACTCGTGCGAACTTGTATTCGCAAGGCGCGAGTCGCGAGAGATTACACATAGCGGGCGGAAACGGAAATACGTCACGCAAACAAAATGGCGGCGCCCATACTCAACCTTGAGGTAACTTGCACGAGTTCGCGGCCTCCACGGGCCAGTTCGCACTACGACGCGCCCCGCGAATAGGGCGAAATTACCGAAAAACGAGTTTTGCAAAAGCAAAACGAACGAGCAGGTGCAAAAGTTCGAGCTCATCATTTGTAACCATTTACCAGGCTGTAGTGCTTCCTGAAGGGGCCCTCCAGAATCCGGTTGCCTACTTGCAACTATTGTGTGACCCTGCTCTGACAGTCACAGAATAGTTACAAGTATGCCATTGCATCCTGTTAAAAAAAATTATTTACATTGCATTTGCAACAAAAAGGAAAGGGAGCAGACAAGCAGGCGCCAACCTTCATTAATGTCAGTTGGGGCAGGGCAGGTGTTGTTGTTTGCAAAACTTAAAGCACTTAGCAGGTGTTTGTTCACTCAGTGGTCAATCAGAGGGTGTTGTGATGACACTGAGGGTGGCATGGGTGTGCCAGCCAGAAGGTGGCATGGGTGAACCAGAGTGCCAGTGTTGACAGAGGATGGCAGTGCTTTGCTTTGCCCCAATAATGTACACTGGTGAACTAGAGGGTGATGTGATGACACAGAGGGTGACATGGGTGAGCCAGAGGGTGGCATGGGTGACCAAAGAGAGTGCCAGTGGTGACAGAGGGTGGCAGTGATGAAGAAATCTTAGCAAACAGGCTGGGCACGTAGAAACAACAAGTTCGCAAAACTGGCGACCCGACAAGTAAGTTTGCAATTTGCGAAATTGTACAAAACCCTCGCGAACTTGCAGAAACCCGTGCGAACACATACACCCCCAAAAAATCCGCAAATCCGCGAGAATTCGCGGAATTTGCGGATTTTCGCAATCCGCGAGTACGCAAATCCACAAATTCGCGGATTGCGAATCCGCAAAATCCGCCCATGCTTAGAAAAAAGGCATTAATACAGAACATATTACAGTCTGCATATAAGCATCACACTTAGAAAAGAAAATGTGTCAGTCAAAACTCTTAAAGAGTTCTAAGAAAAATAGTCTTGCAAGGCTAATCAATAATTAATAGTTTGCAAAAATCTCCCATTAAAAGAAATAAATACATAAGACAAATAAATCCTTTCAGACCTAATTAATTAGTCAAAGCATAAACTTAATGTTTAGCATCTAATTCTACCTTAATCAGCTGCACTCTCTGCCTCTCTGTGTCTAAAATAGCAAGCAGCCCCTCCTTCACCAGACCTCAAAGGAATGTGGCCTGCTGTGCCAAAAACATGACGTGCAAGGACTCTCTGAAAAAAACATGAGCAAGGGAACCTCCCCTCTCCTCGGATGCAAATCTCAACCCTCAGCAATCTCATCACACGACGTTCTCGTACCTAACCCATATGAATGAAGCAGAGCCTAAAGGGCCTAAGCCAAAAGCCAAATGAGCCTGAAAGCCAAATGAGCCTAGACTCCAAAAGAGCCCAAAAGCCAACCACGCCTCCAAAGAGGTCTTTATTTATACTCTAATTCTTGGCAGACTACACAAAATGTTGCATTTTCAGAAAAACTTGTACTTCATTGGTTAGCCAATGATGGCATGCTCTCACCATCCTGACTCATTAAAACATTCTAGAGCATACCAGTTTTAACAAGAGAAGCGTAAAATAATTAATACATTTATATGCTTTTGCAACATTTACTAGGAAAAATGTTTCTATCTTTTTCCCTTCCTTCCTGTCACAGTACAGGCTGGAAGGATACTTTAACTAACACTGGTACATTGGCACAATCACAAGAATGTACAGTTTACAGTGGCCTTGACTTCTTTGTGTCTTGAGGAAAGCTGGCACAATCTGCGCATGCTCTCTTCTTTTAATGCAAGTCACAGCCTTGCTGGATTCACAGGCAGCCATGGTAGTTTAGGCCCAAAAACAAAACAAACAAAAGTGAGTATTCATTTTATTTGTATGCTTTAGTGTCAATTTGAAAAGCGCATCACAGGTAATACATACATGCTTTTAACCCCTCCCATGCCAATGACGAGCTCAGCTTACCAGGCGCCACGGTGCTCCGGTGCTCATGACGAGCTGAGCATGTCATGGCCCGTGGAACACTCGCACTCTGGGCTAATTCCCCTGCTGTGCTGAGCGTTCCATTAAATGGGCGTGGTCGTGACGAGCTCAGCTCGTCATGAGCACCGGAGCGGCGTGGCTCATGACGAGCTGAGCTCGTCATGAGCATGGGGGCTCTGTGCGCGTCCCCTCTCCACCCCCCAGCACAGCAGGGGAATAGCCCCAGCAGACAAGGGGTTAATGTTTTAGATAGCTTTTCATGCAAACAAAAGCGTTTAGCCCCATGTTTAGTATTTGGTGCATTATTAATTCACACACATTATAAAAAGAGGTGTTTAAACTGAAATATATATTTTTTTTTTATTCATATATGCAACAAGCTGAAGTCTCTTAGGACAGGGGTGTAAATTACTAGGAAATGAGCTGGGAAAAGAGAACACATTCTATGGTTATTCTTCACAACTAAAAAGGCCACTTAAATCACAAGTTTTCCTCTACACTGCAAAAACACATGTTAATTCAGCATAAGTATTTCAGACTGACTATGCTTCTCTTTCATATTTTCATGTGCCATGTTTTTAACTTGCACTAAAATGTGCGTGTCAATTTTAAATGCAGTCTGTCTGAAGCACAAAACTGAACAATGCCTGACTCCAGATGGAATCTGCTCCATCAGTCTCTCAAGACTGCAAATGAATTTTTTCAATGACAACAAAAAGAGCCACCTAGATCACTTTCAGTCTATGGGTCTGATTCACAAAGGGCATCCACACTCGTGATGGAGGCCAGGCAGTCTGTGGAAGTCTAAACACTCTGGCGAATTTCAGTAATGAGAATTTTCATTGAGGAGGTTCTGCCTTGAGTGCGTAGACTCCGCCACCACTGCGTGGCCTCTGTCAGGAGTGTGGAGGCCCTTTGTGAATCAGGCACTATGACGCCAAACCAAGCATTGACAAATCCAAAGCATAATGTAGCCTAGAGGGAGGAGCACATACTGCCTGGTGTTTTCAGCATTGTGCTATGACACTTACAAATGATAAATAAAAAATCCATGCCCAGCAATAAAGGTGTGCTTGTGAAGAACTTTTATTGAAACCTGAAAGTTGTTTGTTTCATTCAGGTACACTTGCTCAATGAACTACTTGTACCATGGGAAAAATATGACAGTATTGTTCAAATAAATAATTAACTCTGGGAAATAATTCAAAAGGAAGCGTTAGTCAGCAAAGTAAATCCAGTTTAATAGCATCAAAATGTGACAAGCGCAGCCACACAAGAGCAAATAGCAGAAGTTTAAAGTCATCTGATCAGGAGTCTAATTTCAGATTGTGGATGGTTTAGAGTGGAAGATTTCAAGGAATCCATAAAATATGCGGTTAGCAGATAGCCATACAATCGCAAGCAGTGGGGCCAGGAGAGAGAGCTTTACCTCTCAAAGTCCAAACAGATTTGTTCTACACATCTACTAGAATATTCATTAATTAAAACATACAGATACAGTTTCATGATCTAATCATCAAGCCACTTTTGTTTGGGCTAATGGTGGCGACCTTTTCATTATTTTAGCTACATTGGAGTTTTCTTCCATCTAACGCAACTTAGGTGTCCTGCGTCCTTGAACACCTCAATTGTTGTAGATATATAAGGAATAAACAGCTCTCCACAACGTTAGTTTTATGAACAAAGTCCAGTAGCCGTAGTGTAGGTTATGAGAAGGTTTCTCAGGGACTGATTACGATGGCGGTGGGACCGCCACCATCAGCACATCGGTGGGGTCACACCCCATCTGCCCCTGCAGGTCCATCCGCCGTTTACAGTGGTCAGGGGATGGTTGATGGGTGGGGACACCGTATGCCATGCTTCGGAGGGACTACAATCCCTACAACAGTGGTGCTAAGGATTACGATTGTCCCTTTCTGCCGGCCGTTTCATGGCGGTTAAACTGCAGTGAAAATGATGGCAGAAAGTGACTTTGTGGCCCCCTTTTGGGCCCTCTTCCCCATGGTCCTCCGCTATGGGCCCCGGGGGGCACCTATGGTGCCCCATAAACTTCCCTGCACCATGTGGCTGGCACCGCATGGTGCCTGCCACATAGTGTAGGGATGCTTACAATGCTTACAAACATGCCTAGTAGCATTGAGGCTTATGCTGCGGCCCTTTTTCAGGCTGCAGCACAAGACTCAATGCAATGAGCCATGTTTCCAACTGCCTCCACGGCGGTCGGATCGTAATTGACATGGAAGGAACGCCAACTCCCTGTCGGCCATTCCTGTTCCGTACAGGATGGTGGTCGGCTGCTCGTCCGACCACCATCATAATCAGGCCCTAAGTTACAAGTGGGTAAGATGATTGCTGAGCCAAAGAGTAGCCCCACCAGGAGCAGCCTCCACGCTGCTCAGCCCACACACTCCAACTGACACTCTTGACTGCACCAAACACAGAAGCATTCCATTACATCACAAAGCACTCCAGCATTCCACTACATCAGATTCACACTGGCTGAGCAGCAGGGACTAGGAACACTGGGGACGATGCATTAAGTCACAACAGTTAGCTTCACGACACTTCCTGACAAAAGTTTCTTCTCAGGCCTCTTTATTTCAAATACATAATACTTGTTTCTCTAACTAATGAACCCTTGGGGCTGCACCTGCAGAGGAGAAAACATCCAATGCAAGCAAAAATACATTTCGATGTTCAGGCCTACTATAGTCAAATTAAACAAATTTTAGAGTGGATTTGAAGGCCCTTTGTGGTGTCTTTTTCATCCGCGTGCAATGGTTCTCTCCTGACGCGGGTTGGTTTTCATTCCCCTTAGAATCACGCATACCGGATTTCAGAACAAACTGACAAACAGCTTTTCAGCTCACACACGCTGCATCCCCAATGAGCGGGTGAGTCATCACACCTTCCTAGGGGCTTTCACATATTGGCTCACTATTTTTTAGAACCCACCCCACATTGTTTATTGTATTTTTGTTTTTTAGTGTTGGGACACATTCCCTAGTCTCCTGATGGATCGACAGGACCCTATGTTTACAATTACTTGAGGTCACTGCCCCTGTCACTCACCTACTCAGCATCCGGGTGAGCATAATAGTGTATGTATATGTACAGGCACGCTTGTGTTTTGATCTAGGCTTTTGAGATTGATATCTCGGTTATTTTCAGAAACCACCAGCCCCCCACTCGCCCCACACCCATCCTGAAGAAGACCCGCTGCTGAGGACTGAATCCACCCTTAGGCAATAGGGTCGAAACGTCGATGCACCTTGACAGGCCTACACCCTACTACTGCCCCCTCCTGACCCACAGATGAAGATAAACTGTGATTTAAAAACAGTCTAACTAATGTGTTGTACTCAAATGTCGCAATAGGGGTAGGCTGTGATATTTGAAGGGAGACTGCTTCTATCTAATACAAGTCCCCTTTCAATGCCCAAAGCAACTGAATTTCCTTTATATCTTTTCCCTGTTTCTCTTTTCTTTCACTCTGAACACCAACCTTTCACATACCTCTTCTTCTCTGATGATAACCATGAAGATATGATATATTGTAATAATTTAATTATACCCAATTGAAGAAAAATTCATTGTGTGACTGAATAAACCTTTGTTTTCGTTCCAAGAATTGTTTGGTAGTGGCCATTATATGTGTGCCTTTGATCTTTTGTGCCTTAATGACTATCAAGTAGAGTCCCTTTAAACCACAACATTCTGGGACCACTGTAGTTTTGTACCATATGATACCCAGGTCCTTTTGACTCTATAGGGTAACCCCATTTTTGATAATGGCAAAAGTTTCTTCTCAGGCCTTTCTATATCAAATATATAATACTTGTTTCTCTAATGAACCAATTGGGACTGCACCTACATAGGAGGAGAAAACATTCAATGCAAACAAAAACATATTTCGATGTTCAGGCCTACTATAGTCAAATTAAACAAATGTTAGAGTGTATTTGAGTTTAAATATACAGTTGCACATACTATTTCAAAACAAATGTTAAATTCATACTAAAATCATTATGACATGTGTGATGGAGTTTTCATTTGCGTGCAACATAACTTGAAATATAAGTGTAAAACTTATAAAGTTATAATTCTTCACAATTAAGTAAACATTAGTATGCACACATTTATGAATTTCTAGTTTCTATGGACTATTTATTTTAAAAGTTTTGTATAGCGCGAACATGACCCTTATTGGTATCAGAGCACTTCACAATTTTGGTTAAGAGGGATTTAGTATTGGGAAGCAAAACATTACGTAGTTATGCAAGGTGCATGCAAGACTCTTGTAGGTATCAGAACGCCTCACATATTCATTATTTATTTATTTATAAAGTTTTATATAGCGCAAACAAGATCCTGAAAGATATCAGAGCACTTTACAAAGACTGGAAGGGAGGACAAAAATTCAATATCCAGCCTCAAGTAGGAATACAAAGCAGGAATAATCGCATAATTCCCAGACAAAGGAATCAGGGAGAGTGTAGCAAAAAACAGGTATATAGAACGCTCCAAAGGGGCAAACCATGCGGAAAAGAAGAGCATAGATCAAATATCGACAAGTAGGAATACATAACATGAATAATCGAATGATTTCCAGACAAATGAATCAAGGAGAGAGATACAATAAGCAGGAAAATAACAGGCTACAAAGGGGGCACACAATGCAGTACAGAAGAGCAGCATCTCATGAAGGTACAATGGATGTAGGATCAATGATTTCGAGCAGTTGATCCTAGCCCAAATGAAGATAAAAATGTGTTCATTAAGAATTTTTTGGCTTCCTGTTTGAAAACAGTAGCTGAAGAGATTCTGCTTACTTCCGGTGGGAGAGAGTTCCATATCCTTGGGGCAGCGCCAGAGAAGGCTCGGAGACAGGTTCTCTTTTTTCTAAGTATGAGTGGTTTCAGCAGGAGAGTTATGGCGCTTCTTGAGGCTCTCCCCCAACAGAATAAATCAAGCTTTTGCACTAAATATCTGGGAGTTTTGAAATGTAGGGCTTTGTGCGTCAGAAGGGCAATCTTTAGCTGAATTTGAGCTTCATATGGCAACCATTTTGGAGATTTAAGGATTGGAGATCTGTGCTCATTTCGTTTGGTACCTGTGACCAGTCTGGCCGCAGCATTCAGTGATGCCCTTAATGGAGCCAGAGTGTATTTGGGAAGGCCACAGAGCATAGCGCTACCGTAGTCTAGCCTCGGTAGGACCAGTGCTTGAACCACCTGCTTGAAGTCCTTTTGTGGAAGGAATGGCTTGATATTTCTAAGTGTCCTCATCAAGTGGTTAGCTCCCTTACACACATTGCTGATATGATTTTTCATATTCAGGTGCTTGTCCAGGGTGTTTCTGAGAGATTTGGCTGAGTCTCTGCTGAGAGGGTTGCAGTTGAAGGCAGTGAGGTGATTCAGCCAAAGGTCTAGCTTGGAGATGTGGTTCGGGGTAGAGATGAAAAGGAATTCCGTTTTAGAGGTGTTGAGTAGTAGATGGTTCTCCAATTTTGCGTAACATTTAGGGTAGTGTTGAGTGTAGTGTTGAGTGAGATGATGTTGTCCGGGGAGGAGATTTTCAAATAAAGTTGTGTGTCGTACGCATACATATGGGAGAGAATGTTTGTGGAATTAAGAGTGTTTGCTAGTGGTTCCAAGAAAAGGTTGAAGAGGATAGGAGATAGGGCGGACCCTTGGGGGACACCCATGAGTGGGCTGCGAGAGGGAGTGGTTTGACTTTATTCTTTGTGATCTGTGGTGAAGGAAGGAAGAGAACCATTGTAGCACCCAACCCAAGAAACCCATTCTGTTCTCAAAATGGATAGGAGATTGTCGTAATTCACCGTGTCGAATGCAGATGAAAGGTCAAGGAGGATTCGGAGGCAGGAATCATTTTGGTCCAGCATTTTTAAGATGTCATCCATAACTTGCATGAGAGCCGATTCAGTACTGTGCCCCTTCCTAAAACCAGATTGATGTTGATCTAGGAGTTGGAAATTCTCTATGTGGGCACAGAGTTGGGGTTGAACACATTTTTCAAGTTGTTTGGCTACAGTGGGAATGTTGGAGATGGGGCAGAAATTGTTGGTGTCAGTTTTATCTGTGTTAGTTTTTTTTAGTATAGGTGACACTTGAGTTGCTTTTAGGCTCTCCGGGATCATGCCTTGTGATAGAGAAGCATGTACGATCCTTGTCCAGGTGGGGATGAGTACATTCTTGATTTCTTTGAAGATGGCCAGTGGTAGTGGGTCACTGAAGTGGTTAGATGTATTGATGTTCTGAAGAATCATAAGGGTAGGACGGGTACCGTAATGGGTGAGGAACATTCGAACATATGAATATACAACGCATGCTAACAATGTTATTCCGAGGTATATAACCATGTCAAAAGTCAATCAAGATGACCGAATATATGGCAGTAATGAAGTCTAGGAGACAATGCCTATTAGGGCAGAAACTTGAGCATTAGGATTTTTTTTACTTCTTTTTTGAAGGAAGCGGTGGAGGAGATTGTATGGATTTCTGGAAGAAGAGAGTTCCAAATCTTTGGGGCAATGGCTGAGAAAGCTTTGTTACTCTATCGCTTTTTGTGGAAGATCTGTGTTTCAGGAGCATTGTACTTGCAGTTCGTGATGCTCTGCAGCCTGATAGTTCTACTTTTTGAGCCAGATAGATGCGGGTCTTGAAATTAACTGCTTTGTGCGTCATGCAGGCAATTGTTAACTGTATTCTTGCCTTGTTTGGTAACCAGTTTAGGGATTTTAGGGCAGGGGATATGTGTTCATTCTTTTTGTCCCAGTAATCAATCTAGCTGTAGCATTGAGGGAAGCCCGTAGTGGGACCAGCCTCTGTTTGGGGAGACCACATACCGTGGACCTACCGTAGTCTAGTCTTGGCAAAACTAGAGCTTGTACCACCAATTTGAAGTCTTTCAGTGAAAGGAATGGTTTGAGATTCCTTAGTATACTCAACTGATGTTTAGCTCTCTTGGTTGCATTGCTGATATGGTTCTTCATATTTAGGTGCATGTCTAGCATTATTCCGGGGGATTTAGCTGATTCAATATTGTGGGGAGAGCAGCTGAAGGCTGTGAATCATTTCATCCAAAGGTCAATCTTGGGAATCCCCCTATTAGGGGGAGTGATGAGAAGGAATTCAGTTTTGGATGTGTTGAGCATGAGTTAGTCTGCAGTGAGCCAGTATTGAGTGTTCATTAGGATTGAGTTGAGTGAGATGAGGTCTTCTGGGGTGATGATTTGCAGATAAAGCTGAGTGTCATCCACATACAAATGAAAAAGAATGTTTGCGGAGTTCAAGGTATTTGCTAATGGTTCTAAGAGTAAATAGAAGAGTATGGGTGATAGGGTAGAACCCTGTGGAACCCCCATAGTTACTGTATGGGGCTGAGAAAGAGATTGATTCATCTTGATTCTTTGGGATCTGTTTCGAAGGAAGGAAGTGAACAATTTCAATACCGACCCTGATAAGCCCATCCTGTGTTCTAGAGTACATAGTAGTTTCATATGGTTTGCAGTGTCGAAGGCAGTAGATATGTCAAGGTGGATCAATAAGCATGATTCATTATGGTCTAGGAACTTTAAAATGTCATCCATGATGTGCGTGAGTGCAGATTCAGTGCTTTGCCCTCTTCGGAAACCAGATTGCTGATGATCCAACAGATGGATTTTCTCAATGTGTGAGCAGTGTTGAATTAGCACACATTTTTCAAAATGTTTCGTCAGAGTGGGGATGTTGGAAGTGGGATGGAAGTTGTTCAGATCTGAGCTGTCTTCCTTAGGGTTTTTTTTTAATGGGGTATACCTGTGCTGCTTTTAGACAGTCAGGGATCGTGCCTTGCACTAGTGAAGCATTGGCAATCTTGGACCATCAGGGAAGGATGGAGGCTTTTATTTCCTTGAAGATGGGAGGTGGAAGAGGGTCGCAGAAGTGGTTAGATGGATTGATTGCAAGAAAAATGTTGTAGGTATCACATTCGCAAAGGTGAGTTAAGGTGTGCCAAGATGCATTGCTCTTGAGAATTAAACTAGGGGGAATGAGTGGCTCTTGGTGGGTGAGTGGGGCTGTGGTTTCATACATGGGGAGAAGAGCCCTCTCTGATTCGATATCTATATTGATGCTGTTAGTGTGAGAAGAAGGCGGCTAAATCGTTACATGTAGGAGAACCGTCACCAAGGTCATGGAGGTTGGGTGCCTTTACTGATTGTTGTTTGATGCGTTCAAAACGTTTCTTAGGGCAAGTTTTAGCTTGTATGTACTTCAGTTTATATTTGAATGTGCCATTTTATATTAATAAGATTAGAACAAAGTATATGGTGCTAAGGAACATATAAATTGAGCAGTTGTGATGTGAAAGGGTGGAGCTAAAATGATGCTGCTCCACACATAACCTCTAATACACCCCACCCACCAAATGCTTTGTGATCACAGATGCAACATAACATCCTATAATCTAGGGGTGTGTGAAATTCATATAATTTGCTTTCAAGTAAATAGATGAAATTACGGCAAAATTACGTAAAATACGCTTCATTACCAAAATGTATATCTGTCATTTTGCACTATATGTTTGCATAAAAATTTTTCTCACACCAGTTTTTTTCCTTGAGGACGCATTTAAACAAAAGCAACATAAATAACAGCCACTCGCATTTTGGTTTTCCACTACTTGCACCATTTACGGTAAATGTTTATCGTGCATAGTGCATAATTATGCAAAGCGGCAAAATTGTGTCTTTTAGGACATTTTGCATAAGAAGCATAACACGAAATTATGTATATTATGCTGACATAATTTAAATTTCACCCAGGACTACTACTTTACCATCTCCAGAGCGAGATGGCCTAATAACCGTCAAAGATGTATCCATGGAAGAAACCTCTGAAGAATCACTTCCTGTCAATCAGGTGACCCATCTAATACACATCTCATCAAATCTGCCCTCTTTCATCTCTAATGCTAGTTCCATATCTGCCCTCACCTAAGAGTTGAATTTTGATCCTATTTGACTCAGAGAAAGGTGCTTCTGCTCATCTTCACACAACTATCTTATACACCTAAATCTAACTCAATAGAATTTGGTTTTGATAGCGGACAGTCACTGTTTTTCATTTTTCGAAGGGTGTACGTTACCTGACAATTGTGCACTCAACTGCCATGATTTTATGAAATCATAAGATGAACCAAGTAGCAAAAATGTATAAATAAGGCTATTAGGTGCAGTATTGAATAGGGAAGATTGCACGAGTACATTAGATTTTCATAACTTTGGTATTTGAAAACAATCTGACACAAAAAACAAGTACTGTGCTAAAAGGAAATACTAAAGGGATTTTGAACTTCATGACACAATATTCTACTTAATAGAAAAACCTCAATATCTTCTACAGGCAATGATACAATAATGTCTGTCTTGATTTTAAGTGTACCCATCACTGAAGCAGGCTTTTTTGTCGAAATGGGCCCTGCTGTTTACTGTACTAAATCATACGCTTTGAGCTGATAATAAGCAGGTTGCTGTAGTGATACAAGTAGCTTTGATCAAACTATATAATTAACATCACTGCGCTGGAAGCTGAAAATAAACATGCAAAATAAAGAACAATTGCCGCCATGATCTCAGCCCTTCAATGTGAATTAACAACAGAAACCGTGTCACTTCCCCGTGACTCAACTTGGAAATTTTTAATTTGGCTATGAAAAAATCAAATGTTATGTCACTTTCAGTCAGGCTGCAACTGCAAACATTCAAATTGCATAATTAATTCTTATGTTTTCTTTAATGAGAGCGTAGGAAGGGAAACTAAACATAACCTGCCACCAACGCACCACAACACGCTCACTTTATTAATGATCTTATCATGGCAGGGCCAGTTTATTGAAGAGAAAAGGAATAAAACAGATTCGCTAGAGTTCTAAAGAGTCACATACGGCTTTGAAACTAGCAATGTAAACATTAAGGGCAAGATGTACGATGCATTTTTGCATGCGCAAATGGGTTTTAGACCGGTTTGCACATGCAAAAAACCTATTTAAATAGCGACTGGCAAAATAGGGTTAGCGACGTGCTATTAGGAAGTGGCGCTCCAAGGGCGTCCCTTCCTAATAGCGAATCTGTACCCTATGTAAGAATGTTTTGCGACCGCAAGTGTGGTAGCGAAACACTCACAGTTTACCACCCTCTTCAAGAGGTTGGTAAACCATTCGTAACCAAGAATGGGTCCCCAGAGGACCCCTTCCCCTTTGTGAATGGGTGTGCAAAAATTTTTTCAAAGCAGGCAGTGCTCCCAGGGACCACTACCTGCCCTTACAAAATGAAACAAAACGCTTCTTTTTTTTAATATATTGCATCCCGTTTTCCTTTAAGGAAAACAGGCTGCATTGAAGAACAAAATACAGTTTTAATCAAAAGCAGTCCCAGACACGGAAGTCTGCTGACCCCAGCAGGCCACTATCCCTGGGAGTGCCAGACATTCCCAATGGGGTCGCAACTTGCGACTGCCTCATGAATATGCATGAGGCATGCAATTTGCGACCCGATTGGGAATCGCAAACAGTGTCTCAGACACTGTTGTACCTTGGCACTTGCGAATCGCAAATTGTGATTTGGCGCAATTTGTGAGTCACAATTGCCAATAGTCGTTCATCTGGCCCTAAGAATCTTTACGTATCACAAGTCAACTGGTATAATAACCCCCCACCCCCTTAACTGTAACTCAAAGACACACAGTAATTAACACCTTTACTGCCCTTGTGAAGAATATAGACATCATGAAAGAATGTTCCAAAGACATCCTTATGATGTATACATACCAACTTACCTTGGCTATCCTGGTGGTTATGAGCTTACATTTTGGATCCCAAGTTCTTCCAGGTTTGAGAAGTCTTTAAGAGCCAAGAAAGTGGAACCTGATCTCAGAGAGCATCGAGCACCAGCTTCACTTACAGGGGCCTCTGCCCATTGATGATGTAGTAAAAGTAACTGCTTTGATCAGGCAATGTATGAACACCACATTGAGGAAGCTGTGTATTTGAACATGCAACAGCTTGGTTCCGAAATTAGATAGCATCACTTTTTCAGTTCTCTGTGTGGGACATCTTTTTTTTTTTTTTTCTTTTTTTTTTTTCTTTTTTCATTTTTTTATTACAAGCCGTAGGTAAGAAAAATTCATTGGTACATTAAATTCTTCATAATTGGATATACATTAACCCAGAAAATTACAAAATCCAAGAGACAACCCTAGACAATAGAATGCCACAGTAATAACAAGAAAATAACCAATATTATACTTCAAAATTTAAACCTATTGATATAATACAATAATAATATAAAGAAAAAGGAAATATCATTACCATTACCATACTCAAAATAATAACTCCGAAACAAATTAGATTGCCCAAACTATAAACAGCAGTTGGTTTGGGCAGCATCAAGAATAATAGTATTATATCGTTCCTAAAGTGCTAATGCAAATACAAGAAAAGAAGAGCCAGCGCTAAAGGGTACCATTATGTGCAAAATATAGCCTATATAAAGTGACTAATGCAATAAAGTGCCAATGTATAGTAACACAATAATACTAATACTATACTGTTCATAAAGTGCTTAAGCGAAGAGTAAAAAAACCAGCGCTTAAAATTGCTAATATTATTATGTGCACACATTTTTTAGACCTATATAAAGTGACTAGTGCAATAAAGTGCAGTAAAGTGCCAATATCTAATAACATGGATAATAATACATTTCATAAAAAATACTTAGCAATTTGATATAGCATGGCAGATGGATATTACTCTTTCCTCAGATGTAGATGTCATACCAATTTACAGATAGCTAAAATATAACAGTCACTTTCCTTTTAATAGTTCAAGCTGGTTAAAATATTTCCAATTCCTTTCAAATCTTGCAATCGCACCCACTCTACCTGCATAGGCTTTCTCAAAATTATATGTTCTTCTCATTTTATTGACCCACTTAACATGGCAAGGACACTCCGTGGATTTCCAATTTTGCAGAATCAGGGACCGTGCCACGGCAGTAGAAACAAAAATAAACAGTTCTTCTGATTCATTAAACATGTTCCTGTCCTTACTAATGCCAAAAAGGGCCACTTCCACTTCTGGAAGAAGAATTTTCCCAGTTGCCATCTCCAAATCTGCGAAAATCTCCCTCCAGAAGGGTTCTAGCTTTGGACATGAGAAGAAAATATGATGCCACCCACCCTGTCCTCTGGTTTTACATCTAAAACATTTATTCTCGTGTTCGGGGAACATTCTTTGTAGGGCTTGCGGAGTATAATATGCCAACCAGCGAGAAAGAAAAGACATTCTCTTATAATTTGCCGCTCGAAGTGCCCTGTTTCCTAAATAACAAATTGTCTCCCAATCTTTGTCTGACAATACACACTGCAATGTGAGACTTATTTTCTCCAAATGTTTGCTTATTATATTAGATGTTCCAGAAAGGGGGGGGTAGCTTTTTATACCAAAATCCTATACCCTTGTGTTTCTCCCCATATAATGCTGATAACAAAACATTGGGTGTTGTATCGAAACTTCCTACAACTTTTCTTATAAAATAACTCAATTGCAAGTATTGAAAAAACATGATCCGCCTAGACTGTGATGTGTCTCTAACCGTTTTCCAACTGATTATCGAATTTTGAGAGAGAAGATGCCTTATTTCACTGAATCCGGGCGATTCCCATTCTGTCAGATGACTTGAAGAAATCCTAAGACCCATTTTAACACATTCTGAAAGTTTTAAATAAATAGATCCATCTGAGCCATGCTTTTCAAATAAAAGCCGTAATCTTGATGAATACCCCACAAGTGTCTTATAACGTGTTCTTTTTGGAAGTTTTGCAGTTTTTAAAAAAATAAACATTTGAGAACCCGATTCCTCAAGCATTCTATTTAAAAAAAAATTGTCTCTTGTCTGCCTAGCCTTTAATAATCCTGCCATTATATCGAAAAGAGCTGCCTCGTAATATGTATAAAAATGGGGAAGAGCCAGTCCGCCTTGATTAACAGGAAGTTGTATTACCGCGAGTTTGACTCTATTGGCCTTTTTGTTCCAAATGAATCTTCTTATCATGGAATCTAATTCATTAAAAAAGGCCAAATTAACTTTAATTGGGATATTGCTAAACAAAAATAAAAGCAGAGGCAATATATTCATCTTTATCAAAGCTACTCTGCCAATCAATGATAAAGGGAGTATATCCCATTGTTCTAAAAGGCTCTTGATTTTATCTCTTGTTTTTATATAATTCAATTGAAAAAGTTCTTGGTAGTCTCTGGTCACATAAATCCCTAGATACCTTATTGGGTCCCCCTTTTCTGCTTGAGACTGAAGATCTGGCGGAAGAAAGTCTAAATTCGAATTTAAAATAAGAACTTCTGTTTTCTTTTCGTTGATTTTGTAGCCCCCTATCTTCTCATATTCCTTAAGCTCTTTCATAAGGTGTAAAATATTTTCTTTATCAGGAGCCATGTAGAGGATGATGTCGTCGGCAAATAGTTTTAATTTAGACATTCCAACCATTGGAGAAGATATTGCATCATTATTTCTTATTTTTATTACCAGGGGTTCGATAAAAAAGGTGAATAGCAGGCGGGATAGAGGGCAACCTTGCCTAGTGCCTCGATTTATTTTAATCTTCCCTGCTTGTTTGGCATTTATTATCACCTGGGCTGATGCTCCCTCGTAAATATTTTGTAACATATTAATAATAGGAGCGGGGAATCCAAAATAACTCAAGGAACAAAATAACGTTGACCAGTTAACTAAATCAAATGCTTTTTCTGCATCAATCATAAGAATGCATGCAGAAATTGAATTAATATTAAAATAATCAAGTGCCTGTAATAAATATTCTGTGTTGGCAGCCATGTAGCGTCCGGCTATGAAACCCGTTTGATCATGATGTATCACCTCCTGGGCGGCCAACACGAATCTTTGAGCCCAGATTTTCATGAAAACCTTATAGTCAGAATTTAATAGACTAATTGGTCTATAGGAATTTACGTCTTCCGGGTTCTTTCCTTTCTTTACAAAACTAATAATTGTGGATTCTTTAAACTCAGAGGGAATGATACCACCTAATCTAATATAATTAAATAAATGTTTCAAGGGATCCTCTAACTCCTTCAAAAAAACCTTGTAGAATTCGATAGGGAATCCGTCAATCCCTGAAGCCTTTGCTCCCGCTGTGGCTTTTATACTGTTCTGAATTTCCAGATGACTTATATCACAGCCTATTTGATTAGATCTAGATTTGGAAATTTTGGGAATATTTAAGTTGTCAAAATATTCCCTGATCAATATTTCCTCTACTTGAATATCCGTAGAGTAAATTCTCTCATAGTGATCAAGGAATATTTTCCCAATTCCCTCGCTTCTAGTAACTAATCCACCTGATGGATCTTGGATTTTTAAAATGATGGAAGATTCTTGTTTTTTCCTGATCGAATTTGCCAGCAGCTTACCCATGAGTTGACTATCTTCATATAGCTTTTGTTGGAAGGCTTTTGAGCTATTTATCTCTTCCAAGATGAAGAAGTCCCTAAGCAATGCTTTAGCTTGTTCCCAGTTGTTTGGTTTTTGGTTCAGTTTCAAAGTATACTCATTCTCTGCGGCATGCTGAAGGGCAGATATTTTTCTTTTGCGAACATTAGCTTTATTGCAAGAGAATGCTATAATCTGTCCCCGGGCTGCTGCTTTAAATGCCCCCCATACTGCGAAAGGCTCTGCAGAGTCCCTATTTTCTAAAAAAAATTCCCTTATCCAATCTTTGAAACCCTCAACCCAAGTCGTATTCTGTAGAAGGGTGCGATCCAGCTGCCACCTAGGTCGCTCCCCTGTCGTGCCCTCTAATATTAATTCAACCTCAATCCTGCCATGATCTGAAAATGGATTGCAGCCGATCAATGCTTTAGAAATGTGGAGCGATCTTGAGGATAAAAAGAAATCTATCCTAGAGGCTGTATGGAACCTATTAGAAAAGCACGTATAAGATTCTAGGTTGGGATTTAGGGAGCGCCAGGAGTCACGCAATTGATATTCTGATACAAAAACCTCTAATACCCTTTTAGTCTTTGGTTTTAGTTGTTTCTTGTTCTTATTAGAGGTGTCCTTTTTTAAATCTTGAATATAATTAAAATCACCTCCTACTATAATTTGCCCTGCAATACCCCTTAGTTTTTCACTAATTTCGGTCAGGGCCGAGGTGTCATCAAAAATTGGGCCATAATAGTTGACAAAATTGAATATCTTTCCCAACAATTTTACTGCCACCCAAAGCCATCTCCCTTTAGAGTCTCTTTGCATTTGTAGAATCTCCCAGGGTAAATTTCTTGCAAAATAAATAGCAACACCCCTCTGGGCGACACCCGCAGAGGAAAAAAACCCATGGGAAAAATATCTAGGAAGAAACAACTTTGGGGAGTTTGATTTCAAGTGCGTCTCCTGGAGGAAGACCACGTGGGGTTTAAAAGCAATTGCCCATTTCAAAAGTGCTCCATATTTCTGTTTATTTAACAGCCCATTTGCGTTAATGGACAGGATATTACATCAATCAATTGGGGGATGTCCGCAGAGCTCCACGCCTCTGCCTAGGCTCCCGTGAGATCCTCGACCCATGGCCCCGCCTCCGTAATGGCGAATGAAGTTTCTGAATGCCGAGACGCTGATACTGCCGCCGTCGATACCGGGAGCCAAAGCAGGGAAGGTGAAGGTGTAATGCGGAGCAGAGGGATCCCGGCGTGCGTAAGAATGCGCCGTGAGAGATGACGCTACCTCACCACTGCAGTAGCTGCTTTTGACCCGCCAGCCAGATAGGGGCTCGGGTAAGCTCAATCCTTGCAGGACACGCCGTGTTGCGGCCGCTCATCTGTTCCTTCCCGAGGTGAGGTGAGCACATCATTAATAGCGGGCCAGTCAAAGGAGTCTTATATCGGTCTGCTGTAACTGCATCTCTTTAGGCTGTGGGGAATACGGTCGAGTACAGGGCAGCTACGGAGGAGTAACTCCATTGAAGTGATTTGCATTCAAGTGATTGTTCACAAAATAAAATAAAAATCCGCTGGGGTTTCCTGAATTCACTGGAACGTTAAAAAACTTTTCTCTATAAAAAAAAAGAGGATAAAAGATATGGGGAGTTTACTTCTTCTAAAAAAAAAAAAAAAAAAAGGAGGAAAAAAATGGGCAAACTTTTGAAAGATGATGACACGGTAAAACTCAGCAAAGTGGAAGCAGCGGCCCGTCAGAGAGCTAAGACTCGCCTCGCCCTAGCTCTTGCTAAAAAAGCTGCACGAAAAGCGGCTTGTGAAAAAAATAAAGATACTAATAAGGAGGAGGCGGGGTGCCTTATAACAGATGATACAACACCTGAATCCTCAGACAACGAGTCGCCCTCCTCCTCTACTTTCCTACAGCACAACGAACAGCAAGAAGCGGCAGAGGAGAGAGATAAGATGAATGATGTTATTTCAGCAGGTGTACTTGCACAGCCACAAGCAGAAGTAGAAATCCACCCTCTAACCTTTCATACCACCCCGGCTCAGGCAATAACAGCGCCTCAGGTGGTAGAAGAGAGGGGAAACAGTGGGACGGGAGGAAAGGAGATGAGAGATTTTCCACTGTTTACGAAAAGAACTACTCCGAAATCTCCCCTCTCTAATTCTTCACAGCCCCTGCTGGTCTCTCGTTCTCTGGATCCCCCAGCCTCGAATGTGTTATCTAAGGGCCCTGACTTGACTGCATCTCCATCCCCATCTCAAACTCAGTCTTCTTCAATAAATGTAACAAATGAAGTGGTTCAAGAAGGGGGGTGCATGCAAGACAAGACTCCCGGGAACGAAGAAACTCTAGGACTTAATTCTAGTCTCATCGACAAAGAAGCAAGATCTGAGGTAAAATTCCAGCTTGATATTCGCGAGATGCTCAATTTAATCCTCGATGAGATCCGTGAAATCAAAAACAATCAGCACACGGAACTTGCTGCTATTCACGCTAGAATAGATAAGCTGGAGGAATTAACATTGGCACTCCCCAATAGGGTCTTGGAAGCGGAATCAAGGATAGCAGTCCTTGAAGATCAGATGAATCTGGTTTCAGGAGAGACTAAAGAGGCCACAAAAAAGAGGATTTCTATGGAGAACAAACTCGAGGAGTTGGAAAACCACTCCCCTCGATCTAACCTGAGGATCGTAGGGGTTCCTGAAGGAACGGAAGGATCCAATACAGTGCAATGGGTTAACTCTTTTATACAGAAGGCAGTTCTGCCAGACTTTGAAGGAGACTTGACAATAACAAGAGCCCACAGAGTACCGGCTCAGCGCTTTGCGAACTCTCCATTTCCCAGAACTATTGTATTAAATTTTGCGAATTTTAGAATCAAGGAACGTATACTCTCTAAGGCATATCAACAACGCCAGTTTTCTGTTTCCGAAACCACAAAATGCAGGATTTTCTCGGATATGACAGCAACTGCGGCTAAAAGAAGAAAAGAGTTTGTAAAGTTGCTGCAGTTATTCAAGGCTAATGGTGCCCAGGCTTCGATTGCACAGCAATCAAAACTGAAGGTTCTCGTTAAGGGAAAAAACTTTCTATTTACTGATTTAGAAGAGGCACAGACCCTTCTAAATGAAATATCAACAAGGGCCTAGACTTAGTGGTCTAGCTATATTGAATGTTGAATACGAGGAATCCATGTTACAATCCAGAGCTATAATTAGGAAAGGGAAAAAAAAAATGAGAGTTTGAAAATATCCAGGCGGGGGCTCTTGGGTTCAGGGTCTCACCAGGGTCACACCGGGGTGTAACAAGAAGACACCCGAAGTAGAAGAAAGGGAGGGATGTAGGCAGCGTGGACAGGAAGGGGGGTCCCGCATCCATGGGGGGGTTTTTGGTGGGGGGGTGAATGCAGTAAAAAAATACAAGAGAAGTAGGTTTTCTATTCTTAATATTGGTTGGTACAGAAGAGGTTTAGTACTTCAAAGTCTCAACAATGTGTGGGACATCTTATTGTGAATTATATTTAAGTGAGGTAGAGTAGTAAGCAATTATCATTAATACCAATAAATATATGGTTGGATAGTCCTTGAGTAAAATAGTGGTCAGAGATTACGTACTAATCATCATATACGTATTGACTGCGTTTTTAAGCCACCGTGGTTTTGGCATGCGTGATAACACATTCTATTCATATGGTTTACCTAGAATCCATATGAGACCAATAACGCTATTTATGATGTACAAACCATCTTAGCCCATGGCCTGCGTGCCGTTGAGGGTTGAAACATGTGTTGGTTAATCCAAGTTCGCAGCTGCCTGGCAATTAAATAGAGGCTTCAATTTGTTTTCAACTGCATTAAAATAAACATATGTGACGATTAGTACAAAATCTCTGACCACAAGTTTACTCAAGGATTATCAAACCACATGTTTAATAGTATATTGATAATTGCTTAGTTGTGGGCATAGAGGTATTGCTGTCAAAGGATAAGCAATCAATACTGCCAACGAGGCAATATTAGTAAGCGTAACTCCTGAAATACAATCCCTTCCATGAAGATCATATTGTGAAGAGCTGGAGAGGGTGCATTGTGTGGATTGAGGATGCTGAGGTAAATGGGTGAATGGAAAAAAAGGATGGGGGGCATTTGTTTTCTGTTTAAAAGTACAGTCACTAGCAAAACTATGCAGAGAAAAAGAGAGGAAGAAAGAAACAGAAAAGAAATCCTGATTATTGTTTCTGTTTTATTTATAAATCGTTTCATTAGTAAATAAGAAGTGTCTTTAGCTCTGCTGTCCTACCAGACACATTGATTGTTGTTAGACATACCCATCCACGTTACACATCATAGACACACAATACACAGACATCACAAATTTATATCACAGGACAGTGACTGAACTCTGCAAAACCAAAGGGGATGATGGAGGGAGTGTTGAACATTGCAAGCACTCACCCCCAGTCAACTGATCTGGGTTTAATACATCAACATTCTTTAGCTCACTCCGCCACCCCGTTCAGACATGGCCCTATGCAAATGTGACTGAACTCTGCCAGTCACAGCAAACATATTAATACAACTACCCTCACCCATCACCGTACCCAGGAATTTAAGCACATTCTCTTCTCTTCTTTTCTGAAGGCCGTCGCCGACTGGATGAGAAACAGCCGCCTGAATCTGAACTCGGACAAGAGGGAGGTCCTCATCCTCGGACCCACCCCCTCGGCCTGCGACGACTCCTGGTGGCCGACTGCGCTAGGAGCTTCCCCTACACCTACTGACCATGACGAAGCAGGTCAACGCCATCTCCTCCTCCTGCTTCAACACCCTCCGCATGCTTCAAGTGGATCCCCACCGAAACAAGAACCACGGTCACACAGGCCCTTGTCAGCAGTAGACTGGACTACGGAAACACCCTCTACGCAGGAGCCCCGGCCAAACTCCTGAAATGGCTCCAACGCATCCAGAACGCCTCCACACGCCTGATCCTTGACATCCCTCACCGCAACCACATCACACCCCACCTGAGAGACCTGCACTGGCTCCCTATCAACAAGAGCATAACCTTCAAACTCCTCACCCATGCACACAAGGCACTCCACAACACAGTACCAGCATACCTCAACAGCCGATTCAGCATCTACACCCCCACCCACCAGCTCCGCTCCGCAGACTGCACCCTCGCATCCGAAGAGTGACTGCCGGCGGCAGATCATTCTCCCACCTCGCCGCAAAGACATGGAACACCCTCCCCATCCACCTGCGGCAGATCGAAGACCTCCTAACCTTCAGGAGACTTCTCAAGACCTGGCTCTTCGAACAGTAGCAGCTTCCACCCCTAGCGCCTTGAGACCCTCACGGGTATGTAGTGCACTTTATAAATACTTTGATTGATTGATTGATTCTCTTTGACATACATACAAACTCCTCCATCAACCTTCCACACGCAGTCATAACATGCAAGCAGAATTGCTTATACCATCTAGAGGAAATAACCAGAATCGTAAACATCTTTCACAAACTCACTCCTCCAGGCATACACCTAAATGAACTTTCATTCTGCTTTACTGTATTGCACTCCATCGCTCCTCCCAAGGAAAGTACACCCAATCATAGTAAATATATTTACATTTTATAGGTAAAAGGCACAGTTTAATGTCATCACAACCACTTGTCCCTTGCACACTCAGACACTCTTCTGGGTAGAACAGCACACTATTACACTCTCCTTGGAGAACTAAGCACAGTCATGTATGAACCTTACAAAGGCAAGCAGAAAGAGACAACACACCCAAAAACAGTGAAATAATTTCCCCATTTAGAAAAGGGGAAATCATATTGCTTGTCTTGCAGTCTCGTACATTCTGCATAAATATACACTCCCGGGTACACACTTACTCTCAGAAACCCTGTCTCACACCCTCACCCATTCCAGAAATGGAACAATGGTAGTGGCGACACTTTAGCATTCTGTCAATTGAAATTTCACATTTCTAAACCTGCCCTCTTATCTTTTACCAGATGTTAGCAAATGTGGAACATCGGTGACCTTGATAAAGCAGATCTGATGATACATTCATATATTACCACTAGAATACCCATAGCATGGTATAACATATACCCTTCAATCTCAAATTTGTACAAATCATTTCTTTTCCCCACCACAGCCTCAAGCAATTCAAAGGCAAAATTTTTGAAATAGCATCATCTTTTGTCTACTTCACAACTAGCACACTGTCCCGGTAGCAAACAGGTGGGAGAATGCGATACGTTACTAAAATCAACTTTGTGCCGATAGGGAGCAATTACCATGATGAATACAAACAGGCAACATCTCTGCATAGTGTGCCGGAAGAAGGCAGCCAGAAGCGACTCTCCATTCTGTAGTGCCCAGCAACTCTGAAACCCTGTTCTCTGCTCTGAGGGATGTTTTGAATCATCCCATACTAAAACGTAGTACTGAGTCCACAAATAATTTTACAGCACAAGTTCATTTTAGACATTTCATTTACATTGTGCTATAGTTGAATATCTTATCATCTACCATATCATTGAGGCATATATTATTTGGACTTTTTTCAGCAATTTTACTTTGAACACTATGAAAAGCCTGGTTTATAATTGCTGCATAGTTTGCTGCTCATCATCTGGCAAATGCGTTGAAAATTTATTGTATTATTACTTTTATTTTTGGTTTTTAGGTAGTGCGCAAAAAGTTCCAAAGACGAAAAAGGCCACTCCATGAGCATGTTTTGAGGGAAGAGCATCTCAACATTTTTCATTGATGATTTAACATTGAAGATTTAGTTTGTGGAATCTAATAAAGATCCTAACCCTGAGGTGATGGCAAGAAGAGTGGGAAGATCCAAGTGGGACAATGTTTTTGCTGTACATATATATATATATATGAGGATTTCAGGTAGATGATTTCTCAAGTGCCACACATTATCTGTGGTCAAGTGCCAAAGTCATTATTGTAACTCATGCCTCCAGCATCTTCAGAGCACAAACATCAGAGAGTTTGTGCAAGTCAATGACTTGTAATCCAATTTACACATTGTAAAATTTCTGAATTGTGCTAATTTTTATGTTTCTTTTACTGCATGTTCCACAATGGGAATCCAATTGCTAGTTATTAATATATATATATATTCATGTCAGGTATTGTAACACACTGGAGACCCAAATTAAATAAAACATGAACAAACAAGCTAAGTGTTAGACATGGCATCCTTGGCATGATTCTCCTCTAATGTTTTGCCTTCCATTCTGCTGTTTTGATGACTTTGTTTATGCCAGTTTACCAGTCCTAAACAATGCTAACATGATTGTGCTCTCTCCTTAAAACATGGTAGAATAGGTTTATACCCAATTGGTGTATTTCATTTACTTGTAAGTCCATAGTAAAATGTCATTCCCTGTGCTCAGGGCCTTACTACATTTAATACATGATAATTTACAAATGGGAGCAGGTAAATAGCTCAAGTTTGGGATCTTTGCTATGAAAAATCCCTGCTCATGGATTTTAAATTTTAAATTGCAATTTTGAAATTGACACTTTGAGAAAGTTCAAGAGAAACAGGCAAATCCTACTCACTAAGGAACCGGGGTAATAGTTATATAGGTAAAACAGTGGTTCCTGTGGAATGATATACTATGAGGTTATGATACATAAGCATAATCATAATATAGAGCGTTAGATAATGGCAGAGCGAGAAGGAACCACTAACACACCGATTCCAGTGTAGTATATGTTATGGATTTTTTAAACAATAAAGGGGCCTATTACGATCCCAAGTCCGTCCGCGATCCCTGTGTAGGAGGGAACGTCCGCATGTGCTGCGGCGTTCCCTCCTGTGCAATTAGGATGTGACCGCCACCCTGGCGGTCACATCCTCTATATTTAACATTGCGGCGGGTGCGGCTTCAAGCTGCACCCGCCGCAATGTTAAAAACACATGCTGTGCATTTACATGCACAAAGCGGCAGGCACCGCGCGGTGCCTGCCGCTTTCTGCATGTAAATGCAGGGGGGTACCATAGGTACCCCCCATGTGCACCCCCCACCTCCCTTCACCCAGGGGGCCCGCAACGGGCCCCCAGAGTGAAGATCCGTATGCTTTTCCACGGCGGAGAACCCGCCGCGGAAAAGCATCTCTTCTACGCCATCTTAATATGTATGGCGGTGTCTTAGAGACACGCCACCATATTAGAGCTTTTGCCGCCGCGGTTGTAAGCCAACCGCGGCGGAAAAGCAGCGGACTGAAACCAGGACCCACCAGCCATCCTTATGTGGCGGTGGGTCTTTGGTGGGTCCACAGAGGATTTTCCGCATCCGCCGGGCCGGCGGTGGCTTCCACCGGCCCGGGGGATGCAGAAAATCCTCCATCATAATGTGCCCCATAGTTGGGAGTACACATTATATATCAAAACAACATTTGTGCATAGTATCCCAAGTGACAAAGGGAACCTAAACCTAAGTGATAATGTGAATATAATATACAAGGTTTCCACAGTTTGTACAAGTCAACCATTAGCAAAATAATTCCATGTGAACAGCAGCTATCTACAATGATATGTGCTGGGAAAATGGTTTGCTACTTCTGTTTGTCGGTGGCGTTTCAACCCTCAAAACAATGTGGGGTCTCTTCAGGACTATTGATGAAGGGACATCTGAATTTATGATTGCACAGCCCTGTGAAAATGATGTGCACACGTGAAGAATAGAGGAAAAGGGTTTACTATCATGAAGACCCGAGTCGACAGGCGGAAAAACCGCAGACGGTCTTTCCGTCCGCCCCGGACCCCCCAGCCATCCTAATATGGCGGGGGTCTTTCTGGTGTGAATGGCCGGTGGTTTGCCTCTGCTGGGCCGGCGGTGGCTACCGCCGGCCTGGCGGGGGTGAACCGCCCACCATCCTAATAGGTCCCTAAGTTAAGCCTGACTGCTCTGTGCCAAAGTTCCAGAGGGTTGAGCACAGGTTAATTTGGGGGTTCCCTGTGCCTCACTCTGGCAAGGATCGTGGTCCTTGCTTGAGTAAGGCTTCACCCCTCTCAACTAGAAACCTAATTTCTCACACTAAGCATACCTTTTCCAGCGAGATGAGCGCTAAGCAAAAATTATTGTATTATGGAGGTTTAAGGTGCAAAGAAGGTATGCCCCCTAACGCTGAAATTTAGGTCATGAAAAGGTTGAAAATATAAGGCTGTGTTATGTTTCTATATGGCCCAGTTTGTACACCAAACTGGTATTTCACGTTCAGTTGCTTCCAAAATTCCACAATGGCTATGTGTACAGTTTCTCACTCTTGGGTGTCCCAAACCCATTCAAGACCTATGCATTTCTGGTATTTACACACATAGGAAATGCACTAAAATGCATATGTGGTTTAAATCTTGCTACCGATATTTTCTTGAGTGAGTTAGACTTGAGGGAATGCCAGACAGAATTATGTCACCCATCAAATTTGGCACCTGTGCAATAAGGTGACCTCCCTGGAAAGATCTTTCCTTAACCCTATACTGAGGTAGAGGTAAGGTTATTTTTCATTCCTATGATCTTAAAGTAATTTATAAAGGAAATTATCTATTTCTACTTAGAAAAGTGTTAACAGGCGAATTATTAACCTAGAGAAAAGTCACTGATTAAGAAACATTTCAATGCCTCTATAAATAAATCTCACAATACATGTGCTGTGACAAGAACGTTAGGTCCAGTTTTCCCCATTCACTATTCTTTTGGAATCTTTTAAATTACTTACTTGATCAGACAAGGAGAATAAGAATATTGCAGGAAGATGAATTGGATATTACTTCAGTGAAAGCGTTAGTGTTTTTGTAAGTTCAATGGTATAGTAGGACACCGCATGAACCAGTTAACAAGTGTTGAATAGAAAAATACCACACACACTTGTTTTAAAGACATCAATACTAATGTCTCTGCCCTTCCATGAAAAATACTAATACATATGTATTCCTTCATAGATCTATCTTGTTTCTTATTATTCACCTCATGTAGTCAGCAGATATCTCTTGCAAGATCTTTTACAAATGACTGAGATCAATGGATTTGCAGATCAGTGGCAGCTCCTCCGCTAAGGCGGAGGAGCGTCACCCCACTGCTGCAAAGCAGTGAAACAATGTATTTGTTCCTGCTGTACAGCTTAGCAGGCCATATGGCCATGTCTGAACTGGGGTGGCTGAGTGAGCTAAAGAATGGTGATGGATTAAACCCAGATCAGTTGACTGGCGGTGAGTGTTTGATTTGCTCAAACGCTCCGTCCATCATCCCCTTTTGTATTGTGCAGCTTAGCAGGGCAGGTGGTGCCGCTGTGCTCCAAGTGCGCGATTACTGTTTGACCGGCCCTCGCGGGCCGGTCAAACAGTCATGCGCATTTGCATGTTCTCCATGCAGGCTGCATTACAGCCTGCATGGAGAACATGCCCAGGCCCCCATTCCCTAAGCCAATCACAGCACTGCGTTGCAGTGTTGTGATTGGCTTAGGGGAGAGACACTGGGTGAGTTGGCCAAGGGACAAAACCTTGTTACAGAGGCGGTGAGTTCATCTCCACCACTCTAGTGATGGCCAGGCCACTTAATTTATCAATATCTTCGATTTTATGTGAAGTTTTCTTCAGAAATGGTTCCCACATTCATGATGTTCCTCATTCACTTGGAGATTTCTCCCATGGAGGGAGTCATATTTCAGGACTTTTTCTTTGGCTTACACATTGGTCTTGGACAGATGGATGTGGTGGAAAGGGTGAAGTTTGATGTGGAGCCAGTAAGTTACTGTGGTGAGATTATAAATTCAGATGTAGGGGCAAACATGAATTAAGATAGGGGGATCACTTATGCTGGAAACCACCTGCTTAACTTCCTTCAATAGTTTTCCATCAACGGCTATGATGGGAACTGAAGTCCATCAGGGTATGTTTTTAAAACATGAAGCTGCCACCCAGGCTGTTTGGGAAGGGTGGATGTTAGAAATGAGGGGTCTCTAGTTGACAGAGGTATGTACCCCTGCTCACCCACTTGGTAGCATGGCAGGAGCAGACAGGCTTATCCCAAAGGCAATGTGTAAAGCGTTTGTACTTAAAACATACAGTAGCACTGTGAACACACTACAAATGGTCACCACACTAGTTTAGAAAAAATGAAGTATCTTTATCTAAACTAAACAAGACCAAAACGACAAAGATCCAACATACATGTATCAAAATAGCACTTTAGAACAGTAATTGCAAAAATAGAACTTGTAGAAACAAAATAGCTCCACCTGGGGCTATTACGACATTGTGATGAGAGGTTTAAATCCAAGGTATAGCACTGACAGCAATGTGTACCGAGTCGGGCACAGAATCACCCGAACCTCCAAACAACAGTACCTTGGAAAACAAAGTCTATGGACGATGCACAGCATTGTGGAGGTGAGGTCTCAGTGCTGAGGTCGAGGGCGGTTCTCTGGTTGTCAAGGGGGAGGCAAGGCATTGTGTCTGCAAGGAAGCTATGTAGCAAGTCCAGGAAAGGGGAAGTTAGACAGCTTTGGCGGTTAGGCGACGGTTCCTGTGAGGCAATGCGAAGTTAAAGAATTCGAGAAGTCACTCTCATCGGTAATCGGCTCTGCGATAATGTGATGCTGGTGCTGGTGGTGACGCTGTCGGTGCGATCGCTGCCATCAGAAGGGCAATAAGCGTCAGCAGCGTTGAAGGGTGTAGGAGCTGTGCTGCAGGTGGGGTGGTACTTTGTGCACTTCATGAGCAGTGTCCCCGGCCTCAGTGTAGGCCTCAGAGTCACTGGCGGCGTTGCTGACGGCATCAGAGTTGTTTTTCTTGTTTTGCAGCACCAACCACACAATTCTCAGGGACCAGTAACTGTAATTGACACCCTTTTTAATGCAGGAGTCCACACAGAAGTCCAGGTGCTGGTCAGTGAGTGGCAGGCAAAGTCTTTGTGTCCCTGAGACTTCAGAAAAGAAGGCCAGCACAAAATGGCACTTGGAGATTCTTCATCGAGCAGGTTCACAGCAAATATGCCGTCTTTGTCCTCTCTTTGGCAGCAGCAGCAACTGCAGGTCAACCAAGCAAAGCGCAAAGCAATGGGGCTGTACTCCTCATTCCAGCTCTCCAGCTCTTCTCCTTCGCCAAGGTTCATCTTGAGTCCAGAACTGATCTAATTCTCTGGGGCTAATGATCCAATACTTATACCCAATTATATCTTTGTTCTCTTTGTGGCAAGGGTCTCTGCTCTGAGCCCAGTCTAAACCAGTTCTGTCCTCTCTGGTGCAGTATGACCATGGGGGTGCAAACAGCATTGTGAAAGGGAGACAGGCCCTATTAAGGTCGGAAATCTCCTTCCACTACCCTAAATACTGTCAAGCCCCATTCAGCTCAGCTCTGAGCCATCCAGGAATGGCCAGGCATACCTCAACCCCCCAGTAACTGTCTACAGTAAATGCACATCCCCAGCCCCTGTCATTCCAAAACCAGAAAGTCAATCCACAAACAGGCAGAGGCATACAGAATGGTTAGACAAGAAAATGCCTACTTTCTAGAAGCGTAACTGCAACAAATGATGGACGGAATGCTGAATGATTCAAACATTCTCCCCCAGTCAAGAGATCTGGGTTAAATTCATTGTTTCTTGCCCACAATGCCACCCCAGTTTTTACCCAGCCATATGCGAATTAGTCTTGACCCTGTGCCTCATGGGAACAGTCCAGACCTAACTACCAAGCCAGGTCCTCCCTGGACTGGAAACAAGCATCCTGGGACCAGTTTTGGGGTATGTCACCCTTCGTCAGACAGGCTAGCTTGAATCCAGTGGCATATTGAGCAAGGGACCCACGTCTGGGCATACCCATCCCACTTAGGGCAAAAAGTGTAACTGCAACAAATGATGGACGGAATGCTGAATGATTCAAACATTCTCCCCAGTCAAGAGATCTGGGTTTAGTCCATTGTTTTTTTGCCCACTCCACCACCCCAGTTTGGACCCAGCCATATGCAAATCAGTCTTGACCCTGTGCATCATGGGAACAGTCCAGAACGAATTACCGAGCCAGGTCCTCCCTGGACCGGAATCAAGGATCCTGGGACCGGTTTCGGGGTATGTCACCCTTCATCAGCCAGGCTAGCTTGAATCCAGTGGCACAGTGAGCAAGGGACCCACATCTGGGCATACCCATGCCACTTAGGGCGAAAGTGTAACTGCAACAAATGATGGACGGAATGCTGAATGATTCGGGATCCAAGTCCCCTTTAGTGGACCTTTGGGAGGAACATGGCGGCAGCAGGCTGACGCCGGTCGCAGGAGCTCAGTGAGGCGGCACAGCGCACACGGTGCACATAATCAGAAAACGGCAAGGAATGATTTAATTATGTCCCGTTGGACCTCTACAACTTACCCGGTGAGAATGTGATGTTTTATGGCTTTTTGGCGTGGCACGGGATTAACCTGGTCTCCTCTCTCTTTCTCTTGGCTCTCTGCTCCCATAACTTGCGGTGAACTTGCGGCGCTCCACGGCGGAGGCACTAGGACCCTGTAGCGGCGGATGGGCAGAGATGTGGAGGTGGAGGTGGAGCAAGCGCTGCAAGAAGCCGGCTCCATAGCAGCGTTGCAGTTTGAAGAACGTCTGAGCAGTCTTTGGTGTCGGGCCCGGGCTGCTCTTGTGTACACCAGGTTCCGTGGGTTGGCGTGCAGAGATTATTTGCAACAGACAGGAGGAGGGCTTCCATCGTGGTATCCGGTAACAGAGTACCCCATTTCTTCACAATTAAGCCCGGTAAGGAGTTTCCGGGTAGGGGGGGAGCTGAAATTGGGGTGTATGGATCTGGAGTTCGCTGTGGCCCATTTAGTTAACCCCTCGAGTGGGGGGGGGGAGAAAGGGCAGCACCCATTGTACAGCACTTAGGAAGGGCGGAGAAGCCTAGTTTACAGTCACATTTTTTTCTAAAGGTAACAGCAGCAAAAGTCCTATAGTGTTAAGTACGCAGGGCCACTTGAGTGAGTTATTACCATCACCCTCGAGGAGAAACAGAAATAGATATCAATTAAGATCTCAGCAAGAGTTGAGGTCCAAGGGAGTTTTGGACCGCCTGGAGAGAGAAGGTCTAAAACCATTAACTCCAATTAAAAGATAGAAAAATCCTGGAGATATCAAAAAATTAAAGGGTCCTAAGGTAATTCAACCACCTCAAAAGAATACCCCATCTCTTAAGACATATTTTAAAATCATGGAGCAGGTTGTGGGCTCTGACGGGGCAGCTGACACGGCTACATCTGTTCAGGAGTATAGCGTTCCCCCTTGGTGCTTGAAAATTGCTATGCACCATTAGAAAGCATAGCGGACCCAGGGAATTTGGAAAGCCCAAATGAGGACCTTATTGTGAATCCACCTGTGGATCAGTTAGCACTTAGTCGTGTTGATCTTTCCCCCCCCTCCATAAGCCATTCAGGCTCCTTTAGTATTTCTTGACCCTCAGCTTTCGCAGGATCCACTAGAGGCAGACTGCAATGCCCAATGTCAAACACAAGCTCAAGTTCTGGTCCGGGAGGAGTCGCCGCAGTCGGACTATCCTAACAGCAATAGGGACAGTTTAGGCTCCATGTTGCAGTCACTGAGGGGCGACCTTATGACTAAGTTGGAAATATCTGAAACAAATCAAAAAAGTATCCACGATAAGTTTGATGCCCTGGAGTCTAAGCTGGATCACTTGAGCTTAAAGTCACCACATTGTCGGAGACTGTTCAAGGGAACTCCAAAGATATAGACGCCCTAAAGACCCAGAACTGGTCCCTTCTGATGGACATGGAAAGGCTGGAGATGCAGGCCCGTAGGAATAACCTTAGAATCTTGAAGAAGGGGAGGAGATGGATGATAATAAGGGGTTCGTATGCAACTTATTAAGAGATGGGGTCCTAAAAGATCGGCTAGATATTGATTTGGAGGCCAAGATACAAAGGGTACATAGGGAATCCTTCAGGCTGCACCCGGACAGAAAAGCACCTAGGAAAATTCTACTTAATTTCCAGACCTATAGTGTTAAGGAATTCATTTTAGGTAGGTGCCTATCACGTTCTACTCTCCATCATCGGGCCAACCCTTATCAAATCCGTTCGGACATTGGGCAAAGAACTGCGCAAGGGCAGTGGGAGCTGGGCTCGAGAATGCCTGAACTAAGATCGCTCGGAGCGCAAGTTCAAATGAAGTTCCCTGCTTCATTGAAAATAATGTGGAGGAACAAAATTTATAACTGCAGCCAACCCGAAGATGTTGATGACCTCCTATCTCAAATGAAGGGGCAATAAATAAAGGCTGATAAGTCTTACTTTAGGACCACAAGGGGGAGAAGAGGTTTGGAGAGTGCGGAGAGAGTGGAGGAAGACTGGGAAAGAGGATGAGAATTTAAAAAAAAAAGAGAAAGGAAAAAAGACATAAGGAGAGGTGTAGTGATTTAAATACATATGTATATATATATATATTCACTGAAAAAACCATAGGTTATAGACCATATATAGTTAGGAATTAGCATTTAAAAAACCTTATTTTACTCACACAAAACCATTGAAATTCCATATATAGTTAGTTGCACTAACTATATATTGCGCACCCGCAATCCACTGCTGATCATGTCACATATTACATCATTCATGACATGGTCAGTGACATCACTGATGACATCACTGATGACATCTCAAATGACATCACTGATGACAACATCCAGTGACTGTATGTTTCTGTAAAGTTAAAATATGTCTTACATATTGAAGAATGAGTGGATGTATAAGTGTCTGGATGAAGGATTTAGTAGGTGCGTGACTGACTGTATGAGTGAGTGATTAAATGTGTCTCACTGAATGCATGGGTTAGTGACTAAACTGTCTTAATTTGTGCATCATTATGTCTGTTGTTCTGTAAACTGCTGCATGTGTTGATCATTAGCTATACGAGAGGCTATATGTGTTATTAATTGGTTGCCCAAGTATTTCTATGGGAGATTGAGTTTGTGTGGGGGTGGCTGGAAGGTGTGTGACTCTATGCATAGATGTGTGAGCAGTTTATTCACTAGGTGTATGAGTTCAAGAGTGCATGTGGAAACAGCTACATGGGCAGTTGACTGTGTGCATGAGTGTATTGATGAGTGAATGGATATCTCAATGCTACATGTCATAGTAAGTACATATGTAAAACACAGTACATGTGAGAGTTGGCATATATAAATAACTGTGCATGAGAGCCACTGAATGAGTGAGTGGTTGTATCGATCATTGTGAACTTGTATCAGGGATTGTATAAGAGAGTAAATATGTGTTAGTATATGTTTCAATAAGTAAGGTGTGTTTAACTGTATAGTTGAAGAAATGGAGGTGAGATTGTTTCTTTGCATGACTGACTGGGTGTGTGAGTAACTCCATGGATGAGTGGCAGTGTGTGAGTGTCTGTATACACTGAGTGTATCTAAGGTTATATTAGAGTCTGAAGAGGTTTATCGTATTAGCACAAGAATGATGTCAAATGAGATGTCATCAGTGATGTCATCAGTGATGTCATTTGAGATGTCATCAGTGATGTCATCAGTGATGTCACTGACCATGTCATGAATGATGTAATATGTGACATGATCAGCAGTGGATTGCGGGTGCGCAATATATAGTTAGTGCAACTAACTATATATGGAATTTCAATGGTTTTGTGTGAGTAAAATAAGGTTTTTTAAATGCTAATTCCTAACTATATATGGTCTATAACCTATGGTTTTTTCAGTGAATTTTCAAGGTTTTGTAAATGCTAATTCCTAACTATATATGGTCTATAACCTATGGTTTTTTCAGTGAATTTCAATGGTTTTTTAATAGCAAATATCATAAGCTGTCGAATGTCAAGTACGTGGTAAGTGAAAACATTTTCGTGTTTATGCACACTGATCTGCTTTGAATGGTGCCCCCCCCCCTCATTTCTATTAGGAGTACTCTCTCTTTGCAGATAGTGAAAGGTAGTTAACGCAGGCCTTTGCCCCCGTTGTAATCCGTCGTGCCTGCTTCTCTCTCCATTTGATTGATTGTTATCCAAGTATTTACTGTTTTAGAATTAGTTCTCTTTGGTTCATTCTCTATTTACAAACAAACACAGAGTCGCAATACTCTGTTTAGTCTTTGCAGATAACGAAAAATCGTGTAAAAAAAAAGAAAAGGAATCGAGCAAAATCAGTAGGCCACTAATGGGATCTCTTTTTGACCTCGCTAAAATAGAAACATTAGGAACAACCCCTCATGACAAATACAAAACTAGTGAGATGAACTGAACTCCACACAATGATGGCTGCAAAACAGCTCGGCTCCGCCACCCACCCCGCCCAAAATAACGATAAAGAACGGCTGCCATGATTGGTTGCGGAATGACCACGACGGAGCTACGAAATGGTGCTGCTCTCATGCTAACCCCAGCTTCAGTCTGAAACATCCAGAAACACTGTAGACTACCAATTCGATCAGTTCCGGTAGCGCCCCAATGTAACCCGGTAGAGAAGAACTAGCCCTCCCCTCTTTGACTGATGGTTCTTGTTGCCTGTCCCTTCTGTTGTCATTTAACAGAACTATTTAGCCTGCTGAAAGGGGTTGTGTTCCGACCGCTGGTTGGTGGAGACATTTTGACTATATTCTGGACCTGCGTTGTCGCGTAATGCGTCATATGACGCGCCGCGTTAGCGCATCCGGAAGTCATCCGGGGCGCGCAGCGCGTAACGTAAGCATAACAAGTCATGTGACTTGTTAATAAAACTTTTCATTGGTTCATTTTACTTTTCTTATTGTAATGATGAAAGGCTTAGTCATATGACCTAAAAATTACGCTTTTCATTACTTCCGAACATTATTTTTTCTTAAATATATGTTATAATGTTCCAGGCTAATGTACTTTCCCGGAAATTTTACAACTGTCCTGCAAGTAAAATATATTCTTTTTTCGAGAAAAAGAGCGTTTCTTCGTCCCATGACGGAGCCGTTGAGCAAAAGAGGGTCGACCTGCTGTCTTAGTCGCCGATACGCCTGAATATGAGATTCTTATCGATCACTTTATGTTGCAGGAATAGAAAACACAACAGCCCTTGACCATTTATCTTTACTGCGTTCCTTCGTATTATACCTTTTACCCTTCATGTAATTGGTCTGCTTTATTTCACTTGCCTTTTAATGATTCTAAAACAGTCACTATTATTAAAAACTTTACCAATGTATATACTACTACCATGTTTTCTTTTAAAAACCTTTATTGTGAAAATTTCATTATACAAATACGAGCCTATAACCACGTGGGCCTGCCACAGAGCAAACTGTAATCGTATATGATGAATAGACATTTACACTGTAGAGGAACGTAACGGGCGGGCCATTAGGTTGCAAGAACTAAGGTGTCTAACAGTTACGGAATCGGTGGACGTACATTTTATAATTAAAATACGACAGGGCCAGTTACAATAAAATTATCTAGATATACATTTGCGGGCAAGTACCATGGGTGACGTTAATTCGAACTTTCAACAGTACAGTAATCAATAACACATCAGAACTTAATATCAATAGGGATGTCGAAATAGTCAATCAATTCTCGTCCCCGCCCGCCATGTGCTTCAAAACTGCATACGTATCTCGTGATTTCAAGGTTCTGCAACCAGTACACAACAAGGAGTTACGAGTCCCATTTATTCCGGCGCCATTTTGGGCGAGGACGGGCAGGTCCAGGATATAGTCAAAATGTCTCTACCAACCATCGACTATGATGATGTTTATATGCTGTATTTATTAGAGTAACACTCATCTGTCCACATGAAATTAATTTACCACAATCTAAACATGTCATTTTAATCTTTCCAAAGTTCTTCTAAATATTTGGGACCGTTTCCCTTGCCTCTGAAGCTCTCAGTGCCACTTCTTTGATGAATGTACTAGCAGGTCAGGGGTTCTCCTCCAAATCTCTCTTTTATGCAGCACTATAATTAATTGGTGCCACCTCTCCATATGACGATGCATGGTATAGTTACCACAACTATATTTTTTTTCGGTTCCTCTGGAGAGTTCATCGTGGCAGATGAAGCGTGTAACGTACCGGGCATTTACCTTTTTTTGTATGTACAGGAAAGGAAAAAAAAATCGAGCGTCCGAGTTCTAAGGTGTCCCAGGGCCATTTTAGTGGACCAGGCCCAAATCCAAAGAACAGGCCGCCATTTTGAGAGTCCTCTTGCAGCCGCCTGTCGCTGTAGCATCAAGAGCAGCCGAAACTCAGCTGAATGGCAACTGAAACGGTAAAGGGGCCCCCTACTACAGCAGACGAGCCTCCACCTAGGAAGGCCCATTCACGCCGGCTCCCCCCCCCTTCGGGCACCCCACGCCGTTATTCGGAGCAGTATTGTAGGATGGCCACACCAGTGCGGCAACTTGCTAGACATCACCTCGGTGGTAACCGAATCTCAACGCCTTGTGGTGTCTTCTATTCAAAAAACATTGTTATGCTGCCTTCGACCTATTCGCCGCAAGTGCGCACACAACTCAACTGCATAGCTTGCTAGACACCACCTCGGTGCCATCCGGATCTTGGAATCTCAGCACCTTTTGGTGTCTTCTCTTCAGAAAATATTGTTGCGCTGCCTTTGGCCCCATTCGCACATCAGTCCGCTACTGACGCCATCTCACAGGCTAATGGGGCGCCCCACGCCGACTTTCAGCATTGTAGAATGACCACACCAGTACAGCAACTTGCTAGACATCACCTCGGTGCCATCCGGATCTCGGCGCCCCACTGCAGATGAAGTGCCTCTCAACTATGAAACCACCACGGTGACATCCGGATCTTGGCGCGTTGTGCTGCCTTCGGCCTATTCGCACATCGGTCCGCTACTGACGCCATCTCACAGGCTAATGGGGCGACCCACGCCGAGTTTCAGCATTGTAGGATGACCACACCAGTACAGCAACTTGCTAGACATCACCTCGGTGCCATCCGAATCTTGGCATCTCAACGCCTAGTGGTATCTTCCATACAAAAAATATTGTTACGCTGCCTTTGGCCCCATTCGCACATCAGTCCGCAACTTAGACATCACCTCGGTGCCATCCGGATCTTGGCATCTCAGCGCCTTGTGGTGTCAGTCAGAAAATATTGTTGCGCTGCCTTTGGCCCCATTCGCACATCGGTCCGCTACTGACGCCATCTCACAGGCCAACGGGGCGCCCCACGCCGACTTTCAACATTGTAGGATGGCCACAGAAGTGCGACAACTTACTAGACACCACCTCGGTGCCATCCGGATCTTGGCGCGTTGTGCTGCCTTCGGCCTATTCGCACATCGGTCCGCTACTGACGCCATCTCACAGGCCAACGGGGCGCCCCACGCCGACTTTCAGCATTGTTGGATGGCCACACCAGTGCGGCAACTTACTAGACACCACCTCGGTGCCATCCGGATCTTGGCGCGTTGTGCTGCCTTCGGCCTATTCGCACATCGGTCCGCTACTGACGCCATCTCACAGGCCAACGGGGCGCCCCACGCCGACTTTCAGCATTGTTGGATGGCCACACCAGTGCGGCAACTTACTAGACACCACCTCGGTGCCATCCGGATCTTGGCGCGTTGTGCTGCCTTCGGCCTATTCGCACATCGGTCCGCTACTGACGCAAACTCACAGGCCAACGGGGCGCCCCACGCCGACTTTCAGCATTGTAGGATGGCCACACCAGTGCTGCAACTTGCTGGACACCACCTCGGTGCCATCCGGATCTTGGCGCGTTGTATTGCCTTCGGCCTATTCGCACATCGGTCCGCTACTGACGCCGCCTCATGTGCCAACGTATTTTCTCCGCATTTTATACCCTATGCCGCATAACAGGTCATGTGACTTGTTTATAAAACTTTTCATTGGTTCATTTTACTTTTGGTTTCCTAATGATGGAAGGCTTGATCATATGACCTAAAAACAACACTTTTCATTGGATGAAAACTTTTTTTTTTTCCCAAACGATGAAAGCCCCACCTTGTTTCTGGATGTTTCAGACTAAACTGGCGTCAGCATGAGAGCACCACCATCTCGTAGCTCCGTCGTGGTCATTCCGCGAGCAATCATGGCAGCCGCTCCCCACCAGAAGCCTGCAGGAGTCGGGGCCCCCAAAACTTTTGATGAATTCTCAAGGCGGAGGGGACGCTTTCGAGAATGGGGTCCAAGACCTAGCAGACAAGCGTCCGATTTCCAAGGTGTCCCAGGGCCATTTCAGTGGACCAGGCCCAAAAAGGAAAGAGCCTGCCGCCATTTTGAGAGTCCTGTGACAGCCGCCTATCGCTGCACCGCAAGAGTGGGCGCAACTCAGCTGAATTGCGGCTTTTGACACAGTGGACCAAAAACGGACGGAATGGCAACTGAAACGGTAAAGGGGCGCCCCACTACAACAGATGACACTCCACCTGGAGAGGCCCGTTCACGCCGCCTCCCCCGGGGCGCCCCACGCCGTTATTCGGAGCAGCATTGTAGGATACCAAAACCAGTGCGGCAACTTACTGGACATCACCTTGGTGCCATCGTTCTGCTGCCTTGGAACTATTCGCACAACAGTTTGCTACTGATGACCCACCCCCCGCGACGCCCCACGCCGTTATTTGCTGGGTGGCAACTTACTAGACATCACTTTCGTGTCATCTAGATTTCGGCGCGTTCTGCTGCCTTGGAACTATTCGCACAACAGTTTGCTACTGATGACCCACCCCCCGCGACGCCCCACGCCGGAAATCTGGACGTTGTGCTGCATTGGGACTATTCGCACAGCCGACCGCTACTTCGTTGTTTTTCCCTAAAAATGTTTATATGTTATTACTATTTTTGTTTTCTTGTATATATTTATAAATTATTAAAGTTTTATAATCTTACTACTTTGTCGGAGTGCTATATATTTTTAATGTGACACATAATTGTAAAAACTTTGATGTACAAAGAGTCATCCCTGGAATCTTCCGCTTCACGCTCGGTCCCCTCCCCAATCACAATACAGGATGGTTTTCAGATAATAGCAACGCTTCTGCTGTGACGGATCTCATCGAGTGTGGGCCTTGATCTACTATAACTCCTTTGAAGAGGGGTGATTCTTTACAGCTGTGGCCATAAACTACATCTGCAGGGCTAGCTGATAGCCTAGGACCGGCCTGGACAATCGGACACAGAGGAAAAGGAGTGTCAGAGGGTGCGGTAGTGAATAGGGCGAAAGGGAGGTGCCGGGCGGGCACAGGGTGTGATTCTCAGGGAAGAGCAGCGCAGATGGGGGGAGGTTTATTACCCATGCATAAGACAGAGAGCGGGGGTGACCACTGCCTGGGTGAGATGCTTGCGAGGGTGGGGAGCCATGCTAAGGATCGACAGCGTGCACAGAGTGGGTCTGGTCAAGGCATCTAAAATGGCTGCCGTGCACGACAAAAGTGTGCCATTTGAAAAAAGACAAGATGGCGCAGACAATGTTTTTCAACACTTCCTGATTTCCTTCGAATCGAACGTTAACAGACGTTGGGGCATATTACCAAAGTTAAGCGATATTTATCCCTAACGATGCATTGCAAAGATTTTTTTTACCGTCAGAAATTATCGCAGATAAACCTTGCTATTATCAAGGTTTATCGCAAATACGATAAAAAACGACCGCAATGCATTAATATCGCTGAAAACTCAGCGATATTCATGCATTACCGAGCTAATGCTCTTAGCCATGTTATCCACCTCCCATTGCATAACATGGCTAAGAACTGCTCAGGGCAGCTGTTACTTTTTGGAGATATTCGCGCTTATCTCGAATATTTCCAAAAGTTGATAATAGGAGATAGCGATGTTAGCGACTGTTTCCAGTCGCTAACATCTTGGCATGCCCACTTTGCATGTCATTAGTGATAAATATCACTCACATGCAAAGTGGGGCCCAAGATGGTCGCTATCTCCTACTAGCCGTCGCTAACTGGTGTTAGCAACAGCTAGGTAATACAGATATAATTTTATCTCCGCGAAGCGGAGCGCTGTTACAGATATATATCTTGTTTTTGAACGTTAATTTCTCAAAATGCACTGAAGCACATATATTGAGACCTAGCAAAGGCACATCGGGCTACCAGTCCCTAATATTTTACCAAGTTTCGTGCAAATCCATTCAGCCGTTCGATTATTATTATTATTTTTTTTTTTTGCCCCGCGGGGCCCTTTTTAAACCTCCACATCAAACCTAGGGGGTCAGCGAGGATCTACTATGCCCCCTTATGGTCATTTGCCCCTTCGCTTTGGCCTCCTCTTGTCTCTCGATCCTACCGAGAGACAAGATGGCGGCCGCTACGTACTGTTTGGAATGTTTACAGACACCGGAGAGCCAATCAGCTTCGCTTCGCAAAGCTCCGTAACGCGAAAAGTACGCGAAGCGGTGCGCTGTTACAGATATATATCTTTTTTTGAACGTTAATTTCTCAAAATCCACTGAAGCACATATATTGAGACCTAGCAAAGGCACATCGGGCTACCAGTCCCTACAATTTTGCCAAGTTTCGTGCAAATCCATTCAGCCGTTCGATTATTATTATTTTTTATTTTTTTTGCCCCGCGGGGCCCTTTTAAAACCTCCACATCAAACCTAGGGGGTCAGCGAGGATCTACTATTCCCCCTTATGGTCATTTGCCCCTTCGCTTTGGCCTCCTCTTGTCTCTCGATCCTACCGAGAGACAAGATGGCGGCCGCTACGGACTGTTTGGAATGTTGACAGACGCCGGAGAACCAATCAGCTTCGCTTCACAAAGCTCCGTTGCGCGAAAAGTACGCGTCCTGGGACGCTGCCTGGTCCGCTGTTACAGATATATATCTTTTTTTAAACGTTAATTTCTCAAAATCCACTGGAGCACATATATTGAGACCTACAAAAGGCACATCGGGCTACCAGTCCCTACAATTTTGCCAAGTTTCGTGCAAATCCATTCAGCCGTTCGGGCTAAAAGTGAGGCCAACCGCCCTATGGAAAACTCAATGTTAAAAACATGTTTTGGGACCCCCCTTTTTTCTCGCCCCCCCTTGACGAACCCCCCCCAAATTTTCAAGGGCTGCTCAGAAACAAAATGTGCCATTTTCCTGAAAATTTCAGCCAATTCCGTCCACAAACGCCAAAGTTATTAGACATAGAATTTTCAAAAATCCCATAGAGAAAAAATCCTAACTATATATACCTACTGGCGACCGCCAGTAGGTAATATATATATATATATATATATATATATATATATATATATATATATATATATATATATATATATATATATATATATATATATAAATAAAAAACAATATATACAGTAGGAAGAGCCATAGTATTGTGACCCTTTCCTGGTTTTGTAAAAAACTAGCTGTTGTGCCGCCTCTGTGAGGGTTCCTAAAAGGCAGCTCCAACGCCAAGTATCACAGGAGGGTTCATCAGGGGAGGGTTAGGATGGGGTCACAGAGGGGGGTGGTGGGAGGGGAGCAAAATGGAAAAATTGTCCTCATGCAAAATAAAAGAAGTCTCTTTTTTTAAAAAAAGGGTCTATATGCATAGCGTTTACGGGTAGGTCATGATTTGGTCAACTAGCATAAAAATCCTCTCCTGGAACGTGAATGGCCTCGGGGGAGGCAGGAAGCTATCCCGGGTTAGTGAATTTAAAAAAAACACTGAAGCCTATGTTTATTTACTGCAGGAAACCCACCTGGAAGCCAGAGCATGCGAACAAGCCTTTGGCAAATTGGGTTGGGTGCAGGAAGTATTATGCTCAAGGCAAAAGGGGTGTACAAGAGGCGTAGCAATTGTTGTTAGGGCAAATAAGGGGATTAAGCTTCAGAAATGGGATACAGACCAGTCTGGTAGATGGCTGGTGGCAACTCTCTCCATATGTGGCTCAATATTCACTTGCGCTGTGTATTACGGCCCAAACGAGGATAATCCCGGTCCCTTCCTGAAACTTGGAGCTAGCCTATTAATTACAGCAGGCTGCCTTGATAGCTAGGGAGGGTATTCCCAAGTTGGAGAGAGAGTTGCTCAGATTACAAGCAGAGTTTAAAGCTAGAAATGATAAGATCATCAAGGAAAGGTGGGAGGTTAGGAGATTACAGAAATTTTCACACGGCGAAAAATGTGGATCCCTTCTGGCATGGAAGTCGAGGACAGAGGGGGGCGTGGTTTTGGCACCGATGGTGGAGGCGGCGTGAGCAGCGGCCTGATCCCGCCGATTATCCTGAAAACTGCCTGGGCTGCGCCTGTAATTGCTGGAACCGACGTCGGAATGATTGTGGGGGCCTTCCCGCCCACCAAGGTGTTGTCCGGTGACTCCGGGCGCCCCTGAATCGAAGTTTTGTTCCCGGAAATGATGAAGGAGGTGCGGCAATAAAATGGCTGCCAGACTCGCCCGTGGGGAACTAGACTGGGATGCCCTGCTCGCCGTGTGTTGGGGCTAACACCTGAGGCAAGATTGCGGAGGGGGTGCAGCAAGCAGGCTGCTGCTCCGCATCATCGTTCGACATTATTGCGGGCAGCGGCAGTTCGCGGATTGACGAAGAAGATGGGACGAGTTGGCGCTGGGAAATTTAAAATGGCGCCTGGATTTTTAGCTGCCTTTGTTCCACAGCACCTGAACTAGTACCGGCGCAGCGACCATAGCGGCCCAGAGGTGAGGTACCGTTCAGGCCACGGACGGTGCCCTGAGCAAGCGGACGTGCTGGTGCTGGTTCGCGAGACGGGGTGACACTGAGACGCTGAAGGGGCTGCAAAGGCGACGTATGCCCACGGAGGACCTGGCTGGGAGACTTGGTGGCCAGGAGAGTATCGAGCAGCAGAGCGAGCAGCGGAGCTCCAGTGCCGGACTAGTAGGCGTGTGGAGGAAAGCGGACCCTTTCTGGAACCACCGGTGAGTGAAGTGGTGCGGGCCTGGTCCTGGCGCTGCGGAGGTGGGGGCGGGAGCAGGCTCGTAGCCCCGAGCAGCCGGGGGTCGCGGAGGATCGAACAGGGACCCATGTGGTAAGAGTGCCTGAGATACCACATGGGAGCAGGCAGTGGTGGACTGCGGGGCATACCCTCCAAGGTGTACTGACAGCTGTTATGACAGGAGAGAGGGGAGCAGCCAGTGACTAGCTGGGACTTAACGTGCTACTGTCCTGAGGGCAACGATGGGAGCCCGGATCAGTGGGATTACCTAAGTGCCGGCCCGGAGGTCTGGAGTCCTTCGCGGGATTATCGGAAGTATTGCCCAAGGAGGGGAGTAGCGGCTGGTGCGGACCGTGATTGTGGGAAGAGCACTGGGACCTAGGTGACCACTACGGAGAGCGGCTGGGAGCCGGAGTGCCTGGAGACACGTTGCTGGGGGTTAAGGATTGAAGCAAGAAGATAGGTGATCTGCGTTGTATGTGCGAACAGTGAAGGGCTTCTGCCTGTGGAGCGATAAGCCGTGTGCTGTGAGGGCCCAATTGGTTGCGCACGACACAGCCCTGACATTAGTCCACGTGGTTGTTGGCAGAGGTGCTGTTGTGCAGGACGGATTCGGTTGGCGAGGAACGGGGCCATTTACTCACATACGATGAAACCCAAAGGTAAAAAAGACGACGCAGTGGACCTCGAAGGAGCCCATGGGGAAGGGGATGACGTTGAGAGCACGCTCTCGGAGCAGAGGCTGAACAAACGCCTGGATCAAATCCTAGAAGCCATAACGGCGACGAAGGAATCCCTCCATCAGAACATAACTCAGGTCGCGACGGGGCTGGGACTCCTGAGGTCGGACCATTCGAAGCTAGCGGATAGGGTCAAAGAAACTGAATCGGTCATTCAAGACCTAAAACCAGCAGTGGTAACGGTGGAACACAAATTGGGAGATGCACTGAGGCGCTTGGAAACACTAGAGAAGAAGGCTGAGGATTCTGAAAGTCGTAATCGACGTAACAACGTGCGGGTAGTAGGCCTGACGGAAAAAATAGAGGGAACTGACATGATTGCTTATCTGGAGAACTGGTTCAGGACTACTGTTGCCCCGGAGGGCCTCTACGCCTTCTTCACACTTGAAAGGGCGCATAGGGTCCCAGCCAAACCACCCTCACCGGGCCGCCCTCCCCGTCCCGTGGTGGCCAGAGTCCTTCACTATAAAGATAGGGACCTGCTGATTCAAAATGCACGCTCAACGGGGCCTTTCCAAGTGGACAATAGCACTGTAACGATCTTCCCGGATTACACTCAGGAGATACAAAGGCGTAGGGCCTCGTACTTGTCTGTTAAAAAGGAGCTTAGGGACGAGGGCATCCAATATTCACTGCTATTCCCAGCCAAACTAAGGGTGATACTGGACGGTTATACACAGTTTTTCCTGACACCTGAGGACGCTTGGTCCTGGCTCGAAACATACAGGGCAGGCACGGATCGTAGGGGTAAGGGAGAAGGAGGACAGCCCAAGCCACCGCGGATGCGCCAATCACAACGTCTCCGCAATAAAACCCAGAATGCAACAGGCCTTGCAGCGCACACAGATGGCAGCCGATAAACAGGGGGCTCTGGCAGCAACAGCGGTGATAAAGGGTTCGCAGCAGGAAGACTTGACTAAAGGAACGGAATCCGATGAGGACAGGAGACGCTCTGGCACAGAGCTGTCGGATGAGGACAGCACCAAGGGCCCGGAGTTGACGCCCAGATCGGCTGATGATTTTTAGGTTGCTTCACTCTTCGCGGGACTCATTGCTGGAGGACTGGGCATGGTGGTGCCGGAGGGCCTGGTAACAACTGTAAATTTTATAGCTGTGCCATCTTATTGCGGGACATTAGGGGCTGGGGGCTGGGGCAAGGGCTGCCACCTGTCGGGGCCGGACCACCCACCCATTGCGTTTAAGGCAGCCTGTAGTGGCTACTGCAGGGTAGTGCTGTGTGATTTGTTAGGGTAGTTTGGATGGGGACTGATAATGTGTTATTGGGTCCTGTTCTGGGGGAGGGTTATGGGTGCTTTTCTGGGTGTTCAGTGTTTGGGGTTCAGCGGTTCTGGTGTGGGCAGGAAAAATGTGAAGGAGGAGTCATGGTGGGACTGTTGCAATGGGGACGTTACCTGAATTGAAATGTATTACATGGAACGTACGTGGCTTACATACTATGTCAAGGCGTCACAAGGTGCATGCATATTTGGTAAGGAGGGGAATCCAGATAGCGTTGCTTCAAGAAACCCATCTTAACAAACAGGAGTGTATTGCGTTGCAGAACTGCTGGCGCGGTCAAGTGTTTGGCACTGCTTACTCGGCGTTTGCCAGGGGGGTATTGGTTTGGGTGACGGCGGGGATTTCGTTCCAGGCCACCAATAATGTTATAGATCCGGAGGGCAGGTATGTGGCGGTAGAGGGGAGATTATATGGAAGAGATGTGGTGTTATGCAGTATATGTGCCCCAAATACAGATCAGCCCCGATTCTTTGACGAAATTTCGGGGAAATTGGCACATTTTTTGGCAGGTCAGGTGATAGTGGGGGGAGATTTCAATTCGCTCACTGATGTAATACAAGATAGGTCGCACCCACCATTGGTTGATTCCCAGGTCCGCAAGGTTGCGAAGAAGAGGGTGGAGTGGCAGAGCAGGTGGGGGTTAACTGACATATGGAGGGGACACCACCCTGAGGATAGGGATTAATCCTTTTTTTCTGCGCTCCACGAGCTGCATGTTAGAATCGACACTATCTTATGTACCCAATCACTAGCACCCTTGACAACACACTCGGAGTACTTGGCTAGGACCATCTCGGATCATAATCCGCAGTTGGTATCCTTTCAATGGCAGCACATAAGGACGGGGGTCCCCACTTGGCGATTAGGTCCAGACACTCTGGAGGACCAGGCCTTTAGTTCCGAAATCCAGGATGGCATTGAACGTTATTTCACTGCAAATAGGGAATCGGCATCCACTAGAGAAATGGAATGGAATGCATTTAAGGTGGTGGTGAGAGGGTTGTGTATAAGTAAACATTCAGGAGAAAGGAAAATGGTATTAGCTGATGTTAAAAAAGCAGAGGAGGCACTGCCGGAAATAGAGAAGCAGAGACCAGAACAGAGGGAACTACAAGAACGGCTTTTGGCGGCTAAGGAGCTAGTGGCGACTGAAACGGAAAGATTGCGCAGTTACGATTATAGACAGTATATGGTGAAGGTACATGCTGAGGGAGACAAGGTGGGCACGCTTCTAGCGAGAATGGCGAATCCGAGGTCGGGAGGGTGCCCGGTTCTGAGTGTACGAATGGAGTCGGGTGACATGGTCTACTCTCAAGCTGCGATCCTTTCACGCTTCCTGCAATACTACACGACACTTTACCAAAGTCACCTGGAGGCGGACACGCTGGATATTGAGGGCTACCTGGCAGGGGTTCAGCTCCCGCAGTTAGAGGAGGAGGATGCTGAGACTCTGGGTCAGGCTATCACAATAGCTGAAATTAGGGGAGCAATCAAGCAGATGGCCTGGAACAAGACCCCGGGGGTCGATGGACTCCCCATAGAATTTTATGTGAAATACATTGATATCCTAGCACCCCATTTGCAGGATGTGTATAATGAGGCGGTGGAGCTGGGCCACCTGCCAGAGTCCATGAGGGAGGCACTGGTCGTCCCCTTGTTGAAACCTGGGAGGGAGGGTAGTGATGTGACCTCCTATAGACCGCTGTCTATGCTGATGGTGGACTATAAAATACTGAGTCGCATATTGGCCACAAGACTGTTGTCCCACATGACTGTTTTGGTTCACGAAGATCAGGCAGGGTTTATACCTACTAGGAACACCTCGGTCAATATCCGCCGCCTTATAAGAGTATTAGGGAGGGACCTGGATGTGGATATGATGCCAGCTGTGCTGTCCGTAGATATAGAAATGGCGTTTGACAGCCTAGAATGGGAGTACCTCGATAGGGTGCTGGAGAAATTTGGCTTAGGCGAGCAATTTAGGCGTTGGACGAAGGTCTTGTATTCCTTAGCTACTGCTAGGGTGCGACTGGGCTCAGTCGTATCGTCAGAATATCCGGTGGGAAGGGGTACGAGACAGAGGTGTTCACTTTCTCCCCTGCTGTTCGCGCTAGCAATTGAACCTTTGGCGGTCTACGCCAGGACGGGGATAGCGTATGGTGGTCTGGTATGTGGTGAAGTTCCACACTACATTTCATTATATGCTGATGATTTGCTGTTGTTCTTAGAGGATGCGACGGTTGCACTGGGAGGGGCGGTGAGCATGTTATCGGACTTTGGGAAGTTATCGGGCCTTAGAGTGAATTGGACTAAAACATGTATTTTCCCTTTGAGGGCGGATATGCCCCAGCCGCAACTGGCCGCTGATCTAATATGGGAACTATCGTGCTTCACTTACCTGGGAGTTCGGATCTACCATGGGGCTGACGATATGTTGGAAGGGAACATAGAACGCTGCATAAGAGCTCTGAGGGGCTGTATGGCGTTTTGGGCAACTCTGCCCCTTTCGGTGTAGGGGAGAGTTGTGCTGCTCAAGATGGTAGCTTTGCCACGCATGCTCTACTATTTCCGTACGCTGCAGCTATGGGTTCCGCCACGGGTTTTTTCAGGAATTGTGGACGCTCACCATTGATTTTTTTGTGGGGGACTGGGAGGCGACGAGTGGCACTGGATACGCTGTTGAGGCCGAAGTCGGAGGGGGGACTAGCAGTTCCTAACTTCGAACTTTATTATTTGGTGGCGCAGCTGCAGATCCTTACACAGAATGTGGCACGGGAATTTAGGGGCCTGTCCTCTCATATATTGTCATGCAGCAACAACTGGTGGTTCGGAACTTAACCCTAGAGGAGAGGACCCTGAGGATGTGCTGGAATAAAAGCCAAAAGAGGGCGGGAGTAGCACACCCATACGCACCCGAAATCCCGCTGGGCATGTTGACGGCATTGCCGCACGGAGGGGACTGGTCCCAGCTCCTGGAATAGGAGGAGATGGGGCTGCAAATGGTGGGCGACTTGTATGCTGATGGCGAGTTGTTGCCCTTTCAGGCGGTGCAGGACCGATTTGGCCTTCCTGACGGAAGTTTCCTCTTGCACATGGCTGTGACGACAGCGATGCGGAAACATTGGAAGACAGGGCAGTCAGAACCACGAACCACGATGGCATGCCAATATGTGGTAATGGCGGCGGGTACGTTCAAGGCAGTTACATGACTACATTCCCGAATGTTACACGAAGGTCTGGAGCCCCTAACGGTTCTCAAACAGAAGTGGGAGACGAGTGTAGGGAAGCCCATCCCGGACACAACATGGGGTCGTATCATGATGAGGACCTGGAAGGGGGTCAGAAATGCACGGTTCCAGCAAGTGCACTTTTATATAGTGCACAGAGCTTACCTCACTCCGGGGAAGATCCGGAAATTTTTCCAAGTGCAGGAAGCGGCATGTCCTAGGTGCCTAACGCCTGATGCGGAACTGGACCACATGCTGTGGGATTGTCCGAAATTAGGGTCATACTGGTCTGAAGTGGGGGCGCTTCTTAATGAAGTTACTGATAGGCAAGTGGACTATGTCATGGCGACTTGTTTACTACTCCGGTTTCCTCACACGGAAACAACCAGGATAACTAGTAAATTCATTGATCTAGGTCTCATTTTGGCACAGAGGGAGATAACCTGGCATTGGAAATCGAAGGAGGGTCCCTCTAGTAGACGGTGGGCGAACGAATTACATAAATAGGCCCGTAGTGAAGGCACGGTCAGACTTCGCCAGGCACCCCGTACAGCTAATGACAAGAGTCTAGAGATGGCTCGTGCGGGGGAAGAACTAGTGCGAACGCTAGGTGACAGTCTGGCACCAGCGGAGGAATAAGGAAGGAGGGTTTTGAAGGCAGTTCCATGTAAAGCACGGAAGGATAAGTTGCGATCCTTCAGGTTTCTTCCTTTTAGGAGTTGAGATACTGGACAAGGCCCACACCAGCAGCGGTATGGGGGGGGGGGTTTGGCTGGGGTAATCGGGGTTCCTACTGTTGATATAGTAAGGGTTGACCTCTAAGAGTTAAAGGTGTGGATCTTAATGTGGGACAATCGGACAGTGTCTCCCTCCTGAGGGGGTGGTAAATAGAGTTGGTTCTAAACTGAGGATTACTCTAGGGAACTAGAGGGCTGGCACTAGGCCGCTCTGTTACGCTAGTAGTACCTATCAGTAAACACCATTTGAATTGTAGGACTGGTTATCTGATGGGGTTCGGTGATGGGGTGATAAAGAAAAGCAGATACTAGATAATCCTGCTGAGCAGTGATCACTGTTTCATTTATGATTCACCAAGTTTGACATTGACTTGCTGTCGCCGCCCGGCCTCCGGGATGTGGGCTGAGTGGCTGTGTTATGCTTGATTCATGATAACCACAGGACATTTCTGGATGACGGGATAGCTGGAACAAATGGTTGTATATTTTCTAACTCTGCAATAAAAATAAAGTTTAAAAAAATAAAAAATAAAATGGAAGTCGAGGACAGAGAGGGTCAGAAATAATATCAAGAATTTGACCCAATGGGAGTCTGGTCTACTATTGCAACAACACATCATCATTAGGGTAAAACTAACCAGAGGATGAGTCGATCAGGGAGGAGGCCAGGGCATTTATGCAGGGTCTATACCAAGAAGAGATCAGGCACGGACCAGAAGAACTCAGCACCTGGTTAGACCGGAGAGATTTACCCCAGTTGTCTGAATCGGATAAGACATATTTAGCCAGTGGAATTACGGAGGGGGAAATAAGAGAACAACTAAAGAAAATGAGCCAAGGTGAAGCCGCTGGTCCCGCTGGACTACTGGTTGAAGTGTATTCCGGCATCCTAGAGACAGTTGTCCCAGTGCTAAAAACACGTTTTAATAGAATACTTATACAAGGTAATTGTATCCCCCCATCATGGTCAGAAGCCACTATAACTTTGATTGCTAAGCAAAATAAAGACCCACAAAAAATTGAGTCTTATAGACCAATTTCATTGTTAAACTCTGATCTGAAGTTCTTTTCTGGGATACTGGCCACTAGATTAGCCAGAACTATAAAAACAATTATACACCCAGATCACAGAGGGTTTATACCTGGGAGGCAGCTCAACGAGCTTACTTTCCAGGTAATAGGGGCAATCGACTTTGCGGAGAAAAAAGGGTTGCCACTTGCCATCATAGCAATCAACGCTGCTAAGGCGTTCGACCAGGTTAACTGGGTGTATCTCTGGGCTGCCATGACGAGGTTTGGGCTTCCATCAATCTTTATTGAAGGAGTTAAATCTTTATATCTGAACACTCGAGCAAAGGTTCTAGTTAATGGGGGATTATCAGAATGGTATAATATCTCTAGAGGTACCAGGCAGGGGTGTCTCCTGTCCCCCTTATTGTTTGATATTTATATTGAGCCTTTTGTTTGTGCACTTAGAACAGACAGTATTGATTTACCTTTTAAAATTACGGATCTAGAGCTTAGAACCGCTTTATATGCGGACGATCTTTTCCTGTATACTTCAAACCACATTGATGCAATTCCGCGGTTATTTGAACTTGCGGAGGAATTTGGAAGTTTATCTGGTTACAAAATCAACAAAGAGAAAACAGATAGGATGGGACGGAATAACTTAACTGCCATACAGGGGGCTAGAGAAAAGATTAGGTATTTGGGAATATATTTAACCCAAAAGATGATGGATATCCCTGAGATCAGCTGGCAGAAGGTAGCGAAGGAAGTGTGTAAGATATTCTTAAGGTGGGGAAGTTTGCCACTGAATATCTATGGGAGAGTTAATCTCGTGAAAATGACGATCCTCCCTAAAATAACCTTCCTGTTTAATACAATCCCGCTACCATTTAATCCTAAGGATCTCGCTAGCCTTCAAGGAAAGATTGGTTCTTTCATATGGGCCGCGAAAACATCCAGGATAGCCTGGAAGAAATTAAGGAGAGGGCTGAAGATAGGCGGTTTGGCTCTACACAATTTAATTTTATATTGCCATGCCTTCCACTTTAAGAATTTTAGAATATTGGCCAATAAATTAGATTCTTCCTCACAGGGCCGCCTTTTTCAGGCAATGTTGCATGATCAGCCATAGGGTCAGGAATTTTTTCTTTGTAAATTCGGGGACCCCAAATTTTACAAACAAGTCTGTCTTAAGATCTTCTTGGCGGCTCTTAAGAACTGGGGATACATCAGGAGAGTCTTGGGGATATCATATTACAATCTGCAGGCTCCAATCTGGGATTCCCCTGGCACCCCTGATTGCCTCTTAGATCAATTGACCCAGCCACTTAAAGCGGCTGGTATTAAGATGTGGGGTGACCTCTGTCTAAACTCTCAGCTTATGAATTAGTAGTCCTTTACGAATTTAACAAATGGGACCTTAACCAGATTCAGGTTTTATCAGCTCTCGGCATGGTGTGCAAGACAATCGTGGGAGATTGGAGAGGATAGCTTGCCCCTTGATTCCAGTTGTAGAGGTGGAGTTTGGAAACGGGAGGTCTCCTTCTGGTATAGGACATTCACTGGAGTAAAAGACAGCCTGGATTTTGAACTGGTGAACCTTTGGGGTAATGTTCTAACTGGAAGTCGTGAGGAGATACAGAAAATCTGGAGTGACTCTTTTTCCATGTCTCAGAGACTAATTAAACCAGCAAACTTGAGGAGAAATCACCTTTTTACAGCTTATAGGGTGTATTGGACCCCGGCTAAACTATCTAAGGTGACAATGGATACATACTATTGTCCCAGATGTAAATATCCGGCAGTGGACGATCGACATATGTTTATGTACTGTCCAAAGATCTCCAGGTATTGGGCGGCTGTATGTGGCTTCCTAGAGGAGGTCCTATCAAGGCCGATCGTTTGCTGCCCTAGATTGTTTTTTTTTGGGTTGCCACTGGGCTACAATATGAACAACTTTGCCTCACAATTTTTGTTCTACGTGATAGTTATTGCCAGAAGAGAAATCTGTAGAGTATGGAAGTTGGAGGCTCAACCTATATTTGCTGATTGTTTAAAAAACATGATTATGATAAGTCAGTCAGACATGGCTTGTGATGAAGCGAGTGGCAATAAAATCTGGTCCGCATTAGTGGCCTGGACGAAGAACTAATATTGGTGCAATGATTATGCCAGAGGTTTGTTGTCCTGTCCTCCCTGGTACCTATGTCTGTCCACCGAGGGGAACGGGAGTTGGACTAGGAGACAGCCTTACCTCTGGGTGAACCCTGTATGCTGGACACAGACACGGGGGGCGGCAATCGAGAATGTCTGTGTGGAAGGCGCAGAGAGATCTCATCTAGAGTTTATATCTTCTGGTGGCATGTATGAGGACTAAAAAAAAAAGGAATGCTGAATGATTCCAACATTCTCCCCCAGTCAAGAGATCTGGATAAAATCCATCATTTTTTTGCCCACTACTTGACCCCAGTTTGGACCCAGCCATATGCAAATCAGTCTTGACCCTGTGCCTCATGGTAACAATCCAGACCAAACTACCAAGCCAGGGCTTCCTGGACCGGAAACAAGCATCCTGGGACAGGGTTTGGGGTATGTCACCCTTCATCAGACAGTCTAGCTTGAATCCAGTGGCCCAGTGAGGAAGGGACCCACGTGTCGGCATACCAATCATACTTAGGGCAAAAAGTGTAACTGCAACAAATGATGGACGGAATGCTGAATGAGTCAAACATTCTCCCCCAGCCAAGAGATCTGGGTTAAATCCATAGTTTTTTTTGCCCACTGCACCACCCCAGTTTGGACCCAGCCATATGCAAATCAGTCTTGACCCTGTGCTACATGGGAACAGTCCAGACCGAACTACCAAGCTAGGTGTTCCCTGGACCGGAAACAAGCTTCCTTGGACCGGTGTTGGGGTATGTCACCCTTCATCAGCCAGGCTAGCTTGAATCGAGTGGCACAGTGAGCAAGGGACCCATGTCTGGACATACCCATCCCACTTAGGGCGAAAAGTGTAACTGCAACAAATGATGGACAGAATGCTGAATGATTAAAACATTCTCCCCCAGTTAAGAGATCTGGGTTAAATCCATCATTTTTTTTGCCCACTACACCACCCCTGTTTGGACCCAGCCATATGAAAATCAGTCTTGACCCTGTGTCTCATGGGAACAGTCCAGACCGAACTACCAAGCCAGGTTCTCCAGGGACGGGAAACAAGCATCCTGGGACATGCCCAGACATGGGTCCCTTGCTTTCTGTGCCACTGGATTCAAGCCAGCTTGGCAGATGAAGGGTAATACCCAGAAACCGGTCCCAGGATGCTTGTTTCCAGTCCGAGGTGGACCTGGCTCGGCAGTTCAATCTGGACTGTTCAAATGAGGCACAGGGTCAAGACTGATTTGCATATGGCTGGGTCTAAACTGGGGTCTCATGGTGAGCAAAAGAACAATGGATTTAACCCAGATCTCTTGGCTGGGGGTGAATGTATGATTTATTAAGCATCCATCCATCATTTGTTTGGGTAGTATTTCTAGAAGTGGCTAAAAGATGTGTATTTAAATTCTGAGTTCAGAGAGCCTAAAAGTTATTTCTCTATCTTGTCCGAATGGGAAGTTATACTTGTAAGATGTTAAAAAGTTCTCCTATTCTATCCTGTGGGGCAGATAGCCTGTCCCCAGTGAAAACAAAATTGGCAGTATTTCACTATCAGGAAATGTCATAAACACCAGTACATGTCCTACCTTTCACATACACTGCATCCTGCCCATGGGGGTGCCTTGTGCCTACCATAGGGGTGTCCTACATGTAAGAAAAGGGGAGGTTAGGGCCTGGTAAGTGGGTGTACTTGCCAGGTCGACATTGCAGATTAAAACTTTGCACTGACACTGCAGTGGCAGGTCTGAGATACCTTTTCAGGGCTACTCATTTGAGTGGCACAATCAGTGCTGCAGGGCCACTAGTGGAATTTGATGTACAGGCCCTGACACACTCAGTGCACTTTACTAGGGGCTTACCAGTAAATCAAGTATGCCAATCAGAGAGAACCAATTGTAATAAAAATTTACACAGGGAGTACTTGCACTTTAACACTGATCAGCAGGAACAAAGTACCCAAAGCATCTAAGCCAGTAAAAACGAAATCCAGCACAGCATCAAAAATACAGGAGGTAGAGGCAAAAGGTCAGGGAAAACCACGCCAAAGATGCCAAGTCTAACAGTCTCCCTTTGGGACCTCCAACGTATCTCTGGGTGGTCAGGTAGTGCTGACCCTACCCCCTTAGTTTTTCCTTAATTCATTGTCAGAATGCAGGGTCCATGTCCTTAAATCTGGAAATATTGTTCATGTGGTGCCAGCCAATCAGGATTGACTATTCCCTTTTAAATTTACAGATCAAAATATAGCTGGACACTAAGGGCCTGATTCAGATTTCAGATGTTCAGCAGGCCGAAATATAAATCCAATGACATTCTATGGGATTTATAGTTTGCCGAAATATAAATCAGTCCAAAACTGTTTAAATACCACTAACTTTCTCAGGTGATTAACACCTTCATGCAGCTATGAGGTCCCCCTTTGAGACGCAGTACATCAGTCACCTGTTTGGAGGCAGGGAACCTGTTACCCAATCATGTACAAGGACCCAGAAGTAGTCTGCAAATATTGGCAACTACTTCCCCTCCCTATGGGCATGGAACTGCTTTCTAATACATGAGATTGAGCTGCTGTTTCGACATATGATTTGGTAAAATTATCCTTCGGAAGAAAACTTAGGCCCTACGGGATCTGGGATCCCCAATAGTGAATATTGGAAGTGGATACAGGTACAGGACACTCTTGGTATTGAATGTATTTACAGATCAGTGACAGGTGAAGTTTTTATCATATTCACATGGAGGTGTGCTGATCTGTTTGATAAATATGTGGCTTACTGAGGAAGGCTTTCAACACGCGTAGGAGATTGGATTATACAGCCATGATTTATAAAATGAAGGAATGAATTATACAGCCCTTGAGTTACAAGATTATCTGATGAAGAAAGAAGAATATATTGCTAGTGATTGCTTATCTATCATATCACATAATGAGGGTTATGGTCCAACTTTAAATATAAGGACTTTTTTATTGTATAGTAGCGGATCAGGTTTCTACTATCTTATGAAGAAAGGCATGCCATATCGTTGCATGGACCTTTTAGATGATCATGTGCCAGTGATATACTGTACTGTATGGAGTGATTAGAGGGTATGTATGATTGTATGTTTGAGATATTTATGAAATGCAATATGAATGGTATCCCCAATAGTGAATATTGGAAGTGGATACATGTACAGGACACTCTTGGAATTGAATGTATTTACAGATCAGTGACAGGTGAAGTTTTTATCATATTCACATGGAGGTGTGATGATCTGTTTGATAAATATGTGACTTACTGAGGAAGGCTTTCAACACGCGTAGGAGATTGGATTATACAGCCATGATTTATAAAATGAAGGAATGAATTATACAGCCCTTGAGTTACAAGATTATCTGATGAAGAAAGAAGAATATATTGCTAGTGATTGCTTATCTATCATATCACATAATGAGGGTTATGGTCCAACTTTTAATATAAGGACTTTTTTATTGTATAGTAGCTGATCAGGTTTCTACTACCTTATGAAGAAAGGCATGTCATATCGTTGCATGGACCTTTTAAATGATCATGTGCCAGTGATATACTGTACTGTATGGAGTGATTAGAGGGTATGTATGATTGTATGTTTGAGATATTTATGAAATGCAATATGAATGGTATGTGTTAGATGACATTTTCATTATAGAGATATTATGTATGTAAATTGATATAAATACAAAAAACTGTTTTTGATAAATAAATGTAGTATATTTGAATAATCCTGAGTCTTTGGTCATTGGTCAGTATGCCCCAAGAGTATAAAGATTGCATTCATTGATCGTTGAAACATAAAGTTGCCTAAGAATTCTCAGTACAATTTATTGCTTAAACCTTCGAGCCCATTGAGCACCTTTTTTGTATGCTAATTACTCAACATATACTGAACTGATATACACCAAATAATAAACTTCACGCTTTCTGAGTATAGTTCTAACTTTCCACCAAATTTGTTTTACCTCTATTCAGCCATGTTTCTGTATTGTAGAGCAAATCTTTCTATCGTAATGAAAGAGTAAAATCTGCTATGTAGTAGAATATATAATAGAATTGACAGATGTTTATAAAATGTAATGTGATCATGGTATATGAATTGAAATTATACCCATATGAGGATTAACATGAATCTAATGTTCTCGTAATTAATATATTCATAATGCTCACATACAATAGTCTGTCCTAAATTTATAACTCTGAAACATTGGCGATAGATGGTGGATTTTTCTCTATTGCAAATTCCATTCTCCACCATAAATATCAACATACCTTGTTTCTATAAATTGGGATTTGACACTTTATATTCTCCTGATTCCTTTCCTTACTTAACTAATATTGTAAATACCTTTTGGAAATATCACAATATAACTGTTGGCATTCAGATTTCTGCTTTGGAAGTTGTTTTAAATATAAAGAACGGATTTAATACAAAAAAAGGGAAAACCCTGGGGTAGCTGTTTTTTTCATAGATTTCTTACCATTTCTCTCATTTATTGGCTCTTGAACTATTGTCCCTTTAAGAACATTTTTGCTCTGATACTAAATCTCAGGCTACCTTTTCACAAACTATGATTTGTCTCATCCCCACACCTGGAAAACATCTTACCTCTTGTAAGTATTATCAAACTGTTTTTCAGTAGCAAATTGATTAGAGAATCATGTACCTATTCTTATTAAGGCAGTGCAAGTTGAGTTTGTTATGAGTGTGCTTGCTGCTGACAATGCCAGATTTTAGGTCAGATGTACGACCCTTTCATTTAGCGCCTCACAATTTGTGACGCATTGCGAGTCACAAATTGTGATGCACTAAATGAAATGTACAACAGTGTGTTTACACTGTTTTGCGATTCCAGATGGGGTCGCAAATTACGAGGCTCATTAATATTAATGAGCCTCTCGCAATTTGCGAGCCCATTGTGAATGCCAGCCCTCCCAGGGATGGTGCCCTGCTGGGCTCAGCAGACCACCATGTCTGGGACTGCTTTTTAATAAAGCAGCTTTTTTTTAACTGCAGCACGTTTTCCTTAAAGGAAACGTGATGCATTTTAAAAAACAATGAAACATTTTTGTTTAATTTTTTAAGGTCAGGCAGTGGTCCCTGGGACCTGCCTGCCCTTAAAAAAATATTTTGCATGCATTTGCAAAGGGGAAATGCATTACCACTTACTTGAAGTCGGCTTGTAATTGCGAGCATTTTGCAAGCGCAATTGCGGTCGCAAAACATTAGTACATTGTTTTGAGACTTGCTATTTCGAAGGGAATGCCCCTTCCAAATATCAAGTCGCAAAACCTATTTAGCGAGTCGCAAAAAAATTGCGACTCGCTAAATAGGCTATGTACATGGCCCAATAGGTTTTTGTGTGCGTAAACGGGTTCGCAAACCCGTTTACGCATGCAAAAACGGGTCGTACATCTGGCCTCTGTTATTTTGATCAACAAAGTGAATTTGATAACATCCCTTTTTCCAGCATTATGTTTGCCTTCTGAAAAGTCCTTATTTAGGACTTTATGTTGAGGGTCTTGAAATGACTTGGTTTAGGTCCCAACTTTAAGAATGTTTTTTTTTAATATGTAAAGTTCTGTGTGCTCTTATTTTTGATAATACCATTATTTTATCTATCTTCCCCATTAAAATATGTACTAGACAAGGATGTCCTTTGTCTCTGCTTCTTTATATTTTATCTCCTAAACATTTTCTAGCCATGATCTGGCAACATTTCAATATTTAAGGGTTAGGCATATGCAGATTATGTTCTGCTTTACATAAGTAATCCTGAGAATTCTTCAGTAGCCTTTTATGAGGAATATTCCCCCCCTATATTTCTAGATATAAATACAACTCTGAAAAATCATTTCTCCCTTTGAATAAATTATTTTTAAGGTTGTGTTTAAAATTATGGTTTATATTTGATGTAATGGAAAAAATGAAATATTTATGCGCTTGGTTCTTAAGATTGGTCAATCACATCTTGAAATATAATTTACAATATCTTTTGGGAAAAAGTGATTCTTAAACTAACAAATGGACTCCATTATATCTATCTTTATGAGTCTGGATTTGATTCAAATGTTGACTTTACAGATACATTTATATTTTCTTACATGTAAATATAACAAACTCCTTTGAGAAAACGGATACCTTATTATCAAAATTGCTATGGTAAAATAATAAAACATGGATTACTGCTTTATAACTTAAAATTATCCAAGGAAAGCTTATTGCTTAAAATCTCTTATTTTTCTGTTCTTGGGTTGTTTTTCCCACATGTTTTGTTTCAGGATTCACCTTTTTATGATTCTATTAGTGTGGGATTGTAAGGATCCTTCATTGCTTCATTTTCTTTAAAAAAAAACTATTTCATTAGCTTCAGCTATTTTTACAAATGTGTTAACTGTATCAAACGTTTTTGTCTTTCGAAAAAGTGGGTGAGAATATATTAATGCTTAACCTGTTTGGCACAAAAAACATATATAAAATACAATTAAAACGTGTTTTTGAAAATGTGGACAGAGGGTATTTTCTGGTTAAGTCAACTCTGTCATAATGATGGCGTACATTTGCTCCTCTACAGAATAATACGAAAATCTTGATGGAAGGAAACCTCTCCTAATTCATTATAGACTATTCAAGTGTCAAAGTTAAGTATCCCTCGAAGAGTATCATTAATTTCTGTAATTTTTGTTTACCCTCCAAAGAGTATGCAATATATTTATTATTGAATGTTAGTAAGTTTGTTAATGTTGAGTGGAAAATTGATGTGGAATGGGAAGTAGACCTTTAAAATCTTTCTCACCTTTAATTTGGAGTAAAATATGGACAAAGAATATGCCTACCACATTTGCTGCCATTATTACTCAAAGTTTATGTTGTGTTTACACTTGAGCATGTATTACTCTAGTTTCCATTAGTAAAGCTAATACTGTAATACCTGCATGTTATTGATCATGCTCATGTTCTCATTGTACTTTTATACATATATCCTTGGAGTGCAGTTTAGGTCTGTCCTTTTGGAAACTGGCTTGGAAAAAGATTAATATTATATTCCAAATCACTCTCCTGGTGCCTGTGCAATATGTTTGTCTTCGAACCCTAGCTGATGATTTTCAATCTCTTCCAATGCAAGATAAAGTATTAGATATATGTATTGCAAATGCGCCACAGGAAATTTTACTGATCTGGAAAGATAGTTCCAATTTTTCTCATAATATATTAAGGAATTGGAGTGGTTATGCACATAACAATAATATGATTTGTTGTTCTACCCCCAGGTATTCGTGGCAAATATAAACGGTTGTTATCCTTTACAGAATTCTTAATAGAAACATCTATGGGCCTGATTTAGAGTTTGGAAGATGGATACTCCATCAAAAATGTGACAGATATTCTTTCTACCTTCTTACAAGTGCCAAAGAATATAATGCACTTGTAATCAGGTGGGGAGGACATCCATGATGGACCTCGTCCACCAAACTCTAAACCAGTACATATGTCTTCTAATTCTTGTATAATTGCAAATGATGAATTTTCTAAACATCCTTCAAGCCATTGTTGTTATATAATGGATGATTCAGAAACACATTGATATTTTGATTCATTGCTTTACTTTTGCCAGTTAATATTGTATTATATTCAATTTATATATTTTAATGGCACCTTTTCCCTATCTCCCTCCGTTTTTCATGGATGTTTTCTTCTTTCAGCTTCAGGCTTATTATATGTAACTTCATTAGGCTATCCTATTTCTAATATTCTGTTTTGCTTTTTATTGTATTATATTAATATTTTTCTAATAATGTTATTGGTTGTTCTTTGCTTTTAAAAGATTGCCTCTATAGTTGTGCTGTATTTATTGTAGTGTTTATCCCCAATAAAAATACTATTTGCTAAACAATAACATAATCTTGCCCTCTTTGATTGATTGATATATTATCTAATTCGATGCTTGTAAAACACATGTATCAATAAAATTGAGTTTTGTATGCTATTGACTGGCAGAAAGGAACACATAATCATCTGCAATATGGATTGATATTACTGAGGAAAAATTGTGAAGCACTTATATCAAAAAGGTAGTTTAAGAGAACATTCTATAGGGTTAATGTGATTGAAGAATGTCGTCCTAGGTTTTTTCCTTTTGCATTTTCAAAATTGCAAGTGGGACAGCTGCAAGTTATCTAAAGGGTCGTCATAGAGTATACTGCTTGATATTATTGCTTAAAAATAATGGTTTTGCTTTAGTGCAGCGTCCTAATTGCAGTGGTTACATCCAGAAGTGGGCACAATGCTCTCTGTTCCACGGAATTTAAGAATATGTCACTGACAAGACCTAATTAGACCAAAACTGGTCAGCAGTTAGTTGTATTCTGTTCAGAAAAGATCTGGCTTTGCTGTTTGACCTGGATTGTTCCTTTTGGAGTAGAACCAAACCTACTGTGCATATGGTGAAAACACCAATATTGATTCCGAAACACTGTGTAGCCTGAATATTGTACCAAATATATTGCCACTACAAAATATCATGTACCATAATATCTAAATAAGCATATAATTTTTACGTGTATAATATTGATTTTCAAATATTTGGTTATATAAAACCATTTACTGTACTAAAATTGTTGTAAAATATCATTTTCTAAATCAGTTATTACATAGTTTCTATATTATTATATATTAGTACTTATATTCATTTTAAATATTAGTATTATTCATACATTTGTTGTCATTTTTAGAAACATAGGGCCCTATTAGGATGGCGGACGCCACCCCAGAGGTGGAGGGACCGTCCGCAGGGGCAGCGGCAGTCCCCCCGTGCAAATTAGGATGTGACCGCCACCCTGGCGGTCACATCCTGTATGTTTAACATTGCGGCGGGAGCTGCTTAAAGCAGCACCTGCCGCAATGTTAAAAATGCAAGCAGTGCATTTGCATGCACAAAGCGGCAGGCACCGCGCGGTGCCTGCGCTTCGTGCATGCAAATGCAGGGGGGTACCATAGGTTCCCCCCATGTGCACCCCCACCCCCCTTCACCCTGGGGGCCCGCAACGGGCCCCAAAAGAAAAGACAGTATGCCTTTTCGTGGCGGCATTGCCGCCGCGGAAAGGCATATCCCTAAGCAAATCCTAATATGGCTGGCGGTGTCTGATAGACACCGCCACCATATTAGAGCTTTACCGCCACAGTCTCGCGGCGGAAAAGCGGCGGACGGTCTTGCCATCCGCAGATGACCCCCCCGCCATCCTAATCTGGTGGGGGGTCATTTCTCTCAATGCAGCGGAAGCCACCGCCGGCCCGGAGGATGCGGATTCACCGCAATCGTAATCGGGCCCATAGTTTGTAATTTTTAATGTGTAAATTAAATTTCAAGAAATGTATTTAGCAATGTATAATTTAGTAGTGGGCTTAAGGGTTCGTGGGGGAAATGCAAATTGTTTAATTGATTAACTGATATTTTAATTATTTAAGCATATTTTGAGAGTTACTTATGTATAATTGACTTTTGCATATTTTACGCCCTAATTTCTGTTTTAGTATCAAGTTGATGGAATATGGTGGGAATTTATTTAAATTATATTTGTTTACATTTTTTTATTTTAATTAAATATTTATTCAGAAATTAATTCAATAAATTGTTCAATTGGTTATCTCATATGTGATTCAGCTGATGTTTTTAATTAATTGTTAATACATTGATAAGTGTATGTAATGTAATTATTACGTTTGTGGAATGTATGTATTCATATTATTGATTTTGTATTTATTTGTCATATTTCCTTACTATTTTAATGCCATCATTTTAGTTATATCTTTATTTATGCGTTTGGGATATTTATGGTTATATTTATTTTAACTACATATATTTTGTTTTTGTTTTATTGTTTAAGTTTAATTTTATAATTAATATTGGGCCTTATTATGAGTTTGGTAGTCCTCATGCGATTCCGCCACCACGCCGCCCACAGGAGGACTGCCAAAGCCGTGGTGCACCTGCCCGCCAGATTGTAATCCATGGAAGGTCTGGCAGTATCACAGCGGTGACCTATTAGGCTCATAGGAGAGCCCAATATGCAGCCCACTGAAGTGACAGTGCTAACAGGACGTTCCTAAACTGTGTGGCATGCATGCACCACCAGCATATTCCTGCTCCTGACCACTGCACTGCATAAACCTGGATCCCCAGTTGACGCAGCAGTCCAATGGCGGACCGACTGCCACACTCGTAATACTGCAGGTGAGTCCACAGTGTGGCAGTGGTCGGACCGCCACCACGAATACAGCGTTCCTATAAGGCCCTTAGTATTTATTTACTTTAAGGTTAGTTCATTTATATATAATATCATTTGGGATTTTGAATATGTTTTAATAGTTTTGTAAGTTATTACAGTATTTTAAAAATATATATAATTGGCAATTTTACTGGTATATGCATCCCTTCCTATTTCCATGTATTTGCTTATTTTGGAGAGGGAATAATACATCTAAGCACTCCAAAGTCCAATATTTTACCAGATTTTGCTTCTGTTGTAGTGGAATAGTAAATGTAACTCCTCCAAATGCCATCACTGTCACTATTGTTACATATATTGGAATGGGAATAGCAAATCTAGCCCCTTCAAAGTCCAGCACTTTCCCTACTGCTGCATGGATTGGAGTGGGAATAATAAATCTAATACTTCTGAACTCCAACACTTTCTCTGCTTTCGCTTACACTGGTGTGGGAATATTCAATTTTAACCCCTCCATAGTGCACCACTTTTTCTACTTTTCTTAATACCGAAGATACATTATGAATTTTTTCTTATGTTGTTTAGTTTTATTTGTTGTTAATCTTTTATGTTTTCTACTTTTTAATGCTTACATTATTTTTTAACTTTTTTGTATTTGAATTTGTAATATTAATTATATTTATTTTCGCAATTGTGAGATACGTTTTTATTGATGTATGTATTTTATTTAGGTTTTGTAATATTATTGCTGTATTTTTCAATTGTTTATATTTTGATTTTATATTTTTTAATATATATATATATATATATATATATATATATATATATATATATATATATAGGCACATTGTGTTTTCATATTTAGTCCACAATGTTAAAACTATTTTTATAAATTAATTTGATTACTTAAATTAGTTTGCATATATATATATATATATATATTTTTATATTTTCGTTACTTTTCTGCTATTGTTAATATTTGTATTTACTGTATTTAGCAAAATGCGTTACTTTTTATTTGTGTATTTTCATTTTCATATGTATATATTATATTACTTATTAGCACTATTTATTTTAGATTATTTAGTAAATATATATATATATAAACCTTTATTTCGGTTTTTGTTCAAACACCACAAAAGTACAAGTACAATGGTACAGAAAATTCATAGTTCTTAAAAATACATATCAGAACAGGATACAGAGGTGCAATATAAATTCATCATTTCATAAAAACCAAAGATATATAATTAAATCAAATTGTGCCTACAGTTTCATAAAAAATTTAATTGAGTAAAGACCATTACAAATCCATGCATTTTCTGTATTTAACAGTTAATTTTGGAAATTCAAGGACATGGAGAATACTGTCATTGTGCAAAAGTTGTAAATACATCAAGGCTGGTCTCATCTGAGTAAAATTAAGATTTCTTAAAAGTGTCACCAGATAGCGTTTGCGGGGGTAATCGTAAAAGGTACATAAAAATATAAAATGCAGCATATCCTGCAGAGACTTTCTGTCGCAGTCGCAAGGAGCTGCAACTTTACTAAAAATAGCAGTTCTTGGCCTAATAAGCAAAAGATGAAAGAGATTCAGCCTGAATCTAGTCAATAAAATGTGTTCATGAGCGGTCAGAGAACCCATTAAATAAGGCTCGCTAGATGCAGATGTTTTTAGCATAACGTATTTTCTAACACTCGGCTTCTGGATCTCAATGGCTTCCCTCTGAGTCTTCCTATCCATGAGGTAGGCCAGTTTTGTTGCCACAAGGTCCCCCTTAACAATGCTACTAGGTTTTTCAAACAATTCAGAACGCCCCAATCTGAAGAAACTAGACTTCAAATATTTCATCCATGGGATAGCCAATGCATTATCCTGAGACAAACAACCTTTCACAATTAAGTGCGTCAATGGAATATCAGGATTCAGCCAAAGTTTTATCCAACAGGTCAGTGGACGTAGGGAGAAAATATCGCTTACATATTGTGTCCCTAATTCTTCATGGACTGTTAGATTGGACGTGCCCAAGGGGACACACAGGAGACGCTTCATAAAAGAGTTCTCCACAATTTGAAGCACCTCTCCTTATTTAGTACTTATTATTTAAAATAAATTACATTATGATGCTATACACACAATTGTTTTTATATTTTTTACTTTTTTTGACAATATCTGTTCCACGATATTTTTGACATAATATTTTTGCATTTTACATGCAACAGATGTAAGCTTGATATTTTTATAGACAATATTTTTGATAGTGATACTCTTGTCATTCGATATTTTGCATTCACCCATCACTTTTGTAATTTCCTCGCTTGTAATAGGCCTGGATCCAGACTGCATAAAATGTACTGTGTTTCAATGCAGTTGTGCAGCAGCGCACCGGTGCAAATATAATTTTTTCACCTGCTGACTGGTGGATACTGTACAGTGCACAGTGCTGTAATCTGGCCTTTTGTGACTTGAATGTAATCGATTTGGAGCTGGTGCCAATATTTTATGTCTGTCAGTGAGCTTTTTTGAAATGCATGCTCCTACCTGCAATTAAAAAATACATGCCCCTATCCCTCCCACAATTTGCACAGATTGGGGGCACAACAGTAGAAGCCCCATGTCGACTTTTGAAGAGATTCGTCACTAAGGCACATTTTGTGCAAATCCTTACACATCCCACGTGGAGGAAATCCATGAGTCTGAAAAGAAAACTCAAGTTTGTAAATGTCATTTTTCTCATGTCTTGAAACCATCTTGCATGCCTGATGGTCACTTTCTGCATGTCTTGGTATGCAAGCAGGTTCAAAATGTTATATTTTTGAAATTCTTGAAAAATAGCCAAAGCTGGCCACAGTAAAACTCATCCTTTGTTCTGGCAGATAGCTGGTGTCTACAAGGAGTTAACTTCAGAAATAAGCGCCGAGGAATCATTCAGCCATGGGGTTTCAGAGCAGGTCTCCTTTCTCAGGGAACAAATGCGTTGCGTTTATAGCTAGAGGCGCTTTTCAAATGGTCTGGAGACCTGCTGTGGAGGACCGGTTTGCATAAATGGAGAGGATGAAGGTACAAATAGCCTTTAATATCTTAAATGAGACCGTGCATCACTGTGCGACGTGCCGAACAGCCCGCTGAGAGCCCGAGTTCCAACATGCAGTTATCTTCCTCCTAAATGGTGAATGCTATTAAAACTTTGACGCAGCGCAGTTCACGTGTTTTAAAAGTGATTTAAAATCCCAGGATAATGTACGAACAGAATCATCATTTATGTTTCCCGTTGGATCTCGGTTACGTGCCTCCCATAATGCCGCCATACATCAGGCCCCGGCTGGGTGTCACCCCGTGAGGCTTTTCTGCAGACTGTGTTTTGAAAAGCATTAAAATGTGTTTTTTTGTCGGTAGATTCACCCGACTGTCAGGAAGTGAAAACTCCAAAGTTTAATATATTTTTCGACTTTAAATTAAAGTTTTCATTAAAATTGCACTAAGGATGATGCTTTTAACTGCAAGCTCTTCCGTTCTTGGCGAAAATAGGCTGCGCTGTTATTTTAAACGTTTTGTGACTTGGTCAATCTTTATGGGGTCAGACGTTGTTGGATGAGAGAAATATTACCCATTTATGAGTTTTTGGGGGAGAACATGCTGATTTTGATGTTTAGTATTTCCACCCAGAATAAATATTGCAGAGTCTGATCTGCAGATATTTATCTAAAAACTCTCAGGCCTGATTACGAGATGCTGGTTATCTTCTGGAATATGCGTAAGCCCCTTATTACACTAGGTCGGAAATACGAGTTTGAAGTAATTATCGGGTGCATTAAATAACTAAACCATCAGTTAAATTGCAAAAGACACACAATTGATGGACGGAATGCAGAACAAATCGAAACATTCACCCTCATTCAGGAGATCTGGTTTAAATCCATAATTATTTTGCTCACCATGCCACCCCAGTTTAGACCTTGCCATATGCAAATCAGTCTTGACCCTGTGCCTCATGGGAACAGTCCACCCCAAACTGCCAAGCCAAGGTCCTCCCTGGACCGGAAACAAGCATCCTAGGACTGGTTTCAGAGTTTCACCCCTCATCAGCTAGGATAGCTTGAATCCAGTGGCACAGTGAGCCTGGGACCCACGTCTGGGCATACCCAGCGCACCTAGGGCAAGAAGGCAACAGACACACAATTGATGGACGGAATGCAGAACAAATCAAAACATTCACCCCCAGTCAAAAGATCTGGGTTAAATCCATCAGGTAGGTCGCTCCTCTCCGCATAGCACTGCCTGTGTGCCCCTGCCCCAGCTGCCGCTGCTGAGGAAGTTCGAGGACCTCCACCACCCGCAGGCTACCACCTGCGCCTCATCCCTGGTGGCCAGTGGAAGGCCATAGGTTTGTTCATCTTCCGCTTTATTGTTTTATTGTATTGCCTGTATTTCATTGTTGTGTCTGTGACTGCTGTTGTTCTGTCTTCCCCCACTGCCTGTTCGTAGTCCGTGCCGGTTTTCCTCCCTCTGTTCCCCTCGCTGTCCCTGTGTCTCTCAGCCTGGTTTTTCCTTCTGTACCCCTCGCTGCCCCTGAGTCTCTGCCCGGTTTTTCCTTCTCTACCCCTCTCTACCCCTCCCCTTTTCCTTCTCTACCCTGTCTCTGCCCAGTTTTTCCTTCTCTACCCCTCGCTGCCCCTGTGTCTCTGCCCGGTTTTTCCCTTCTGTTCTCCTCGCTGCTCCCGTGCCTCTCTGCCCGTTTTTGCCTCCTGTTTCTCAGCTGCCCCTGTATTCTTGTGACCTTTTTGTCTTCTGTGCCACTCATTTTCTCCCTGTATTCCTGTGCCCTCTTGCCTTCTGTGACACTCGTTTTTCCTGTATTTCTGTGCCCTTTTTGCCTACTGTGTCACTCGTTTTTTCCCTGTACTTCTGTGCCCTCTTGCCTCTGTGACACTCGTTTTTCTTGTATTTATGTGCACTTTTTGCCTTTTGTGCCACTCATTTTTTTCCCTGTATTTCTGTGCCCTTTTTGCCTTCTGTGCCACTTGTTTTTTCCCAGTATTTCTGTGCCCTCTTGCCTTCTGTGACACTCGTTTTCCCTCCGTTTAGGTGACCTTTTCTCTTCTGTTCCCTTCATCGTCCCTCACTACCCCGCCGTTCCAGATCCCCACAGACCCTAACTCCACCTTCAGAGGCATCCTCGTCTACCAACCCCCCCGGACCCTGTCCCCAGATCAGCAACTCCATCGCTGACTTCATCAGCACACACGCCCTGACCTCCACCGACTACATCCCCCTCAGAAACCTGAACTTTAACCTTGAGAACAACAACAACAACAACTCCACAACCCTGACCGATAACCTCGCCAACCTCGAACTGAAGCAACTTGTCACAATGCCCACCCACTCCGCCGGCCACATGCTCGACCCCGTTTTCTCCTCAGGCCTGCACGTCTCCGACAGCCACACCACCGAACTCCTCTGTACTGACCACCACTGCATCCACTTCGCCTTCCAGAAACCCACCACACACCACCGCACCCGCCAGATCCCCTGCCACTGCTGGAGCAAAATCACCAAAGACCAACTACATGCAAAACTCGCTCTCAGCCCACCCACCGAACCCTCCAACACCGACGACGCTGACCGCAGCCTCAGACGCGAGGACTGCACCAACACCCTCGCCCCGCTGCAGAAACCCCCCCACAGAGACATCAGAAAGAGGGCCAGCTGGTTCGCCACAGAATTCCTTGCCTCCAAGCAAGCCTGCCGGAAACTAGAGAAGGAATAGCACAGTGAACAAACTCCAGACAGGCAGGCAGCACACAAGGACACCTTCCTGCACATAAACAAACCATGGCATTTTGCTTTCTCCATGTGTGCTGCACAAAGCAGCACACATGGAAAGGTGAAAGGTGTCATTTGTCACAGCTGATTGGTAGCATGCCTTGTGGTATTGTTATTTATCAGGGGCAATATATAATACCTGAACTTGCATTCAGGCCCTTAGTTGAGATATGTGTGATAACAGCGGGTAAAGTACATATTGACCCTAAGCAGGCCGCTTGTAATGAGGGCTTTAGCAGGTCATTTAAAGACTGGCAGAATGGCTGCAAAACTGCAGTTGTGGTGGAGCCACAGCTGTGTTAGACGAGCCACCAAATGTAAATATGTCTTTACTTGCACTGTACATTTTTCCCCCAAAATTGCTTTAGGGTAAAAAAAATACATGGTTTCAGGTTTGCCGTGCCAGCATGGTGACACTGTGGTCTCGTAAGTGATTGCCAGTGAAAGGCCCGAACGTTGCTGTGCCTTTCGAGTAATAATATAACATGTGCACACATGTGTTGAGAATGGTTGCATTGCACATAAGAAGCACTGAAACCTTTTTTGTCTGAGTCCCCCATAGTTCATTGACAGGTATAACAACAGCAGGAACTTCAATGACTTAGTGGCTCCTCTGACACCGTTACTTATGGCCCCAGGCCTGCCAACAGGGTGAAGCAAGTCGTGGCCCCATCAAAGGAAACACTGCAACTGCTAGTCCCTAAGTGATTTATTGCTTCACATAGGTAAGGTGGCTGGACATCCTCTGCTTTTGCCCATTACATAACTACTCTAAATGACCCTGTGTTGGGCCTGACATCATTGGCATGGTTTTTCCCCACCTTTTACCCTTCCATCCTCCTGGTTTTAGCTAAATTAGTTTTTGCTGGTTTTAGAACTCTACACACTTTACCACTGCTAACCAGTGCTAAAGTGCTTGTGCTCTTTTCCTCAAACATGGTAACACTGTCTCACTTCCAAATGGCACGTTAAATTTACTGGTAGGTCCCTAGTAGAGTGGTATTACAGTTACCTGGGGCCTGTAAATTAAGTGCTACTAGTTTGACTGCAGTACTCATTGTGCCACCCATGTAAGCAACCTTTTAAACATATCTCCTGGTTGCTACTGCAGCCTGTATGTGCAGTTTAAACTGTCATATCAACCTGGAAAAATAAACCTATTGGTAGGCCTAAACCGTCCTTTTTAATCCTATAAGTCACCCCAAGGGTATGCCCTAACCAGCCCAGAGGGCAGAGTGCAGTGTATTTAAAATGTATGGCATATACCTTTAACTTTTACATGTCTAGGTAGTAAAAAACACCTACATTTGTGTTCCACTACTGCAAGGCCTACCTCTTCCATAGGGTAACATTGGGTTAACTAATTATACTTAACGAAGTGCTGACTTTCAATTTGGAGCAAGATGTAATTTAGAATTCAGTATTTAAAGAATTATAATTTAGAACTCTCTTTAGTGAGAATACCAGATTTCAGTCACAATTCTGAATATTCCAATTTCAGAAGGATGGCATTTTCTTTCCCTATTTGGTACCTGCTGCCAGTATCATGGGTCACATGACTAGGTGAAGCTGGTAATTGGTCTTTGAGTTTTACTTCCAGGCAGTGAGACAAAGGGGGAATAGCTGATGAGGGGCACAGGTTGTCACCTACTACATTTGCACATAACAAAGGCTCTGACTGGGGACACTCATAAAGAGTTTGAACATATCCTTTTATGAACTTAGACAAGCTGGGGCCAGTGCAGGAATGCAGGAACTTCCAATCACCTCTTGGATTGAAACCCTGCAGAACCAGAAATAAATAATGAGCCCTCAAACACACCTCTTCAGTACACCTTCTGACCTGTGGAAGACTCAGAAGGACTGCTGAGGTGCTCTGCAAGAAGAAATGCTACTCTGCTGCCCTGCTACCTGAGTGAAAAGGCTTAACCTGCATCATGACAAGCAAAGTGGCTCCAAGGGCTAGTTGACTGGCCTCCTGATCAGAGCATCAGGGACTGAAAAGTCTCCAACCACCTTGAACACAGCATCCGGACACTGCTGTGAGTTGTACCCGCCCCACCCCCCAAGGGGTGCCACCCAAGTCCTGAACACATGGAATTGTGCTTGAAGGTCCTCTGCCAGCCCAGCTGTGGTCCAAGCTGAGCCACCAGAGCACAACACACCACCTTTGCATCAGAACCACTGTTGCATGACACATCCCATGTGCAGGAGGCTTCAGTTCTTCAGACCTCATTGCAACACTTTCTCAGCCCAGGACCTCACACCGAAGTCCCACAACTACTCGAAACCACTGCTGTATGACACACCCTCTACACAAAACCTCCCATTGCAGCCCCTCAGCAACTCAGGATTGCTGCTGCATGATGAACCCTTGATGCAGCATCTCATAATGCAGCCTGATACTCATTGGTGCTGCCACTGTGCGATGTATCCTCTAATTGTGATCTTGCAATGCCCTGCAACCAGGATTTACGGTACTTTGTTGAGCGAGCCTAAGTTGGTTCCTGTATTCAACCCCTTCTCCATCACAGTCAGCCGGAACCTGTGACTTTGTCCTGTTGTGGCATGACCAGATATCCACAGTTTAGTGCTTTTAGGCACAATTTCACTTACATCTTTAAACTTGCATGCCTTTGGTTCTACTGATTGGAATTTTGTCATTTTGATCACAAATATTTTTATTACATTTTTCTCTATAGTTTTAGATTGGTGTGGGATTCTTTTGAGCTGTGTCTTTTCTTTATTACCGTTTGCAGTGCTACATGAATACTTTACACATTTTCTCTAAGTTAAGTTTGACTGCTTTTGTGTCAAGCTACCAGAGGGTTAAGCACAGGTTAATTAATTTGGAGTTTGCTAGTGACTTCACCTTAACATAACAGAAATTGTGGTTTCTGCTTGAGCAGGGTTCTACCCCTCTTAACCAGTAGACCAGTTTCCTACAACACATCATCCCAATGTTCAAGTTCCCATGAGATATGGAGGAAATATCAAATCTGGTTTCAACAATAACAGAATCCTTTTTCTTCATCTTGTAAACATAGCTAGCTGATAACTGGCATTAGAAGCGGAGAGAGACATTATGCACATTGCAGGAGTCCTGAAACTGATCCTTAAAGAACTACTGTAAAAAATGGCAGAGTCTAATGTCTATGAGCAAATCCTAGTAATTTAGGGCCAGATTTGCAGGACATATTCTGCAGATGTAGTGTACAGTTTATGTTATAAGCCATTCTCTTGAGTCCTCGATTCAAAATCTAAAAGATTTTTTGAATTTTAAAGACTTTTCAAACCTTTTTGATTATTATTATAAAATCTTGTTAATTTACTAACAATCCAGGATCTCCTCAGAGCTAGGTTTGCTATGTGTTTAGGTGCTCGTATGTTGTACATCCAACTGCAACATCCGCACAGAGATCGCGCCAAGTCTAAATAAGTCACACCATACACCGCATGTAGGACTAATGTTGTTCCGACATAGTTTTCTCCTGTTCATAACCAGCTGCAAAAAGCTTGCAGATTTTTTTTTTCATTGAACCTCATACCCTAAGGTGCGATAAATATTCGTCGCACTTCAGATGTTGATTCCAGAAAAGAAAAAATAAATTACAAAGTAAGAGCTTGAAATGGTAGCATCTCATCGAGCTTCTAGTGCTTTCAGAGGAGTCCTCAAGAGAGCTACTCCTCTAAAGGTACTGAAATCTCACTCAATAGGCGTAGATGCTTATTTTAGGTGGACAGTCGTCTGCAAGGGTGGCAGGGGTTGTATACAGCCTCTGCCACCTGAGTGGCTGTGACACATTAGGCTGCCCTCCTAAAACTCAAACTCAACTTATGTAGAAAAACAAGCATCAGTTTCAGTTATAGTTTGACTTTCTATTGTGTAACGTTTTATAAACATCATTTTATTTATTGCACATTACAAAAAACTACATGTAATTTTCACATTGGTAATACATTTATTTGGTGTGTAAATCTATTGTTTAAGTCAACACAAATGTGTATATGCCCAGAGTGTCTCTCAGTACTACATCGTCCAAGTAAGGAAACGCTGAGTGAAAACATGATCCTTGGTCATCTGAACCATTGTTTTCCCTCATTAAAGAAATGCTACTTCGGAAGTTCGTTTCTTGCTGTAAAAACAATTAATGAAAATAGTGTGTTTTAAACATGTAACACAATTAGAATTATTCAGTGTAGTGAAAAGAGGTGATGTGAGGGAAGCTCCATCCACAGCACTGACATACCTGTCAGGCAGGTGGTGATCTAATAATATAGTGGACATTTCTTTGTCAGCATGGCAGAGGTCATAAACTGTGGCCACATGGTAGGACAGCGATCCACCCATCATGGCTAAATAAGGACAATAGTTATGTAATGGTTTATACAGATGTTCTTCAGACATTTATATTGTTAAACCACCCATGTGCAATTGGTCTATCAATCGTGGCAAAATGTACACAAATGAATTTGTGTTGTGACAAAAACTAATATAAAATGTTGTGTCTTGTTTAAAGTTAGTCGGAGAAGGTACTGTGCCACAATATTGCAAAAACGTTTTAGTCAATAGCACTTGTTATATGGAGGACTGGATCCCTCCACATTTGTTACAGAGTCCCTGCCTACCAAGGCATGAATAAGGGACGTATTTTTTTGTTATGTGAATGGCTTACACAAAAAGCAAGATCATTTCACTATTGGGTCAAATGGTCATAATTCAAGACTAATGGAAGATATTTATTTTTGATGTTATGTTTAGCTTGTGTTTGTCACATGATTACTAAAATGACATTCATTCGACATTTACCAGTCAGATCTTATGTTATAATATACGTTTTTTATATATTTGTGTATTTAATATAGAACCCTTCAGACAATCTGAGTGAAAAGTTGGCCCATCATCTGGGAAAGGTTTGGAGCAGCCAATGGTGTTAGAAGGAGGTGTCACAAGCACGAAAGCACGTAGTGGCAGTGAGGGCAATGGAACAGACATGGAAGCCAGCTCATGGTAAGTGTCCAACACAGAGTCAAATGATGAATCTCATGACCCTGACATTGCAGCAAAGATTATTGCATCTTCTTTGGAAAGACTGCAGTGTTAGGTGTCCTGCAAAATTAGATCTAGAATATGGACCGAATTGCCACAATCCTGAAGAGCATTAACTCAGCACAGGCTACCCAGCCCAGTGTCTTGGAAACAAGGACTATCAGTTCCATGTCCATTTGTCACCGTTTTCAAAGCCCTATATTCCCACTTGAAACATTCATACCCACCATTTATACTACCAATGCCCTCTGACTCCATTCAACCAATCCCGGCTCCCAGTCTGAGGTGTCTTGCCTTCCAAATACATTGCTGGAGGGTTACAAAACTGAAAAACAGGTCAATCCATGCAAAGTGACATGACAAGACACTTGGAAAGAACTTTAATTTTCCCTCTTTCATTTCCTTTCATTTTACCGCCACCCACCCACAAATCTGTGATGAATTTATATTTAAATATACACCATAATTTTTTGTCAACATAAACAGTATGTTACATTTTTTAGAGGAATGTGCTTTATAAAATACATAGTTTAATGTACAATAAATCAAATATAAATGTTTATGCAAAACACTATTGGTTACTAATGTTATGTATTGTGGTAGTTTTATTTTACTATTTATACAAGCCTAAAAAAGATAGTGAAAGTAATTCTGATTTTGAAATGCCATGGTTTAAAATTAAAGGAAAATTCTTCATTATTGATTTGATATGATGTGTGAGGTTTGAGTTCTGTGAGTGATTTGCAAGTAATAATGTTGTTGTGATCAATAGATTACATTACATGGATGGATGTTTTGTTGAACTGAAAGGACTTTGCACATCGTCATTATGATAATACATTGTTACTGAGTTGGAATCTCTGCAATCTGTAATATGAATCGAACGCAATTTTCAAAAACAAACTCCCAAAATGTCGGGGTCATATAATTTTTTGGTGTGAGCACCAGAATTTTCCTGCTGGTCACAAACAGGCAAATAAACTTATATCAGAACATCCACCCTAAATAGGTTGGATGTTCTGAGATACGTTGCCTGATAGCACGATATCCATAGGACCCTCAATCTAATGTTTGCACTGGCATAACCAGTGGGGGCATTGACCACTGAAATATTACAGTTCACCCAACTTTAAAAAAAAGAAGACAAACTGACAGTTGTCGGACATAGTACTTCATCTCATGTTTCATTCCCAGAGGGATCACTTGGAAGAGACCCATCAGGAGTGCTACATTCAGTTACAATGGTGTATTCGGAGGTTGCTTGATCTGTTTTATGGTTGCAATGGACACTACAACTGCCCCTCTGGAGGCACCCTCTCTGATTAGATATGGTTATAGTTGACTTTACAATTTAGCTGGGGACTATCTCAGTAAAACACTGAAATATCAAGATCATTATACGACAAGAGAGGCTGTAGGAATAAGAAAGGTCTTGGAAAGGAGGAGAACATTCATCCCAAGTCAAGCAAGATTTCCTATTGGTGCAATCAATTTATATTTGTTGAAGGAGGAGGAAGAGGAGAAAAGTGATGGTGAAAGAAGGGAAACGTCCATTACAACTCAGGCATTACATCGCAATGCCTTTACATTTCATGCCATTACAACACATGCTATTACAGCGCATGTCATTACAACGCATGCCATTACAACGCATTGCTATTACAACGCATGCCATCACAATGTATTATAAGGTTACTAATGGAGAATTCTTAGTTTTTGGGTGGGTATGGGTTTTGGGGTAGTTGGGAATAGTAATTTTTACCCATACCCTATTCAACACTTTCCCTACGGTTGCACTCATTGGAGTGGGAATAGTAATTTTTACTCCTACGCTATCCAATACTTTCCCTACTGTTGCACTCACTGGAGTGGGAATAGTAACTTTTACCCCTATGCTATCCAACACTTCCCTTACTGTTGCACTACTGGAGGGGGAATAGTAATTTTTACCCCCGCGCTATCCAACACTTTCCCTACTGTTGCACTCCCTGGAGTGGGAATAGTCATTTTTACCCCTACACCATCCAACACTTACCCTACTGTTGCACTAACAGTAGTATAAGTTGTAATGGTATGCTTTGTAATGGAATGCAATGTAATGGAATGCTGTGTAATGGTAGTTTTTAGAAATGTGCTGTAATGGTATGCGTTGCAAAATCATGCAATGTAATGGTGGTTACGTTGTAAACACTGCGATGTAAAAGCATGCGTTGTAATTGTTTGCATTGTAAGATCATATTTCGTGAGAGAAGCAGGATTAAGAGAGTCATCTCAGTTGTGGTTCAGATGGGAAGAAAAATTGTCATCCTCGGTATGGTAAGAGAATATCTTATCTTCAATATTGTGCTTCCAGAATATCGACACAAAATTGATTGACAACGTAAATTTGGACAAGGTGACTACATATGCATCTATATGCTCACATATATGTAAGTATAGGTTTACTATCCTTAACTTCACATATATGTTCCATGAGAATAACTACCATTTTCATCCTTTAAGCATGGCCTGACTGCAGCCACCTGAGATGGGATGAAGGAAGGAAATACAGCCATCAATACTCAAAGTTTCAACAAGGCCAAGGTGAACACATCAATAGTTCTGAGACTAATTTCTTGGACAGAAACACCGTGGCCCAGCTAAACATCTCTCGCAACACTGCCAAGTTCTAGAAATGAACAAATTGTGAGCAGCAAAAACCAAAACAGACCCAGCTGTTGAATGAAGAAACTTCATAGTATCCCTGTGGAACTAGATGCCTCTGTTCAGGGAAAGAGGTTTAATGCAAGCTTTTTCAAGTCGTCTTTCTGGGGAACAAAAGTGAAGAAAATGCTTCAAAATTGCTCAGGTACATACACGTATTCACTGTGTCATTGATTTTATTTAACACAGCATTACACCGGTCCTTAGTAGAGTTGGCTCATCCAGAAATATCAATAGAGGCTGTGAATAGGTTTAACGAAAACAACTTTTTATACCAGGGAGCAGTGCCCATTTGAATAAGGTTAAAGCTTGGACTATATTAGTGTCGCACTTTTCTAAACACTCTGTTACACGTCTAAAGGAATCCTTTAGGCTTTGCTTGTCTCGGAGGTTCCCAGACCATGCAGATTCGCACAAGGTATGCAACCCCAGTCTGCCCTAAAGACATTTACCATGGGCAAAACAGGTAGTAGATTCAGCACAAATACTATTTACCTTTCAGCTTCAGGCTCCAATCGATTTGGTCAGTGGCAATTAGATTATGAAAAGCAATAAAAACACACATTGAACAAAACCCTTGGCACTCATATGACTATGAATGTCGATATGACCCTGCCTGAAAAGATATCAACCAATAGGAATGCCCTCTAGGGAGCACTGCAGTTCAGGGTTCACTGCCTGCAAGAACATCCTTGGATCTAAAATTTCAAATTCAGCATTATAATTATCGCCGCTGTAGCAACAGAAAACTGCCGCCAAAGCTGTGATAATGGGCTTGATAATATGCCCTTGTGAATTCCCATAGAAGCCCATGTTCTGGTGTGAACATGGGCTTCTATGGGAATAATCTATGGCATATTATCAAGCCCATTATCGCCGTTTCAGTGGCAGTTTTCTGCCGCTAAAGCGGCGATAATTATAATGCCTTGCTTGATAATATGCCCGCTGGTCTTTTCAATCTTTCGTTGAGTTCCAAGGATTGTTGGTGACTGGAGTCCTTTATCTCTCTGAAATGTGGAGGTATGGACCATGGTTATACTGATGACTGAGCCTTGAGGATTGTTTGAACTAGAAAAACTTGGAACACATTCTTGCTTGGTTCTCCTACTGAAGTTCCCAGAGATGCTCATGAAGTGAGAGTGATCATCTTGTTGTTGATTCCCTCCTGTTCAGTCCGAGCTGCAGACATTAGCCTTGAACCACAGCCACTACACAAAACACATAAGATCACCATTGCTATGAGTGCCAATTCTCTCATTCCCTGCTGTGTCAGGGTTTCTAGTTGCAAGGTTGACACAGAGCCCATGTGCGAGGGGCAGGTAGGTCATTTCCTTAGAACAATACTGCTCCCACTATCTATCCTTGGAAGGACCCTGGGTGTTCACTGGTCTTTGCCAGGACCACTTTTTTTTATTGATCAGATTCATAGAAGATTCCAATACAGAGAAAAGCATTGAATATATAGTGATCAAGATAATTCACCATGAATTACAAAATTGGGACCAGACATTATTTCAGACGAGACCACTCATTTAAAACACAATTATCCTCCATATATAAAAGTGCCTTTGTGTCAAGCTCAGATTTCTAGCTAACTAGTCCCTCGCCCTTAAATAAATGTCCAAGAAAGAGATTTGTATCTACTAAATAGGGTGAAAAAAGGGAAAAATCCCTAAGGTACAAAAAGTCCTAGTTTCTATAATAATGTACATCAGCTGACTTCAAAAAGTGCAAGCTTGCCTAAGATACAGATATTATTGAAGCGATCCCGAAACTAGCTTTCGTAGATAATAATAAAGCAGTTAACAGGATTAGTGAGAAATATATTGTACAGTACCCATCAAAGATTAACAACAAGTAAAGGTGCAACCATACTTTTGATAAGTTACATAATATATCTGCCATTAAGATAGCAGGCAAAATATCAAACAGTACATATACAGTATCCACCACTGAAAAGTGCCTTCCCACCTTTGATGTCTAGCCTGCTATATTAGTATTTTCTATTACCTCCATAAACTGCCACGGAGCAGCAAATCTTTTAATGCCCTCAACCGTTTTGGGCATATGCCTCTTCAAGGTTTTTTGTTCTATCAATTTTGTTATGCCACTCTAGATACATTGGTACTTTAGATGTCTTCCAAACCTGGAGGATCAAGGAGTGCGCTATTGAAGAGGCTACCACAATAAATGCCTGACTCCCTTTAACTATCAGGATATTCTGCCTCTAACTTAAAATGCCAAATAGTGCAACACAGGCCTCCGGATCGATCTTAGTCTGCAAACCAACCCTAAGAGCAGCAAACTCCTTTTACCAAAAGTGTGCAACCCTTTGGCAGGTAATGCAAATAAGTACAAATAAGTAAAGTAAACACAAGGAGATGATGAACGGAGCACTGACACTTTTTAGGGTCATCCTGGGACTGGTTTTGGGGTAGCACCCCTCATCAGCCAGGCTAGCTTGAATCCAAGGCAAAGTGAGCAAGAGACTCATGTCTGGGCATACCCTGTCAACTTAGGGCAAACAAAGCAAACACAAGGAGATGATGGATGGAGCGCTGAAACTTTTCAGAAACTCACCCCCAGTCACAAGTCTGGTGACTTCATCATCGTTCTTCAGCTCATTTCACCACCTCAGTTCAGACCCAGCCATATGCAAATCAGTCTGCCAAGCCAGGTCTTCCCTGAACCAAAAACAAGCCTCCTGGGACTGGTTCTCAGGGTGAAATCCCTCATCAGCCAGACTAGCTAGAAATGTATCAACCATCTGGCTTTCCTCATACTTTCCACTATTGGAACAGCCTCAAACTGTCGATCTCCTCTGAAATGAAAAATTCCATCAGTTTGTGTTCAGCTTCGGCCAGCTGAGTGTTCTTTAATCGTTGTGGCCCCAGGATGCAGTTCCTCTTCTGTAGAGCAACAGTGACTGCGGATTGGAGCTTGCCTTTACGTGCAGAACGATGCTTGGCTTGTAAAGCCATAAATGCCACCATCTGCCCTCGAACAGTTGCCTTAAAAGCTCCTCAGACTGAAAACAGTGATGCTGTACATTTACTCAACTGAAACAATTTCCCAATTAATGTTTTCATACTTGTTAACCACACTTAATTGGCAAGAAAGTTACAATCCATCCGCCACCTGGACCTCTCCCTTTTTATTACATCCAATTCAATTTTAATGCCAACCAAAGAGTGGCCTGGAAAATAAATGTGCCCAATTATCTGAACCTAGACATTTCAGAGAGTGGAATATGAGGAAATAGCCTATACGGGAAGCTGAATGACAGTGGCACAGAAAACAGGTATATTGTGAGATTCACAAGTGCTCTCTGCATCATGGATTTGTCAGGTGGTGATCCTGCTTCATCACAGTTAACACTTTTTTAGTATTCGACTTTAGTTGTTTTTTAGTTTTATTAGATTTATCCCAGAATAAATCTTGGTTGAAATTAACATCCCCACTAGTATTATTGGGCCTACTGCTCCCATAGCCATGTTATTGATCTGGTTAATTGCGGTCAGATAGTGTGCTATCGGGGCATAATAAATACCAAACTCTGAGGTTGCCATTTAAACTGCCTTGGAGCAAGCAGAACCCACATGCTCTGCTGGTAGAACGCATGACTCCTCCCTTCTCCTACATCACGTTGCATCATATCTGCTTCCGGAAATGCGGAGACGTACTGTGACGCAGCATTGACAGAGTAGCGGCACATGATGGTTAATGATGCCTCCTTGATGGACGTGACTGCCGGGCACAACCAGGACTGTAGCAGTGCGTTTTTCCTCCTTGCCAGTGGCCGGTGAAGCATGTTGGGACTGGTGTGGAGAGGCTGTATTTTTGGTGAGGGAGGGAAACGCTGCAGCCTCAATACGCCTCTAATGATGAAGCAACTACGTCAGAAGGAAGGCCTCTGCATGCACTATATGGGAGTACCACCAGGTTTCACTCTAGGGGTAAATGCTTGGCTGCAAGCAGCTATCTTCATTTTGCACCTGGTAGTGGGCCGCTGGGATGGTCTCTCGCCCAACCTGATATTGGCACCATCCTTGTGGGGGCTTTCAAGTTGCCTTGAAGTCACTCCTCCCATTCTTTCGCCTTTAAGTAGAGCAATTAAAAAACTGAGCAAACTAAGGGTTAGCATCAGGATTGTGACCAAAAAGAACCTGACTAAAACTATAACAAGAAAGAATTTAAGCACAGGGAAGCACTAAAAGGCTTCCAATTTGATGGGGAATTTGGATGTTGCCTCCACACTGACCCAAAAAGCAAAAACACAGACAGCCCAAGTGAAATCATCGTCAGAGCGCAGGTTACAGTTGCGCCAAGGTTCAGGGTTAGCATCATGTCCACTGGGCTCCGAGGATGACTTATTAGCAACAGGCAAAGAAGGTGGGTTAGGCTTAGCAAGTGTCCCTCAAGAGATGAGGAAAGCAGAAGAGGCCTCGGGCGGGCTCATTGGCAGGCATAGAAACACGAAAATAGTGTATTAAAAACAGTAGGGCAAAAGAGCATAAGGAAAATGAGGAAAGCAAAAAGGAGAACAAAGCTAAAAATAAATCTCCTGCAGGTGGATACTATTGATGTAAGTGCTTTCGTGGCTCAAGGTAAAACAAAAGAGTATCTGCTCTTCACAAAAGGGAAAGAAAAGCTGACGGGGAACCAGGGTTCAGTCCTGTACACGGATGTGGGGCTGCCCGCAACCTCACAGTCTCCCGCCCAAACCTTTACTCTCTACTATAGGGCTAGATCAGTCCATGGACAGTGATCTCCAGCAACTCCTGCAATTTCAATCTCAATCTCATTTACAAACACAGTCTTTAAGTCCAGCCTCTGTTTCAGAGACGGTGTCACAGGACCAGCCCCAGTTCTTGGTGTCAGTTTGGTCCCAGGAGGTGCCTCACAGCAATAAGCAGGAAGGTGAAAGTGTTATCGCACTGTCGGATATAAAGACAATGTTAAATGTTATTCTTGATGAAATCAGAGAGTTAAAAGCTACCCAAGCAATCAAAATTGCATCCTGGCACCAACAACTGCCTAAAATTGGAGAAGCAATGAGGAACTTTCCTGAAAGAATGCAGGAGGCCGAATCTCGCAACTTGACGACCAGGTTAACGTAATGCAAGAGCAAGTTCACCTAGTAAGGAAGCAAAACTCTTCATTGGAAAATAAAATTGAGGAGTTGAAAAATCACTTGCATCGCTCTAATCTATGACTGATTGTTGTTTCAGAGGGCTGAGAAGATCCACAGATCCTTCAATGGGTCAACGCATTTGTTAAGCGGCATGTTTTGTCTGATCATTAAGGGGATCTGACAATCACACGGGCATACAGAGTCCCGGCTCTACCATTTCATAACTCAAAACTGCCACGCACAGTATTGGTGAACTTTGCTGACTATCGCTTAAAAGAGCATATCTTTGCAAAAGCTATTGAAAAGAAACAGTTTTCAACTGATGAAATACCTCACTATTGTATCTTTTCTGATATGTCGGTGGCAGCAGCTTGCCACCATAAGGAATTTGTAAAGATTCTGTAGTTGTTTAAAGCACAAGGTGCACAGGCAAAAGTTGCTCAACAGTCAAAGTTAAATGTACTGGTTAAAGGACAGTTCCACATGTTCACTGATCTGGGTGAAGAACAGTAGTTTTTGCAAAAGATTTTTAACTAAGCATCTAGCCATGAATGTATAAAAGTGGAAACAGAATAGATTAATATAATGCTGCATTCAAGGTGGTGGCGTCTGGGTTGTGGGTCCTCTAGCGGTGCAACACCATTGCACCCAGGGAGGGTGACCACCGCCCGCTTGCTTGGGTTGGGGGATCGGGGGTCCACAAGGTAGTATGGGTGAAAGGGAGGATCCATCTTTGAGAATTTATCATAAGGGGAGGGCTCAGTCCAGATTATGATACCAGGGCAATGGGTCTTCAAGCCAAAATTATATTGTGTAATGTCAACTGTCTAATACGCAGAAGTATGGGGGGTTAATTAAATGACTAACTTCTTTTCCCCACAAGTTTTATTTCTTCAGGAAGCTCACCTTAAAAACAACTCACCAAAGCTTTTTAATGTTAGATATTACTCACAGGCATATTTTGCTTTTGTGGGGTTGGCGGTAAGAGGGGTAGCGGTCTATATGGGTAAAGGGGTTGATTGGTTGGTTGCTCAAGTCCGCATGGACCCCAATGGCAGATGGATCAGGTTCACGGCCACCTTCGTAGAGGAGAAAAAACGGTCTACACCCACAGGCCTCTACTGGTGACCAACTAATATCTTTTGCACTACAGCTGAGTGTCTGCACTGAATGTCAGACTGTGGCTGGATGGCACGAATCACTGACATATTATCGAAAGACACAATATCGTGATACAAAAATATCGGCACAAATATATCGAAAGCATTAATATACTTAACTATAAACATACAAAAATATCGGGTACACTATATCGACATATATAAACACCGATATCAATAATATCGACTACATACATATCGAAGGTAATAAATATCGATCACATTAAAATAAATACACCTGAACAAAAATATCGAAATCACTAATACCGTCAACAATAATATCGTCAAATTATATATATCGAAAACATATTTTTATATATATAAATACTTTCAAACTAAAATTATTCTTATTGGCAATAAAATACACACCATTTATTTAAATATATATTTATAAAACATTTTGTAAACTCTAAAAAATATAATAATTATAAATTATATTACCAATATATTTATATTACAATCTTTTCCTTTCTTTTAAACATAAATATTTTTCATTTGCCTTATCTAACAACATGAAACTCACAACAGAAATTCAAAAATATAAACTAACCAACAAACACACAGAATTACTAAGATAACCAATAGCAAACTAATTGCTAATTAAAATCCTCTATATAAACAATTACCCAGTAAACACAAACCACATGCTAAAACAAACGAAAGGAGATAAATCTGTGGATGAATTGCACTACACCGACAAGAATATCAAAATTAACTGGATAAATTAATGGATTTCAAGTAAGTAACTCTAATGAACTAAATATAAGTAACTGCTAAATTGTAAATTTATTACTAAATATCCACTTTTCCTTTTCTCGAACAACTACAGAATACTCTACTAATAAATAACAGACAACTGATTTCTGAAAACTAAGAAAATACTAAAATGTAAATATAATCTATATATTAAGTAAATGGTTAAATCTTTTAAATATAATACAAGTTATAATGAGTAAATCCTATGCTTTTTTATTTCTCTCCTAACGCTACAGAAAAGGCTACTAACAAATACAAGACTACACAACTCTAAAACAAAAATACAACTAACAAAGTAAGTATAGTTAAACACTAAATAAACTGCTAAAATCCAAACAAATGAGGACATGTTTTAATTAATTATACATATCTACTTTTTATTTTCTACTACCACTACAGAAAACTCTACAGATAAAAAACAGAGAAGATAAATACGAAAACTAAAGATACAACACACTAAGGGGCCGATTATGATGGTGGAGGGACCTGAGTCCGTCCGCCACCATAGAGTAAGAGGGACCATCCGCAGGGGCTGCAGCGGTCCCTCCGTGCAGATTAGGATGTGACCGCCAGGGTGGCGGTCACATCCTCAATCTTTAACATTGCGGCGGATGCAGCTTCAAGCTGCACCTGCACCTGCCGCAATGTTAAAAATGCATACATTGCATTTGTATGCAGCAAGCGGCAGGCACCGCGCGGTGCCTGCCGATTACTGCATACAAATGCAGGGGGGTACCATAGGTACCCCCCATGTGCACCCCCCTTCACCCAGGGGGCCCGCAACGGGCCCCTGCAGTGAAGCTCCGTATGTTTTTCCACGGCGGAAAACCCGCCGTGGAAAAGCATTTCTTTTCAGGCATCCTAATTTGGCTGACGGTGTCTAAGAGACACCATCACCATATTAGTGCTTTTCCGCCGCGGTTGTAAGCCAACTGCGGCGGAAAAGCTGCGGACGGAAACCAGGACCCACCAGCCATCCTAATGTGGCGGTGGGTCTTTGGTGGGTACGCAGAGGATTTTCCGCATCCTCCGGGCCGGCGGTGGCTTCCGCCGGCCCGGAGTATGCGGAAAATCCTCCATCATAATCGGCCCCTAAGTAAGTATATTGAAATACTAAAGAAACTGGTAAAATGTTAAAAATAAAAGCACACGTTTACATTTCTAACACATATCTAATTTATATTTTCAGATACCACTACAGAAGACTAAACTAAAAAAGAACAGACAACAAAACTCCAAATTCAAAAATAAAACTAAAAAAGTAAGTATATCCAAACACTAAAGTAACTGGTAAAAATCACAAAAAATAGCACATGTTCTAATTAATAACAAATATCTACTTTTTATTTTCTCCTAACACTACAGAAAACTCTACTGACAAAATACAGAAATCAAAATTTCGAATACCAAAGATACAACTAACTAAGTAAGTATATTCAAGCACTAAAGTAACTGTTAAATGTAAAAATCCTACACACATGTTTACATTTCTAAAACATATGTACTTTTTAGTTTCAGATACCAATACAGAATACTCTGCTAATAAAGAACAGACAACTCTACTCCAAAATCCTATCTAGAACTAACAAAGTAAGTATATTCACAATTTTTATAAAAATCCTACACTTATTATCAGCCAATTTTATAGCAAAAATTGGCACAGAAACTCAAACAATATACAAAATCAAGTAATAAAAATTACATTTATTTTTTCCTAACAGATCAAAGAAAATCAGAAAACACAGTCCAGAACTAAAGAATAAAGCATATCAAAATATTTCACAGATTTCGAAAATATGTAAGTATATACAATACAATTGTTTACTTAATTAACTTTAAAAACAAACATTACCTTTTAAATAACTATTAAATATATCTCTTGTAGATTTACAAACAACAACATGACTGAAGGAGCAGAATTTGTAACCAGTCAGAAAGGAAAGCTATTACTCTGCTACATGGGTTACACTTATACTCAAGAGAAACAATTTGGGATGAAAGTAAATTGGAAATGTTGCAAATATTATTCCAACAAGTGTTATGGAAGGGCAACAACTAGAGAAGCAACTGTACTTTATACTAGGAAACACAACCACCCACCAAACATAACAGAAATAGAAGTTAGAACAGCATTAGAAAACATAAAAGAGGCAAGCACAGGTTCCCAAAAACAAACCAGCGTCATATTAAAAGAAGAAATTCCAAAAATTCCAAAAACAGCAACAACACAGATGCCAAATATTCTTGCACTAAAAAGAACTGTAGCGCGAACAAAAAGAACTACTACTACTACCACACCACCTCCAAGAACATATAGTGATATAAGTTTAAATGCCAACCAAATTATAACTTTAAACAAACAACCATTTATCATTTACGACAATGAAAGCAATGATAAAAGACTTATAATATTTGGAACAAATATGAACCTAATAAAACTTCAGCAAAGCCAATATTGGATGATGGATGGGACTTTTAACATCTGTCCCAAACCTTTTTTCCAATTATACACTATACATGGCCTATATCAAAACTGCAACATACCTCTGCTTTATGCACTACTACTGAATAAACATAATTCCACATATATTGAATTATTAAATATAATCAAACAAAAAACTAATGACTATTCCCCTGAAAAAATAATCCTAGATTTTGAGCAAGCAATGCTTTCAAGCATCTTAAAAATACACCCCCATACCTGCATTCAAGGCTGCTACTACCATTTAAACCAGTGTCTATGGAGACATCTACAAAAGACAACCTTAAGCATAGAATATGCAACAAACTCATCTTTTGCATATCAAATAAAAAAACTCATAGCACTGGCTTATGTTCCTGAAACAGGCGTAGCAGAACACTACAACATTCTAATAGATAGCACCTTTTATAAACAAAATGAAGCAAAATTGAGTCCTTTATTAGACTACTTTGAAGACACCTGGGTAGGCAGACTCCATAGATCTGGCCACAGAAGAAACCCTAAATTCCTAATACCCTGGTGGAACGTTTACAGAAGCACCTTTAATGGTGAATCAAAAACAAACAACGCAGTTGAAGGTTGGCACAATGCCTTTACACAATCAACTGGCAGAACTAAACCAAGTTTAGAAAATTTTATTAAATGCCTACAAAAAGAACAAAGCTACCAGGAGTTCCGAATGGAACAATCCATTACTGAACTAGTCCCTAAAACATCTAAACAAAACAAGCAAATGCACAAATACCTAGAACAACAAGTAAAGTTATATTCTAGTACAAAAGGCATTGAATACCTAAACATAATTGCCAAAACACTACTCTTAATAAATCTGAACTCCAAACCAGTCCCTAAAAATGAAACCTAAACAATCAAAATAACATTTAAATCTTTATTTTCAATACTCTTTAATGTATGCAATATATATAATATTTCATTACATATATATGCACACATTACTTACAATTAACAACAATAAAACAGAACTATAATAATAATTACATTACCCACCCACAAATAATAAAATAAAAATAACTTACCAAGCATTTGGCAAATCCAGTAAAATCCTTCTCCAACCAAATAATCCAGTTGACCCAAAAAAAATTGAAAAAATACAACTGTACCAAAAATCGACAATCCATCCAACGAAGATCCTTCGAAAAACCATAACAATCCTGAAAATTGGTTAAAAATTGAAAAACGCTCCAGGAAAACCGAAAACTTGAAAGAAGTGTTTGCAATCCATTAGTTAATAAACCTAACAAACACTTCCTTAAAAAAAAAACGCTCCTTCCGATATGGCGAACACCTAGAACAGAAATATATAAAACATACATTCCCACCCACATAAAACAACACATAAACAACTACTAACATTAGTATTAACATATTCCTACTACATATACTTTAAACATGGATATAGTAACACTCCAAACAAGCCTAAAACAAGCTAAACGTACGAGTAGCTACCACACGTAAATAAACGATCTCAAAAACTTGAATACTACTCACTTACATCTAACAACAGTAAATAGTACCAGACTACTCTCAAAAACACATTAAAATACACATAAAACATATAAAACAAACCTTACCTTAAGCGACGTTAAGTCTCTCCCAACCGCGAGCTGCTCTCCATCCAAATGACACAAAACGACCTAACCCGGTTAACAAAATAAAAGACCCAAAAGTAACAAAATAGTCCAATATAACAAAGATATTATTAAATCTTTCTAAATTCACCTAAAATAATTACAAATTCACTACTATATTTTATAAAATGTTTTTTTCTTCCTTGTATTAAAAAATTGTGAATTTTGTAGTAAAACTGTACAAATAAATATTATAAAATAAATAATATTTATTTAAATTTTATTTGAAATGTTACAAAATGTTACAAAATGTTGTGATATCCAATTTCTGTTTGTATATAAATAAACAATTGTTTGAAAAAAATTTGTATACAAAAATATTGTTTAAAAAATTAATATTAATATTTTAAACATTAATAATAATGTAAAAAATGTATGTACTAACAACATATGTAACACTATAAAAATTTGATATTACATTTAACAATAGTATATTTTCTTCATTTATTTAAAATAAAACTTGCTTTTGTATAATATTTTTTTTTAAATAT